>NW_024429195.1:63549868-64174868 GCF_017639785.1 Mesocricetus auratus
AGTTATGAAATGATCTCCCCAAAGGATTGTTTTTCAATCAGTGCTTTGTCTGGGAAAGTCGATCTCCTTTCTTTGTCTCAGAAGATGTTTATCCACATGACCTGCACACGAGACTCAGACCTGGAATCTTCCAAACTCTAACCAATGCACAGAACTATATCTCAGAGCAAGGACATTAATTCAGAATTGATGAAAACCGACTCCTGCCTTCAATATTTTTAGCACTTTGCCAGATAATTCTAAGGCAGTGCCCCCATAGAGATCTCTTTTCTCACTTCTTTTCTGTTGCTGAGATAAAATATTCTGATCGAAAGCAACTTTGGTTCATTTTAGCTTACAGCTCTGTGTTTCAGTCCATCACCGGGTAAAAATCAAGGTGGTGATTCAAAGGCAGACCTGTTTGCTATGCCACCTAATATTTCCTCCAACCCAGGAACTCACTGTACAGCTCAAGAAGTATAGTCAAGAACCATGGAAGAGATTTCTTGCTATCTCATAGACAGGCTGATGCTCAGCTAGCTTTTAGTATCATTCAAGACCACCCACCTGTCTAGGGAATGGTGCCTCCCGCAGGTGGCTGGGCTGTCCTGCATCAGTTAATGATCAAGAAATTAAGCCAACTTGGTCTATTCAATGTCACAACTGAAACTCTCCTGTCAGTTGACTCTAGGCTATGTCAAACTGACAGGAAAACTAACCAGGACAGCTCTTATCCAGGGTGTGCTTTATGACTTGCTAGAAGATGACTGAGGCTTTTCCATTCCTCCTGCTAGCTTGCATCTAGTCATGATGTGCCTCTGGCAGAAAGAGGCACCCTTATGTGTCGTGGTTCTCGGTAAGACACTCACGGTTTATGCTTTCCACGTTGTCCTAGGAGGCTATATCTTAAGTATCAGAACAGTGGAGATTTACTGACTTTGTCCTCATCGGCCCTAGCTCTTGCAGGTATAATTACCCAGAGGTCACAGTGTATCCTATTTAACAGGCTTAGGGCAATGATAGGCCTAGACTGTGTTACTTGTAGCCACATTTTCGAGTAATTGTGTTTAATGCTGCCCATGTTGTAATAATAGGCAGGGTATGGTTGTAAACGAAGTTCATTGTTGCTTTTAAATGGCTCCCATGTGCGTGTTCTTATCCTGCCCTGCTTGTTTATTTCTGCCAGACTCTTATATGCCCATATAGATCACTTTCTCAAGAAACTCTGTGTTCCCATAAAGTTTGTTCTCCTGTGAGAGAGGCTTTAGGGCCTCTTTCCTAAGCATCACATATGTCATCAAAGGGTTCACAGATATGCCATCATCCCCTTTGCATTTAAGCTCTGAAATTAGTGATCTGTTTTTCATAACTCTGTATTCAAGTGACTATTACAATAATCTGCCCATAATGGAAGTTTTACAGGTACATAAAATAAATGCATGCTAATGGCCTCAGCCTAATATCCTGCTATAGAAGGGTAGGGTTTATGTTTTTGTTTTCCACACTGGAGAAAGTAAAGTCTAGTTATAGAATGTCAAGACTATGCAACAGACTCCTTGATGCACAGTTTTGTTTCCAGAATTTAGAAGCAACGAATAACATAAATCCTTTCCCATTAAAATTACATAAGCTTCAGTTTCTAAATAAGCCCCAAACATGAGAATGACAGAAGCTGAAATATGGCTGCTTGGGGAGCACTCTATTTAAATGGTGGGGAGAGGCAGTTAACCTCACATTGAACGACAGACTCCTTAGGTTAATTTAGTATCTTTTAGTGCTGGTCCTTAGTTTGTTTTCCAACTCAGAAACACTGCAGGCAAAGTAAAATTAGAAATTCAAATTTCCAATATTTTTAAAAGATGCAAGGCTTCTCCTTTTAAAATCACTTTTTATTTGTTTCTACATTCTTGTTCACATGCAAGGCTTGAAACGTTTGGGATGAGTACAAATACAGATAAGATCAGTGATGATTTGTCATCTTATTTGTAGTTTCTGTTTAATATGTTAATTGAACACCCCAGTGAATAATACCGATTGCTTTATTTACCATTCCCATGGCAATCTCAAGGTAACTATTTACCAAACATAATGCAAAATTGATTTTCCTCCCTTTATAAAAAAATCCAAAAAGATTAAATACAAGGTTAATAGTTGAATAGCAGGATGTGACTCAGGACCAACACTGAAAAACAAGGAATGTTGCATATAGCATAGTCTAACATGGTCATAGCATCACCCAGTTCCATTGTGTCTTAGAATTAATGATAGCATTTTATGTTTACAGTCCCAACAAGAGGAAAACAGTGCAAGGAAAAAATACACATTGTTTATGCCTTATAGTGAATGGATATTTTTTCTGCCTGTTTAAATAATGCTTTTTCCTGACAATTATCTTTTTAAATATTTGTTTTAACAAAAAAGCACATCTACTATATATGTGTATTAGACTTTTTGTTTTTCAAAAACTGACAGAAAGTAGACATGGCCTTAAAACTCTTTTTTGTGTGTACAATTTTTTAATTTAAATTAGAAACAAACCTGCTTCATATGTCAATCCCTGCTCCCTCTCCCTCCTGTCCTCCATGGTCTCCCACCAGCCCCCATCCTGTCTTCCCTCTACTCCCCAGGGAAGGTGAGGCACTCCATGGGGATCCCCAAAGTCTGTCATATCATCCTGGTCAGGCCCTCCCCACATGTCCAGGCTGAGGACACATCCCTCCACATGGAATGGGCTCCCAAAGCTCATTTGTATGCTAGGGATAAATACTGATCCACTACCAGAGGTCCCATAGATTGCCGAGGCCTCCTCACTGACATCCATAGTCCGGGGGTCCTGAACTCTCAGTCATCAGTCTGGGGTCTATGAGCTCCCCCTTGTTTAGGTCAGCTGTTTCTGTGGGTTTCTTCAGCCTGATATTGACCCCTTTGCTCATCACTCCTCCCTCTCTGCAACTGGTTTCCAGGAGTTCAGTTCAGTGTTTAGCTGTGAATGTCTGCTTCTGCTTCCATCAGCCTCTAGGATAGTCATCAATCTCATTATCGCGGAAGGGCATTTAAGGTAGCTCTCCACTATTCCTTAGATTGTTAGTTGGTGTCATCCTTATAGATCTCAGAACATTTCCCTAGTGCTAGATCTCTCCTCAAACCTATAATGAATCCCTCTATTATGGTATCTCTCATTGTGCTCCCCTCTATTCTTCCTGTGACTCAAACTTCCTGCTCCCATTTTCTCCTCTCCCTTCCTCTTCTCCACCTCTCCTTCTCCCAGCATGTGCTCCCCTCCCGCCAAGCTCCCAATCAGCTCAGGACATCCTGTCTCCTTCCCCTTCTCCAGGGTACCATTCATATCTCTCTTAGGGTCCTCACTGTTCCCAGACTCATGGGCAGTGTGGATTGTAGGCTGGCAATCCCCTGCTCCATGTCTCAAATCCATATATGAGTGAGTACATACCATATCTTTTTGTGACTGGGTTACCTCACTCAGGATGGTTTCTTCTAGTGCCATCCATTTGCCTACAAATTTCAAGAGTCCATTGTCTTTTTCCACTGAGTAGTACTCCATTGTGTAAAAGGACTACATTTTCTCTATCCGCTCTTCAGTTGAGGGGCATTTAGGTTGCTTCCAGGTTCTGGCTTTTACAAATAATGCTGCTATGAACATAGTGGAGCAGATGTCCTTGTTGTATGAATGCACATCTTTTGGGTATATGTTTAAGAGTAGAATTGCTGGATCTTGTGGTAGACTGATTCCCATTTTCCTGAGGAATCTTCATACTGATTTCCAAAGTAGTTGTACAAGTTGGCACTCTCACCAGCAGTGGAGGAGTATTCGCCTTTCTCCACATCCTCTCCAGCATAAACTGTCATTTGTGTTTTTTATTTTAGCCATTCTGGCCCGTATAAGATGGTATCTCAGAGTTGTTTTGATTTGCATTTCCCTGATGGCTAAGGATGTTGAGCACTTTCTTATAGTGTCCCTGAGCCATTTTAGACTACTCTATTGAAAATTCTCTATTTAGTTCTGTACCCCACTTTTTAATTGGATTATTTGGTGTTTTAGAGACTAGCTTCTTGAGTTCTTTATAATTTTTGGAAATCAGTCCTCTCACAGATGTGGGGTTGGTGAATATCTTTTCACATTCTGTGGGCTGCCTTTTTGTCTTGGTGACTGTGTCCTTTGCCTTACAGAAGCTTCTCAGTTTCAAGATGTCCCATTTATTAATTGTCAATCTCAGTGTCTGTGCTACTGGTGGCATGTTCAGGAAGCAGTCTCCTGTACCAATTTCTTCAAGGGTACCTCCCACATTCTCTTCTAAGAGGCTCAGTGTTGCTGGATTTATGTTGAGGTCTTTGATACTTAAGTTTTGTGCATGGTGATAGATATGGATCAATCTGCAGTCTTCTACATGACATTATCCAATTATGCCAGCACCATTTGTTGAAGATGCTTTCTTTTTTCCATTGTATAGTTTTTGCTTCTTTGTCAAAAATCAGTTGTTTGTAGGTGTGTGAGTTAATATCAGGGTGTTCAATTCCATTCCATTGGTCTACCTATCTATTTTCGTGCCAATACCAAGCTGTTTTCAGGACTATAGCTCTATAATAGAGCTTGAAGCCAGGGAAGGTGATGCCTCCTTAAGTTCCTTTATTGTACTGTGTTGTTTTGGCTATCCTGGGTCTTTTGTTTTCCATATAAATTTGATTATTGTTCTTTCAAGGTCAGTGAAGAATTGTGTCAGTATTTTGATGTGTATTGCATTGAATCTGTAGATTGCTTTTGGCAAGATTGTCATTTTTTACTATGTTGATCTTCCCTATCCAAGAGCATGGGCGATCTTTCCATTTTCTGGTATCTTCTTTAATTTATTTCTTTAAAGACTCACCTTAAAACTCTTATGATTATATAAAATGTTAGGGGATAGAGAGTTGACTGAGATTTGGAAACCATACCTAGTGTCCCTGCAGAGGATTGGAGTTCAGTTCCCAGTATCCATGCCAGGCAGATGGAAATTCCAGGGAATCTGATATCTACTTATGGCCTCCAGGGTTA
Organism: Mesocricetus auratus; assembly: GCF_017639785.1. NCBI lineage: Eukaryota > Metazoa > Chordata > Mammalia > Rodentia > Cricetidae > Mesocricetus > Mesocricetus auratus. The sequence continues at coordinate 63,554,898 of NW_024429195.1, forward strand.
CCTGTGCTCATGTGTACACATACCCAAACACACTCAAATACACACACACACACACACACAAATTAAAATATAATAAGAATACTAAAACGTATAACATAACTGATAGCTTTTATTTTATCGAGGTTATAAGAACAAAGGTTGAGTTTTGTTTTAAACAGATGTCTCCTAATTTTGTTTTACTAAGCCACAGAAATTTCTGAAGCCCTTACTGAGCCAGGGATTAGAAATACTCTAAATAAATAAGATCCTCATTCTCATAAATATGTGTTTTATCTAAAGAAAATGGTTAATGGATTATCAACTTCTAAGTGAGATAATAACATACAGTGGCAGGAGTTGGTGACAGCATAGCTTGGCAGGCAAGGATTGCTGTTTCTGATGAATCGGAAAGTGCTTACACAAAGGGGCCATGTGGGCATGAAGTAGACTATTGACAATGAGCTAGAAGCAAAAGAAACTTGCTGTAAGCAAAGGGACAGCTTGTACTGCCTTCCAGCAGGGAGCTGGCCAGTTCACGGTACCAACCATTGTTTATGATGTCTCTCTAAATTCTACTTCGAATTAAAGAGAAAATTACCCCTGTAAGCATCAAAGCATGACGTATGGATTGATCAGTCGGTACCTTGCCTGGTGACTGTGACAATCTGCATTTATCTGGCCACTTTAATTTTCATCATTTGAATTCAGCGGACAATTTGCAATCTTGTGTCGTGCAAAAACCTCCCTATCAAAGCCAGTGTACAAATGAGGGTCACTTCTGATTTATCATTCAAGTCGATCTGAACCCAAATCATTATCTTTTGGTCTTTTTTATTCCGTTGCTTCCCAATAAAATAATGTGACCAATTCTCCACACTGGTTGAGGGCTTTTCAGGACCCAGTCCATCTTACAATTGCCCATTTTGATAAGATTTGGCTGCCCACCATCTGCAGTACTAATTTTGTCATGAAAACAACGCCAATTCCACAACATCAAATAACACAACTGTGACGGCCATGGAAAGGAGACCAGTCCCCAGTAGTCACAAGCACACCCTTTGCGCTGCTGTTAGAATTTTTCCTAAGAAGATCGCTGTCTAATGTCAGAGCTAGGGACCATATTTCATTAGCGAGAATAAAATACCGTTTGGTTTTGGTTAAAAATGAGATGAGAGCATGTTTTTGAAGAGATCAAAGTGTAAATTAAAAAGGGGAAGATGAACAGAGCAGCTGAAACCTGCCTTCAGAAATGTCAGGCAGGCTCTCTCTGCAGGGAAACAGAGAAGAACAAAAAAAAAAAAATTAAGAATCAGCAGTTTGGATCCTGTTTGCGTTGCTAGTTTTCCATCAATTCCTTCTTCTTCTTCTTCTTCTTCTTCTTCTTCTTCTTCTTCTTCTTCTTCTTCTTCTTCTTCTTCTTCTTCTTCTTCTTCTTCTTCTTCTTCGATAGTACTATGAAGGCAGTACGGCTAAAAACTTGACTATATAGGTCAAGGTCCTAAAACTAAAATCCGGTTGTGGCCAGTTTTCATCTTGGGATTTTAAGCAAGAATTTGTTTATCTGTTATGTGTGTGAGAGAGTGTGCATGCATTTGTGTAGGTGTGTATCCTGTACAAGTATGGAGGCCAAAGGACCACAGGGCCATTGGGATGCTGCTCGTCTCCTGCATCTTAACAGTGTTGTGAGACGGAATAAAGCCTGGAGGAACACGGCTGAGACCCTTCCCAAAACAGGAAGTCATCCTTCTGACTCCAACAATTCAGAACAGTGGTTCCACTATTGAAAATAAACAAAGACTATCTATGCAGACATGATATCATTTCTTTTCCAATGCATTTTCTCACTTAATGTAGTGAGTCGCAAAGTTCTAAGCAGGTCATGGGAGAGTTTTTAATTTGGGGGTGTTTGTAATGAAGATACAGCTTTAATGAAAAGCATGGTAGAATTTAAACGTTTAATCTGCCTAAAGGCATTCAATATATCCCATACTATCTTTAAGCACATTTTGCATTTGGAGACATTTACCATAGTGTGTACTCACTCCTGTGAGAGTGTTGAAAAAGCAATATGCAGAGAGGCCATATTTTCAGAACTAAAATTAGGACAAATGAAGAGCCACCGGTTTTAGAGTTTTGGGGAGGATTATTATTTTTTTTTTTACTTATGAGGTTGATCTTTATTCCCACACGCAATCACACATGCATGTGCGCCTACAGACACAGTGTACATGCACACACAAACACCCGGAGAAATAAAAAGAGCCAGGCTGTCTCAGTCACTTTTCTCTCACTGTGATAAAATACCATGGCCAAGACAACTTATTGAAGTAGGGTTTTAAATGGAATCTTGAAATTTGCAGGCAAATGGACAGCACTAGAAGAAACCATCCTGAGTGAGGTAATCCAGTAACAAAAAGACAAACATGGTATGTACTCACTTATATATGGATTTTAGACAAGGATTGGCGGAGTGCCAGTCTACAATCTGACTGCCAGAGAGTCTGGGAAAAAGAACCTGCATCCAGTGACTGATGGAAGCAGAGGCTGACACCCACATCTAAACACTGAACTGAACTCCTGGAATCCAGTGACAGAGAGGGAGAACTGATGAGCAAAGGGGTTAAGACTGGGCTGGTTTAACCCACAGAAACAGTTGAAAACTGGGGAAAGCTCTTGGACCCCAGACTGATGGCTGGGTGGACCAGACCCCCTGAATGTGGGTGTCAGTGAGGAGGCCCAGCTAATCTATATGGCTTTGGCATACAAATGGACTTTAGATGCCCATCCCACAATGAAGGATGCTCTCTGGGGAGGATTACTTTAAAAACGATTTTGTTTTTTGTTTTTTTGGTTGTTTGAGACAGGGTTTCTCTGTATTGTTTTGGAGCCTGTCCTGGAACTCGCTCTGTAGACCAGGCTGGTCTCGAATTCACAGAGATCCACCTGCCTCTGACTCCTGAGTGCTGGGGTTAAAGGCATGCTCCACCAACGCCTGGCTTAAAAATGATTTTTGAAGAGAATAGTCCTGACTTTTAAGGAAGACTGTCTGTCAAATCCCTGTACACAGACAAGAGTGATGGCTCAGTGATTAAGAAAAAGAGCTCTTGCTTTTCAACTAGGGGGACCTGAGTATGGATGCAAGAACCCATATAACAAATTGGTTACACTGTAAATGCCTGAAACTTCCACTTCGAAGGGCTGTGATGACCTACGGTCTCCATGCATCCACAAACACATGCACTTGCATAGAGGCACGCGTGTGCGCGCGCACGCGCGCGCACACACACACACACACCATAAATACATCTTATTAAGAAATCCATAGACACATAACGGACACAATCATCAATCATACATTTTAGTTTGGGGGCTTTAATGTGTATGTCGAGCTTTCAGTTCTATTGGCAAGCCCTTTCATAAGCTCACCCTTCTATATAGCCTCGACCCTCTTACCAATGCCCTCGCTCCTGCCTTCATCTGGTGAGTTTTCTTCCCCTTCTTTCTTCAAGTGTGTGTGTGTGTGTGTGTGTGTGTGTGTGTGTGTGTGCGTGTGTGTGCTTGTGGTGTGTATGCATACACATGTATGTGTGTGTGAAAAGCCTGTTCATGCAAGTAAACGTGTGTATCCAGGTTTGTGTGCACATCTGTGAATGTGGGGGGTGGCCGAGGACAATCTCAGGTATGATTCCTCACATCCTGTCTACCTTTTGTTTTCAGTAAGACAAGTCTTTCAATGGGTGGCAACTTGCCAAACAGGTCAGGCTGTCTGGGCAGTGAGCCTGTCTCAGCCTGGGATTGTAAGTCCTCACCATCAGATCCAGATTTTAATTTTTCTAACATAGGTTTCGGAACTAGAACGCAGGTCCTCTTGCTTGCAATGCCAGTATTTTATTGATTGAGTCATCTTCCCAGCCCATTTTCTTTCCTTCGATAAGTCCCAATTTAACTAGTAATAATTTCTGTATATGAAAACAATGTCCTATCTATCAAGCTGTTACTGGATGCAGGGTGTTGGGCTAAGCATTTTCCAAAAATCTCTCATTTACTATTTACCACAAATTCTTGGTATTTTCTAGATGAGGAAACTCAATGAAGAAGTTAATGCATATGTTCTCTAGCTATGATAAACGACCAGTTTGTTTCTAGTTCACTATTTAGCAAAAATGTCCTTATGCACGGCCCCTGCCCTCCATGCTATGTGGCTCAGGTGAGCAAAAGACACCTATTGAGGCAGCCTGGCCCCTCATGTTCCAGCCTGCCTGAAGCATCCATATGCTCACCCAGTGCCTTGCTGGTGTGGGCAGTTGGTTGTCAATATGATGAGCAAGTATATGGTGGTGCGACGGGAGAGAGAGAGGAGAAATGTTTCATGTGCTGTAGTAAGAGGCTGAAATGCAGAAGCGAGGGCTGTGAAGAACGGGCTGATATTGGCAGCCTACTTGTCTGGTGATACTAGGGTGATGTCTGGGCCTGAAATAGCAGGAGTCTATGTTGACATCCACAGCCCATGTTGCCACCAAGGCCATGCATGGAGTATGGGCTGCCACCTGTAGCCTTTTTGACGCGGAAAGGCCATGTTGCTACCTGGGCAATGTAATGTTGATATGAGTGGCCTGTGCTGCCACCTGGGGATATAATGACATCCAGGTCTGGGCTGCTGCTGGGGACCATGTCTGGGTCCATGGCTCTGTAGCAGCCAGGGTCTGTGTTGCTGCCCATGCGCCCTGATACGACCAAAGGCCATGCTGATACTAGGGGTCTGGGCCACCACCTTGGGCCTGGTGTCTGAGGACTACTCTGCTTCAGGGGCCATTCCAATCATGGATAGCACCTGGAGCCATTGTGACATCTGAGCCTGGGATGCTGCCTGGTACCATGTCTGAGTCCATGATTCTACCACAGTTGGGGTCTGTGATATCTGTGGCCTATGGTGCCACCAAAGACCACATGGATGCTCAAGGTCTAGTCTGCATCTTTGTGTGGCCATGTAGGTGTCTGAGGTCCATGCTGCCATTGGGCCATGATGTCATCTGGGCCAGGACTGTTGCTGAGGACTATGTCTGGGTGCATGACCCTACTGCAGCAAAAGTCTATGTTGATGTCCACAGCTCCTGTTACTATTGAAGACCATGCTGATGCCAGGGGTCTGGGTCACCACCTGTGGCTCTGTTGGTGTCTGAGGGCATCACTGACACTGGGACTATGCCAGTCTAAGTGTCCTGTGTAGCCACACAGGGCTGGGCCCCAGCTGTTGCCATGGGCCATGTCTAGTTCTGTGGCCCAACAGCAACCAGGGTCTGAGCCAATGTCCATGGTCCATGTTACCACAGGGGATTATAGGAACCATGCATGTTGAAATCCCAGAGCAGTCTTGAGCCAATGAGCTAGCCCTGTCCCTCACTGGCCCCATAACAGCTGGTCCTTCCCCTTGCTGGACACTGTAGCAAGAGAGTTGGTGTCACCCCTCCCCATGGGACAGCTGACCCCAGTATTTGGGAGAGACGGCCTCACCCCTTACCACAGGCCTTGGAGAGCTGGCTCTGCCCCTCCCCTGAAGGGGTGTTCCCAATGGTCCAGACCAAGCAGCTCAGGTACCATCCTGACCCACATATTAGGCCTTAGGTTGACCCACCCTAAAATCTGCCCCATCTATGATTTGCTAGAGTATGTGAAGAGACTGGTCAAGTAGAACATTAACCACAGGATCTCCACGACTCGAGGCAACAACAGGATATCCGAGAGGAGTTTCAATGAGGGCTCAGTGACGATGATGTACCAGAGGCCAGAGACATTGAGCGATTCATTGCAATGAACATTTTGTAGATGGGGCTGGTTAGACCAAAGGGTGTTTGAACACTGCAGCTCCCCATGCCACTAGGGTGAATGAAGAGATGTTGGAGAGATGGAGGATCGAGGTGGGTTTTTTGTTTGTTTGCTTATTTTTAATTAATTTGGGGGTGTATACTGCAGGGTTGAGGGACAGATATGGAGTGACTGGGGTGTGAGCAGGATTTGGGTATATGATGTGAAATTTCCAAAAAATCAATGAAGAATTATGACATATGTATGTGTGTATGTATTTACTTCCTAAATTTTTAAAAATCAAAAAACATGAAATGAAAAAAAGAAAAAATGATAAAAAATACAATCTTCCATTCATTCACATAAAGTTAGCAAGCCACTCTAAGGGTTACACTTTCGTGCTTCCCATTGTTAGTCAGCATATGCTCGCTGGGCCAGCTCTAATTGGCAGACCATGAGATCGCTGGCCAGCAACTCCTCACGAAGGGCAGATGAAGAGTCTTTGAATTGCAACATTTTTGTTCCAAGCTCCTCAACGGAAACCTATTCAGGCTCCAGGAAGCTAGAGCAAATTGCCGAAAGGCCCCAGACAGAAAAGCTTTTCTCTAGCACCGCTTCTCATGAAGGCTTACCTCATTTCCTGTGCCCAGTCTAGCCTTCCTCTGGATGGCCAATAGTGGAAACACTAATTCAGAAGTTATTAGCAGAGTTCTTCCCAGTAGACACGGTCCAGTGACTCATCAGGACAAACTAGGCCAAGGTGCTTGAAGTCAAGTTATCCCATCTTAGATCATGGGGCGAAAGGTTCTTTTGGCTGTCAGGGGGAATCCCCAGAGTGATGTTCCTACCCATAAGTGTTCCCCAAATTCTTCATTCTCCATACCACTTTTAGATTTCCTGTAGGCAGATGCCTAAAGGCAAACTCCTACTTTGTGGATAAGCAATGGTGTATAGCACTGGGCCATTTTTTAAAAATTAACATTTGTCTCCGAGACACACAAATCCACAGAGGCCCAGTTTTGCTGACATATGTTTCCAAGCAGATGATAGACCTGAAATATCGACAGATAAACATTTCCCTATCTTTCTGCACGATACTGTGGGGGAGATCTATCTTTATAATTTCATACCCCAAAGACTAGTTGCGGTAGTGGGGAGCTCCAAGAAAATTAGTGGATGGCTCATCTGTATTAAAATAAGTAAAATTCTCATAAATTTCAAGGCTCCAAAATGACACTTTTTCTAATCCAAAGTCACTAAGAGTTTTATGTATCTTAAAAATCTTGTTTCACTCAGTTATTATAGTTCAGAATTTAATTGTGGGTTTGTTTCATAATTGAATACCTCCTATCAATAGTAACTGCTCCCTTCCATTGAAATAATCCAACCTAAAATAAACACTAGGATGTATTTCTGATGCATTAAATAGTTTGGTGTGAATGTTATCCATTGCCTACTATCAGAGGAGAAAAGGTGACTGGATGCCTGGAATCTGGTGTGAGTCAGAAGTTCTTTTGAGTCCGGAACACAAATACTCACTCACCTGCACAATTGTGTCTAGGAGCACACAGGTCCACATGTACACCAAAGACCGTCAGCGGGCTGCAGCCTTCCAGCTCACAGTTCTGGTGCAAAGAGAAGCTGAAACTGAAGACAAACTACAAACCGCCTTGTGCTGGACGCACATCATCGTGTTGGTGGTCTCTATGGGTAACATGTTTAATGCAGCAGCATTTTTACTTGTAGAGGCCACCAACGAGAGAAGCTTAGATGTTCTAGAATAATCTTCATTGTTGTTAGTTTAATTATATATTCCACTGCCTAATTATGCCCAAATGTTAGCACAAACTTCTGCTTTTCTTTCTTCCTTTCCAGGCTGATGCCTTGGAAAACTTGAATAATCCACTCTACTCATAAGGGGTCATCTGGAATAAGCTTTCCAATGCATAAATTATTCATTCTTCTTTGTTTTCTAGTTATAGTATTGTTTGCAAAAACCTAGTGAGAAGTGACAGGGGCAGGACCTGAAGTCTGTTCTTTTACATTTTAAGAACTCTTATAAAGTGATGGTTGAAACCAACAGCTAATGTAAGATTTTTCTTTATAATGTTTTCCATATTTGCTAACCTGAAGAATCAAGAGTTATCTCAACACTAACAAGCAACTGGCAATTTAGGAGTGTCCTGAGGCAGTTTCCAGTTTTCTAGTTCCTTTCCTTGGAAGTTAACTCTCTCCTCAGTAGATATGTTTAGAGTTGTTTGTCTCACACTCCCCCCCTTCTTTTGGGAGACTAGATGTTTATCCTCCGTAGCAAAGAATTTAAAAAAAGATATCAAGGTCTCAAAAATATTACATGCATATTGCATTAGTTTAGACCTTTTAGTTTTAAGTAAAAAAAATCAATTTTAGGTAATTAAGGTATAAGGTGGTGTGTTGGTTTGATAAGAACATGGCCACCAAAGGGAGTGGCACTATTAAGAGATGTGGTCTTGTTTGAGGAAGTATGTCACTGTGAAGGTGGGATTTGAGGTCTTATATATGCTCAAGCACGCCCAGTAAGATAGACCACTTCCTCTTTGATGTAGGACTCTCAGCTACTTCTCCAGAACTGTGTCTGCCTGCCTGCCACTATGTTGTACCCTGATGGCAAGGGACTAAATCTCTGAAAATGTAAGGCATCCCAGTTAAATGTTTTTCTTTTATAAGAGTTGCTGTGGTCATGGTGTCTCTTCATAGCAATAGAAATCTTAAAAGACAACACTAATTTAGCAAATCATGGGATGGTATGTCTTTAGTCCTTTCTGCCACTATGTTCCCTGCTCCCGCCAACGAACATGCTAGAGATTTAGTTTATATTTTACATAAAATTTTATAAATATGTGCTGTTTTAATCTTCATTCCCAGCAACAACTGAACAGTAATAAATGAGTTAAATTCTGACATAAGAGCTAACTGGCAGATTTCCTGAAACCGTGTTCTATAAGCAGTGGAAAAACATTTTAACTGGCATCGCTGTAATTCAGTTGATTAGATTGTTAAAGAAGTCTTCTGCACTAGAGGTGTATTGGGCTGGTAAGGAGGCTCATTGTATAAAAATGCCTGCCCTGAGCCTAATGACCTGAGTCCAATGCCTGGACTCTGTGTGGTGAGGAGAGAACCAGCTCAGAAAAATTGAAAAATTGTCCTCTGATCTCCTCATGCTCTCTCTCTCTCTCTCTCTCACACACACACACATACACACACAAGGCCTACTCATACCTTTAATGAGACTAGTGTAGGGAAACTCAATAATATTTTCAACTTCTTTTCAATACTAGCATTGTCAGCCCCATCTCATTCATGAAGAGATGACAGCACAAATTTTCTGTGGCTGGTGTAAAAATATTGCCCCAGCCTTCGTGGTTTAGATGACAGGTACTTATGGTTTATAATCAGAAGAGTTCTGTAGAAGGTCTGATTCAGTCTCTCTAGGCTGAAAGTCTTGTTACCTTCAGGTCTGAATTCTTTTCCAAAGGTTCAGGATCAGAATTTGTTACCTTTGCTTTCCAACTTCTGGAGAGTGTTCATAATCCCTAATTCATGACTCCCTTTCTCCAGCCTGACACCCAGTGCCAGCATCTCTGGGGTCCTTATGCAACCTGATTCCAACCTCTCATGTCTCCCTCTTCTACTTCCAAGGACTCTTATGATTAGGTTAGATGATCTTCCTTTTTAAGTGCATTTGATTAACAATGCAATCCATTTGTTAAAATGCTCAATTCCTTTTGCTAAGTGACCTTGTCCATGCATAGGTTCCAGTCATTTGGATTCTGACACCTTTGAAGGGATTGTATTATCCCATCACTGATGATCCCAGATGTCAATTTGCCATTACCCCTGTTGAGATTTATTCCACAAAGTTGTATTTTTGCCTTCTGTCCTTAAGTTACTCATTATTTGCTAGATCAATCCATTTCCCTCTCCACAAGACTCCTCAATTAAATAGAATTTGAAGCTACAGATGGGTGACTCAGTGGTCAGGCTTTTGCTTAAAATGAGAATGTTCTCAGGTGGCAGTCTCAATACAACACAATTTGAATTGCTGTTGGTGCTTTGCCTGTGTAAATAGCCCTGCTTTAGGAGGTTTTTTTGTTATTGATGTTTTGTGGGGACAGATTTCACATTGCCCAGCCAGGCCTTGAACACCCTGATCCTCCTGCCTCTACTTCTAAAGTGCTGGGATTACTACGGTGTGCCATCCGTCATGCCTGGCTTTAACACATCTTTGTGGCCAAGATTTACTTACTATAAGGATATTATCAAACATGTTTCTCTAGAACTTCAGAATTGTTGACATTTGAAATTCCTCTTTCAGTAGTGAAGCAAAAGTGTCCATAAATGGAGATACTTTCTCTCATGGAATAAATAGAAAATCCATGACTCTGTCCTCCTCAGTCTACAAATTCATTCTCTGCCCTCATCTGCGATTCAGTGTTTGCACAGCTTACTCTTGCAAATTAGAAATTTCAGGTCTGTTTACCAGCTGGCTCTAATTGAGTTCAACCAATGGGAGAAAAGGGTACAAGGTAGCAGTGAGGAAGGAAAAAAGTGATAATGTCGGAGGAAGACCCCCCTTTTCCACAGACCATGTTACTAAGACTTTCTCCCATCTCCCTGGACCTGCATAATCCCTTGTTTCTTTCCTTCGTTTGCCCATATGTCATTAGAAGATTTTCCACTTTCTCCATTTGTAATGAATTCTTTTTCTTGCTAGAACTCTGACATAATACCCCGACACGTGCAAATCTCCCAGAAGGGCAGCTTGGGATTTTATCTTTTCTTTTGTTAATGCTGAGAGAAGAAATCTGGAGCTCAATGGAGCTCAGCTCAGTTTTGATGATACATAATAATGACCATGAAGATCAGATGGGAGGTAGACAGTGAGGAGTCATCTCGGTGTACTCTTGTTTCATGGCTCCCTCCCTCCCACCCTCCTTTCATCCCTCTCTCCCTCCCACTCTCCCTCCCTCCCACTCTCCCTCCTTCCCTCCCTCTTCCTCTCCATCCCTTCCTTCCTTGCTTTCTGTCTGTCTTGGTCTCTCTCACGTTTTGTAGTTCTCTGATGGAGATGAGAACTGGTTGTTTATCTGTTCCTTGCTCAATGTCTTTGAAATGAATTAGTGACTGTAGACATGGCTGTGCAAACAGAGAAGACTGGTGCTTTAAATGAAGAGAGGGTGGTAGGAGACATTTCCCAGCCATAACATATATGTAAATACAAAGAATATCAAAGTGAGAGAACTGTGGGTACGGAAAGGTCAGTTAAGCACCCCTGAAGGAAATGTCCACAGAAAGATTCCCGGGGGGGGGGGGGGGGGGTTAGTAAAGGAGCAGCTGTTGATGATGAGGTAGACATGATGGAAGCAGAGCCCAGACTGCCCAGGCCCTGAGCCCATCTGAGGTATCTGGAAGCCATTGCAGCTGTGCTGTAGAGTAACTATGCACCACATTAAACCAGCAGGTTGGTCATCCTTTGGACAGTCATTGAATGACTAAAAGTTTAACTTAAGGCTAACCTGGGCTAAGTAATGAAACTTTGTCTCAAAAAATAAATGCAAATAAATAGTTTAAAACTATCATAACAGAGAAGGAGCTGAACATGAGGAGAGTGGTGTATCAAGAATGGACTCCGGGCCCTATGTTTTCATATCCCCTCATATTGCTAGGGCTGGAGAAGTGAATGCAGGAGGACATAGGCTTCAACACCAGCCCACACTGTATTGGAAGAACTTGACTAAAGGAAGAATATAAAAAGGAATGCAATGAGAATAGATTTAAAATCTCAGCCTGTGTAAGTAGATGATGCCTTCGATGTAACCACCCAATCTGGATGTTCTAGAAACACCTGTGCTCCCTCTTTAGCTGTCACACTATTCAAAGATGAACGTCAAGAAAATAGAATGTTCCCCGGAGTCTCCCTCTTGGAGAAGAGAATCTGTATCTCCGTGGGTCAACCAGAGGAGCAACTTGTCTCCTGGAGGAAGATTTACAACTTGTCTGATGACCTTATCGGAGAGGATTGGAGCTGAGAAGAGGTGAGCAGAAGGCCACACCATGACCAGACTGCTCAGTTTTGTACATTTTTTTTTCTTTTGGTTTTTCGAGACAGGGTTTCACTGTAACTTTGGAGCCTGTCGTGGAACTCGCTCTGTAGACCAGGCTGGTCTCGAACTCACAGAGATCCACATGTCTCTGCCTCCTGGTGCTGTGCCACCACTGCCTGGCTAGTTTTTACTTCTTGCCTTCTGTTTAAGCCTTACCCTCATGTTAGGATCCAGAGGATGGGTTTGAGTTGGTATTGGTGCCTCTTTGTATCCTGACTAAGTAAAGCCATATAGGAAATAAAATGATTTCTCTCCTTTTCACTGTTAATTTTCTTCTTTTACTTGGCTCACTGGGGATGAATAATCAACCCTGGCTTGTTGGGATATAGGTGGTAGCCTCAAGTTTAGTAACATAATAGGACCTGAACCACAGATGTAGTGTGGGTTTTGCTGCCTTGCAATGGGCTTTAGACTAGATGCCCATGTAGATCTCACAGGAAGGTGTAACAGCAGACTGACTTGAAGACATTTAGTGTTTAGCAGGGGTCGGCATTGTGGTGCACTCAGAAGGTGTAGATGGTGTGGGCCACGCCTTCACAGTCATTGCTGAAGCTCAAGGCCCTTTGGCTCTCTGTTGCCTCCTCCTTTATCAAAACTGTTACAGCAGTAAAAGCAAGCATTCTTTCCTCTGAAACAAAGTATGCTAAAATATCCTGAAATTTTTTTTCTCACCCTTCAAACAAAATAAATCTTCCCATTTTGTAGTAACACCAATTTTGTCACATAAGCACAAATTTCTATTTTAGAGAATTTTGAAATAGGGGGAAGTTTTGGTAATGGGTCTAAAGCTTGGCATGTCTTGGGCTTCTGAGAATTCATGTCTCAGAAGAGGGTTTATATGCTAATGAAGTTCATGAGGTCCATAGACAGCACCCAGCCCCATAAGAAGCAATACTAAGTCCTCTTGCTCAAGTAAACATGGAAAGAGGGCTTTTGTCATTTTTCTCTTAAATTTAATGATATGGCAGACTGCTTTGATTTGGGCTACATTAGGTATTTTTGAAAATCTTCAATTACTGATATTTTACACATGTTTTGCTTTAAACCTCGTGGCTTTTAATGGTTATATGTTTTTGCCAGTGCTGAACTTCCCCACACATGCCATGAGGGCGGATCAAAGGAGTTCTGGAGCAGAAGAAAGGAAGACTTAATTTCCCAAACACTGTATCTCCAGAGAGTCACTTCCAAACTGATAAATTGTTCTTTTGGCCACCAAATTATTTTTCCTTGTGCACAAACATATTTATTTGATTTTTCCTCCTTTTTCCCCCTGGCAGAGTTCGGGAACACTGAGCTGCATACAAAGTAGGAGTAATCTTTTTTAGACTTTTATCTAAAACATAACACATTGTAAACACAGTAATGTACAACATGCAAAATTAATGTCTATGCTTTTCCCATAATTTTTTAATAGCTATGATTCTTCCTTCTGAAAGTCCCTTGTGGAGCCTACAAAGCCACTCATTTTTATTGTGGGTTTTAGTTCTTGGCATCTCTCTTATAGCAGCATATTGAATGTATGCTGACTTTGTAGCCACAGTGTTGTTAGAGAAGTAGAAGATTCTTCAAGATACATATGCAGTCCAACTTATTTTATTCAGAACAAGTCCCCTGGTGGCTTTGGCCATTGGTCCTGGGTTCCTGAATAAGAAGAAACCGATTACCACAACCTATACTTGCCAGATAGCAGGCTCTCCATAAGTAACTGCAGTGACTACACAAGCGACCTTCAACTGTGCGATGGAAGAAAAATCTAACTCTGGTCACAGAAGGAGCCTGGCTTTCACCCAATGGGAAGGCAGCACTCTGAGAAGCATCCAGTTTGGAGAGACTGGCTTGTAAGCATTTCCTTGGAGAAAGCATCTTGTACTGGAAATGGAAATAAAGGCAGCAGTGCTTCCATAGCCACAGATACAAAAGGAGGGCAGAGACCATGACAGAACTGCCAAGCAGAAAAAGGTAACTCCAGTTGAGGTTGTGATGAAAGGGGTAAAAGAAGGACACAGCAAGTAGAGCATGGTGCTTGTGACCCAATCCACACATGTACCACTTTTACATTTTCAACCTAGCTTGATAATCCCCTAAAAATGACAATATAGAGGTTGTTATATTGGTCTGTGTTTCAGTTTTCTTAAATATGGGAATAATATGAAAAGAACACAATGCTGCCTTGTTTTCTTAAGGCCTCTGGACTAGTCCTCAAAACCCCATGCTTCTACACAAATATCTGCTGCAAGAATCCCATGCAGATCCTATGACATTTCTCTTTGTGGCTGGTTCTAAGGGGAAGTGCGTGGTGGCCCCTGAGAATCTGGATATTGAGGAGTTCTTTAGAGGGGCACTAAGCAGATCAAAACAAATATGCAAGGATACCTAAAGTAGACTGTAGTTCCAACTGATGAAAAGTGGGGAAACTGACTTTCACTATTAATATGACTACAGAAAGACCAATATCTGAAAGACAAGCAGTAGTCCACTATCTCCTGAAGAGAAGATAATGGGAGAGCATGGTAGATAAGAGGGACATTACATGAGAAGGCGGTGGCTGGAGGAAGTTCAGGAGATTGGAGAGACTGAAACACCAAGCAGCTAAAGCATTTCAAGCGGAGGGATATGGAAGAAGATGAAGTTGGAGAGGGCTACTTAGACCATAAGAAAACTCCAATAGTATTTATGAGATCAGGATTCTTTTAGTCTATGAGTAGTGGGAAATTATAGTTGATAGGGGCTAAGTGTAGTTTTAATACACCATTATGTTTAGTATATGAAGAAGAAATCAGAGAATGGAAGTGTGGAGATGAGTTACAGGGTCCTGTAGTTAGACGGAGGAGAGAAGCTGATCATCTGATGGTCTGGCATGTAGGGCTTGGTGAGGTTTTTTGTTTGTTTTGTTTTGGTTTTGGTTTTGTTGTTGTTGAGTTTGGAGAAAAATCAATTGAGGATGGTTAAAGAGATGGTGTATGAAAAAATAACTCTGAGGATTCTGTCTCATTTAGCCAGATGAATGTGATATCATTGACTGACATAAAGAACTAGAAGACTTGGCTTTAAGGTAAAGAGTGATGCATTGGTTTGTGTCATATCTTCATCTTGAGATGTCTTTGAACCATCCAAATGGAATTGTTGAGTAAGCAGGTACACGTATTGTTTTAAATTCAAAGAGGAAGATACAGGGGGAGCAAATTTGTAAATCATATGCTTGTAATCAATGATAAAAGTTACAGTGAGAGCAGATGGCTACTGAGACCCGCAGGGAAAGGTTCAACATCCTCCTCCTGTCTATTTCTGCTTTCCCACTAGCATTAGACATTCCTGGGATGTTCCAACAACAAAAAAGAAAAGCATACATCCTAGGAGATCATGTGTCTTCATCCATACGTTAGTTGTTTTACAACACAGATTCAAGCACGAATTCAGACAACAGTACATATTCTATGACACAAACGCCTACATTGGTATTCTGTTACTATCTTCTTTCATGAATATCAGATATGGTAAATCTGTTTCTCAGAACCCCAGAATAGAGTCTCAAGTCTTTGTAACTCCCAAAGCACTGAATCTAGCCCAATGACCTTCTACAGGAATGATCATTGACAGTCTCCATACCAATCACTTGGTTTTATATTCCAACTTTTAAATTTTATGGACCTGGAAGCAAAGTCCTACTGCCCAGGGACTCTGCAGACACTCTCTCCTCAAAGAACATACACCTGGTTTGCAATAGGCATATGTGAGAGTCTAGAAAATCCACATTGCATGAGTTAGTAATTGCGACCATAAAAACCAAACTAAGGCTGTAAATTCTGCACTTGTAGAAAACTTAGACATCCATGCAGTTTCTTCCTCAAAATCAGACAGGCAAGCTTTGGTTTCTTATCATTTCCTCTAGATGTTCTTTTGTTCAGAGAGAAGCATTTAATAAACATTTAACTGTGATTAATGTTTACAGCACTGAGACAGGATGAGAGAACCTATTGTACTTTGCCTTGTGCTTTTATCATCAAAGGCCTTTTGTTTCAAAAGCTTCTTCCCAATTTTGGTTGTTAGTAAATGAACGTGTGTTCACATCTCCGTAATTATGTTCACGTTTGACACATTTTCCTCCTCAGACCCTTTGTTTTGCTGTCACATAATCAAATTATGTCTCACAAGTAAAAGCATAAATAGAAGGAAATTTAGACAAGTTGCTTAGCCTCTTTGCAACACAATTTTCTCATCTCTCAAACAATTATACCTTCAGAAGGGATAAACAACCTTCTCAAAATAACACATGTCTGCCTCATAATAGAAACTGTTCCCTCTTATGAAATGGAATAAAGTGTTCTCTGTGTTGTTCTGTCTCTTTCTCTCTCTCCCTCTCTTCTCTTCTTCTCTCTCTCCCTCCTTCTCCCCCCCCACATCTTCTAAATACCTTTCTGACCCCATAGAATGAGAACTAGTTTATTCACTTGGTGAAATGAAGAGGTCCAACATTTACCATCATTAATTGTATCCATTGTCCTCTATTGGGCAGATAGTGTAAGCTTAGTGTCTACATGGAATGTGTCCACCTTTACTCCTCTGGTTTGGATGGAAAACACTAGTTGTAATCAGAGCTGTTAGACCTCTGATGTACACAATGTCTCAGTTACAATAAGGTTTACTTTTTGTTATTATTTTTGTTGTGATTTACTACGTCAAGGCAGGAATTTCTGGTTGCTGGGCACATTTTCTTCGAATGGTGATCCAGGGGCAGAGACTATTCTTTTCTGTGGTTCTTAAGTTTCCTGTTCTTAGAGGTGTTGGGATATTTTGTTTGTGTTCCGACAAATAAAGTTTGCCTGGAGATTGGAGGATGGAGCTAGCCACTAGTTAACCATAAAGGTCTGGAGGTCTGAATAGAGAGGAGACAGGAAGTGACAGCAGGAGACTGAGAGAGGAAGTGACAACACAGGGCTGAGATAGGATCCCAGGCCATTTTGGTCTGAGGATTCAGAGAGATGAGGAGTGACTATGACCGCTCCTTTGTTTCTCTGATCTTTAGGCATTTACCTCCATAACTGACTCTGAGGTTTTATTGATAAGACCAATTAGGATCACACTTCATAGAGGTTCCTGCATGCCCCTATCAGAAACAGAATGCCAAGGGACCAAACCCCATGTCTAAATCCTGGTTCAGGAAGTTGTATTTCAGAAATTATTAGTGAACAATCAATCATTTCTCAGTCTTTAGCCTCATGTTTGGTGGGACTTATGACAGACAGCAATTTTCCATGATATGCTTTTAATTCCAAATTCATTCTTTTTTGGTGCCAAAATCTACCTCTGGGCCATCATATTTCAGAGGTCTCTTCTGGCTTCCAGGCTAAAGTAGGTCTCCAGTGTACCTCAGAGTAGAGCTGGAATTCTTGAGTAGAATTACTGTTCTGCCACTTACTATGCATCTTTGTTTTATTCAATTATCACCTAATTGCACCTCTTCTCTTTCTCCATTAGTGAAATGAATATAGTAATAGAATTATTGGGATACTGGTATACTACATCTCTGAAGAACACTTAGCAAATGGACAATGAAAATGAACGTGTCTCATTACTAACTGAAAAATGGCCTTGTTTCAATGTCTCTCTGGCTGCTGTCTACAGTTACTCAACTGGGCTGAAACAGAGGCATATTTATAAGAATTCTGGGACTGTAATATTTTCTCTGTTCCTGGTATGTGCTGGAAATATGATAAAAATGAAATGCCATAGTTTACTTGTTATTGTCCTTAACTTGGAGCCTGATCTGGGGTTTGTTTTTTGCTTGTCTCAGAACAGAGTACCATGCTAATCTCATTGGTAATCTACAACCGGCTCCATCAAGATGCTTAGATTTTTAAATCTGTATTTAATGTGCATCGATTCTTCATAGATGACTCTCTACCCAGTCTCTGTGTATTTCTAATTGATGCTCATTCATGCCTACAGATTTCCTTTTGTCTCTCTTAGCAGTCTGTGAGCACAGGACATCATTTTTAATGCTTTGCTCACTCTATTAAGAGCCTCAACATTCTTATCTATTCCAGGGGAAATTTGTCACTTTCTTCTTCGTCTTTACCATTCTGATGTGCGGAACCACTTCTCCAATCTCTTGTTCACTTGAAACCAGATCCTCACTCTCCTGACTGGGAGGCTGTCTTTAGCTAATTCTCCAAGGTTAATTTAAGCATCTCCATTATTTAAGTAATAACAACAAATAATAACTACCTCGGATATGTGAGTTGTGAAGCCAAGCATAGAGAGGCCATCAGGCTTATTTACAAAGTGCTTCCAGTCTCACAGAATAGCTCATCATTCATCATATCATTTAACATCCAAAACTCTCCGTCAGCAAGTAGCTCCATTTCTGCCCAAGCAAAGTTAGATGTTGTTCAAGTCCATCAAGGTCCTTGTGGGAGCTAGGATGGTAACTCAAAACCACTGATTCCACACAGAACATTGTTTTCAGCTTAACATCAGCTCCTTGGAAGACGGTAAGCAGAAAAAACTTCAAGCGTGCTGTACTTCTCTAATCTCCTTGTCTGCTCTCTAGTTTCATCAAATGCTAGGTGAGATTAATGATATTGACCTCTCAAAATTTCTATGAGACTGACTCTGAGTGAGAATTAAATTATTATGTTAACAGACACACACACACACACACACACACACACACACAAAATAGACCAGAAAAGGCAGTGGGTTAAGTCCTCAGAGACAAAAGAGGGTGATGTATATAAATAATTATGAGATAACTATCTTGTGTTTTCTTTTTGGTAATTTTCCATCTCCGCTTAGATCTAGCCAAGAAGGTAGCCTGGCTACTGGTCTCTTTGGTCTTAAGAATGGGACTCCTTGGACCGACAGCCTCCAAAACAATACAGAGAAACCCTGTCTCATAAAACCAAAAAAAAAAAAAAAATGGGACTCCTGTCAAAAACGAGGTGTTCAGAGGTGTGTGGGTCCATATCAGAGTTTTCAATTTGATTCTATTGGTCTATCTGTCTTTTTGGGCCAGTATCAATCTATTTTCAGGACTGTAGCTTTATAATAGAGCTTGAAGTCAGGGATGGTGATGCCTCCAGGTGTTGTTTTATTATACAGGGTTGTTTTGGCTATCCTGGGCCTTTTGTTTTTCCATATAAAGTTGAGTATTGTTCTTTCAAGGTTTGTGAAGAATTGTGCTGGGATTTTGGTGGGTATTGCATTGAATCTGTAGATTGCTTTTACCAAGATTGCCAAATTTACTATGTTGATCCTACCTATCCAAGAGCATGGGAAATCTTTCCATTTTCTGGTATCTTGCAGGGCGTTGGTGGCAGACGCTTTTAATTCCAGAGACAGGCATATCTCTGTGAGTCCCAGGCCAGCTTGATCTACAAATTTTGAGGACAACCTCTAAAACAATACAGAGAAACCCTGTCTCGAAAAACAAAAAACAAAAACAAACAAACAAACAAAACTGTCTTACTCTAAAGACTCAAAGTTCTTGTTATACAGGTCTTTCACTTGTTTGGTTAGCATTACCCCCATGGCAATTGTAAAGGGTGATGTTTCTCTGATTTCTTTCTCAGTCCATTTATCATCTGTATATAGTAGGGCTACTGTTTTTTTTGCTTTTTTTTTTTTTTTTTTTTTTTTTTTAGTTAATCTTATATACTGCCACTTTGCTGAAGGTGTTTATCAGCTGTAGGAGTTCCCCAGTAGATACAAAGAAGAAAGTGACAAATTTCCGCTGGAATATACAAGAATGTTGAGGCTCTTAATAGAGTGAGTAAAGCACTTTTTAAAAAAAAATTAAATTAGAAACAGGCTTGTTTTACATGTCAATCCCAGTTCCTTCTTCCTCCCCTCCTCCCCTGCCCCCCACTGGTCCCTTATCCCATCCCCTTTCTGCTCCCAGTCCTTCCATGGGGGATCTTCAAAGTCTGTCATATCATTTTGAGCAGGGCCTAGGTCCTCCCCTGTGTGTCTAGACTGAGAGAGTATCCCTCTGTGTGGAATGGGCTCCCAAAGTGCATTTGTGTACTAGGGATAAATACTGATCCACTGCCAGAGGCCCCATAGATTAACCAGACCTCCAAACTAACATCCCTGTTCAGGGGGTCTGGATCAGTCCTATGCTGGTTTCCCAGCTATCAGTCTGGGGTCCATGAGCTCCCCCTTGTTCAGATTAGCTCTACATCAGACAGTCTGCTGCAGCCTCCCTATCCTCTCTCTTCCCTTCTCCAGTGGATCATACAGATCTTCTCCTCCAACCTTCCTCCCCACTCATCCTGTTATTCCAGTCCCTGACTCCAGAAGACATTCACTAGGAACTCACCAGCCAAGACTGCCAGAGAAGCAAGTAGGTAATTGAAGATGGCAGACTGCTTCAGATCTTCCGTCTCCCTCCTCTCCTCCATAGCCAACACTCAAGTCTCATCCCCAGACTTTGGCAGAGTATCTGTGTGGCCTCTCTCCAATTCCCAAGGGACTAAGCAGATTCTGATTGAACACCCTGCCTTCTGCTCTTCTGCGAATCCCCTGTGAACCCACTCACACACTAGCCCATCTCCATTCCTAAGTGTCAGATCCCAATATCTAGAAACACATTTTAATGGCAACTTGCAGTGGTCACACCTAACAGGATTGCAGAAGAACTTCCCACCAGGCAACACACAACCACCTCACCACCCTAAGAATCAGAGAAGGCGACAGAAACCAAGGAACCAAATACCCACCCAAAAAAGAAAAAACAGATATCAACATCTTAGAATTACGATCTCCCCAAACCCAGATTTGTAAAAACACAGTCTATACCAGTCAGAACAATATGTCTCCACTAGAGCCAGCAACCCTAGTACAGTAAGCCCTGAGTATTGCAGCACAGCTGAACCACAAGAAAAATACCTTAAAAATAACATTTATGAATCTGATAGACTGTGATTGAACAGAGAATGAATAAGTAAGACTCGGGAACTCGAGAGGCAGAGGCAGGCGGATCTCTGTGAGTTCGAGGCCAGGCTGGACCAACAGCCTCCAAAACAACACAGAGAAACCCTGTCTCATAAAACCAAAAACAAACAACAACAAAAAAAAGACAAGGTGGCAGCCTACAGAAAGGAAAAAGATTTTTACTAACTCTGCATCTGACAGAGGACAAATAGCCAAAATATCTAACAAACTCAAGAAACTAGATATCAAAAACAAAACAAAACAAATAATCCAATTGAAAATGAGGTACAGATCTAAACATAGAATTCTAAGTAGAGGAAACTCAAATGGCTGAGAAACACTTTAAAAATGTTTAAGTACAGTCACCAGGGGAAATGCAAAATAAAACTATTTTGAGATTTCATCTAACCCTACTAGAATGGCTAAGACCAATAAAACAAGTGACTGGCCAGAATATATAGTAAAGGGAGCACTCATCCATTGCTGGTGGTAACACAAACTCATACAGCCATTGTGGAAAGCAGTGTGTGGTTCCTCTGAAAGATGGAAATCAATCAACCTCAAGATCTAGCTATACTACTCTTGACAATATACACAAAGGATGCTTCTTCCTACCACAGAGATATTTGCTCAATTAAGTTCACTGCTGTTCTATACATAGTATCCAGAAATTGGAAACAACCTATATCCCCCCCAACAGAAGAATAGACAAAGAAAATGTAAATGTGGTATCACACAATGAAGTATTACCTATCTGTTAGAAAAATGAAATCATGAAATTCTCAGGTTATGTGAATGGAATTAGAAAAAAAATCATCCTGAGTGAGCTAATCTGAACCTCAAAAGACAAATTTGTTGCATGTCTGCTTACATGTGGATAGTAGTTGTTCAGTTAATAATAACTAAGCTACAATCTGTGGAACCACGGAGGTTAGGTATAGATTAAAGGACTGGGAATACAAATAGATCTCACTGGGAAGGGGAAACAGAATAGATAGTTATGGACAAATGGGAAGAAGCGCTGGAATGGGAAAATCAGGCAGTGGGGAGGGATGAGAGGGACATGTAGAGAATTCAGGGACAGTCAGCAAATTTTAAATACCATTTGACAGTACGGAAACCTAATACAGCAGAAGCATCCTCAATTACATAAGGGGAGAGCCCCAACTGGACATCTCTTGACATAGAATGAAATTTCCAGGACCAGGATTGTGTAGCATCTAATTGTATTGTTGGCCAAATGGGTCCCAGAGGAACTCCTAAGCAACAGAGGTTGTTGCCAAGATTACAGATTGTTCTTCAGAAATTGGCAGCAAGGCCTATTGCCCAAGACAAGACCTAGACAACTCATTGAATATGGAGAGGTTGAGCTCGTGCCTGTATAGAGCCATCACCCTTACATGTTAGTGTCTTTGGTACAGAAGGTACTCTCCACACTACTAAAGGACAAACATAAACACCATCCCAGCCACAAACCCTCTGATCAAAATGTTTTCCTTCTTGCATGATATGCTAGTGCCAAGATGGCTCAAAGCTTATGGGAATAACTAACCAATACATGATTTGCCTTAAGGCATACTCCATGAGGTGGAACTCATACCTAGATGACCAAGAACCAGAGACAAGATAGCCTAGGGATCAAATAGTACTGTTTTTTGTTGTAAAGAAAAGATAGAAAGAAGGAAGGAAGGAAGGAAGGAAAAAGAAAGGAAGGAAGAAAGGAAGGAAGAAGGAAAAAAAGAAAGGAAGGAAGAAAGAAGGAAGGAAAGAGAAAGAAAGAAAGAAAGAAAGAAAGAAAGAAAGAAAGAAAGAAAGAAAGAAAGAAAGAAAGGGAAAATAATGTTAACAACAAAATGACTCCTAATGGCATTGGGCTACACTCATAGATCAGTGGGTTACTCAGCCATCATCAGAGAAGCTTCCTTCTGGTCTTATGAGAACAAAGGAGCTCAAAGGAGAAGTGAGCACATGCCCCCATCAGTAACCCAGGAGCAATCTTCAATTGATAATTACTTGCAAGGGAAAATTTAGTTTTTCCAAAGGAATCTCACTGGGGAAACAAAGTACTCTTAAGTATAGGGTTCATACCCAGAAGTAGAAAAACAAGGAAAAAATAAACTTAACCACATCATTGGAGGTTTCTTGTCTCATATTGTCATGTCAGGGCTTTTCCTTTCTTTTTAAAATTTTTTATCTTATTATTTTAATTACATAACACACACACGTTCTCTACCTTATAGGTCCTTTGTGTATATATTATCATTTCCAATTTAGTGTTTTTGTGAGATTCCTGAGTGTGGAACTAGTGGGTCTGTTTCTTGTGCCTTCTCTTGGGCTCTTTTCCATCTTTTTGTTTGTTTTGCAGAAATCTGATGTGTTAGTTTTGTTTTATCTTATTATAGTGTATGTCATTACATCGTGAGAATGCAGCCCTTATGAATGTGATTAGTGCCCGTAGTAAAGAACCCTGAAGAGTAAAGAAGACACTATCTGTGAATCAGATGGAAAATTTTCATCTGGAACCTTCTGCCTGGACTTCCTAGCTTCTAGAACCATGATAGAAATTCCTGTTATTTATGAACTGCTCTGTCAACACCATTTTATTATAGCAGTATTTGTTAATCCCCCTGGAGAATATCATTGGATTTTCCTGTGTAGTTAGTGGTCGCCTATTGAATACTATTGATCAAGTGTCATTTTTTTAATATTCTTGGTTTAAGCTGTGCCAGCTGTGGTAAAATACCATAGGAATGACATTAGTCATTTCATTTCTATGTCCCTTAAGGATGAAGATAATGCTAATTTTTACTCAAATCAGTATCAAAAATATTCACCATCCATAGTCAGGAATGTAGTGATGAATTCTTGTGATAACTTTGCTTTTCCATTTCGATTCATTCTGGGGTTCCAGTCCACAGTCAGGTACCATCCATATGTAGGGTGGGTCTCCCCACCTCAGCTAACCTACTGTATGGGATTTCCCACATATACTCCCAGGTCTTCCCACTTCAGTTAATGTGTGGGATTCCATTCATCACATACACACCTCAGCTAACCTGCTTTATGGGATTCCTCACATACACTTCCAGAGACTGATTTCCATGTTGTTTCTAAATCTCATCATATTGATCATAGAGATTGACAGCAACATACACCCAGTACCATTATTTAGTACAGTTTCCTGAACACAAAGTAGACTGAATATTTGAATTAATTTCACATTACACAACAACTCTGGGATGTTTATTATGGATATTTACATATACACTGTGTTATGTTTCTTGTTTCCATGAAAATTTGTTTGCCAGGATTAAATGAGACCAATCTCCCAAGGTCATTTTATATCTATGAGAACCATGCTTTTCTGATGCTGTGTCTTATTCATTCTGAACGATTGCCATTTATTAACCAAAACATAAAGAAGCAGATGAACTTTTGCTTGTTTTAAAGCAGTCAGCAGGACACAGAGCGCATGGGTGCTTTCCATCTGTTTCTTGATTTCATATGAAATTCCGAGTGTCCTCTCTATGAGCGATGGTTCCATTCCAGCATCTGGTGGTAGGGAAAAGGAATGCATCGCTCCCTGGTTTATGTTTCCATTTTTGTTACTAAAAACAAAAAAAGATAAAAATAGGAAGAATGTGTGTATAAATAAGGAACTAGTATGTTTCTCTTCACTGTTGGTACTCATCACTTACTAATAGTTAACGATGTAACATATGCTACTAAGTTCAACTTTATCATTGAAGCCAATTTTTTCTTTTCATTTCTTCTTTTTTTAAGTCAATGTTTAAATTGGCACTTTGATTTAAACTACCTCCTGTGGCAATAAGTACCATGATTCAGTCCAGCAAACACTCACAATGCACCTAGTATGTGCCAACACTATTTGTGGAATTAACTGTGAGTGGAGAAAACCTGCTTCGTTCTTCTTCAATCTGTTTGAGTACTTCCAGACTGTGTGCGCTCTAAACAATCTTAGCAGTCAGACTGGAACTGCAGAAAAATTCCAGCAGTGTGCGTAGCTCAACTCTGAGCAAAAGAAGTGCTCTTGTTTCTTCTCTGCCTCAATATGGAAATATATATCATTTTATTATCTCAAGAAAATAAGAAGTCAACATTAATTTGCCATCAGCATATAGACTGGGAAACAAGAGGTTTCGGTATTCCTATGCAAGAACTGTGTTTTAAACAAAATAGCATTGCATTGACAAGAAGTGTTCAGTGTGTACTGTTCATGCACATATGAAAGAAGTAACATAAGCAACTGGTCTTTTGTGTTATCATCGAGAGGGTCTGGAATGTGTGAGAAATCCTAAACACTCAGTGTCAGTATAATCAGGTTGGCTCCTTCACATTCTTAGCCGAGCCGTGGCAGAGTGATGGAATATGTTAACATGGAGCCAGAGCAGGTGGCAATCCTTCAAAGTGATGGCATTTATTTATTTGCTGTGCACTGAGCTGTTCCATTGGTGATGGGTAGAAAAGTCACCTTGCTCTTCTGATTGAAGCCTCTCAGGCATCAGAGGTAAGGGCTGTTTTAACTGGCTCATCAACACAATCATTCCTGACAGGAACCGTTAGGACAATGAATGTAATTGAAGCTGCACGGGGAGGAAGGCAGGGTACCATCTTGCAACTTGGAATACAGCCAGAATACTGTAGCTCAGGAAGGAGTGTGTCACTCGATAGTGATGCTTCATCTCACCTGAAGGTTCTTTCTCCCCAGTAGCCCTCTGATTGTCCTCACATCATCACCATGTTTTTAGTTTATTTCAGGAATCTACAGCTAGATATAAGAATGCCAACTTTTTAAAATATATATATATATATATGTTTTGTATAAAAGAATTTTCATTGTTCATAATACTAGGTTTATAGAGAATACGTATTAGAGAAACAGCAAAGCAGATGAGATAGCTGGGTTATCAGGTGATAACGGGATTAAAGGATTTTTATTTTAGAACTTAAAATTGTGAAGAGGTCCACTTGAGAACTGGACAGCTGACAATCTGGCTCGAACAATGTGCGTTTATAGAGCAGGTGTCGTGCGAAGGACTAGTGCAGGAAATGAATGAAGCTTTCTTTCAACGATTTTATCTCGATGGAATCTTAGGGAGCTAGAAGTTAAGTGGACACGGAGCCAACAGATGACAAGAGGACTTGTTCCTTTCTCTGGAAAATATGATGATTAAAAACAGATCTCAGTTGTCTTTTGATTTTTTGTCTCTACTGGACAATGAAGCTGCCAAGAAATGAGGATTCGCAGATGGTGACACACACATCAGCCTCCCACAGCCACCCCAACCAGGCACAGCATTTCTATGACTCAAATGCAGAAGGTATAGCCTCAAAGAGAAATTATCTCATGTGAAATATTATATTCTATGGAAGAACCAAGAAAAGAAAAGACCATTTCTGTGACACCCTATAGACACCAACTCAACATTCTGTTAACATTGGTAATCAGGAGCGTACATAGATACTAGCCTAGAAAACAAAATCTTACTTTCAAATGCAAACCACCAGGGATGAAAAAGATTAATAATGGCAGTTCAGACTAAGAAAAAATATGTGTTAACTTGTGGTTTTGAGCATATCCCATTTTCAGCACTTGCAATATAAAATGGAGCATAAACCTTCCCCTAACTTGTGGAGAATCCAAAGTAAGGGTTCAGTGGAGAGTGGCATAGCCTATGTCTTTCAGTGCACAAACTGACATTTTCTACTGTTGTAACAAATACACTTTCTTAGCACATCAATTAAAACTACAAATTTCCTCTACAATTTTATTTCCTACACAGTTTTCAGAAAGCATATTGAATATATTCTTGGAACCAAGGTGTTTATTAATTTTCCCTCTTGTAATACTGGTAAGTAAAGAACTAAATATGTATTTGTATCTAAAATATAAGTGTGAATTTCTTTAGTATCTTTCCTTCCATCCATCTTTCCGGTTTCTTTTCTTTTCCTTTAATCTTCTGTCCTTTCTTTCTTCCTTCTTTTCTTCCCTCCCTCTATCCCCCTCACTTTCTGTTTTTCCAACCCAGGCTGGGTTGGAACTTACTATGGAGTAGTTAAAGAGAACCTTGGAATTCTGATCCTCCGGCATCTTTTCACTTCCAGGTTTACAGACTAACAAGTATCCGTCACACGCCTTGCTTATGCAGTGCTGGCGGTCAAATTCAAGGCTTCGTGTATGCTAGGTGGGTACCATACCAATTGAAATATATTCACCTCCAACCCAAAGTTTGCATTTATTTTCATACAACATTATGTAAAAGTTTAAACACTTAAGTTACTTTATTTTTAAGCACAGTTGTATTTCTTTATTTGGAAAATATATTTAAGCAATAATAATTATAGCGCTTTAAATCAAAAGCAAGTAGATATTACTAAATACTTTTGTAAGTATAAGTCAATGTAAAGACTAAGCTCTGAAGTTCATTACTAAACCTACAAATGAAAACTTTAAAAAAATATACTTCTGTGGCTGTAAACACCAGTTTATAAGACTATAGTGAATTTGTGAGTACCGACAGACTCACAAAAGGGAACACAGAAAGGAGGAAGGCTCCAGGGGACTATAGCAGCATAATACTGCTGAGGGTGCCGAAAAAGCAGTTGCCATGGAAGGAAAAATGGCCTCAGCTGTTGGGTGACTTCATGAAGAGAATCTCTTGTAGTGTAACTTCCAAAGATTTGCAATGAACTTGGGCTTGCTTCCAGAAGTTACAGCAACCCAAGCAAATTCAATCTGCTGGATGGGAACAGAGCCAAAGAAGTCCATAGGCATCAGTCCACAAAAAACTGGGTGGTAGGGGAAGCATGGTTTAAAATTATATACAGCAGGGCCTCTTCAAGTAGTGAGATGGTCCAGGTACCAGAGCTCAGCCTCCACAGACAACCCTGTCAAAACTCTGCAGGCTGGGTTGTTAGGTATCCAGCCAAGTGGGCTTGGGTGCAGAGCAAAGCTCTACATCCAGATGGCCAGTGAAATAGGGAAAACAAAGCAGATGCTTGGATGTAGACATACACCCAACTAACACAACTAGTGTGAGAGGAATGTCATGATTCAGTGGGCAACACGGGAGTGACAAGAAGTGTGAGGATGCTGATCCCACTTATAGATGGTCTAGCCATGTTTACAGCACGATGAGAGTTGTTTTTAGTTTGGTTTAAGGATTAATCTTTGTATATGTAAAGGATGTTGGAGATTAGTGGTGAGTAGTACTCAGGTAGACATGGCTGGACAGTATTATAATGGTGCTACGATAGGAAAAATCATTTAAATGCACATGAGTGTCTGGGAAAATGATTTGTTCTTTTAATCCATAGATCAAATACATGGATGAAGTTTAATTTAATGTTTACTGTGAAGTTTAATTTATCTTTTTTCTGCTCCCATAGTGTACAGTATCTTCAGTAATAGCATCTTACCATCAAGTTCTGATAGACAACCAAGAGTAATGCCAATAGCCTATATTTCCTTGTGGGTTTCTGGTTTTTTGAGACAAGTTCTCACTGTGTAGCCGTGGCTGATCTGGAAACCTGGCAATCCTCCTATTTCATTTTCTCTAGTGCTAAATTTACAGGAGTAAGCTACCATTCCTAAATACCAAATCAACAATGTTGTATTTATATACATGGGAACTGTGTAGTCATTTAGATTTGGGGACTTTGTGCTTTTAAAATGAGTGATAATAAGTGAACAATAGGAAATTGTAATAATTTTTACTCCTTTCCTCAAACAGTATTTTAGATCCAATGGCTGACTCAAGTTAGGAGATGACTTCTTTTAAGAAAATGCTTTGTTGGAAGATGTCTTTTGATATTTGGGAAAACACTTTCATTTCAAGTGTAGTTTCCAATTATTTTGTGACTGTATCCTTTAGAAAAGAACTACTCAATCTTCCTTTACAAATCAGCATTCTCTATAAATTATTCTTTTAGAAGTCAGTTTCTTGAAATAGATGTTGGCCCTGAAGACCATTGTGCATGTTTAAAAAGTATGCTTGGTATGATAACAAAAAGGTATATATTTATACATATATATATTAATACCAAAGATATCTATCAACCTGAATAGCAAAATGACATAAAAAGCAGAGTTCTGTAAGTATTCATTAGTGATTCCTTAAAATTCCTTTCCAAGTGTGATTTTTTAATGTGGCAAAAATTACACATGCTTTAACAAAGTTTTAAGTGAAGAATACAGTATTGTTTACTACAGAGACACTGCTACACAGCAACTCTCTAGAAAGCCTTTATCTTTCCTGACTAAAAGGCTATACCCATTGGACAATAGCTTCCCATTTCCCTAGTCTGAGTCTGTGGCAGTCACTTACAAGACCACATTTAGCAATGGACCTTTGTTTAATATTACATACTTTCAGAATTCTTCAAAATTGTGTATTAATTCCTCGGTCTGGTAATGGAAGACCATAATTCCAGATAGCTATGAAGCTGAGGCAGGAATGTTTTATCTGTATTACAAAGTTTCAGGCATTCAATCTTAATTGCCAACTTAAAAGAATCTAGAATTGTCTGGAGATGGGCCTCTCAGCATGCCCGTGGGGATTATCTTGATTATTTGAACTGAGGTAAAAAGATTTGCCCACTCTGGGTGGCATCATTCCCTTTTTGGGATCATGGATTTTGGGAATGGAGAAAAGTAGTTAAAGCAACAGCAAACATTCATTGTTATCTTCTTCCTTAATTGCAGATGCAATATGATCAATTGCTTCAAGCTCCTGCTGCTGCCTTACTTTCCTTCCATGGAGGACTGTATGTTGAATAATGAGCTAAAATGGACCATTCCTTGCTGAAGCTACTTTTGTCAAATTACTTATTGTAGCAACAATGAGAGAAAGAGACTAACTGACTTCCTAAAAGTAAAACAAAAAGAAGCTTATTTCATGAGTGCTGAAAGCTATACATATCTGCAAGTATAAGGATAAATATTTTGAATGTAGTTATAAATTATACTGTCTTAGGTAGTAATAGGTTCTCCTGAAGGGTCTATGACCTCATAAGCCAAGGGTAGTGACTACGTTTACAGTACCACACATGAATTCCACTTTATTTGTGTGGGCCTTAAGTTCAATTAGACAAATATTGGTTACCCCTAAGATATAAGTGCCACGATCGCACCTTTGCACATATCTTGTCACATTGATCATTGCTGTGGTTTATAGATTTATATGTGATTGGGACTATCAATTGCTTTTCTCTCTTGGCAACTTGCATAGGAACTTTGGATACTATGAGAGCTAGTATTCAGGAAGGAACCTTCTACTTCAGTTGCGTCTCGATTTTTTTTATGTCCTTTAAGCAATAGAGTTTCACCTTCAATTTCCAGGAGACAAGAAAGGAGAACATCAATATTCTGTATTGTTTTGGGAGTCTCTTTAGCTCCTATCACCAACAACTCAATGGGTGGTTTCAGATGCCTGGCCTTGGGGCTTTCATTAGACAGTCTACAGATCAAGGAGGGACCATTATCACCCAAGTGATATACTTCATTCAAACTACGTACATACACATATATAATATGCATTTCTAAGTAAACATTAAATATGTTCTCTTGGGGCTTTTTCAAGTATCCTTAGTGCCATTTATCTCTCCTCACTCCTCACTCTCTGTATTTATTTGCTCCTGCTTTCCCTGTTAAAAATATGTACCTCCCTCTTTCCCTACTTTACTTGTGTCTTACTTTGCCCCTGTCTGCCATCTCAGTTCCTTCTTACCTTTTGCAGTTATTGCAAATTTTATACTCACTTCTAAAAATTAGAAGCTAGGATCTGAAAATAATAGAGTATGCACTGTTTGTCTTCTGAGTCTTGGTTATTTTACCTGTAAATGTCATTATTTCATTATCTCGATAGCTGAATAGAATTCCACTGTGTACATGTACCATATTTCCATTATTCATTCAACACTTGAAAGACCATTACAGAAACCCACAACTTGTTAAAAAATATGGAAATCAACTGACTGTAGGGTGCCCAAACTCAGTTGATACATATGTAGTACAAACCCTACATCCAAAGCCGAGGGAACATTGTGGGACATGGAGTAGAAGATTCTAAGAGCCAGAAGATCAGACATTTGCTGTAAGATAGAGTCTTCTATATATGTCAGGAAACTGTGCATACATAAAATCTCAGAAATCTGATCCCTAAACAAGACATGTCCAATGACAACATCAGGTTGCTTGTCAACAAGGATGGGGTAAATATCACAAGCTCCTACCCCTAGATGAAAAGCTATAGGCAATTAATGTCTTCTCAGAGAAGGAGAATCAGACTTTTCTAGGGACAAGTACCCTGATAGGGTATCCAGTTTCAAGCAAGCAGTCCTAAAGACACACACACCATTAAATGGACTCAGCAGAGTGTGTGTGTGTGTGTGTGTGTGTCTGTGTGTGTGTGTGTGTAACAAAAGATGAAACAAGGGTCACACATTTTAGAAGAGAGGGCACTGGAAGAAAGATTGGAAAGGAGAGAGGAAAGGATTGATATGATGTACATATAATATTCATGTATGATACTCTCAAATATATATTTCAGGCAGAACAGAAAGTAATAAAACAAGGAATGGAGATACAGTTCAGCGATGAAGCATTTCTCTAGCATGTCCAAAGCCTGGGTTCAATCCCCGGTGCTGGCAGCAGCGGCAGCAACAACAACAACAACCAAGCTATCCACAGTAATAAGATTGGTTTGTTAATGTTTTGAATGAATATTACTGAATAATTGTTACCAGAACCTTGGCAAGCTTCCCAGACATAGATAACCATTTTCCTTTCTTTGTTATCGGGTGTTACTGTTATAAAACATATTTTAAGAGACAACCTGAATCAGGCAAACAGATAAGACATGCAAGTGCTATATCTTTATATATACATTATATTCTTTAATCTCTATTATCTGGTCCGAAGGCAAAAGGCTAACTTTTCTCAATGTAACTTGGTTCATAAGGTAGCCCTTGATGTCTGTCAGTGGCTAATGGCAAAATCCCTGCTTGCCTCTTTGTATTAGAATGGGATTAAAAAAAAACTTTCAACAGTGTTAGTTCATGTGCTGACTGAATAAGAGAGTATTCATTTGATCTGCATGAATTCACTACCATTCCTCTAATTTTTCTATCTTTTTAATCATTTTCCAAAGGCTTGGACACATTTAAGTTAGCATGTCATTAATTTCTCAATTCACATTTTTAAAAATTTTTGAAACTTTTATACATGAGTTCTGTACGTACATCACTTCCAACCTCCAGTCTCCCTCTCCTATTCATCCTGTGTCTGCCGCGACTCTCTTTCAAATTTATGACCTCTTCTTTACTTGTTATTGTTTTACACACACACACACACACACACACACACACACACACACACCTATATGTAATCTACTGACCCCAATTAATGTTGTTTGTACGTACTTGTGTTTAGAGTTGATCACTTGGGATTGAATAACCTACCAGGGAGTTTTCCCTGTAGGAAACTGATTCTTCTCTTTGAAGCTCAGCAGCCATTGATTGCCTGTAGATCTTCATTAGTGTAGGATCTTGAGGAATTTCCCTGTCCACATTGGTATGTCAGATGGTGGAGTGATTATGCAGGTCTTGTTTTGGTAAGATTTCATGGGCTCAGCACATCTGTTGTGTCAAGACAATACTACTTAGCAGAAGGCTTGCTAGTCTTCTGATTCTTACAAACATTTCACTGTCTCTTTTTACCGTATTTCCTAAACTTTAGGTGTAGGGATTGCATTTGTGTATATCAACTGGAGCTGGTAACCCACAGCCAGTTATTCTCTGCATTTCTACCAGTTGTAGATCTCTATAATGGGCTTCTGTTGCAGAAATAATTAATAATAATAATTTGCCGCGTCTTTTTCTTTTTCCTTACTTAATACCAGTACCTCATTTACTGTTACCAATTTTTTTGATTCACCCATTTTTTTTTTTGAGACAGGGTTTCTCTGTATTATTTGGAGGCTGTCCTGGAACTCGCCCTGTAGACCATGCTGGCCTTAAACTCAAGAGATCTGCCTGCCTGTGTCTCTCGAGTACTGGGATTAAAGGCATGCTGGGATTAAAGGTGTGTGCCACCAACACCCGGCTATTCACCAGTTTTCAATCCATCCTTCAATCCAGGATGTTCCCTCAGGCAAAAAGCCTTAAGACTTACACAATCCACCCCCCAACTGAGGCCAATCTCTGGAGTTCCCCTCTTTCCCTACCTTGGTGTCAGGCTGAGGCCTAGAGATTTAATGTAATCCACCCTCCAACTGAGGGCAACCTCTCAATTTTTCTTTCTTACTGGAGATTTAATCCAATCCACCCCCCAACTGAGGGCAATCTCTCAGGGTCCCTTTATTTTCCTGACCTTTGTCAAGCGAAGGCCTGGAGATTTAATCTGGTACCCCTAGCTTGGTACCCCTTTTTAATACATCTGTATAGCCTTACTTACTGGCTAGTCTTTTAGATCTCTCAGTTCCCCTTTACTTTCCTGACCTCAGTGGATCAGGCGAAAGACTGGAGATTTTTTATTTTATTTCTTATTTTACCTTTTTTTTTTTTGCGACTGGGTTTCTCTCTATCCTTTTGGAGGCTGTCCTGGAACTAGCTCTATAGACCAGGATGGCCTCAATCCTACCTACCTCTGTCTCCCGAGTGTTGGGATTAAAGGCGTGTGCCACCAACACCCGGCTCTCTGAATATCGTAGCAAACATCCTCCCAATCTGGGACATTTAAGCCTCCCCCAGTAATGAACCATGGACTAGGACGTTCAATCCATTTTAGAAAGCCTTCCATGGTTATAGTCCCCTGTTCTTCAAGTAACTTTTTTACGTGATGCTGTAATTTAAACTTCCAGGGACTATTTCCCACCGTTTCCTTTCCTATTTTCCCCCATATGTCCCTGGATGGCAAAAGGGACGACTCCGTTCACTTACCTCTCTTACACATCTCGGAGGAAACTCCAATTGCTGCGTCCGATGCGCAGCCTGTATCCGAGAATGTGCGGAGGGTGTCGGGGTTTGACAACACAGAGACTCGTTCAACAGTGTAAAGAAAACTTTAAGCAGGCCCCAAAAAGGCTCAAGAAAACTTCCCAAGAAAGGCCTGCCTCCAGAAAAGCTTCTGCTCTCTCTCTACCCCTGGCTGGTTCTGCTCTGACACCAAAAACTGATCTGGGTGTGTCAGAAGAGGCGGTTAGTCTTTGAACAAGGTTGTGGTTAGGGCGGTTCCCGTGGGCCAGCCCTTTTCAGGAACTTATTGCCCTGGGCATTGTATTGATTTTGGTAAACATGTTTTTAGTAAACATTGTCTTACAGCTGCCTACTCCCAGGCTGATGGGGAAGTGGGTTTCTGAACAAGGTCTGGTGTCCCCACAATAATTAGAGATGAAAATCACACTTATCTACAGGAATAATTAATAATAATTAGAAATGAGAGCCACACTTATTGGTCAATATAAGAATAAGCATTTGTATGGTTAGAAATTATACTGATTTAGGAAAATGGCAGTAGTAGGTTCTCATCTGGGATTGATGACTTCATCAGCAATTGTCTATATATTTTCAAAAAATTTCATACCTTTTATGTTATGTCAAAATTTAGCAGATGTCTATATTTTGCTTCCACTCATTTATGAAGAATATAATATGGTTGCATTTGCACAGTCCACACAGGTCTATCCTTGTTAAGCCCATTGTTTCATAAAAGAACTCCCAAGAGTGAAGAAGCCATGAAGCCAAGAAAAAGGTCACCTGGACCCGTTTCCTTGACATATTACAGTGGGCTTAAAGAAGGAGCAAGATGCCATTCATATCTGAAGAAGAAACTAAGTTATTAGAAAAGATGGTCCCCAACACTATTAATAAGATGAAGATTGTGTAAGGATATACATTTCAAAAAACGACTTTCAAAACAAAATATAGAACAATCCTAATATTAGTTATATTAGCTAGAAGAAGTTGCATAATATCTTCAAATTTTTTTAGGACAGGATATTACTACATGTATTTCAGGCATGTTCTTTTTTATTTATTTAAATTAGAAACAAGCTTGCTTCACATGTCAATTCCAGCTCCTTCTCTCTCCCCTCTTCCCCTGTCCACCACCAACCCCTCCAACCTTCTACCCCATCCCTTCTCTGCTCCCCAGGGAGTCTGAGACCCTCCATGGGGCATCTCCAAAGTCTGTCATATCATCTGGAGCAGAGCCTAGGCCCTGCCCCATGTGTCCAGACTGAAAATGGGCTCCCCAAGTCCATTCATATGCCAGGTATAATAAAAACTGGCTGTTCAGCAAATAGTGATGTAATAATTAAATATCTATGTTTTAAATTGTTTTGAATCACATCCAATACTTTCACAAAAATGAAGCCAAAGTAGGTCAAGACCAAATATAAAGTTTTCCAACTTCACACTGTAAAACAATTAGAAGAAAATGGGTGAAAATCCTTTGTGAGCTTGGATTAGACAAATTTTCTTCCATATAATACAAATAGCTTGCACCAAACAAAAAATAACGTCATTGAAGTTACCAAAATTCATAATGTCTGCTCTTTAGAAGACACTGTTGAAAAAGTGAAAAGAATTTGTGGGGGTAAAAAAAGTGTGTGGGATGAGAAAAAATATATACAAATTATACACACACACACACACACATATATATATATATATATATATATATATATATGAGACATATGTAGAATAAAGAAATCTCAAAACTCAATACTAAGAAATCACCCAGCCCTTGTAGATGGGGCAGGATGATCAGAAGTTTAAAAGAAATGAGGAGTTTGAGGCTTGCCTGCATCACATGAAAACCTGTCTCAAAGAAAATCAAAATATCAAATGAGCAATAACATTAATCCTAGCACTTAGGAGGCAGAAGCAGTTGCATCCTGTGAATTTAAGGTGAATATGTTCTGCATAGTAAGTTTCAGGAGAGTCAGGGCTATGTAGAGAGACCCTGTTTCAAAAAAACGGAGTTCCAGGTATCAGTATTATCTTTTTTTTAATTCCTTCTTTCATAATTTCATACATGTATATTGTACTTAGGTCATATCTTCCATTTATCTTCTCTTGTAGCTCTCCCACTCCTACACCAAAGCCCCTGTTTTACATAAGTTCCCTGCTTATTTTTATGCCTTTTCTTTGTATGTGTGTGATTCACTGAATTTCATTAGGCTTGCTTCCATGGACAAGGATGAGAAGTTAC
Source organism: Mesocricetus auratus (assembly GCF_017639785.1). Lineage (NCBI taxonomy): Eukaryota > Metazoa > Chordata > Mammalia > Rodentia > Cricetidae > Mesocricetus > Mesocricetus auratus. Next base: position 63,590,991 of record NW_024429195.1, read on the forward strand.
TGACTTGAGTAAGGGCAACTTACCAGGGGCTATATTGGAGGATTATGGCTTCCCTTCTTTGAGTAACCTTTAACTACCTGTAGTTCCCCAGGGAATGGTAGGTCCTAATAAACCCCTCTTCTGTCCATGAAAGGAATGTTTATGGGCCCAGTTTTGAATAGATGACCACCACTTCTGTGAGTTTTGGGGTGCAACCACCATGTTGTATTCAGAAGACAGTGTTTCATTGAACCACCCACTCCCCATCTGTCAGATCATAACCTACTTTTTGCCCTTTCTTCTGTGATGTTTCCTGGGCTTTGGTGGGTGTTGGTGGTGTGATATAGATGTCCATATGGGGTCTAGCAATTGACAGTTCTTTATTCTCTGCACTTTGGCTTAGTGTGAGTTACTGTCTTCACTGCTGCCTACTATGGAAAGGAGCCTTCCCAACCCAGGTCGGCAGCAGCACTAGTCTGCTCATGGATATTTCTAGCTTAAGGACCGCATGCATTATTGTAGATTTTATATGGAAGTTGTCATGTGAGGAGGGATGTGGTCAGCCCTTAAGATCTGAGAAGTAAGGAGATGGAGACCACAGTTGTCCAATCATTTGAACTGAATTCTGCCGTCAAAATGAGTGAGTTTAGAAATGGTTTCTTCTCTAGATCTCTGGCATAAGTCCTTGGATGTCTAAACTCTAACTCAAATCTCGAGAGACCTTGAGCTAAAAGCCTGATAGTGAGCTAATAAGTCTGTCCTGTTGTACACAGGACACACACACACACATACACACACACACACACACACAAATAAAAAAACAAGAAAAATATAGGCTAATGATTTGAGTTGGACAAGTCACCAAAGAACATGTTTGGATTGAACACTGATACAAAATGCCTAACATTCTAATTGCCATTTAATGAAAATTGAAACTATAACGCAATGCCACTATACACATACTAGAAAGTCAACAATTAAATTACAAATGCTGTGAGAATGTAAAATGGTCTGCTTAGGAAAACAGTTTGGCAGTTTCTGAAAACATTAAACACTACTGACCAAATGTCCCAGCCACTCCACTGCTACATATTTACCAGGGAGATAAGAAAGTATATTTCTACACAACAATTTCTACAAATGTTCATAGCATTGTTGTTTATAGTGTTGAAGGGTAGAAATTATAATGGTCAGCAGTTGGCTAAAGGAGTGGCATTGCAGCTACATAATAGGATACTTGTCAGAAATAAAGATATGAAGTTCAGTGGATCTGTCTTGGTTATAATAGGTAGATAGATAGATGATAGATTTTAACCAAATATGCAAAAAAATCTGTAAGATATCCCTTGATGTCTGTCTATGGCTAATGGCACCATTACAGCTTGCTTCTCTATATTAGATTGGAAGGGAAAATATTCAATAGTGGTAATCCATGTGCTGACTGCATCAGAGAGTCCTCATACTATCAGAATGAATTTATTACCATTTCTTTAGTATTTCTATTCTTGGATCCCAAAATAATTATGTAGACTAAAATAAGCCAAACAAGAGAAACAATGCATTTTGTGTTATTTCCATTTACATAAAGTTCTAGAAATGCCATGTACTAGTTATCTTTCTATTGCTGTGACAAGACACTATGACCAAGACATCTTATTAAAGAAAGCATTTAATTGTGCTTATGGTTTCAGAGGATCAGAGTCCATGACGGCAGAGCAAAGGCATGGGAGCAGGAACACCTGAGAGGCCATTTGTTGATCCACTTCAGGAAGCAGAGAAAGCACATTGGAAATAAGGAGGCTTTGAAGCCATCAAGCTTGACCCTGTGATACACCTCCCCCAACAAGACATACCTCCAAATCCTTCACAAATAGCTACAGTAACTGTGGAGAAGTATTCAAACCTATGTGTCTGTAGTGCTTTGAATAGGGATGGCCCCTGTAGACTCATGTGTTTGTATGTTTGGGCCACAGGGTGTGGCATTATTGGAAGGTGTGGAATTATTGGAGGAAGTATGTGGGCTTTGATGTCTTACATGCTCAAGCTACACCCAGTGTGATACACAGTCTCCTGATGCCTGTGGGTCATTACATAGAAGTCTCAACTCCTTCTCCAGCACCATGTTTGCCTGCAAGCTACCATGTTCCATTATGATGATAATGGACTAAACCTCTGAAACTGTAGGCCATCCCCAATTAAATGTTTTCCTTTTTAAGAGTTGCCATGGTGATGATGTCTCTTCACAGCAATAGAAACTGTAACTAAGACAGTGTCTATAGGAATCATTCTCAATCAGCTCACTACATGGGAGTTCATCTGTAGTGACAAAAATATTAGTGGTTGTCTGTGTATCATGTTTACAATAGAAATCAGAGGAGACACTTGGCCCAGTCTTCACTGGAAATGAGTGATAATCATTATGACCAGCACTGGCAGGGGCTAACACAGGTCATAGAAGGAAGAGGGCTCCTGGTCCCAAGCTCTTCAATGGTGCCTAGCTTCAAATGACAAGCTCTGTGTCTTCTTCATTTGTTCACTTCAATCCATGGTTTGATTTTTCTGCAGCTCAGTGCTAAGAAAATTAAGATTTTAGTTTTGCACCTTTCATTGTACACAATCTGTTTCATTAACTTGTATAATATTTTGGAACAGGTCTTCATAACATAGATGAAGATGATTTTACTTTGTAGGTTACTTTGTAAGTATTTAATGCCTTTATACTTGTAAAATTTGCAAAAGGAATAGACAAAACAGGGCAAAGAAAGGATACAAGTATTTGGAAAAACATAAGATGATAGAAGTCCATGTAAATCTGTAAGTCAGCCATTCACTTAATTACTAAATTAAGTGACAATTTTACAAATTAGAATACTTAATTTTTTAATGGGGAAGTTAATAAATCTATTGTAAATGTTTTAAATACATTGATTTTTCTGCTGCTTCTAATGGACTTAATGTGTGGAAATATTTTAGCCTTTCTAATAATACAAATAATAGTAATTATCAATTTGTAGTTAATCTATAATAGATTGATTAGACATGACTTAATTACAAATTTATAATTTTTATACGTAATGATAATATATAAGGTTTTTAGAGAGAGCATGGATTATGGGATTATGTATAGTCTCTTCAAGTTTCTGTATTAGGTTGGGGAAAAATGGTACAAAAGTGACTTTTTAAAAAGACGTTCATTAAAAAAAAAAACAGCAAAAAGACTTTCATGCCAGGCATGGTAACACATGCCTCTAATCCCAGCACTTGGGAAGCAGAGGCAGGTGGATCTCTGTGAGTTCAAGGCCAACATGGTTTACAAAGCAAGTTCTAGGATGTTACACAGAGAACCCCTTTCTTGAATCCCTGCCTCTCCCCCAAAAAGACATTGATGATATTTTATTCAACGTGAACTGAGGAAGTGTAGAAGACGTAGAATATCAATATGCTTTGAGCATCTTGGCTCTGGAGAGTTCCTTCCCTTGATACACAAGAAAGATGTGACCACCTGAGTGGCACGACTATATTGTACTGAGAAATGACGAATACAGAGAATTTGTGACTTGTAAATGTTAATGTCACTACTCAGAGTTTGCAAGGCCATGGGCCAATGACTAAATCCATGTGTACCTCTAGTTCCTTATATAGCTCTCTTGGTTTAGTGAGATAAGAAACATAAGATGCTCAGGACAATGTCTAGTAACTAAAAATACGCAGTAGTTGGGTGTTATTTTATAAATAAAAGCAAGTTATGCAGAACCCCTGCATAAGATCAGAGGAAATGACTCATGACTAAGCTTTGACCAGGGAGAGAACGTTTTCAACTGGCTTTCATGTGAGTCTCCTGGGAAGGCACACAGGAGGGAAGTCTACAGTTTGGAGGCCCTCACAGCTTAGGCTGTTCTGTCTGAAAGAGTAGACCTTAGTTATGTCATTTCACTAAGAAGAGATATATGAAAATCATAAATGGTGGAAGACTGCATATAAACCTGTAACTGTGGAAGACCACTTACAATTTTAAAAGTAACCCAAACTAAAAGTTTAATTCCACAATCTGCTCTATCAAGATCTCAACTGCCCAATAGCTGCATGGAGTTGAGATCTGGATGGTATATCTCAATAGCTTCCATACTGGACAGCATGAATGGAAATTCCTCTTTGGAGAAAGCTGTCTGCAAAAATGTTCTCTTAACAGGCCCATACTGGACTGAACACCAAGGCAAAACTCTTGCCTAACCTTAATCTAAACATTCTCATTCAAACCCATTTCCCCTGTAGTCTATATTTTTTATTTTACTGAAACTGAGACTGATTGAAACTGTTAGTCAAGAACCTAAGCAAATTTCAAGCTGTTATTGTACTATTTATCACTGTTTATACCAGTGCACATGAGTGCATTTAGAGAGTCTAGGGAGGAGGTTGTCTGTCCTTGCTTTTCTTGATAGCTTCTGAATTCTATGAGTACCTTCAACATCTCTGTAATTTTTCCTAGCAGATTACTAACATGTAATTCAGACTGCCCTCCTCTTCTGCCCACCCCCACTTTCTCTGAACTGGAGGCTGGAAGAAGGGGGGAAAACTCTTAATGTGATCATTATTTTGGTAGCAGCTGGTTCTTAACAGACTTGGTTTGTGACAGAGGAGACAGGGTCTGTTTCTGTGGTTGCATTGTCCTAATTATATTCCTAATGGATCGCAAATCTGCAGATAAAGCCGGGTTACATGCTGTCACGTCTACAGGGCAATGCGTTAGGAAACGCTGGGAAGCATCTCACGGTACCATGTGTAGCCAATGCTTTTACCGTCATTAGTTAACCACGCAGCCTGTGTGCCTCTTTCTATCCCGTGACCCACATTTCATCCACGCTCTGCTGTTTTTCTCCTGCCGTGTTATTTCCTGAGCAAAACCCAGAGCCTGTGAGTCCCCCAGCAGAGAGCTGTGTTCTGTCCTCCCGGAACAAGCAGCCTCACCTGCTGGGCTAGTGTTTTTCTGCTACCTAGTCAATCTGTTAAGATTTTAGCAGGAGATCTCTGTATACCTCTACAGAAAACATGCGGGGGTTGTAATTGCTTTAGCCTGCTGCAACTTTAGAAATGAGAGAGTAAGGAAGAGGTGCAAATCTTCTGTTCATAAATAACCAAATCTGTGGGCATTTTACAGAGCATTCTGTGTAGTGCAAAGAGAATTTATGGGCCACATTTCACCCTTGGCACACTTTCCAAACGGATTGTTCAAAGAGAAGTTATATTAGGACAAATAGAAATGACGACTAACACCAGATGTGGATTTTTAGTTAATATTTATGCAACACCCAAAGGGAAGATGGGATTGCACAATAAACTAAAAATGTCTTAGGCAAATAAGGAAATCTTTACCCTGAGGAACTGGCACCGCAAAGGTATGAATTATACAACAAAGGACCGGGAATGCAGAACAAATGCAGGCTAGGTCTGGTCGACTATAAAATGGAATTCATTGAGGAAGTGGTGAGGTAGCAGATGTGTGGGACCTACTCAGGAAAACAAGGGCTTAGCACTTTTTGGGCCAATCTTGTGTCTAAGGTAGAAAGCTTAAGCCAACCAGCCTAATTTCGTTCAACTGTGGAGAGCTACAGTAGCTTTAAATAAACGATGTATAAATTCAGAACTGAGACAGAAGAACTCTCACTCACACAGGGTAAATGAAAAGAAGCTATGTGATCTTAAATGATTGTCGGGGATAGTGATGACATGTTTAGTCTGATTCTCACTCTGTAGTTGTTGGAGGAAGGTAGAAAATGCAAGCACTGGCTACTTTTGAGCGCTTGGAGAGTAGTCCACAAGAGCCTGTAGCTTAATGCACTGTGAGGATACAGGGACCCAGGTTAAGGTATAGTAGAATTTTTGTCACAGGTAACTAGATTCTTTTCCAAACACAGCAGGATGTCCAGTCTTTCTCCTATTAAGAATCTGGAGATGTACCATTATATGGCATAGCTCAGTTCCCAAGGCTTTCAAGGTTGGGGTGGTGGTGGAGGAAGACACGCATGTTTTTAAAACTATGGGAGCTTTGGAATGGAGAAATGCTCACAAGATTTTAGCACTCTGAACCCACAGCCCTCTACTATTTATGCCAATACATTTTAGGAACAAAAGTTGTCCTTTCATGATTTCCCATCATGGGTCTCCCTGAGGAAGTGATACACTTAAGAAATGTCAGCCTACTTCTTCTCTCCTGCTTTTGTTAAGTCCTTGTCATCTTTAACACAGACATCTCATCAGTTTCTTCTTCTTGATGAATATTTGTGGACTTCAGTTCTTTGATAATTTCACTTAAATACTCTCATGGCTCATTTGCTATCCTCATTTATCTCATTTATCTTTAGTTTTTTTTTTTTTACATGTTCAGATGCTACAGGCTGTGGGCACTGTATAGATATCTTCCCTAGTTTTATGAAGCTTCCATTCAAGTACTGATTTAAGATACTAATGTATAGTGTGGGTGCATGCGTGTGTATGTGTGTGTGTGTGCGCGCGCACGCGTGTGCTTTATGAAGTACAAGAAGGAAATTTTGAAGTAATAGCATTAGAAAAAAACATTACCTGACAGTGGAAAGCAGCCAAAGAAAGTCTGGGGAGAAAACATTTCCAGGAGAAGACAAAAGGCTCCAGAGAAGATGTATGTATGGTACACAGAAGAGGGAGAGGGCCAAATGAGCCAGAATATGAAGTTTTGTTCGGTGTGCAATAGGAAATAACTATATACGCTTAAGTAGGGGGGTGGGATTGAATTTAAAACTGCTTGTCTGGTGCCTCAACACAATGCTTGGAGTAGGGATTGTAGGTGTAGAAGGGAGACCATTTACAGGGCCATTAGATTAGTTCCTGTTGGAGATAACACTAGCTTGGACTAAGATTGGAGCAGACTGGGTGTGGTGGTATTTATTTTGGAAGTGAATGTCTAGGTCTTTGTTAACAAGTAAAAGAAGACGTTAGAAAACATAACAGCTAACTTCTTGTGCCACTTTCCAGTCCCCTTCTAGATGCTTTATGTGGTAATTCATCTAACCAAAAGAGTATTTATAAAAATGAAGTCTGAGGAGGGAGATTGGTCCCAGCTTACCCAAATAATGAGTAGCTGAGTTGATATTCAAACCCTTATCAGACCCCAGTATGCATTCGTCCTCCCTCCCCCAATGCCTCAGGATCCAATATCAATATATAAGCCCAGGACAGAGACGGAGAAGATTTGAATGGACCAATAGATATGATTAAGAACTTTAAAAAATACAGTATACAGGGGAATATGCAAAATAGAAATCACTGTCTTTAATATATTATTTGAGAATTTCCTACGTGCGTATAATGTTTAGGTCAAATCCAAATTTGCCTGTTGGAAGTAGAACACTTCTGTCGGTGTCTAAATGATTTCCTTGCAAAGTCAGACATCGTTGTTCTGCGGGCATTCAAACTTTTCAGGTCGGTGCCACACACCCAGGGGCTCCATTTCCTTTAGTGCCTTTGAGAGCTCGAAGGTTAAGTGCTGCCCTTCCAGTGGGGACAAGTCAGTAGTCCTGCACTAAGGACTTGTTTTCCATTCCTGTAGCTTCCCCGCAGCAGGGGGCGCTGTAGTAGTGTTCATTGTGGTCCAAGTGAACCATCAGTCCAGTAAGGGGGCCAGGCAGGAAGGAGGTGTGGCAGACAGACCTCGGACCTCTTTGGTATTGCAACTTCAGTTCCCAGACCATTCTTCTAGATCATGTTGGATGCCTTCCATCCAGTCTTGCATCCGGGCGGAAAGGAAAGGGCATTAGCTTTCCCCTTCGCTGGGTTTAAGGATGGCGCTGTAGAGGGTTTGCACTAGCGTCGGGTGGGGTCTCTTCTATGTTCTCAGAGGCAGCCTGGCAGTTCTGATCCACGCAAGACACCCCAACGCCCTCAATCTCTGAGGAGCTACTGTGTGCTTCTTACCTTCTAGCCTCTCACCGCAGGACACGTGTCTTTCTATTGACATTAATGTCGACGGAGGTGGCGTGGCCTCAGAGTAGAACTCTGTGTCCTTCCCAAATACTCCCCCAGCTCTTCAACTGGCCCTCCCATTCCAATTCAGCTCACGCTCCGTGCACGCGGGCAATAGATCCTTAGTGGCAACCGAGGCTGCCAGCGCTCGCCAAACCTGCTCTGTCTCTCAGGGTCACCAGAAGTCTCTCCAGCTGACCAGATCTTTGTCTGACAGCTCCTGGCACCAACCGCTTGGCTAGCAATCTAGTGGGTGCAAGGCGCCTCCAGGCACCCACTGGGCAAGCCATCAACTAACGCCTCCTGTCGCCTTTCTCCTCCGTTTCCCCTGCCCAGAGCGCAGTCTAGCTATCTTCCAAAAGTAGTCCTTGTCCCGGGGGGGGGGGCCTTTCCAGACTAAAAACGAAGGTGAAAGAAGAGGAAGAAGGGACCGGGGACCGGAGGAGGAGGCTGGAGCGGCTGGGAGAGTGGGCGGAGCCTCCCGCCCGTGGGGGTAGACGAGGCGGAGCCTGCGGGGAGGAGCGGGGTGGAGAAAGGGGCGGGGCTGGCTCGGGCTGGAGGGCTGGCCACGCAGGCGCGTGGGGCGGCGGCGAGAACCCCACGCGGGAGCTTTTTGGAGTCCCCAGTCGCCGCTTCTCACTTCACTGGAGAGGGGGCCGGGAGGGAACCAATAAAGAGTGAATGTGCTGCAGCCGCGGTGGCGGCCGAGTTGGAGCGAACGACCCCGGAGTCGTGCGCCCCGGTGGCGGCGAGGGGAGGCGGTTCGCCTCGTCCCTCCCACCCGCCCCTTTTCTCTCGGTCTCTCTCTCTCCTTTCCTCCCGCTGGTCCCAGATCCCGGCTCGGTCCGGCCCCTTTGCCCCCCCTCCCATCACCCCCCTCCCCCCAGCACTCTGTTACCTCCTCAGTCCTCTACCTAGGGCGTCCCAAAGTGCCATGGGTTAGGGTGGGGACCGCGAGCCGCGCGACAAGGACTCTAGCCCGGATCATCCGCCGGGGGGGCGTGAAGCCGGATCGCCGCTTGCCTGTCGCGGGTGTCGGGCATGGGGAGCGCGGTGTGAGCCGCTAACCCCGGGAGCACTCGGGAGCAGCGGAGCCAGGCGACAGGAGGAGCCGGCGGCGGCGGAGAGGATCGGAACCCGGGATCGGAAGGGCGAGGAGGCGGGCGGGGAAGCCAGGCAAAAGTGCAGCCAGGAGGAGAAGGCGGCGGAAGGTGGGGATTGATGCTTCTGGTTTTTGTTGCCGCTGCTGCGCTCGCGCTGGGAGCCAAGCCGGAGGGAAGGCGGTGGAGAGATGATTGCAGAGTTGGTGAGCAGCGCTCTGGGGCTCGCCTTGTATCTCAACACTCTGAGTGCGGATTTCTGCTACGATGACAGGTAAGTGGGCGAGAGAAAGGGGCCGTGGCTGCGGCGCCCAGGGGGTGCTGGTGGGGCGGGGGCTCCTCGGAGCCTCTGGAACTGCTTGCTGTCTGGGGACGCAGGTATCAGCACCTGAAGGTTTAGGCGACGTGGAAACCATAACTCCTAAAGCAAACAGCTCGGACGCCGGCGCGCTGGGCGGGCCAACTGAGTTTCCGCTCCTACTTTGCAGGTTCTTGCTTGTTTCTTGCCGGTTGGCAGACGCTTAAGTTTTTTTTTTTTTTCCCGGAAATCACGGCAATTTGGAAAACTGATTAATGAACCTACATTAAAAAAAAAAAAACCCTAGGTATACCTTGGTGCAAAAAAAAAAAAGCGTATTAAACGAGTTTACTTGTGGACTGGAAGGAAGTCGCTCCTCACCCCTTAGTAGATCTTCTCCTTGTCGTTTCCTTTTAGTGATAGGACACTTATTTCCCGAAGTTAAATGCACGTTTGACAGTTGCCAAAATAGTTAAAAGAGCGCGCGTACTCTGCGTCAACTTTCTGTTTGACGTGTATGGTAGTAAACTTGGCGCTAACACCATCGCTCACCCATCAACGGGGCAACCCTTTCAGTTCAGTTTGGAAGGTTTGCGTTAGACATTAGTGATTTTTCTGATGCTAATTGGGGAAGAAGACGCCCCTAGAGACTGAAGTTGTCTTCTGTATTTGGATTAGTTTGGGTGTCTAATGAGACCCCGGTCTGTGTTGTCAAAGAAACTGCATTGATTCCTGGAAAACATCACCCTTGTGGTGGTGTCTCTACCTATTTTTAAAATGTTGTTAGTGTTTAGAAACTGATGAAAAGCTCTGATAGCCATTTGGGAAAATTCCAATTTGTGCCTTTTCCGGTGACTTAATCTGATTACAATTAAAACAGATGCATAATTAAAATATATTAGGGAGAACAATATGCCTGGCTAAACTTATTAGCCGTCCTGGGGTGTTTCATGCTCCATTGGAATTAAACCATCCAAAAAGTGAACACAGATTTACTTTGACAACCTTTCAGCAGCCTCTCTGGGCTTAGGGGAGCGAATGGATCCCCAGGGTTAGGGCTGGGCGGTGAGTGAACTTGAGCAAAGTGGTTGACAGTAGTTAGTGAGGGAATCGAGGCTGCACTCTTCTGCTAATCAGTGCTAATCTGTCTCCTGATGTGTCCACTCTCCTACTAAGAGTGTTCGTGGATGTATGTCTTAAATCAGGGGATCTTGGCCCACACCCTTGTGTCTGCTATGGAATTCTCTGATAACGCTTGAAAAAATATCCCACACACGCCTGGTGTGTGTTAGGTTGTACCTAGCAGAGGCTAGCTGATAGCAAGTCTCTGGCCAACTTTTACTGTACTTGGAGAACAGTGTACTGACTTCAGCAGTGACCTCGGTTGCTCTAAGTTACGGGCCAAGAGCGAGGGAAACTGTCCTGCTTGCCTTTCTTCCTCCAGATTTCTGCGATGATGCACCTGCTATTTTAAGAGTGCCAGTGGAGAAAGCTTCTGTTCCTTTACAATTAATCAGTTTTCACTAAAATGAGTGCGGGGATGAGTCAGGGCAGTGCCTGGCTCTTTTGGGGGGGGGGATCTTATGAAGAGAGGTCTCGAATGATAGAGCATTATGATAAACCAAACATTCTTCTCGAACACTACTCATGACTGCTGTTCAGTTCTTAAAAGAGGATGCACAAAAAGAGACCACTCTCTTAAGAGAGAAAAATGGAGTCTAAAACTTATGTAAATGTGCGCGTACCTCTTTCTGTAGGCTCACCCTGATGTGTTTGGAATTTGTGAGTGTGGGAGATGGTTGTGCCTGTGATGATAAATGAGTTGTCCTTGATGGCTGGAATTTGTTATAAGCTCCTCATCTGCTCCGGGTCACATTGAGTGTTAGGCTGTTCGTCTTCTGTCTTCTGTTGGCGCAGGTGAATTTAGTGTGCTAATTTTCCCATGTTATGGATCGCGTGTTCATATGCTATTTAGACACATGGAATGTTGAGGGCCTAAAGTATGAATTATGCTTTGGTGTGCATTACAAAAGTCTTTTCTGTCGACTTCTCACCAAACCTCACATGCAACCACGTACCCTTAAAAGATGTGGCATCCTAAGAAGAACAACCTTCATGTCTGGGTTTCATAGAAACTGCAAGGTGCACATATATGCAGCACTGAGCCCACTTGTCATGTGCACAGCATGTGGGATGATTCGCTGCCAAGGTGCACTGTGAACCCTGGCTTTGCAAATACACTTTCCATGTAAGTGCTGTAAGTCACTGGTGTGTGAAGAGGGAAGCGAAGAGGGGGGCCAAGTGGAACCGTAGGAAGATGATAATATGTTTGTTTCCACTACTCCATTTCAGATGGCAAAGATTCACGTTTAAAACATTGCTTACAGTACATCTGTGCATCGCGATGCGCCCCCCCACCCCACAGGAACTTCTGTGAAATACAGTTCTGGAAGAGAGGCCACTGGAGGGCTGGGCTGGAAAGATGGCTCAGCTATTCAAGAGTAGGCTCACAACCAAAAATATAAGAGAGGCCACTGGAAGTAGAGAGAGCCATAGACAAGGAGAAAGATGGCTCTTATGCATGGCTTGCTTAACTAAATTAGAACCTTGCAGTGGAGCCTGAAGAATCTGGCCTTTATAAGGGCTTTTTTTTTTTTTATTGCTGTAGTGTGAGCACTATTGCTGTGGTACTTCTCAAAGTTACCATTCAAGTATAATGATCAAATGTATTTTATAAACTACATAGATATATCTTTATATAATTACTTTTTAGGTCTATGTAGCTTGTTGGAAGTTAAGTGGCAGCAAGAAGTTCTCTTAAAGCAAAAATCCATTCCCTATGCTAAAAACTTAAGGCCTTGCAAGTGTTTTGGCGCTAAACTTAAGACTATGTCTAAGGTGTGTTGGAATGAGCAGTGCAAGGGCAGGATTTGCAGTATCTGATGAGAAAACACACATGCTTTCTGCTATATTCTCCCTTCTTTCGCCTTTACTATGGTGTAATGAGTAACTACCTTGTGTCTGGGGTATCCTTGCCATATTTTAACTCCCATTGCCTGTGACTCCTTGGAGGATCCTCTTTAGGATTTTCTGGAGAAACTTAATAGTCATGAGAGGGCAAAGTGCAACCAAGCACCTTTTTGTGACTGCAGACTCCTTGCTCTTTTGTGTACTTGTTGAGGGAGGCCTTACATCATTACACACTGTTCCTGTTCAAATACTGCCACAAGTTTCTCAGAGGTCACACGGAGAGGAGTCAGCGCAATGCAAAGGCGGACTGCCAATGGAAAGGAGGCAGATTTGACTGTGCATGTATCATGTGGTGAGTGGCTTATGTTTTTATGACGTAGGGACAGGGGAGTAAGACTATTGCAGCTTTCCAATTATCACTTGAGTAAAATAATTCATTACTTTGGGGGGCGGGGAGAAAACATGGCATCCTGAGATTTTGATATCAGAACATGTATGTGTTACTTACAGACTCATATCCCTGATGGGTGCGTTGCATTCTCCCCCCCCCTCTCTGTGTGTTTGTGTGTGTGTGTGTGTGTGTGTGTATGCGTGTGCACACACACGTGTTCTGGACATACATGTGGAGACCTGAAGCTGATGTCAGCTATCTTCCCTGTTCTTTCTCTACACTCTATTTTGAGGCAAAATCTCCCATTGAATCTGAAGATAACTGAATCCCATCAGGCCAATCGATCCCTTGGGATCCCTTGTTTCCACTTCTCCAGTGGTATTACAAGCATGGCCACACCTGTCTGCTTTTAATGTATGCTCTGGAGATATGAATTCTGTTCCTCGGGCTTCTGTGGTGAGTGATTTTTCCAGTTAGCCTTTGCCGAAGCTACCACAATTTTCTTTCCTTCAGCCCAGAACAGTCCTTATCATTTCTTATGTGTCTCTTAGCTATTGTATTGAAAACAACCTCTCCTTTCTTCTCCTCCTTCTACCCACTTAAGAGACCTCAGGGTCTTGCTCTGGCTGGCTTTGAACTCCTGATCTTTCTGCCTTGGCCTCCTGAGTGCTGGGATCACAAGCCTGTGCCACAACATCTGGCCATCATCCAACCAGAACTCTAATAACACATTGCTTGTTTGGTTTCTCATATGACTATACATGTGAATCACCAGTGAAGAGCCAGACAGTGGTGGCCTACACCCTTAATCCCCGCACTCAGGAGGCAGAGGCAGGTGGATTTCTGGGAGTTCAAGGCCAGCCTGGTCCACAGAGCAAGTTCCAGACATCTAGGACTGTTACATGGAAAAATCCTGTCTTAACATAAGACAAAAAACAGTGAAGAATTTTGTTCATAATGATTTTGATTGACGGTATTCAAATGAAGGAAAAAGTTTGTGGCTGTTCACTACCCTAAAAGCACTTGCTGAAGACACTTAGGAGGACAGAGCCTCTGTTTATCGTAGACTGGGTGTTCTGTCTCTCAAACAGACATCGTCATAATGTTTTAGGAGAAGGTAGACTTGACTGTTTTTCAGAAGCCTGCCTTTACACCTCCAGTATTCAGGTATCCGTTCTGTTTGATTGTTAAGGTTGTTGGTGTGATCCTTGCTTGATATGGTATGACAAGAATCATTTGGGAAATGACTGATCACTGCGTTAACTTCTTTCTAAAGGATGATTTTAGTAGGCTTGCTTTGCATCAGTCTGAAATGATGATGTTTTAAATTCCAGTGTGTTTAATGTCTGAAATATGCCTGATATTGATGAGGTGGCATGACTTTCTTCCCAGAACTCGAGAGGCAGAGGCAGGAAGGATTCTGGGAATTCCAGGCCAGCCTAGTCTACACATGAGTTCCAGATTAGCTGGGCTACATAGTGAGAACCTATCTCAAAACAGACCATAATGGTTCATGTGTTGAAAATACCATAGCTAAACCCATTATTTTCTATCTTAGCAAAATAAAAGAGTGCATGCATATGACAGAAACAGTGAACAAAGGGAATTTTTGCTTTGTATAAGTCACAGGTTATTCTCATCAGGTCATTATTACCAGAAATCAAACACAAGAGTATTGTTTTACCTTTTATTTCCCTTCCCAGTATAATTATAATACTGATAAAATGCAATTGGAAACAACTTATAGTTTATGAACTGTTTTATATAACATTTTATTTTCTTGCTCAGCTTTGGTTGTCTCATCAAATTTATTTGGAAATGGCTCATTTTGTTCTTTTGAACAAGTCCATTTGTTCTTGGCAAATTAAAATTACAACGAGGTAAAGCCAGGGTTAGATCTCTTTGCTTCACCTCCGCTGAGCCTGTCACATGGTGTTTATCATGGCAGATGACCCCAATACAAGCCCTCAGAGGACATACACAAATGCCGAGGGGAAATTGCTTGGCAGCCATCTGTCTCTTAGTTTTCACACACACACACACACACACACACACACACACACACACACACACACACACAGATGTGCCAGTACATACACTGACACAGACACGATTATTAACTTACATTGTTCATTCCAAGACACTAAGTGTCTTATCGGCACTTAGTTTTTCAGAGTCAATGTGCCTCTGTGCTAACACTGAATTCTCTGGTGTTGCACTTCTGAAACAGGCACAGCCTTTGGATTCCAACGTGTATTAGGAGCATGCTTGTTGTCCTAATGTCTGCTGCTGCCCAGTGCGCTAAAAGTACTTGTTCAAGACCCAGCTGTTTATACCATGGGCCAAGAGGGCATCATCTCTAAAACACCTTCATCGTGCTCGGAGAGGACACAGTTTACCCTTAATGCATTCTCAAGACTCCCTGGCTGACAGAGCCTGTGTCCCTATTATTGTTTTTACACAAACTACTTTGAATGTAATTATCATTCCTGTTTAATACTTTCTGGGATTCTTTAATAAGTAACTTTATGCCTTCCCTTTAATGGATTTTCTAGCATAAGTGTTGAAGCCTTGAAGAAAAGGACACCCGAGTAATTGAGTGTAAAGACCTCTCCTCTCTTAATAGTGGTGCTTGTTTAGAAGTTTAGCTATATCTTCAACAAATGGTGCTGGCATAACTGGGTACTGGTATGCAGAAGACTGCAGATAGATCCATGTTTATCGCCTTGTACAAAACTTAAGTCCAAATGGATCAAAGATCTCAAAATAAATCCAACCACACTGAAACTTTTAAAAGAGAAAGTGGGAGATACTCTTCAACGAGTTGGTACAGGAGACCACTTCCTAAACATAACACCAGTGGCACAGGCACTGAGATCGACAATTAACAAATGGGACCTTCTGAAACTAAAAAGCTTCTGTAAGGCAAAGGACACAGTCAAAAAGACAAAAAGGCAGGCCACAGAATGGGAAAAGATATTCACTAACCCTACATCTGACAGAGGGCTAATCTCCAAAATTTACAAAGAACTCAAGAAACAAGTCTCCAAAACACCAAAGGATCCAATTAAAAGGTGGGGTACAGAACTAAATAGAGAATTCTCAATAGAGGAGGCTAAAATGGCTGAGAGACACTTAAGAAAGTGCTCAACATCCTTAGCCATCAGAGAAATGCAAATCAAAACAACTCTGAGATACCATCTTACTCCTGTCAGAATGGCTAAAATCAAAAACACCGAAGACAATTTATGCTGGAGAGGATGTGGAGAGAGGGGAACACTCCTCCACTGCTGGTGGGAGTGCTGACTCATACAGCCTCTTTGGAAATCAGTATGGAGATTCCTCAGGAAAATGGGAATTAATCTACCACTAGACCCAGCAATTCCACTCTTAGGCATATATCCAAATGAGGCAAATTCATACAACAAGGGCATCTGCTCCACTATGTTCATAGCAGCATTATTTGTAATAGCCAGAACCTGGAAGCAACCTAGATGCCCCTCAACTGAAGAGTGGATAGAGAAAATGTGGTACATTTACACAATGGAGTATTACTCAGCAGAAAAAAACCAATGGAATCTTGAAATTCGCAGGTAAATGGATAGCACTGGAAGAAACCATCCTGAGTGAGGTAACCCAGTTGCAAAAAGACAAACATGTATGGATGTTAGACATGGATCAGGATAGTGCTAGTCTGCACTTCCACTGATAGAGAGTCTGGGAAACAGGAAAGAACCTAAAAGATATGCATATATGCATAGTACCCAAGAGAAGAGGATTGAGACAAGATCCTCTGAATGGATGGGAAACACGGCGAGGGGTGGGGGGGAGTGGGAGCTGGGAAGAAGAGAGGGGGTGAAGAGGAAGAGAGTTGGTCATGGGGGAACAGGAAGTTCAGTGGGTGGGGGTAGAATAGGGGGAAGAGCGAATCATAGGTTAGAAGACAGATCAGGCACCAGAGTGACTTCGAGTGATCTAAAGGGATAACACCAATTGGCAAGCTAAGCAATAGTGGAGAGACCACCTCGAATGTCCATTCCTGATAATGAACTTGATGTCTATAACCATCCGGGAGCCTTCATCCTGTGACTGATGGAAGCAGCGCAAACACACAATTAATCACTGAACTGAACCCAAGGAACCCAGTGATAGAGAGAGATGAGTGATGAGCAAATTGGCAAAGAAGGGGCTGGCAAAACCAGCAGAGACAGCTGATCTGAACAGGGGAGAGCTCTTGGACCCCAGAGCGACAGTGGGGAGGCCAGCATGGGACTGGTCTGGACCCCCCCAATCGTGAGTATCAGTGAGAAGGCCTGGGCAACCTATGGGGCCCTGAGCTGTAGATCAGTGTCTATCCCTGGAATACAAACAGTCATCGTGTTCCTATAGCACAAAGAGGGATGCTCTCTCAGCCTGGACTCTTAGGGGAGTGCCTGGACCCTACCCATAGTGAAAAGACAGACTCTAGATATCCCCTATGTGGAAGGATTTGGCAATAGGGTGGGAGGGTGGGGGGGAAGGGAGTGCAGGAGGAGGGGAGGGAGAGGGAACTGGGATTGACATGTAAAACAAGCTATTTAAAATTAAAATAAAAAATGATAAAAAACTAAAAAAAAAAGAAGTTTAGCTATAACAATGAATAATAAATAAATAAATAATATTGAATGACATCATCAAGATTGCTTACCTGGTAAGACATAATATTTTGGGACAGTATAAGTATAGTTAGGTTCAAAGCTGATGGGCCACTTTGAAGATCTGGTTTGCATGTGATTCTAGGCATAGAATGTGACATCCAGTGAGTCACTAGTTACAAATATGTCCTGACAGCAGCTGCTTTTATTTAAGGTATATGTTCAAAGCATCTACAGCAGATGCCATCTTGGAAAGCATGCTGTTGTAGGTAAAGTTCTTTGAATTCGGGAGGTCTGTGGACATGTGGATAGGCTGGCCTTTAGTAGCTAGAATTTAGCTCAAATTTACTTCTTTCTTTCTTTCTTTTTTCTTTTTTTTTGGTTTTTCGAGACAGGGTTTCTCTGTATTGTTTTGGAGCCTGTCCTGGAACTCACTCTGTAGACCAGGATGGCCTCGAACTCACAGAGATCTGATTGCCTTTGTCTCACGAGTGCTGGGATTAAAGGCGTGCGCCACCACCGCCTGGCAAATTTACTTCTTTCTAAACATCTAGCGCCATATTAATAGTGTTAATGTATTTACTTGTTTATGTAGAGACAGTGTCTTGCTTTGTAGCCCAGGATGTCCTCAAACGTGTGATCCTTCTATCTCAGGTATTGTGTGCTGGTAGTACCGGCCACTGTGGCCAGAAAAATTTTACACTGTGCCCAACAAAAATTTTAACAGTCTCTGTGTTGGTGATGAAACATGGGGAATTGTGTGGAACTTTTCATGTTAACTAGATTCATCTCATCCTGTCATTGGTCTAAAAGACTTCTGTCACAGAGAGTCTAAGATGTCCTTCCTAGGCTATTAACATCTTTAAGAAAGACTGAGTTTCTAGAATAAAAAGCTTAAATGTTCATTTTACCACTTTTTTAAAAGGTGTTTTAGGGTTATTTTTTAATCTTTACCACTATGGCATTTTATTTCTGTCTTCTTATTTACAAACAAATGGGAAACAAGGGGATCTGGTAGGTGTAGTGTGAATACACAGGACATTGAGACGGTTTGTGCATTTCAGCTGTTAAATTGCTGTCATGTTTTCACAGAACCTTGCTTTATTTAAAGATTATAGTCTGGCAGTGCGCACCTTTAATCCCAGCAGCCGGGAAGCAGAGGCAGATGGCTCTCTGAGTTCGGGGCCAGCCTAGTTTACAGAGTGAATTCTAGGACAACCAATGTTACATAGAGAAATCCTGTCTCAAAAAACCAAACTATACCAAAACAAAACAAAGACCCAACCAACCAAACAAACAAACAAAAAATTACCACCACCACCAACAACAAAAGGAATATTTTATAAATGTTCATTTGCACAACCAGAAATTATTGCATGGAAGATGAGATGTTCAGAAAGTTAGTATGCTACAGAGACACGAACTGAAACTTCTAACTTGGGCTTTAGCTCCTATTTCTTTGTGGAATTAAATCGGATCATAAGTGTTTGCTTCTCTGATGGTTGCACAGTTGCCTCATGGCTTGAGGACAGAGCTGCTCCTCACTTGGCAGAGGAAATGCTATTCACTTATGATGTGCCATCAGCTCTTGTTTCTTGATCCCTCTGGAAGGCCACTTCTTTGTGGCATCAGTGTGAGACAGGGTGTGAGGGGTGGTGTGTAGCTCCAATTGATGCTGTAACGATAAGCGACACACACTTACTGAAAGTAAAACTAAGTATTTATTGTAGAAATTACTCACAAGATACCAAACAAGTAACCCAGATGAGCCAAGAGGTTTTCCGCTGCCGAACCGGAAACCAAACTCCGGGAAAAGAGACCGAGACTTCCTGTGTGCTGTCTTTTATACCTTCCCCTGTAACGCCCCCTAGCCATGCCCAAAAGTGGGCCTGGCTAGTGACGTAGTTCACCGCCTACGTACGTACACGTCTTTACGCCTGGCCGTATACGTCTTTAGTCATGCCTAAAGTGGGTGTGGTTAGCGGTGTGGTAAACCGCCCTTTTATTACCTCATCTGTATGCGCCTCTAGTAAGTCACATGGTTAATGGCGGCATTCCTCCTACAGTGGTGTAAGCTGTTGCTACAGTCCAGGTTAAATTCATGGTTTGTCAAATGACACCCGTAGTCCCACCTGTTGACTAGTCCCTCTGTGCTAGGTGTTTTGGCTAGTGAAATTATTTTTGTCAGATCTCTGCTTTTGGTGACTAATCTCCATTTCTGTGGAAATTACTATGTTAGCCATTGTTCTTTAGAAGCATCAAGTTAAAAAAAATGAGATCAATACAGGCTCGTGTGTCCTAGTTTGCTTTCTGTTGCTGCAATAAAGCACTCTGCCCAAAAGCAACTTGGAGAGGAAAGGGTTGATTTGGTTTATACCTCCATGCCACAATCCATCATTGTAGAAGTCAAGTCAGCTTCTCAAGGCAGGGGCCTGGAGACAGGAACTTATGCTAACACAATGGAGGGATGCTGCTTACTGGCTTGTTCTTGACGGCTTGTCTAACCTGCTTTACTATAGCACCCAGGACAACCAGCTTATGGGTGGGCACTAACTGCGGTGGCCTGGGACCTCACACATCAAGTTTTGATCTGGAAAATTCCCTCAAAAATGTACAGGCCAATGTGATGGATGCATTTTCTCCACCGAGGTTCCTTCTCATATAATTCTAGCTGTGGTCAGCTGACAAAAATGATCAGCATACTGTTCAGTCTTGGCTTATATAGTTAGGAACTATTACAAACCTTTCTTTGGAGGGGGATACAGGAATGGCTCAGGGCATAAAAGCACTTGGCACCCAAGCCTGAGGATGGAATTTGAATCTCCAGGATGACGTATATACCAGATGTATAACATGAGTGTCTGCAGCCCTTTAGAAGACCACTTCTCTGAGGAGATGGGAGGCAGAGACAACAAAGTCCTCACAAGTTTTCAGGCTAGCACATACAGCAGAAGAACAACAAAGAGGCAAGGTGGGAAGGCAGAACTGAGTCGGATTGTCTTGTGACTTGTAAATGCATGGTATGGCTCACTAGGTTCACATACGAACATATATGTATACTACAGAACTAACAACAACAAAAGAAGCTATGTATATACCTGAACACACACACACACACACACACACACACACACACACACACACACACACACACACACTTAGTTTTTGGATAAAGAAATGATGGAGGTCTGAAACCCCAAAATTCATAAATTGTGTTGATAAAAGTTCATTTCTTCTACTTGTCATTCCAGAGGTAATTTCTGATTGATTTTTGTAGGCGTAGGTAACTTTGCCTGCTCAAGGTAGGGATTCTCTCTCATGTCATTTATGAGTATCTTAACTTCAAAGGATATGTTATTTGCCGAAGAGTGGCCACTGGGGCGCAATATGGCTCTTGACATTTTGAACAGTGTTAAATGATGGGACCGTAGTATTTCAAATAGCCTTGTTTCAACAGTGTTTAAAAATCCAGTGGGAAAAAATGGCAGTTCATAGAACCCTGCATACTTGAAGTTCTTTAGGTATTAATTTTAAATGCAGTTCACAAGTTTATTTCTGACATTTTTTTTCTTTCTTTCTGTAAGCATGGATCAGGCAAGGGAGGCTTATAGCTGTCTTCAGCAATGTTTTCTTTCTTTCTTTTTTTTTTTTTTTTGCATTTGCTCCTAAGTATTTTATAAAGAAGCTGAAGGGGTGAAAACCACAGCCCTGGTTTTTTGTTTTTACTCTATCATGATATATGTCTCCGTAAAGGATGCTGTTGTGGAGCATGTTTTTACCACAATTATAAATGTGGTGCTGGAGAAGCAGTAAATACGCGAAGAGACTCTGAATGAAGTCAGCATCTTGCTTTTGTTAATTTCCAATTTGTTCCACAGTGAAAGCATGCCTCCTCGGCTGGCTTTCTCTGCCTTCACTGGCTGCTCCTGAGTTGAGTACAGGGTCAATAGTTAAAGGCTTTGGGAAGACCCCTGAAGAACAAGAGCTTGCTGATGGCTGTGCACTTGAAGTGACAGCCCTTGCAAATTGTACCCTCTGCAGGGGGTGCCTTAGGTGGTGGCCATGGAGATTCCTCTCACAGGCTGACTGCAGCTTCTCTCAATCTGGGAGGTCACTGTCATTAGTGAGCCATCTGGGAGAAGGGCTGCTTCAGGTAGTACTGGTGGCTGCTGCAAGAGCCTGTATTGGGTCCTTTGGGACATTTCTGTAAACTGCCTTTTGGCTACTTATGTCTTCCTGTCTTAAGGCTGCCGCGCATAAATATTGAGCCTGCTGATTTTGATTGCAAAAGGTATCTGAAGGCAAAATACCTGGGTCCAAATATCTTTTCAAATCTCTTTCTTTTGGCACTGGTTGCTCCTTCTAACCTCTAATAATTATCTATAGGACTGTTCTCCCAAAGCTCTGGGAGAGAGCACATTTTGACGAAGCAGGCTACTAACGGCAATGTTTTTTTCTACAAATTTGCAGAACAAAAGTTCTCAGATGATGAAGAAGTTTAATCAGGCAAAAAGACATTTTTATTTGCAGAAATAGGCCCTTTAGGGGGAAGCGATTATTTATAGCTGATGTGAAAAACTGGTGTACCTGAATTTATTTGGTAAACTGCATTTAAAAGAGGAAGGTGTTCTTGTTACTCGAATGGAAGAACAACAATGGTACTGGATTGTTGCTAAATTTATGTTAAGGAAATAGAATTTTGCACATATTTGAATCCATTCTTTAAGGTGTGTGTGTGTTTGATGGAAGTACCTGAATTTGAGATTTGATACCATGTGCTAAAATTTACTTTCCTATGTTTGAGAATTTTTTTCTTTTAAAAATGATAGTCTTTATGGATTTTGTTATATGTTGAAGTTGAAATGTCATTGTTTTACAGTGTCCTATGTGTTATCAACAAAATAATGTCAATTACTTCTATGGACCAATTTTTTTGGTGGCTCCTTTTAAATGCACTTGGGGTGTGATACTGCCAATGCTTGTGGCAGGGAAGTAAGTTTGCAGTTTGGCTCTCCGGATTTATGGAGGCAATTGCCTGTGTTGGAGTTGTTTTTTGTTTTTGAGATCGAGTCTCCTATGTAACCAAGTAAAGCATCCAACTTAAAATCCTCCTGTCTCAGACTCCTCAGTGCTGGGCATAACAGACATGAGTCATGATCCCCAGCTAGGCAAGAAAAAAACTCCTCTTCAGTCAGCAAACATCTTCGGTATCTTGTAATTAGATGCATCCCTGTGCCTCTCCTATGGAGACACTGAGCTGGGCAGTTGCTGCTTGTCTTTCTATCTGTGTGTATATGTTTGTATACCATCGTTTTTTAAAATGATTTATTTTTATTTTATGTGCACTGGTGTTTTGCCTGCAGGTGTGTCTGTTTGAGGGCGTCGGATCCCCTGAAACAGGAGTGACATACCATTGTGAGCTGCCATGTGGGTGCTGATCCTGAACCAGGATCCCTGGAAGAGCAGCATGCTCTTAACCGCTAAGCCATCTCTCCAGCCCCTAGACTAGCATTTTCTACAGGTCAGTCTACTTGAGTCCATAGGAGTCGTTACAGTATAGATCCTACCTGGACAGGACCTGGGACTCTGCATTTCTCTGGTCTTAGCTACAGTAGGTAGGTACTGTAGGCTCTGGGACCACACTTTGGGTAATAGGCTTTTTAAAATCTCATTTAAATATGATTACAGATGAGGTCAGTATCTGTTATAGATGTTTGGGAAAGCTGCCTAAATTCCTGGGTAGAAAGGAACTAAGGATAGGTATTCCTTGTGTGTATAAGAGACTAGCCCATTTGTTTATGTTGTACTTCCTTTCTGCTTCTTTGTTCGATCAAGACAGTTCCAATTCGATGGTGGGAGTGTGAGCTACTCTTGGAAATTTGAAAAGATAGAGCCTTGGTGAAACTTGGTGCTCTGTTGACACATCTGTCACCATCAACATACAAAACACATCTTCTTTGTGACAGCAACTCCAGATTCAGATAGCAAATCCTAATTTTGACAGGTATACATGACTGCTTTGATGCGCTAGATCTGGTCCTGATGCTGCTCAGTGAGGCCAGGGGCTCTAATCAAAGTTCTGAGCTTTGTTGGCAACAACCTGGCAAGCTGAAGTCATGCGATTTTTCCTCCTAAAAACAAAATTTCTTTCTTAGTTGTAGATAGAGGAAGCTTTTATAGTGATTTGGAGAGGACTGTTCTCAGTTTGGGACAGATGTGCGTGAACATCAGCTGGCCGTGAGTTAGGTTAGGTTCCTTTTCTGATCTACAGGCTACAGCTGTGTCTGAACGGCATCAAATGCTGTCAGTGCTGCAGTGTCAAAGAAAAGTCAAGAACTGTCTAGACCAGGGAGGAGGGCAAAGGTAACTTTCACTGGAGAACAGTCTTCATCATTCGGGAGTGTTAATCTGAGCTGTCATATACACTGAAGCTAGTAGGAGACCGACTGTGGTAGTTTCAGTGTAATTGGCTCCCATAATCTCATGGAGAGTGGCACCGTTAGAAGGTGTGGCTCTGTTACAGTGGGTGTAGCCTTGTTGGAGGAAGTGTGTCACTGTCTGCTGGGCTTTCCGGTTTCCTATGCTCAGGATACTGTTCAGTGTTTAAGTAAACTTCCTGTTCCCTACAAGCTAAGATGCAGCCAGCATCATGACTGCTGGCATGCTGTCATGATGATGATGGCCTGAACCTCTGTTATTGTGAGCGAGCCACCCCAACTAAATGTTTCCTTTATAAGAGTTGCTGTGCTTGGTGTCTCTTCACAACATTAGAAACCCTAAGACAGAGACTAATCAATAACACTCAGCACAATTGTCACCAAAGTGAAGGCATTTTATAGCAAAAGAGCAAGAGAGGCTAGAGGGTTGGTGTTGATGTTCCCTCGGTTACATTGTGGGGCTCATGAATTGAAGGGGTCTTGACGCTCAAACTGTGTCCCTAGAGCCAAAATGCATTTTGAGAAAATGTAGCATTCAGTGCATGCCAACTTGATAGACTGTATGACTGCAACAGATTACGCAAGTAGGCCGCTGAGAGTTTGAAAAGTAGAACTTGGTTAGTGATATTCAGGCATTAGCTAACGATGTGGGGGAAGGGAACCTACAGTAACTATGCAAATTTTCCATCTGGAGTAGAAACAGGGCTCAGTGGTGTGGTCCTGGTACTGCGCACCATGCAAAAGAAAATAAACAAATTGGGACTTGGTTTTAAATGATTACATTTAATTTGGTCCACTTTAGCTTTCAGGCGTCTAAGAAGATTTTAGAGTGGGTCAAATAGAATCTTTTAAGCAAACCCATTCTAAAATGAGTTAGATTTTCCTTTTAGTTTCATGTTATACAGTAATGGGAACAAATATTAGATCAAGAAAAATAAAGAGATGCGAATTTTAGATTTTTCAAGTACCACTCTCCCACTTAAGTGCTCGAGCTCCTCAGCTCTCATGAACTCAGTACTTTAATTGGTCAGGAAGTGAAAATAATAACTGTTCACATAGAGTGGGGATCAAATGAAGTAGTATGAGGGATGTACTCTGTGGTTTTTAAAGACTGCATCATTATGTACTTAGATGGAGAGTATTGAAGCAGGGGATGGGATGACTCAGTAGATCACTGTCCCTGGTGTATCTTGTTCTCTTCTCTCTGAGAACACAGCTATGTCTTTCCCTGCAGTGGCTGAGGTTTTCACTTGTTCTAGAGTTGCCTTCTTGCAGTCCAGGCTTCAACAGCTTGTCCTCTGTGCTCCAGAATCCCACTCCTTGTCTGTCTGCTCTTGAGATGTGAGTCCCCAGCACGGTCATATCAACAGTTCTTGCGACTTTGCAACTTGTTTCTTTTCTTTCTTTTCTGTTGTTGTTAATTTTTAAATTAAAAAATATATTTATTTATTTTACATCCTGACTGCCGTTTCCCCTCTCTCCTGTCCCCCCACCCCCTCTATTGCCTCTCTGCCCACCCCCATCCTTTCCTCCGTTTCTATTCAGAAAAGGGCAGGCCCCCATGGATATCAACAAAACATGGCATATCAAGTTGCAGCAAGACTAAACACCTCCTCCTGTATGAAGGCTGGGCAAGGCGAACCAGTATGAGGAACAGGGTCTCTGCAAGCCAGCAGAAGAGTCGGAGACAGCCCCTTGTTCCCACTGTTAGGAGACCCACATGGGGACCATGCTACACACAAAGCACATATATGAGGAGGATCTAGGTCAGTTCTCCGCAGGCTTCCTGGTTGTTGGTTCAGTCTCTGGGAGCCAGTAGGAGCCCAGGTTTTTCTTGTGATGTCCTTGACCCCTGTGACTCCTACTATCCTTCCTCCCTCTCCTTCAGCAGGAATTACAGAGCTCCGCCTAATGTTTGGCTGTGGGTCTCTGAATCTGTTTCCACCAGCAACTTCCATTTCTTTTCTCTGGCTTGTCCTGTGTTTCTAGTGTCTGAAGCAAGGAGTATTTTGAATAAGCACATGACCAGTTTATGTACTTCTTCGCTTTGGAGGGTAATGCGATTCGCTATAGTGCCTTAGATATAAAGGGCCCCTCACATACCAGTTCTTGTCAGCGATCAGTGTCCCTGGACACTAATGGGCTTCTCCTCGATTGACGATGTCCTTTCCCCTTTTAGAATACATGTGTGTTTGCAGCACTTCTGGTGGGCTGGTTAGAAGAAAAGCTGTATGGTTTGTATATCAAATAAGTTGACATTTTCTGCACCAGCGTGTTTGTGGTCCTCAACTGTGTGGAGAATTCCAAGTATGTTGAACACATGTGCTGGATGGCACCATGTTGTAGCCAAGCCAGGAAGTATATGGTTAGCATCCATGAAGTATGTTTCTCAGTCCGAGCCCCTCAAACTCCAGACAGAAGAGTAAAGACCTTAAAAATCTTTGGGACCAGAAAATCTAAAGTTCTGATGCTAGAACGGTTATTGCCTAGAGTTGTAATTTCAATTATGTGACAAAACTCTGGTTTCTGTGTAAAAACTGATATCTACCACATGGAGTTTTTGGGTGAATGTATTCACTAATTACATTGCTGATAGTTTTAAAACACTGTATACGGATATGTTAGTGAGCTGTGGAAGGTTTCTAGATTCTTATTGAAAGTCAGTATGTATCCAGTTGTGGTGTACAGATTGGGAATTGAAGGCCTGCCTGGGTTACACAGCAAGAAAACTTCAAATCTTCAAACTCAAACTTATTTCTAGTTGACATTTAACTTAATGTTTCCAGTAGACATATGATAGTTGATAAAGTCCGATGAAACATAATGATTTAAAAACTTACTCTGTATAAATATTTTTAAAAGATTTATTTTGTTTTTATTTGTCTATGTGCATTTGAGAGTGGGTGCCCACGGAGCAGAGGCCAGAGGTCTGAACACCCCTGGGAGTGGCGTTCTAGCCAGTTGTGAACCTATAGAAGTGGCTTCTAGGAACTGAACTTAGGTTCTCGGCAAGACCACTTTGTGTCTTAACCAGCGAGGCATCTGTCTAAGCCCTTGAAACTCAGTTTTTATATTCGCTTTTAAGTGTGGTAAAGTGACATAGACGAGAGATCCCAGGACCCCTTTACACATGCGCGTATCTGCTGATTTGATCAGTATGTAGTTTGTGGTGAATAATTAATTAAAAATCGATGTGAAATCACTAGACACCTTTCATGTTCTTTAGCGTAATTGGCTTCCTCTTCTGTTAGGTAATATGGTCTGTAAGAAGTTATTGAAAACAGTGATTGATCTCTTTAGCATCTTATGGGTTATGTTGATGCTCTCTGATATGTAGCTTACACAATGGAGTAATGGAACTACAGACTTATTAAAAGTTTTTTGTTGTAAAAGATGATGACCAAAATGCTACCCTCCAATGGTGGTTTTCTCTCCCCCTTGGCTTTCCATGAACAGAGCTGAATATAAAGCTATCTGCAACTTGCTGCAGTTTCGTTGGTTTCCACTCTTTGAGAGTTAAAATTCTCATTCATTTGTTTGCCGATAGTTTCTGCATCTAAGAATAGTGATCTCTCTCCCAATTAAAGCATACCTTGTATCTGTTTGCTTAACATTTTACTAAAAATACCCATTTGAAAAAGCATGTATTACTGTCAAACTGGAACCCTTTTTAGCTTTCTTCTCTCCTTCCTGCTTAACTGGCCCACAGATAAAGACATCCCTCCCAAGTTCAGGGGTACTAGGAATGTTGAAAGTGGCAAGGTGACTCTGCCATATTGGTGTGCCTTCCAGTCATTGGCTTCCATCCCAGCTTGAAATAAGTCACATAATGATTTTGAGTTCAGTTGTCTAAGAAATATATTGGTAACTTATTGGTAATTGCTTTGAGGCTTTTAATATTTTGGGGTAAAATCTTGGCCTTAATGCACACATGTAGTGCTAAATATATTTCTTAGTGCTTTGTTTTTACTTATTTTTTAATTAAAATTACATTCTTTTCTCTGTCTCTCTTTCCCACTTCCTCCCTCCCTCTGTTTGTGTGGCCTATGTGTGTGTGTCTCCACCTGGAAAACAGTACACTTGTGGAAGTCAGAGGACTGCTTGTGGGTATTGGCTTTCTCCATCATGCGGTTCCCAGGGATTGAACTCAGGTCCTCAGGCATGGCAGCAAGTGCCCCCACCAAGGGAGCAATCTTGGGAACTCTAAACAGGCACTTTCATATAACAGTTCCCATCAGCAGTAGATGCTTTACCTCTGTCGTAATCTCATTCACATTTTGGGTGTTACGTTATGCTATGCTCGGTTGGAATGTTTGCTTTGTTCCTGTTGATAACTAAATTGTAACAGCAAGTGGCAAGCTTCTAGAAGTGAGAGCAGTTTGGGTTCTCGTTGGCTAGCGGCCTAGTTCTCTCTAGCGCACATCTGTTCTCTGGAACATTTTTAAGACTGTTCAGGTGAAAATTTTTCTAGTATTTTAATGAGCCAGACTCTGACAAGTTTAAAAATTAGTCGTACTGTTTTTACGTTGCGAAAGCCAAACATCAGTGGTTTGTCAAATGACTCTCAATTCTGTGGAATTAGTTTAAATTGATACATCAAACCAGCAATTCAAGACTTCAGTAAACATGCTCCTACAGTTACTTTTGAGAACTAAACAAAGAACGATGGTTGGGTTTCTCCAGGGCTTGAGTAGGATGGGGAGGGGTGGTTATTTACAGAGATGGGAGGTCAAGAATGGCATTCCCACAAGAGAACTTCTGCAGAAAGGAGTGCAGTGGCTTGTGGACGCTGCCACTTTCTTGCTCAGGGTACGTTGCTTGCAGTTTATGATACAAAGGAGGGATGATGGTTCTGGCTAATTGTGGGGGGAAGATGGGCAGTGCGATGGAAGGCATCAAGTTTGGATCGATAACTTTGTGAATTGGAAGCCGAGGGGAAATAAGCATCTTGAAGTGAACTCAGGGTTCGCCGTTAGCATGACAATCCACTGAATTGGGCTGTTTGTGGAGTCACCTCTTTGGTGTGTTAGAATAGAGATCTGGAGCGTTTTGAGCTCCTGCTGGCTCGTTGGATAGTATCATTAGAAAAGTGATGCTGGGTAGGTTTCTTTTCTCCTTGCGTACCTGGTTATCTGTTTCAGTTCATACAAAGTAGCAGGCTTCCTGCTGGCATTTTCATACGTGTTAACTTGGTTGATCCCACCCTACGCCCACCTTCTCTAGTCTCCTGTGTCCCCCCACCCCAGTTCCGTCTTTCTCCCAGTACTACTCTCCTTTCATATTGGGTATTGCTATTACTATCCACTCCTTGCCTGCTTTTTTTAAAGAAAAACATTACTCCATTTTATTTTATGTGTATGTATGATTTTCAGCATACATGTGTGTGTGCCGTGTGCATGACCCCTCCCTGAAGCCCACGTTACCTGGAGATGGAGTTACAGGTTGCTAGAAGCCTCCAAGTGGGCACTGGGAACTGAACATGGATCCTTTGCAAGAGCAACTGTCGTAGAATATTATTTTAAGGTGTGGTACTTTTGTTTATGCTCTGGAATATTTGTTTAATGATGCCAAGGTGTGTTTGATTAAATAAAATCCACCCGTGGTCAGGAGGCTGGGCCAGCAACTAGCTGACCGGAAGTTGTAGGGAGGAGCCAGGTGGAGAAGGGTTTATAAGGAGGGGTGGGACCGAGCAGGAGAGCAGGAGGACTTCTTGGGAGGCTGGAGGAGGGGAGGTAGGTGAGCTGTTTGCTGCCCAGCCTCTCTGGGAAGAGACTTTGAATCTTGAGTTCTTTAGCAGGATGGAGATTTAGATAAGTTTCCTTTGTAGCTTTGGAAGAGTTGGTGCCTGAGGCAGCAGAATTTCCTCAGGCTTTGAGTCTTGAGGCCTTGTGGCTGCTGCTAGCAGCAAAGTTGCAGTTGCTGGATAGGATAGCCGTAGCTTAAAAGACAGCAGCAATGAAAAAAGAAAAGCAAGAAACAGACCGCTCTTCCCTGTGTGCCTCAGAGCTCACCTTGCTGTCATCAAGCCTAGCTTTTCTCGCTCGTGGACCCCTTACTGGTTGCCATGCTTGGTTATTGTTTTAAAGGCTAGCATCATGAATATCCTTTTGTTCATCTGGAAATTGCGTTCTGAGAATGAATTAGTGAATTTCATATGTGAGGGAAGGGAGTTTATTTCTCAATTAATAGTCCAAGATTCAACCAAATGTTAAATCAGATAGGTTGCTCATACACAGCACATCTTGGATGGTATTTAAAAGTTAAAAATATTTTATATAACACAATCTTAACTATATTTTTATTTGTATTTTTCTGTTTATAAAAAGCTGGTTGAAACTCTTTGAAAGTACATATTAAAATAGAGTAAATACTTTGCTTACCTACTGTTTTTAAGTTACTCCTAAGGAGTTTGTTAGAGAAAGTGGGTGTGGTGGCAAACACTAGAGTTCCTTAGCTTGCTGGAGTTGGAGGCACAAGTTCAAGGCCAGCCTTAGCTTTAGAGTGAGTTTAAGGCTTGAAAGGGTTTTGCAGAAAATGAGTATCTCAGATTGGGGGCAAAGGAATACCTTAATGCTCACACCATGCAACAGACCTCATGCAGGGGATTTATTGGGGCAGGGGATATATAATGGCTGCCTCTGAGCAGGGGGGAGGGGGAGGATGGGGGGGTGGGAGGTGTGAAGACAAAATGGCAGGTCAGGCAGAGGTGGCAGGCTTTGTGGAGGTATGGAGCATGCTAATAGGAACAGTGGAAACCTCTAACTTTGACCATTAGCCAAAGCTGACTGTTGGCACTGAGTCATTGAAGATTAGTTTGGAATGTGGGTGATTCTTAGTGGACCAACAAGGCTGGTTTGGCCTAAATAAGAGTGCCCTAAAATAAAAAAAAAAAAAAAAACTATTTTCCATAGTAGAATAAAAGTGGTAGAATGAGTAAGACTATATTGTAATTATTTTTTAAAAACTATAGCTATTGGAATGGTAGTTTGTCCAAGTGGAAATGAATCAATGTGTCTTTTGTAAAAGATTATTGGTTGCCTTGACCTAAAGAAAATCATTTGTTTCTTAAAGATTTTCTTTCACAGAAAGATATGTTCGTTGTAGCTAGTTCAATGGGACTCCTCAACAGATATCTGTCCTCTGTCAATACTGGTATCAGAAAAAGTTGAATGGAAATTAGAAGGCCAACAACAACAACAAAAAAATGCTAAGGAGATAGCCACATGTATATAAACATGAACCAAAAGACTTACTGATTGCTCTTTGAGTGTTGTGCTTGGGTCAGGGCCAAGTGAGGCTGTTGTTACTACCAACTGATGGAGCAGTAAGGATGTGCTTATCATTTTAAGTGGTTTGATTTTTGCAGATGATGGTGTAAAAATATGATAATTCTATTCAAAGTGTGAGATTTGATTTTTAGTTGATTTGTAATTCAGGAAATCAGTTTAAATAGGCATTGGCCTTTGGTTTCTGTGGTAAATAATTTTTTTTTAATCTAAAACTTCCTGGTACTGAGAAATCAGCAGTGTGGGATGCTTTCCGTTCACGCCACTCCTCGTTCCTGGAACAAAAGACCGTGGTAGGTGTGGGACCCAGGCCCAGAAGAAGGTGTGATGGATAATCTGAGTCTGGTGGGAAGAAATCCAAGTAGAAAGTCTAACATGATCATTCTCAGTTAGCCGGTGTCAGAGGGCACTTGATCTCCCCTGGAGGTTCGAGGGCAATTGTGACAGGCTTCTTCTGTTTGACCTGGGTCTTGAAGAAGTAAGAACCAACTTATTAAGGATGAGAGTAGATGAAGGATATGTGGAAGGTGCTGCCCTACAGCAGGGCGTCCGTCTGGCAGAGAGGATGATGTTGGGGAACAGAAGGGATCTCTTGGTAGGTTCATTGAGCAAGGTGATCTAGGATCTTTATTCCATGATGACATTTGAAGATTTGCCTGCAGTGCGATTAAATGAATCCCAAACAGATAGAGCAGAAAACAGCCTCTTAGAGGATTATGTTGACTACGTAGGGTTCTGTTGGCTGCTTTGTATTCCCCAGTGGTGATGAGCATTAAAGTAAGGTGGGAACAGAGATGGAAAAGGAAATTAGCTGTATTAGAAATGGACAGTCGGGAGAAGATCCAACTTCACTTAGCTATCTTGGGCAAGTGGCTAGAACAGGATATACAGGGAAAGGTGTTTTTGTTGAGGGAGATGGAGGCATATGCCTCCTTCCCTTACAAAGGGGAGAGCTGAGATGGGAGACCATGGTGTCAGGCACAAATATTCAGTAGGTGCTTTGGAGCTCAGCAAATCTGTATTTCAGCCATAATTTGAATTCTTTCCTAGTGCTCCTTTATTCTTGCCAGTGTGTTAGCTCTGAAGGCTAGGAAGTGCAAGACCAGGCCTATGATTTTTTTTTCACTATGTACTCATATAGCAGAAGATGCAAAGCAGCTCTTAGGAGTTTGTTTTGTATATTTCAGGAATTTCTTTGTGCATGGCACAGGCTCTTGACAAACCTTCGAGTAGTTCGGGCGGATCTAGAACTCCCAGTTCTCTTGCCTCTGCCTTGATGGGGGCTAAGGTCACAGCTGTGCACCAGAGTGCCCTGCCTTCTTTGACCAGTGCTCCTCCCCTCCACCTTTAAGTGCTAGGGCTTGAACTTTTGTCCATGCAAATGCTAGAAAAATGCTCTACCACTGAGGTCTCTTATAAGGTCATCAATTGAGGAGGCCTCTTGTATCCATATCCCTTCACTTTCCAAAATCCTTCTTTGGACATTAGGATGGGACATTAATTGAGGTGGGGGTGGGGAGGTGTTTGCAACCATTCATTCTGCAGTTGTAATTTAAGTCCAGCTCAGGACACTGGGTGCCTCTGACTTCTTTCTGAACAGAGGCCTCTAAGCCACAAAGACTTCCTTGCCTTCTGTATCTTCTTTTGTTTTGGTTTTGTTTTTGTTTCTGTTTGTTGAGACAGGGTTTCTCTGTATTGCTTTGAACCCTGTCCTGGAACTCGGTGGGCCAGGCTGGCCTGAAACTCACAGAGATTGGCCTGTCTTTGCCTCCCAAGTGCTAGGATTAAAGGTGTGCGCCACCAGTGTCCAGCTCCCTTCTGCATCATCATCTAGTTACTAGAGTCATTGTGGTAACAACTGGAGCTTTGTCCCTAGTTCTCTCAGAAATGTCCTGACTCAGGTCCTCATTGGTGAAACATGGATGCTGGCAGGGAGTTGTTAGGTAATGTGCCTGTCCCCTTGTTGGCAAGGAGTGGTTAGGTAATGTGCCTGTAGCTTTGTTGGCAGGGGGTGGTTAGGT
Source organism: Mesocricetus auratus (assembly GCF_017639785.1). Lineage (NCBI taxonomy): Eukaryota > Metazoa > Chordata > Mammalia > Rodentia > Cricetidae > Mesocricetus > Mesocricetus auratus. The sequence goes on from NW_024429195.1 coordinate 63,624,099, forward strand.
AATATACCTGTACCTATCTGTAGTGTGGCATAAGAATGCAGAATTGAGGCAGGTTGTCCGATCTGACACCATATTGAAAAGGTTTGTCACAGGAAGTACTACTGTCTTGGGAAGAAATAAGGGTTAAATAATCTTGGGGGGAAGACCAGGGAGGCTCTGGAGAGTCTACTTCCATTCTATTCTCATCCTTGACAGTAACATTTTTTTTGGAACCAGCTGGGACACAAATGTCAACTGAGAATCATGTACCTGGACTTAGCTGAGGTGGTTCCCTGTAAAAAGAAGAGTATTCGTGTCAGTGTATAGGTGTGTATTTTGGGTTGTGATCTAAATTGAGGTGAATACCCCATGAGTCCAATCCACCCTGCAGCTATTCCCCTGAAAACAGCCTTTCTTTCACATTCTTCGTTTATGTTTTGGCTGCATCTACTCTCTGTAATGGCAGTGCTCTAGTAGTTGCAACAGAAACTTTGGGGGTTACAAAATAAAAAATATTTACTGTCTGCCCCTTGATGGGAAAAGTTTGCTAGTCCCTGCTTTTAATGGAAATACCCACTGGGAAAATTCTGGCAGCTGTTCTGAGGAGGGCTCGTCTCGTCCCCTTAACCATCCCTGAGTCGCCGAGAAAACAGATCCGAGAAAACAGATCTGTGATAATTCTTAGGAGTGTAAGTTCAAGGTCAAGAATTACAATATTTTACCAGCTTTTCTTCCCTTCACCGTCCGGAAACCATGCTGCCTAAGCGACCAGGATAGCACGGAGTGGGCGACAGCAAGGCCCCCATCCATGCTACTGTGGGCATTGCAGGCTTTGTCCCACTGAAGGCTTTGATCAGGCGCATCCACGAACGTGGTTGGCATACACTTGTAGGTCTTTGTCTATTGGTTTCCTTGGCTTGTCCGTGGTCTTGGTCTTTGTTCTGGCCTGCAGGACATGCCCCCCTGTTGCCTCCTGCAGACAGCACAGCCTCTAGGATGCTTCTTGTATAGCTGGTGGCGTACCTGCTCCCCATTTCCCCAGCAAGCCGGTGTTTCCAAGCATTTGCTTCCCAGCTGTCTGCTGCTTTGTTAAGTCGTTCTGGGCTGCTTTTCAGTGTGCTCTCCAAGTGTCCTGCTTGACCTCCCCGTGGGCATCTCCTCCACTTACTTTTGCTTGGCTCTAAGCAGCTCTTTGGTATTCTTCTGGTACCCATTGTCTCAAGAGGTCGTCCACTGGCCCGATTTTTCTGTGATGGAGGTTTTGACACCGACAAAATGACTCTACATCATTGCTTAGCTGCTGACAGCCTCCTCTTGCTGCTTTTTGTTCTTTCGGTTACCTGAGAGGTGCCCTAGGAAAAACTGAGTAATGCACTGTGATGACAGTCCTGTCCCCCTACTGTCAGGGGAAAAGGCCATGTGCCTTTTGTCTGATCAGGACTGAATCTTCCACACTTACAGAGTCCCCATTTGTCACATGGATACAGTTTGTGTATGATTGTCCTCAAGTAGAAAAGTCAGTGTCAGGCACGGCTTGTATCTGATTCCTATGTTTTTTTTCCAGGAGTGTTGTTAACTTACATGGCTAGAAATAGAAGTTTTGAGAAAGAGCAGCAGCTGGCCTTGCAAAATCTGTAACTCAAATGTAGGTTTGGGGATAATTACTGACTGGAAAATACTGCCAGAGATAGGATTTTCAATGGTGAGTTTCAAAAATAAGTGGTTTTTAAATATACAGATTGTAATACCTGTTGAGTAAATGCAATGCATTTAGCAAACAACTATATGAACTGCTTAACAATAAAAATAAAAAAAACCTTGTCAGCTCAATTTTTACTAAGAGTTCATTAAAATCTTAATTAAAAGACGTAGCAAACAATTTGTATAATAACATACAGTTAAGTGGCGAGCTTTTGATTTAGAGTTAGTAAATACAATTTAAAATACTAAGCTAGAGGAGGCATATTACAAATCAACATATATCATGATACTTATTTAAAGGGTACCATAATATTCTCAGTTTGTGATAGTTCAACCCCAACATTAAATTTTATGAGCAGATACATAATATTTACATGCGTTTATAAGTAATTCTGTACTTGCCACAGTCAAAGGAGAAAAGTCAATGCAAGAATCCCACAGAGGCCATAAACTTGGTTCTGGTGTTTCGAGGCCTGTTGTAATTCTCTAGTTACGCACTCAGTTTGCCAAGGGTGAACTGCTGATTTTGCTAGAAGCCAATGATCTGAATGTCTCCAGGAAGCACTTATATTATGGAAGGCTTGGAGGTACTTTGATATCAGCAAACTACTTTATGGGCGCAATAGGAGAGTATGCACTGTTGAAATCGTACCCATAAAACCAGTGTTTATATTGAAGTCATGCTGCTGGTTTATAGGTTTTGCTTGGTACTCTTGGTTTTATGTGATAAGTTGAGATAGAGTTCTCCTCTCGAGGGGATTCTTGTCTGAATTCAAAAAGTCGGTGGGCTTTCTGGTCACAGTGATGGATTTGAGCTCTCATGAGAGAAGCCTGCCTTCCAACACAGGTTCAGGAAACCGAGGATCCCTCCTTTAGATGTTCCTGTTTCCATCTGGCCATTGCACTGCGTCTCTTCAGAGTTCAGGATGCTTCAGAGTTCAGGATGCATGCAGTACGCAGGTGTAGGCTGTTTTTGCTTGCTCTCTGTGGATGTTGGGTCCTCTCCCAGGCAGCTTCTATCTGTAGTTATTTCCAGTTTATAGTTTATGCTGGAGTCAGGATCTGAATGAATTATAGAAACTGTGAGCATGACACATAAAAATGCATTGAGAAGAAAAAAAAGTTGTGTGTTGTAATTGTCTAGAGAATAAGGAAATGAGAAAAAAATAGGTCAAATGAAAATAAGGACAAAATTGATGGAATTTGTCTCCTGGCCGCAGATATTCGAGGGTTATGAGTTTTCTAAGAATAAGTAGGCCCGGACTTTGAGGATCATGGGAAGAGCAAAGGTAGACTGACAGAGAAGTTCTAGAGATTGGTAAAGCTTTATGGAAATACAAACTATAATTTTAGAAAGAGTTCTATAACATATATACAGTTGGGTTATTATACCTTCGTATTGTGTAGGAAATAACATTTCAAATTTTTGTCATATTTTATTTTCATTAGTTCTCTTAGAAAGTAAAAATTCTGTGAAGTTATATAAGTAGTCTAGCATTACTAGACTATTAAATTGTGAATTTATTAATGGTGAATCAGGTGTAAACCCAGTCCCGCGGGAATTCTTGCTTTCAAAGCAGCCTTTTTTGTGTGTGTCACAGATCCCTTTGGCCATCTGGTGAAAGCTGAGTCCTCTGCTTTAGGACAAATGTCTTAAATGCATGAAACACAACACATAGAACTAAATATATTGAAATACATTTACCAAAGGATTAGAAATCAGATACACTCTCTAGTACTCCATCTTCATTAAGCTATAACAGCAGAATACAGTGGCAGGTCTGTTAGTAGTCATTATATTGAAGTATTCATAAGCATAAATAATTTTTTTGGTAGCACTATAGCACCTGTCTTGTGATGGATGCATATCTGTGGTTTAACTGGTGGCAGAATCGTTACCTTCCTATCAGTTGAAGACAATGATGAGTGTTGTCGGAGACAAAGAAAAAGACAGATACCCTTTCCCTTTCTCTCCAAGTGCAATGAATTCCTTGAATTCTAGTGGAAACTAGGATGAAGACCCTTGGGAGGACCAAGAATGCATTTATTAAAAAGCAACAGAAAACACTGGGCTATCCAGGACATACAAATAGATTTCTTGGGCTTTCACTGCCGTAACTGTGATAAGTTGGATTGAGGTCAGTAAACATCTGAGAACAATACAAAAAGGTCAGCAGCTACCATCAACTTTATTGGAACATCAGAACTTAGAGTCACCTGGGTCGAGATTACCCATGGTGAAGTGTGGGATATTGTTTGTTTTGTGTTGGGCTTTGGTAAATGTTAACTGACGTCTTGGCATTTGGTTGTATTCCATAAATTAGAAAGTATCACTGCATGTCTTGGTTTTGGTGAATATGAAGAACATTGTGAATAAAAAAGTCTGTCCAAGAAACTGTTTGAAAGTCTGGAACTGGCTTGAGGGCAGTTAGAGTAAATATTCCTGATGGGTTTCTGGAGAAAATGTCGGAAACTGCCGATATGGATGATCTGTAATGTCACTTTTCACCTCAAGTCTTTCACTTACATAGCCTTGATATTTAGAGCACACTGGAGTTAATACCGTTTTCCAGATGTTCTAATGCAGTACACAAATTGAAAATAGATGGAAAACATGAAAGGCAACACATGAGTGATTGTTAGTAAATATGGGAAATGTTCAGATGATGCCTTGTCCCCAGCTGAAGACAGTGAGAATATTTTACTCCGCTTTAGCTCTGGCGTCACTGGGAGGTACTGCTGTGGGACCAGAAGAATACAAGGAAATATTTTGGGGTGCTAAGGATGTAGCTCCATGGTAGAACACGTGGATGTCCTACCCAATGGGTGCCCTAAGTTTAATCCTTAGCATTATAAAAGCAAACCAAGAAGAAAAGGAAGGATTCAGAATTTTATTAGAGCCGAATCCTAGAAGAAAGCCCCCCACAAGCACTTGAATCCTGCTTTTCCATTTTGTCCCGTCACTGTCCTCAGCCAGGCCTCTGTCACCCCCTCTTCCTTTGTCCATTCCATTTCTTTCCTTTTTGCTTAGCTCTTTCTTCCTCATCCAGATTTCTTCTCTATGCTCCTCTTCCCTTCCTCCCCTTCTGTTGATAGCTGATGCCAAACTTGGGCTCGGGGGAGCCACCTCATGCTTACACTGCTGTGAGAGAGGCTTTTGTACATTATCTTAGTCAGCGTGAACAGTGAAGAGATGCCCACCTTACGTGACCCAGGACGTCTGATGAACAGAGTGACACTTCTGTCAGACCTGGGAAGGGGTAAGGCAGTCTTAGGAATACTGTGACCTGACTAACTTGAAAAGAAAATTTAGGAGACTGCAAGTTATTCAGGGTGACCCGAGAGAAGGGTATGCTTTGGGGAGTAGATGGTGGTAGAAATACACAGAAGTAGGCAGAAATTAGTTTGTGGTGAGCTCTTGGTGAGCCAAGGAACTAGACTGAAAGATGAAGGGAACACTTTTTAAATATATAATTTAACTTTATTTTATGTGCATTGGTTTGAAGGTATCAGATCCCTTGAACTGCAGTTATAGACAGTTGTGAGCTGCCATGTGGTTGCTGGGAGTTAAACCTGGGTACTCTGGAAGAGCAGTCAGTGCTCTTAACTGCTGAGCCATCTCTCCAGCCCCTGTGAAGGGAACTCTTAAGGGAGAGATAGATGATAGGACATAGTTTTTGCATTTGTATTTATTTAGGTGTAAGAGTGTTTTGCCTGCATGTGTGTATGCATGGCATGCATATGCAGTTCCTGAGGAGGCTATCAAAGAGTATCATTTTCCCCTGGAACTGGATTTATAGATGGTTGTAAGCTGCCATGTAGGTGCTGGGAATTGAACCCAGGTCCCTTGAAAGAATAGCCAGTACTCTTAACTGCTGGGTCATCGCTCAGATTCTTCAAGACTTGAATTTTAAGAGTCCTCAGACCGAAATCAAATAGATGGGAAAGACTAAACTGGTGGTACCCTGGGCAGGTGTGGCCCTTGGTGCTAAATCCAGAGTTGCAACTAGAGCTGAGGAAAGGTAGGAGGAAGCGGACCCAGGGGTGGGAAGAAGTTCAGTCTGCCGACGTTGATGACTGGACGTGTGAAACAGTAAGAAGGTACTTAAGGCTTTACCATAGTTACAGATGACCTTTAGCTATCTGTGTGCGAACACATAGGGGAGCCCGTGTAGCGGGAGAATTACAAACATGTGTGCAGGCAGATGTGTGTCGCGTACCGGCCTCTTACTGCATTTCAGCAGTGTGTCTGTGGCTCTGCAATAGTGTCATGTCATGTTGCTTCTAACAGGCAGTAGCCTTCTTGCAGTGCCTGAGACAGTTCGGTACTGAGAGCAGAGAGAGCAGAGGAGGCGATACTCTCCAGTCCTACAGATGGGAGTAAAACATTGCATTTATAGTCTCCCAAGGGGCAGAAGCTGATGGGTTGATTGAGTCCCCTTGGAGTGTTTGTGGCGATGAGGAGTTTCTTACCTCTGCCCGGTGACAGCCTGCTACAACTCTTGGAGCTGCTCATGTGAAATTCCTCATCGTGGTGAGAGCCTGATCCCCAGACAGATGTATTATACGTTGGCCGATATTACTTGTGGGGGTTTACAGGTGAGGGATAATCTGTATATTGTGTACTGCAAGAGGCTTATCTTAGACAGCTAAATTGAACAAATGAAAAGAGGCTCTTGAAAACACTGGAAACCTTCAGAGAAGGCAAAGGAAGTGAACAGCACAGAACACTTGAGACATCATCCAAGTCCTCCTATTAATTATCTAGAAGGCATTCACTGAACAAATTGTTTACCACTGATAGCATGTCATGCATTGTCCTGGGTTTGAAATCACAAATGGCCATCCCAGTTTTTAACTTATCCTAAATTGTATGTTATTGAGGGAAAAAAACAACAAAAAAACCTAACAGAACCAAACAACAACAACAACAAGAAGTTATGTCTAATATATTAGTAGTGGAATTTCTTAAAAATTCAAACACTGTATTACCTGATTCATATTCCATATTTATACCCTCTTTTTCCATTCTGCATGTGTGCCTACACATGTGTGGTATATGCATGTTGTATGCACACTTGCTAGAACATGCTAAACCATGCAAAGGCGCATGGAGAGCAGAAGTTCACTTGAGGTGCCTTTCTTCACTCAACACATGATTTGTTGGCGCAGAGTCTCTCATTGAACCTGGAGCTTATTCCCAGCAGGTTGGCTGGAGTAAATCCAAGGCATCTCCACTCTGCTCCCGTTGGTGCTGGATTATAGGCATGTACTGCCATATCTGGCCTTTCCATGAGTGCTGTGCATCCAAACTCAAGTACGTATGTGTGCACTGCATCTCCCCAACTTTCTTAATTAAAGAGGAAAATGTTTTTGTAGAATTTGGTAACCGTGGGCTCCTAGTCCTGCAAGGGGCAAAAGCAATTGTCCCTTCATTACCAGTTTTATTGATGAGGCAATGTCAGGAACACAGAAATTAGTTCACATTCCCCAAAGATGCATGCGGTTATTGTTGAGCTTGATTTCATATTTCGTTTAACACAATAACAAAGCACCCAAACAATGGCCTTTGTGTTCTACTATCGTACAAGGTGTTATGTTCATTGCAAACTAGGTCAGACAGAAACTTGATGGTGCTTAGATGTGGAGGAGCATGAACTCTGTGAACCCCAAAGAATGCTAGTAAGAGCCAAGAGTGTGCTTGCTTGTTTAGGTGGGGGTTTTAATTCCTAGATTTTACCCAGGGAGCTTCAGGTAGTTTGCTGGTGGCCATGGACCTGTGAAATGATTTGATCTGGCCTTGGGCCCTAGGGTGGGGCTTTTATAATGGGAAGATTAAGAATTGGTTTGCCATCGGTGTTCATCTGAATTCTGAAGATGTGGATTTCCTATTTGTACGATGGACCTAATGGCCAGTGTAGTTTTGTTTTGAGAACTGGGCAAAGAGTAGCAAGTATAATAGGATTTGCTGAATAAGTCTAAGGATGCTGGCTCCTTCTTGATCCACCCACCCACCTACTCTCAGCCTGTTTTACTTTCTGGAGCCTTAAATTTTCACAGGAAAATGGAAACTAAAACTGGCTTATGGTATCTACTGTAGTTTGGAGAAAGTTTATTATGATCAACATAGTAATTGTATATCCAAATAAACAGAATGGTCATATATATATAGTCTTAGGAAGTAGACCTGCAGATGTTACATCTATGCTTCTGATGGCTTCTGGAGTTCAGTCCTGTTGACTGTAGTTCGGGAGAAGGGCTTTCTTCTAGCAAGCATATGCATGACCCTGATTGTGACTATATTCTGAGGTTAATCCATGTGTATCGATCTTTGCTTGTTATATTTTAATAAGCCAGAATCGCAGAATGTAGAAATACAGATAAGGGCAAACTGAAACATCTTGGCTTTACAGATCATAAACTCTTGAGAAACAATCTGTCTAATGCATGAGGGCAAACACCACCTGGTACAGATGGCACAGCTTTGGGCAGCTGCTGCTTCTGTGTTATGCTTAGGTTACCCATGCCTTCTATACCTCCTTCCTTTCAGAGCGATTGCCCTTGGTCATGTGCTTGAGTGAGAAGAGATGATTCCAAGCCGCTGAGCATGATGTCCCAATTCAGAGGAAAGCACACCTGTCCTGACCTAACCCCCTGTCCTGTAACTGTCACTGATTGCCAGGAGCGCATGATGGAGATTCTGCTTCACACCTGTGCTAAAAGCCCAAGGATCCTTGGCTTTGCCACAGAAAGGAGTTTCAGGATCAGTCAGTGTGAATCTGAGTTGGAGTTTATCAAAATACACTTTTGACATATTGTCCAAGCACAGGGACTAGTGGAGAGCTATTCAAGAAAGATTAAGACATACACCTGTGTGGGACTGAGCTTCTCAAGGGAGTGTCATAATTTTCCTTACAGTAGCCATATGTACTGTTTTCATTGGCTTCTTATGATACAAAACAAAACAAAAATACCTTACAACCCTTGTGACCTAGAGTTTTACTTTATCAACTGCAATCCCATTCGAAGTACACCAGGAACCACCCTGTGACCTCATTTATGGAAAAATAAAAGGGTACAAATACAAGCTTAGTCTTGTTTCTGATACTCCCCAATACTAGAAAGGAATGACTTTAGGCCATGTTTGAAGGTAATATGTAAATGAAAATGAGGGTTGGAGTATTCCTAGGTATGGTTGATGAGAAGAAGGTCTTATTGTATATATGACGGAGAGAACATCTGGAAGGGTCCAGATTGAACCAGTCAACGAGAGGAGACAGTGTGGGGAGCATAAAAGAGGATGAGGAGAGAGAGAAGACCGTCTGGGAGCCAACAGAGGGTTCCTAGCAAAAATGGCAGAGTTATATATGGATCAGAGATGGGGGGGAGTGAAGTCCAGCCCCTGGGTGGGAGAGGTTTAGTGTAGGGGGTAGCATAAGAAATGCTGGGGGGGAGTCACAGGTAGAGTGAAGTTGTCTGAGTTTGCTTGAGATCTAACAGTATGTGCTTAGACCTTGAACACAGTTTACGACACTTTTAACTTCTTTCTGTATGTAGAAGGGTTATTGTCCTCTGTAAGTAACATTAATAGAAAATGTTCATAGTGATGGAATTCTTTTGCTTCTTAGATTTATTTTATTAGTTTTAATTATATGTATGTGTGTGCATCTGTGTGTGGCCCAACACATGCCCATTGAGGCCAGACATATATGTTCCCCCAGGAGCTGGAATTTTAGGTGGTTCTAAGTGGCTTGAAATGCATGCTGGGAATCAAACTCAGGTTCTCTGGAATAGCAGAGCCCCTTTCCATAGCCCCTGTGATGGAGTTCTTGATTTTCAGCTGGTGATTGGCTTCATTTAGACTTCTTCCCCCTTCTTGTAGTAATTTTCCTTTCTGTCCTCTTTCACTTCCGTATTTTTTATTCCTGCAGCACTGCTAGACTTGTGTTTAGACTTGCCTTTTGTGGACTATTCATTTAAACAGAAATATTTAATGGGTGGCCTTTCATAATTGGCTTCTTTCACATCAGAAAATATTTCAAGATTTAATTATATAACAAGCATCTACACTTCCTTTCTCCTTATGATCAAACAATATTCATTTGTAGATTTTCTACATTTTATCTACTTTTAGTAATAGGCATTTAGACTGAGTTGTGTTGCTTAAGGTGTTAGGAATACTGTCTTGAGAGTAAATAGAACATAATATTGTTTAAATATCTCTTTTTGACTTTTGGAGAATACATACCTAAGGGTGACTGTTTAGCAAGTTGATACATGTTTTCTAAAAAATGTCCTGTTGTTACCGGAGTCCTAGGCCAAAGGATAGAGTCTAGGGCATTCCATCAAACTGATTTCAGGACAACTCATCTCCAAGCCCAAATGGAAAATGCAATGAATAAAAGCATGAGGTTTTAAATTTCTGTTGTCACACCTAACACCCAGTGACTAGACAGAAGGGGGGGGGAGGGCTGAGATTTATTTGGGTGTAGAAAACGCCAAACAAGATGATTGAACAAAATGTCTCACCTCTGCTATGTTTTGGCTGTAAATGTTTCCGGAAAGAAAGCAAGAATAGAACTAATTGCTCATCAAGAGCCGAGGAACAAATATAAGTGGTTTGGATACGTATTTAAATTAGATTACATTTACTGAGCGGGTTTCTAAATGGAATTAATTCGAAAGGGCACACAACACAAGTCATTGGGTTTAATCTGTGTAGCTTCTCCTCAATAGCTATGATCCCCCCTCCTCCAGCATCTTGTAAATAAAAGTCACTCTTCAGGAGAACATCTTTACCTCCTTGTTCCTTGGATGGTTTGTGATAGCAGCTGCCAGGTGAGTTGACTAGCTTGGGATGCCCACTCCCAAGGAAGAGAAGAGAAACAAACATACTGAGATACCATTTCCCCCTTGAGACAGTCAGTCTCTAGCTGAGGCTGTCTTAGATCTGTGTAGCCAAGGATGATGACCTTGAACTTCTATTGCTCATGCTTTCATTTTTCAAGTGCTTGGTTTATATACCTTTTTGGGATCAAACCCAGGACTTCATGCATGTTGGGAAGCACTCTACCAAGTGAAGCTTATCCCCAGTCTGGACTTTTTTTTTATAGACCAGAAAACAGGGGCATTTGTACTGAGCATGGAAATTTTAAAAATATGCACATTTTCTCTTGCTTTCAGAAAGTTTAAATTCTGCTTTTAAACATTTCTGTTGGTTCCTCTGAATTCATCAAATTATATTTTGATCAATTTTGGAATTAAAATTTATGAAGTCTTTTTTTATTTAGCTTCCTGCTGAATACATTACAGGAATAAGTTTGGACTACCTGTCAATAATCGGGAGGCAAGAGCTGTTAGGGAAGAAACTGGGTTTGCTGAAGGGGGCAGAGCTTCAGAAGGTGGGGTTGAACCAGGGGGAGGCACATGACTTTAATCCCAGCACTTTGGAAGCTGAGGCAGGTGAATCTCTTGAATTCAAGGCCAGCCTGGTCTACAGAGTGAGTTCCAGGACAGCCAGAGCTATCTATACAGAGAAACTCTGTCTTGAAACCAGCCCACTCCCCCAAAGGCAGGGTTGAATGTTAAAACTCGATGGGTCACAATGGGCTCTTTGAGGGGAAGGAAGCAGAACGTCTGAGTTACTTGCTGTGCATTATCTGTCATCCCAGTCTGCATCTCTATTACCTGAGGAACACAGAATGAACTTTGACCTCCAGAAGCTGATTCCTGCTTTAAAAATTCATTTTCTTGAGACAGACTGCCATTTATCCCACACTAGCCAAGAACTATAGTCAAGAATGACCTTGAACTTCTCTCTTGCCTCTTCAGGGTTCTGGGATTGCTGGCTTGCACCCAGGGTTACTTCTTGTACTTTCTGAAATTGCTTTTCTGTGAGTAAACTTCACAGCAATGTACAGAATTAATAATAATAATAAAGGCTGTATCAGATGTTCAGGATTCTGGGAACTTAAAGACTATCTGTTTATTCATTTATTTTGGGACCCGGTTTCTCTGTACAGACCAGGTTAGTGTCCAAATGTGCCGTCCTCTTGCCTCAGCCTCTGGAGGGCTGGGGTTTTTAAAGAAAGGTTATTTAGCCATTTAGGTGTGGCTTCTCTAGCGGGAGGTAGGGGACTTTGGACTTGAAAGGATCTGGGAGAGACAGAAAAAAGGAAAAGGAAGGAAGGGACTACTGCAAAGCAGTAGCCAGTGACAGAGGAGGGGCAGGGCCTTCCATCATGAAATGGGCCCATTGTCAGCAATAGGTTTTTTTGTACCCATGGTCACTGTGTTGCAATCCCCAAAAACAGTGGAGTAAAGAGACAACTGGGTAATTTCACAAACATTCCTAGTGGATCCTGGGAAACAAAGATGGAAATAAGAATTAAAATAGGCACACTGTTTAAGCATTTATGGCAAAGCCATGCTTTCTCCATGACTAAATTTCTATGACTTCGTGTGTGTGCCTATTCATGTGCGACATCATGTGTCTTCCCAAGTTCTTCTCTCTCGACTCTTGGCCTGGCCTCATCACAGCTATGCAGGAGAAATGAGTCAGGCTGTACCCTCCTGGGAATGAGGAAATGGACGTCCTGGAAGGGCAGTGACCCACCTAGACTTGCCTTTGGGTTACTGAGAAACGGAGGCAAGCCTGTGGGTTCCCGATGGCCTCAGTGCTTTCACTCATCCACTCTGTGGCTGTTACACTTCTGCTGGCTTGCTCCCGGAGTCACCAGGAGGCTTTTTCCTTTGTGGGTTTTTCCAATCATTCAGCGGCTCCCCTGCTCCTGCCATTATGAAGACCCCGCTGATGAATTATGCAACAGCATTTGACTTAAAGCAGAAAAATCAAAGGACTTGGGCTTAAGTAGTGTTCTCACAGGCAGCACACCACTTCTTCCGCGCTTTTCTTTTCCCTTGAAATTGTTTGTGAGGGATGATTTAAATACCAGTGTGAAAGCTCATATAATTCGGTGGCTTCAAGAATACATGATTTACTAAGCTGTGGACTAGAGATAGTTTTAGAGAAAAAAAAATTAGCTTCAAAGGGATTAAAAAAAAATACCAGTCCCCACCACATGTCTATGTGGTGTCAGTTAAATCCATCCTACATGGCTGCATGTGTGACTGTCAATGAATCTGTTCCACTTTAACTCACCGTAAGGCTGTAGACTTTTTCTTTTTCATTGCTGCAAATGCTCCTACTCATGGTTTCTTTCTAGTACCTACCATGCAGCCTCCCACAGACTAAGCATGCTGAATGAATGAATGAATGAATGAATGAAGGGATGAATGGGAGTTCAGTTGTTCATCATCTGATTGATGTGTAAAAGGAACCTAACGGCTGGAAGTAAAGAGAAAAAATTAAGTGAAGGTTATCACACCTGAGACATATAATTTGGTGCTGGGGATGTTTGATGCTGAGAATAATGGACATTGTTGACCTGTTCTATCACCAGCTAGAAGAATAGCAATTTGTAATTTATTTCAATTCAGGCCTCCATTGTGTTTATTCATTTAAAAGATTTATTTATTTTTATGTTTTGTGCATTGGTGTTTGCCTACATGCATGTCTATGTGAGGGTGTCAGGTTACAGAAAATTATGAGCTGCCATATGACTGCTGGGAATGAAACCCAGGTCCTCTGGAAGATCAGCCAGTGCTCTTAACCACTGAGCCATCTCTCCAGGCACCCACTGTACTTATTTTGAGGGATCCTCCTAGTCTTGAGTGGAAAGACTTTGGATGATTAAAATATAATATGGCTGTTCCTGCATTACCAGACCAAAGCATGGGCACATCACTGGTAGGGCTGATAACACATGACTACTGTTGAATGTTATTATTTCATATATTTTCTTGCAGGAAGCAGTATCAATTTATACTTTCCTTGGAAAAAATACTGAGTGACTTGATGGCCTTAAGACAATCTCTTTGAGTCCAGTAAGCCCCTCTCTTCTCCTGGTGAGGTAGAGATGATGTGTGTAAACTAGAGACTATCAAGAAGCCAGGTGATTGTCAGCTGATTACCTCCAGTGTTTGAAAGCTTTTCCTACTAGTTACTCAAAATTGAAGTGTTCCTTTCCAAGCAGGACATTATAAACTTGATTTAAAATAAGAGGATATCTTTCAGTAATGTTAAAAAAGGTGAAAAGTGGTTTAACTATCAATAAAGAATAGTGTTGGGTATTTTTCAGTTATTCAGATTTGGACAAAGCATTAGTAGGTGTGTGTGTGTGTGTGTGTGTGTGTGTGTGTGTGTGTGTGTGTGTGTGTGTGTCTTCCTATCATCTCTCTATATCTATTATTTGCCATCTATCTTTCTATCTAGCTATCAAGAGGTATAGCTATGGGCTTATATCTTTCTTTTCTGCAGACTGGCTAATATACATAATTAAAGCAGAGATTCTATTTGCTAGTCACTTTCCAGACTTGTGTTTTCTGTGTAGTTTTTAATACTTGAACTAGTTTCTAGTAAAAGTACACTTGTTTACCCTGAGCATGAGGTTTCTGTAGAACAATTCACTTTACAAAATTGAAGTTAGAATTTGTGGATCACGTTTTGGAGAAGAATGGTTCAAAAGACTTTTATTTCCACCGGTATTTAGGTTGTTCCGGTTTGCTGTTGTCTGGAAATGACTCCCAGTTACTGATATTGTATGTTCATCAAGGATGAAAGCGCAGGACACTGTGCATGACCGATGGTGCTCAGATGGTAATGAACTTATGCTGCTTTTTTCTAGCAAAAGGCCATCTGCAATGTCTACATGTTAGCTAGGCTTTGGCTGAGGGTCTTTACATATAGCCCTTCCAGGGACACCGGAAGGAAGCGTCTCTTGTTATCCTTTTTACGGATGAGGAAGCTGGATCTTGGACTTGTTAGGCAATTTGTCAAAAGTCAGACAGGTAGAAAGGGACATGGGCAGGATTTGAACCCAAGCAGTATACAAAAATTATTACATGTATGCATGTGGTGCATGTGTGCATGCATGCATTCATGCATGCCTGTGTGTGTATGTGTGTATGTGTGTGCGCTCGTGTGTGTGCAAATGTGTGCACCATGCATGACGTATGTTTGGAGGTTAGAGGACAACTTTCAGGCATGGGTTCTTTCCTTCCATCACGTGGATCCTGGAGGTGGAACTCCAGTAGTCATCCATGACAGCAAGTGTTGTCATTTCACAGTACCCCACCCCAAATAGTACACTTGAGCAGCACTAGTCACATGGCGCCATTGAAAAGCCTCTTTTCTTTCCTAAACCACACTTGCTTGGCCTTTTAAATAAGCCAGACCAGACATTTGCTTTGTTCCTTCTTTACCTCAGATCTTTTATACTGACTTTTGAAAAAACAGGTTAAGAAATGAAAATAGACTTGTGGCATTGATTCTTTCCTCCACTGTCATAGCCATATTAAAGCACTGAAATAATTATTCCACTTCAGTATATCACTAGTTGTAACTCTGTATTGTATTATTTTTCTAATAATCTGTTTCCTAATATGGATTTACGCTTTCATTTTGATGTAAATGTCTGTGTAGTATGTGTGTATGCTTGTAGAGGCCGGGAGTTCATTCTCTAATGTCTTCCTCAGTCCTGCTTTACCTTATATTTTGAGACAGGATCTCTTATTAAATCTGGAACCTGTCGTTTGGCTAGACTGGCTGGCTGGCTAGCAAGCTCCGAGGACCCTACATTCAGTGCCTCCTGGGTGCTAGGGTTATATGTGTGGCTTTTTATCTGGATCTAGGAATCAAACTGTCCTTATGCGTGCACAGCAAGCATTTTCTGAGCATTTCCTGGTTGAGCCACCACCCAGGCCCTGTTAGATTTATTTGACTGAGGTAGATGGAATTGCTTCTAACCATTTGTTTTCCTGTTGCTGTATGTACTTAGGGTTTTCTGTGTGATCTGTTATTAGTGTGACTGAATCCTTACCAAATGTTCTTGGAAAAAAAAGGAGCTGGGGGGATGGAGAGATGTCTCAGTGGTTAAAAACATGTATTGTTCTTGCAGACTTGAGTTCAATTCCCAGCGCCTACATTTAAACAGCTCTCAACTGCTTGTAATCCCAGCTACAGGAGAGGTCTCTAATCTCAGGCACATGCACATTTACAGACATACACACGTACACATAAATAATAATAAGGAAAATGCTGCCTTAAAAATAGAGCTAGGCCAATTCCTAACACCAGAGAACTCATAACTGAAAACAACATTTTTTGTGAGTCATGCCTTTCCTTCAAAACTTTGGGAGTAGAAGAAGAGACGGCCGAGGTAGACAGTTCCACTTGCAGTGGTTCCAACAGTGGGGTATTCAAGAAAGAGTTGGGGGCTTGGGAAATAGAGGATTAGCTTGTTGAAGTTGAAAGCCAAGTGTCTTCGTGTCAAGTCTTTTTCTCCCTCTTCTTCGTTTGTGTGGTGGTAGTATATGTATCTCTGGAATACTTGTTTAATGATTCAAAGGTGTGTTTGATTAAATAAGATTTACCTGTGGTCAGGAGACTGGGTCAGCAACTAGCTGACAGGAAGTTGTAGGGAGGAGCCAGGTGGGGAAGGGTTTATAAGCGGGGTGGGTGGGGGTGGGTGGGAACAAGCAGGAGAACTTCTAGGGCCACTGGAGGAGGTGAGCTAGGTGAAGCTGCCTGCTATTCAGCCTCTCTGGGAAGCAGGATTCTCCCTTAGCCTTTGAATCTTGAATCTCCCTTAGCAGGATGGAGATTTTCCTTAGTAGCTTTGAATGAGCTGGTGCCTGAGGGAACAGAATCTCCTCAGGCTTCAGCTCTTGTAGCCTGACCACTGCTGGCTTGCAGTTGCTGGGTAGGATAGCTATAGCTTGAAAGACAGCAACAGTTAAAAAAGAAAAACAATACAGAGTCCTTAAAAAAAGTATATTATGCACCCAAGTGTGGGTTTTGGGCTTTATCAAGAGACTCAGGTAAGTGTCTTTACCATAGCTATGTGCACATGATTTTGGTGGCTTCTGAAGTTACAAATCAAAGGGTTGCTGAGGAACTTAAGTAGGATCACAGGTTCCGTGGTTCCTAAGGTAGGTAGATTGGATAGGATTACAGCCAAAAACGGTAAAAAGGAAAAAAAAAATGTGTATCACAAGGGTTGCCCAAGTAAGCTAAGCTTGTTTTTTAATTCAAATAAAACTTATAGCCCTAGGAAGTTACAGTTCACACCTAGGAAAAGAAGCCACAGTTAAATGTCATGTACAGTGAGGCCTTAAGCATGGCTTATTACTATTTTAACATTATTTGAAAGTGTTTGTATGTAAAAGGAATGCTATCTGGAAGTAGGCAATCTTCACAGCAGGTGGTGTTCTTTGTACTGGGATTTTAAATGGTTGTTCAGTTTTGAGACACTGTCTCATGTCGCCCAGGTTGGCCTCAAGCTCAGTGCAATAGGATGGCCTTCAATTTCTGATCCTACTGTCTCCATCTCAAGTACTGGGATTATAGACACTGGAGATGGAACCCAGAGCCTTTTGTATACTAGACAGGTCCTCTACCAATTGAATTATGTCCCTTTGATTTGTTTGCTGGTGAGAAACTTCAACTACATTCCAGAGCGAGCAACTCTTTTCCCTTCTCATGTCCCCCTAACATTTTCCTTTCTGTCTTGGCTGCCTCTAGTCCTATTTTATTGTTTGTACCTCTGAAGCCTGATTAACAATAGGAATCCAATTACCCCAAGTTGGTATTATTTACGTTTTACTTTACTAAGGATTTGAAAAGATTTTTTTTTATTTAAATAGTCTTCTTAATGTAAAAAGTCAAGGTAGTAGAGACTAAAATCAGCAGACCTTGGCTTACCTCCTCGTCCTGTAGAACTGCTTTTTTCTCCCTGGGTTTTCCTCTGCTGTGAGTATCTGTGCTGGAGTATCAGAGGGTGACCTGGGGGACACCTAGCCTTCAGTCTCTGGCTTTGCCACTCATCAGTTATGTGATCTTAGGCAAGAAAGGGAGTTGTGCACGTGGTCTTCTACTTGTGTCTACATTGAAAAGCACCGGCTTTAATGGGGACAGATTTGAACACCGTGTGAGTAGTAAGCATCCTATATAACTGACAGCTTGAACATATTGTTTTGTACAGTCTCATGCTGATACATATTCTACAGTAAAGGCACTGGTTTGAGAGGGACGTGGGAGCCGTCTCAACAGCATATGCTGTGATATGAGAAAATAGGTTTGATGGAGCCATCTTACTTAGAAAGTGGCTATGCCTCGTGCTTTTAGCCTATGTTAGACCTCACCTCCTTAGAATTCTATTGCAGTTGTCATAGGGATCTACTTAGAAGATCTGGGATAAAATTGTCTAGGGGAGGGGGCTGGAGAGATGACTCAGTGGTTGAGAGCACTGTCTGCTCTTCCAGAGAGAGGATAGGAGTTAAATTCCCAGCACCCACTTTGCAGCTAGTACCTCTCTAACTCCAGTTCCAGGGCTTCTGACACCCTAACACAGACACACATACAGGTAAAACACCAATGCACATAAAATCAAAATAAATTATAAAAAATTATCTAGGGCAGTAAACTGAATACATGAGATAGATATCTAATACCCTTTTTTGTGTGTAAAACTTGTCTTGATTAAATGTGTTTACACATGGAAAATGGCTGCTTGCATTCAGAGTGGCTAGCAGCTATTTCTAGTGACTTCTGGAGAGGCAGACATCTTCAATAAGGTAATCATTTAAAGTGTATCTGTAGCTCTGTCACACACACATGTGTTTATGATTACAGTTGGAGAATTTAGACTCAAGTGCCAGATTCACTGGTGTTTATATATTCAACAAATGAAAAAAAATCTAGTATTGACTGCTACCCACACAAAGGTGCATTGTCCCAGTGTGTAAAGCACACTATTTGATAATTGTCACAACCTAACTGTCTTGTAGATGGAGCATGCAGCCTTGTGCAGGGAAACTTCACTGGCTTATCACTGAACTGAGTAATGTTGCCACGTAGGTTGCCAACGTGGGGCTCCAGAGTGTCTGGCCATGTGGTGGTAAGATTTGGCATGTATGAGTTCAGGGTTTATTCTCAACTTTTAAAGAAAGAAAATTATATGTTATTGAGTGCAGCAATATTTTCAGCGCACAGAAATAACATGCTGTCATGATATAATTTATGAGAAGTATTTAGTAGGCCATATACAAATTTTAGAACAGTGGGATTTTTTTGGCCAGAGTCTTAAGGGCTCAGGCACTCAAATCTCTGCATGAACTTTTTTTTTTTTTACTTTCTTTACCTATCAATTCATTCAAAGTTTTAGGTTTTTCCACTAAGGCTTTATTTTTGTCAAAGGGGAGAAAATCAGCAGGTGTGTGTGTGTGTGTGTGTGTGTGTGTGTGTGTGTGTGTAACTGTAACACGAATGCTGTCTTAGATATTCCATTTGGTGCTATGCAATTAGATGGGTGTGTAATTAGGAACTGATAAACCAAGTCAGTGTGTAACTGACAGGGTTCCATTTCACAAGGAATGGTCCATGTAACAAGTGACTCTGCCTTTAGTTCTTCGATCATGCTAATATATGCAAAAACAATATACAGCCCAATTTGGGTTACTACGAAGTGTATCTAATTTGTAAGTCATGAGAGCGTTTCTTTCTCTTCTCGTTTATTGCCTCTTCCAGCCCTGCTCATTCTCATGCTAACTGGAAGTGATGCTGAGAATAGGTTTGAGGTTGGGAGAGAGACGGCAGTTTACTGGGTTGATATTTTTGGGACTTAAAGATTGTTCAAACATTTTACTGGTGTTACATTTCAGAATTAGGTATTTATGCATTTAAATACTATTGGGGTTTTTTTTCTGAAAGTAATTTCAAATTGATGCTTAAATTCTGGGAGTTTTGCAATTCAAGGTGGAGCCTTACTATTGATTTTTATACAGATTCTTCAAAGAGTGCATATCTCAGTGAAGTTACTTCCTCCACTATGGCTACTGTTTTATTGAGGGGTAGACGTAACCCATTCACATTGTACTTCCATCTTTAAGGTTCAGTGAATTAACTTGACACAGTAGAGAAGTCATGTAGATTTTCATTGTGCGGAAATATGATTTGGTCTGTGTATTTGTAGGCCACATGTTTAAGTCTTGTAGTTGTAATTCGGAATTTTCTAGCATCTACCTTAAACCCTTTGAGTTGGAGCTTGGACTAGGAGAGAGCATAGGTAACTGTGGGCTGTCAGCCAGATAGGTTTGATTGCTTTAAAAGGGCCTTGTCATAAGGAAGTTCCAAAGCATGAATACTGACACCAGACACCATTGGGGTGTCTTAGAGGGTAAATTTGCATAATTACAACAATTATAGGCACTGGCTAATATGTATGATTTCTTTTGGAAAGGGCTTTGATTTTAATTATCCTTCGAGAACATCTCCTTTATTTTCTTCAAAATGCATTTAATTTTGCAGCATTCTCTCTATTCAGTGTGTATTTGTAAATATAGATGAGAAAACAGGTTGGATAATGAGAATGCCACAATTAAGAAAAGGTGCATTTTGGAAAAAATCAGGGGTTTAAAACCCAATGAACCATAAATAATGAACTCATTGCTGTGAGATCAGGGTAGCGTATATGTCTACAGAAAACAAAAATATTTTCATGCTTACTGTGTAATGACATGCAGTAACTCTAGTAAAGAACCAAGGTTTATGCTTTTTTGTTTGGAACTCAAAGATTAATATACTCACATTAGTAGGGTTGAGGATTATGGGGAAAGTCAATATTAAGCAACTAGTGTCTATTCAGTGGTTTTAAT
This sequence comes from Mesocricetus auratus, assembly GCF_017639785.1. Taxonomy (NCBI): domain Eukaryota; kingdom Metazoa; phylum Chordata; class Mammalia; order Rodentia; family Cricetidae; genus Mesocricetus; species Mesocricetus auratus. The sequence goes on from NW_024429195.1 coordinate 63,644,553, forward strand.
CTTTTGTGTGTCTATGTGTATATATATAAGTGTATGTGTGTGTCTCTGTTGGGGTACATGTGTGAGTGCATTTGTATATATTTGTATTTCTATGTATATATGTGTCTTTGTCTCTCTCTGAGTGTGTCTGTATCTGTGTGTTTGTGTGTGTGTTCAGTGTATTTGTGTCTCTGGGTCTGTGTGTGGGTGCATATGCATATATTTGTATTTCTATGTATATATATGTGTGTTTATAAGTGTATGTGTGTGTTTCTGTTTAAGTGCCTAAGTATATATGTATGTGTGTGTGTGTGTGTGTGTGTGTGTGTGTGTGTGTGTATGTGTGTAGGTGTATCTGACATGCCCTAAAGTGAATGGGATGTTTTGGAAGGTAAATTAGTTTTGAAGTTAAGACAGATTCTCTATGTAGCCCTGACTTGCACTGGCTGTCTCTTTGAGTATTGATTGGTATTCTGGTATGTTCCTCCACATCAGCTTTAAATAGAAATGGTGCCTTTCTACTTTTGAGTAGAAGTTGTTTTGTTTGTCTTAAGGAATTATGTCATTAGTTGTCATACTTGTTGATGTTGGGGATATTTTGTCTGCTGTCATTGTGGAATATGTGGTAGAACTATTCTGTGCTTAAGCTCCTGTCATTCTTTTAAAATGATATTAAGTATCTATTTAATTTTTACTTTTTTATTTATATGGATGATTTTCTGCATGCATGCATGCACACCAGAGCAGGCCATCGGATTCCATTATAGACAATTGTGAGTTGCCATATGGGTGCTGGGAATTGAACTCAGGACTTCTGGGAGAACAGCCAGTGCTCTAAATCTCTGAGTCATCTCTCCAGCCCCCACGGTAAAGTATATAACTTTGTAAGTGCTTTATTTACATAGTGTGGAGCTGGTCTTTGAGAACATGTTCCTTCAAATGTTTACTCAGAAAGAAAATTGCAGGGGCTGTGCAGATGGCTCAGTGGTTAAGAGCACTTGTTCTTCCACAGAACCGGAGTTGGTTTCCCAGAACCCAAGTGAGGTGGCTTACTATAGCTGCCTTTACTCCAGTTCTAGAGGACCCAACACCCTTTTCTGGCCTCTGAGGGCACGCCCACACAGGTGGTATACACATGCACCCACCTAAAAATAAAACAAGTCTATAATAAAAAATAAAACAGAAGAAAATCGTGCAGGCCCACAAATATAAACTGAGTCCCATATTGGGTTCAAGTCATGTCTCTTTTATCATTGCTGTAAATAACTTAAGACTTAAGAACTAATATCCGGTTCATTCACGCCAGGCGATGTAGAGAAATCTCCCGGCTGTGGTGGTGAAATCAGATGAACAGGTGTTTGTCATCTCACGCTATAAAGAGGTTGTACTCAGATGGTTGTATTATTCCCTATATGCTGCTATTGTAAGGAGTCCTGTGTGGCAAAACATACTTCTGGGTTCTCTGTTGAGTGTAGTTTGTTTTTGTTTTGTTTTGTTTTTTTACTCTTTGGGTGCCCACCACCCAGCTCCCAAGTAAATACACCAAGACTTACTCTTATTTATGATTGCCTGTCTTTAGCTTGGCTTGTTTCCAGCAATCTTCTTAAGCAAATTATCCCGTTTTTCTTTTAACTACATTTTCCTTCTGGGCGTTTTACCTTTCTTTATTCTACAAATCTTTCTTTTCCTTCTTACTCCGTGGCTGGCTGGGTGGCTGGGTGGCTGGTCCCTGGCATCCTCTGCCTTTCATCCTTTTCTTGAGCTATGCTCCTCCTTTTATTTCAAGCCTAGGTTTCTTCTATTTATTCTGTCTGCCTGGCAGCCCTACCTATTTCTCTCCTACCTTGGCTGTTAAGCTCTTTATTAGACCAATCAGGTGCTTTAGACAGGCAAAGTGACACGGCTTTACAGAGTTGATCAAATGCAACCTAGAAGAATGCAACACATCTTTGCAACATTAAGCAAATGTTCCATAGCATAAAGGATTGTAACACATGCACTATTCCGCAAGAGCGGAGGGAGGGTCAGAAGGTTCTTCACTGGACCCAACACTTTTAGGTTGTTGGTGAGATCCAGTTACTGGAAACTATAGGTCTGAGGTTCTGTTATTAAAGGCACTGTGAATCCTTTTACTAAAATCACACAGGTAGTAGCAAAGGGTAAAGATCACACAGTAGTGTTAAAATTCTAACTACCAAAGGTGCTAGGAGAGGTGAAGGTACTCACCTAAGAAGTCGAGCTTCATGCTTTTAAAATGGCTTCCCAGAGGAGACAACTGCTGAGCAGACGGGATAAAAACCTGGTTATCTGCTTACTCTGTCAGTAGTGTCCACCCAGTACCTTCCTTCTGAGGAGTGTCAAGGTGTGGCACTGTTGGAGACTCAGCTTCCTTCACTATACAGTAGAGATAGTTATTTCTTCTTCAAAGGACTCTTGCAGGATTTAGAGATGAGAAGAATAATTGAATTGATAAAGTAGACCCCAGTTAGCAGAGCCTTCCACAGATAGCTTGTGGTACACAGAGAGAAAAATCTGATTTTAGTGATAGGGTGATTCTCACAGAAATGCTGACATACATAGCATATACATCCTTTCTTTTCAACAGATACTCATTGATTTTTACACATCTGTGTAGGCACTAGAATGGGGGGAGAAGAAACTTGTCTTGAGTTCAAAAGTTTATGGGATAAGGACTCCAGAACATGTGTAATAACGTCATGTAGTATATACCACTATAATTTAAAATGGAATTAGTACAAAAACCTACAGCAGCCCAAGTTATCTAAGTGCACAACCATCATTAGTACCTACCACCAAGCCACACTAGAGTTGGAGCAAAGGGAAAAGTCAGTAATACCCTGTTTTGAGTCAGTATTTTGCCTTAATTTTGAGTTATAAAAATACCAGTTCATTATCTTGCTGTTTAACTTGTAGATTTTTCTTTTAAAATAACTGTCTCCCTGACCTCACCCACTTTTGCCTTGAAAATCTGCATAAAACTTTGCTTTTCATATGTAAGACCTTTGAGCATCAGGGCGTAAGTGTTAGATAAATGTGCAGAAAATGTGATCAAAGTTGGACTTCACTTGGGTATTATTTTGAATTAGTCTAAGTTTGGTTTTAGGTTCACCTCCTGGCAATTCCTCTCATTTTTTAATTCCCTTGTTTATTAAAACGATTTTCAACAATTGTCTAGGTGGTTACTTTATGAAGCAGTCTTGTTTAAGGAATAGAATTCCTTTTTATTTTGAAGTTGCTTTCAACACCTTCCAGTATTAATAAAATGCTTTTATAGTATTCATATAATAATCATGCTGTAGTTTTTGCCTTTGGTTTAATTCCCTTTTGATTTCAGTGGCTTTATAACAATTTATTTCCCTAGCTATTGCCTTCTAATATGCATGCTTTTCAGTAAGTGGTTAGGGTAATTGCAACATAATATCAGAATGACTTTTTTTATTTCAAATCTTTACTACATTATGTTTTCCTTCCACAGTCTTGTCAGAAGCAGCTAGAAATTTCTATGGTCTGGGCAGCATTCCCGTGATGGATATTTAGTGCCATGATTGCTATATTACTGCTGCCATTTGAACATTTCTGAGAAGGACCAATCAAGACTGCTACTTGCTATTTTGAATGTATTCCAAACTGTAGACTTGAACAAAGAATAGATAGTTGGAAAAGGAAAATATTGGAAGTGTTTGTCATGTTAACCTGAAATGAAATGAAGCCACCAACATTCATAAATGGCCCTCTTCTACATAGCAAGAGATTGTTCTTTTCTTTTTCTTTACAAACTAATAAATGTTCTACATTTATAAACAAATATACCCAGGATTTCAGATATTCCTGTCATATAAAATACAAGCAACCAATGACTAGATAGAATTTATAAATATTTGAAGTAAAAGGTCCATCAGGGAGATAATATTAATTGACTGGAGGAAATGGTAGTTCCATATAGAAATTGTACTTAATGAGTATAAACATTAAATAATAAATGGCATTAGAAGTTTTCTTGATAAATTTTAACCAGAATGATAGCAAGATATCTTTTCTCTATTCTTTTGAGAAACTCATCACACTGATGAATCAAGTTATTTAGACAATAGTTTAAGGTAAGAGGAAAGTATCATCTAAATTCTTCCTAGATTATGTTGAGATAAACATACCTCCTCAACTTCTTAATGTCAGGTCTTCAATGACATTACTGGGTGAGTAATGACAATAATTAAAACTGTAATTTGTGGTTCTGATTAGAAGTGATTTTGAACCTATACTGTAGGCTTTTGCACCCCAAGACTCAACAGTTTTGTTGACTGTTTTAAAGCAGCTACTCTGTGGGGAACTTTTAATAGCCACACGTTATTAAAGTATTTATTTAGAATGGCAGACCGCTCTGTCTGAGTCAGGAAATGAGCAGAAATTAGATGCTACTGTAAGCAACATAATAGGCTTGTAGCTTGGTTTTGTTTATATACATAATGCAAATAACGTAGGAAGTATGAATGTCTAGGTTTTCCACCTACAGGTTTGACTGTTTACATAGACATTTGAGATGCAGTTAAGTCTGTGGAGCTCAAGTTTATGTATATTAAGCCACAAACACCCTACTGGTTTTCATATGCTTTTTGGAAGGAGAATCTTTTCTAATGCCTAAATGCCATTCCCCCAAGGGAGACACTTCCTTGATGTTTCTCTAAGAACCACGTTTAGAAGAAAACATCTTAGTCCTTGATGTGGAAGAGTAAGTACATGAGGAGAAGGCAGGAAGCTCATTGATAGAGAAAACAATTTAAATTCTTTCTCAGAATCCCTATTATTCATTCTCTGGCTGACACTGGGTTGCTATGGTATTTTTATTTTTATCTTCCTTAGAGATTTCTAATAGTTGAAGTTAAACAAAATGTGTGAGTTATTTTTGCCTATTATAGTTTGTTAGTAAATCATTTAATCATTTTTATGCTGTTCATTTGTAAGTTTGGAAAGGACAAAATACAGGGATTATTGGGAAATCAACTTGTATTACTTTATATTATCCTGAACAGAATATCTTTATTATTCAATACAAGCACATCATTTTTATTTATTTATGTATTGATAAAAGGTGTCCTGTAGCCCACATTGGTCTTTAGCTTCTTGAGCTTGTAGCTGAGAATGACCTGAATTTCTAATCTTCCTGTTTCTGCCTTTGATTGCTCGGATTACAAACGTGTTCCCTGGCTGGGTTGGGTGCTTGGGCTCCAACACAAGGCTTTGTGTATGCTGGGCAAGCACTCTACTTATTGAGGTATGTCTGAAGCTGTAGAAGTAATGTCTACCAAAGCTGAGTGTTTTGGTTCATGTAATCCCAGCCCATCAGAGGCTAATGCAGAAGGATCAGCTTGAGTTTCAGGGTAGTCTCAGCAGCATAGAGGCCATCCTGAGCCATAGAGTAAGAATCCTGTTCAACAAAACAAAGCAAAATGCAAAATGTCCCTACAGTTGCCCCCTCCCCTCTACAGCAACAAGAACAACAATAACAAACAAGTATTTTTACTGATGATGAATTGTTAGAATGATGTCACACGACTGATTTTTATTTATTGTTGTTAGCTCTTGGTTCATATTTTACTTCTTCAGGTTCATTTACCAGGGTAGATTTTTGACTGTTGTTTATATAAGAGGAGTGATCTTGGCTGGTGAGATGACTGTGGGTCATCTTGACTTGCTGCCAAGCCTGAAGACCTGAGTTTGATCCCTGGGGCCCAGGTGGTGGAAGAAGGCAACTAATTCCCCTACAAGCTATCCAACGACTTCCACATGTCTCTGTTTATCTGTTTGTCTGTTTCTTCTCCCCGTCACCCTCCTGCCCCCCCCAACTAGCCCATACAAAATAAATAAATTAAAAACACAACAATAGCTTGTCATTTAAATTTATTATGTCTTACTGAATGATAGAGACATTTCTACTATGTGGTTGATTCGAATCGTAATTGTCCTTTAAGTCTCATGTGGCTTGGTCCCCAGCATGGTGCTATGGCAGGTGGAACTTTAAGGCTTAGGGCTTTTGTGGGGGAGGGACTGTTCAGATAACTGTACTTGGGCTTGAAGGGAGATTTTTTTTCTTATCCTTTGCTTCCTGTTCATAAGGTCATCTGTTCTGGAATGCACTTCTCCCAGGATGGATGGGTTGCCTTACTGAAGACTTGAAAGCTTTAGGGCTCATAGAGCAGTGGTTCTCAGTCCTCCTGAAGCGGTTCCTCATGTTGTGGTGATGCCCAGCCATAAAATTACTTTCGTTGTTACTTCATTATTGTATTTTTGTCTGCTGTTGTGAATCATAATTTTAGCAACTGTGTTTTCTGATGGTCTTTGGTGAACCTATGAAGAGGTCATTTGACCCTCAGGGGTGGAGAGCCACCAGTTGAGAACCACTGACATAGATGAGACTCCAAACTCAAGAATTGTTACTATTTATTTTCTCCCTCCTCCTCTTTTTCCTTTTATCCCTTTGCTCCCTTCTCTCACTTTTCCCTATCTTTTTTTTCCCTCTTGATCTGTCTATATGCCTTTACTAATCTCCCTTCCTCAGACTTGGGGGGAGGGTGAATAATTTTCTTAAGACATAGGTCAGGGCTGGGGAAAGCTTAGACTGTGAAGTACCTGTCCCATAAGTGCAAGATTCCCAACGCTCACATAAAAGCTGGGCTCATGTCTGTAACCTGAGCTGAGGGGGCAGAGATGGGTACTTAACATCTCTGATGCTCAGTTGTCAGCCATCCTACCCAGATGATGAGCTACAGGTTCAAAGAGAGACCTTGTGTCATTAAAAAAGTTGGAAAGCTATTGAAAAAGATACCATCCATTGACCTCTGACTTTAATTTGTGTGCAATGAGAATTCTAATTTATTATACCCATTACGTAACCATTTTGAGGCTATTGTATGTAACCAGAGCCAACTATTATTAATGTCATGGTGTCTGTTTTTACTGATCAAAGCAACAAAATAATTGTCCTAATGAACTAAGAAATGATGCATGTACTGATGTCAGATAAATGATTGCTGTTTGAATGAACAGGGTAGTGATGGTGTTGGAATGCCTAGTATTTTAAGTGGGCCCAAACATATATTGTGCAGGAAGTTGGGACAGGCCCATATCTGCTTTCTAAGGTCTCAGGTTCCCAAGCCTTTTTGTCAGCCTGTGGCCATATGATTGTGTCCTCAGAAGTAGGATGTAAATGGGAGAGAAGCGAATGATTGATGGGGGTGATGTCTTTGCCTGCTTTCTGCTGGCTGGAATAGCAGTTCAGTGGCTGGAATGGTGGGCCAGGAGGCAAATGCCTCCAGTTAAACAGAGCAGAGCAAGAAGAGGGCCAAAGGTAGGGCTTCTTATTATTAGGATGAGGACCGGTGCCCTCTAGCATTGACTCTTTTTACCTAATGGGATGAATTTCCTTTTTGGCTAAGTCACTATTAGTCTTAGGCTATTCATTTATTTTTTTGTTGAAACTTCATCCTGTTTTAAAAGGCGATGAGATGGATTTTATCGAGGTTGGTCAAGAAACCAGGAAGGCAAAATGACTGAATAATACATGAAAGAGCTGTCTGTTAGGAGCTGCTGGGATGTAATTATGGCCAACGTTATCTACCTTTATCTAGGTAGAAAATGCAGATAGAAATACTCAAAGGCTGACTCAGAAAAACCCTTGAAGAAAAACAAAGAAGTGCATTCTAGCCGCCACCTTAGAAAACCAGCAGAACCGGTGTTGCTGTTGACTGCCCCAGAAGCCCTAGTTTCTTAGACTGTACAAGTGACATTGATTGTCCTAAAGAAGAAATGCAGTGGCTTTGTAACCTGTATTCTGGGAATCAACATACTTGAACACATAGAGATTGTGGCGGAAATCATAGTACAAATTTACGCAGTGTTTCCTACTATCCGGAAGAAATGGGAATTTGCAAGCTCATTTGTTTTCTAAAGGAGACATTCTACTCTATCCTATACATTCTTCATTCTGAGTTTATATTTAAATATTGTTTAGAACCCAAACAATACCTGCTGTTACCACCACCATTTCACCATCTCATGTGTGGATCACATGACCTCCCTATCACTCAGTTTTACCTATGTGTTAATCATGATTGCTTCAGATGTTAAGGAAATTCATTCTTTATGGCAATTTTTGTTTTATCATTTTTGCTCCCTTTACAATCAAATCTCATTTTCGAATACTGACTGTAGTGGTTGTGTGGTTTTAGACATGTCATTTTCTGATGCTTGGATTCTTCCTTAATAACTCCTCACAGTTATCTTGGGTATTAAATGAAAGAACAAATTTATAACATTATTCACCAGGCAGCTGATAACCGAGAGTAAATGGTTGTAATTAAATTTTTCTTTACATGAGCCTTGTTGTCAGTTAAGGAGATAACGTTACTTTCCTAAACATTTTGTGTCCAATTTCAATTTTGATTTTCAAACTGGTTCTGTTTTTGAGTATGCTGCCCTTTTTTAAACTAAACTTTAGTTTTTGAAACAGGTCTTACTCTGTAACTCAGGCTAACCCAGAACTCACTGTTTCAGGATATCTTCAACTTCAAGGCAATTTTTCTTAATATGGACACTCTAATATAAAATACCTAAAGTATATCATAGATACAGTTAAACAGCTATATAGTTCCTTTAAAATTTGTGAAATTTTTTCATTGATAGAATTCCATCATGGTGCTGGAATTACTGGGGTGAACCAACTTATCCAGCCCTCTTACTAGGGTTTATGTTTAAATATTGTTTAGAACCCAATCTATTTTTCACAGGTGCCTTTTAGTACCTAATTTCTCACTAATTTTCCCTTTCTTTTAACCATCACATAAAGAGAGGAGGACACCCTAAACATAGTGCATTTGGTAGTGCTTATCAACTTCAGGTGCATATATAATGTATTTTTGTTATAGATTTCCCACTTTTCTATATTCTGTACTCCCTTCAACCACATAGCATGTGCACAGACCATTGGACCATACCTTATGGAAACCCTTTGGAATTTAAACCTCTAATACCTTCCTTAGAAAGAATATGCATGAGGTGTTTTTAGAATTTTAAATACTTTAGCCTGTAAGTAACAGGAAACCTGACTCTGGAAACTTAACAAATAAGGGCTCATTTTCCTCACATAATGAGAAGTCTGGTAGCCAGCAGTCTGGCATTGTTCAGCCAGTGCAAGAAACCAGGGCTCTTTCCTCCCCCAGTGCCCAAAGCATATTGATCTGTGTCCTCATGCATGCTGTGTCATTTTTGGATGATGAACTGTCAGGTTCACATTCTGGGCAGAAAGAAACAAAACAGGTGATGTAAACAATAAGAAGGAACCCTTATTTATTTGTTGTGTGTGTGTGTGTGTGTGTGTGTGTGTGTGTGTGTGTGTGTGTGTGTGTGTGTGTGAACTTGTGTTCTCTTCTTCAATCCTAGGTATTGAACTCTGGTTGTCTGGCTTGGGAGCAAGTGCCTTTACCAGCTGATCCATCCCCTTGGCCCTAAAAGAATGTTTGTATTTTTAAGGGCAGCATAAACCTTTTCAGAACTCAAACTAACAACCATTCCCTCTTAACCATTTTCTTATATGGAGCGATGTCATATTTTGACCCGTCTGTATGGTGGCTGGGAGTCAAGAACAACCTGAGGGTTGTTGTACACTACAAATGCCATCCCCTACAAACACCAAGCACAGGTTAGGTTGCTAATTTTCCTGTAGAATCCCTACTTTGAAAATTCCTTCAATCATAAATTTGCCAGGAAAATATGTTTAGGCTTATGAAGCTACTCATTTAATTTCTAGGAGGAACTTCTAGTTTTTTAGGTCCATTCCAAAGCTTACTGGTTTTCCTTTGTAGTTAAGGGCTATATAGTAAATGATCTTCCATGTTAAGTTTGGATCCAAGAGCCGGGCGTTGGGGGTGCATGCCTTTAATCCCAGCACTCGGGAGGCAGAGGCAGGCGGATCTCTGTGAGTTCAAGGCCAGACTGGACCGACAGCCTCCAAAACAATACAGAGAAACCCTGTCTCATAAAAACCAAAAAAAAAAAAGTTTGGATCCAAGAAATTCTCAGAATATAAACCCTTATTTCCTTACAGTAGGCAACAAACAAACAAAAAGCAACCAATCAAACAAAACATCAATTAACATCTTGAAAGACACACCAGGAATTTATTTTGCCTTCTTTTGCTTAGGTGTCCTTTCATTTTTTTTTCTTCCTTAAGCAGAGCTCACACAACCTCAAATTAAAGCAGTTCATACTATGAATCACATGATGCTGTTCCGAAGATGGATAGAGAACAGCAAGCCTTTTGTAGTGGCTGAAAAGATACCCGTCACATAGAAGACTGTAGTCAGGAACCGCTGAAGTCCCTCGCAGGTAGTGACCCTTGGAATGGTATTTGAAGTGTGTGGCTTGGGAAGAGATGGAGTATCCTAAGTGATGTTTCATTATCCATGGGAGCCTTCTGTAAATACCAGGGTTGTGGTGTGTATACAGCTAATTTCAGGTGCTCTTGAACCGGCTCCTCAGAAGCCTGCAATGCTCATTTTCAAGAAACACTGTGTTAGCACACCTAGGCTTAGAGAAAGCATCACTTACCCTTTGGTAATGGACAACTGGATAATAGTGGAAGATGAGAATTAATTATCTTTATGCGGATGTAACATCACTCTGCGATAGAGCTGGGTTTATACTTGGGGAAAGATACCAATTTGGTTTTATGGTGCCGCAGAGCCAGCAAATAGCTGTTAAAGAATACGTTATTTGAATTGCTATTAATTTGGCGACTTATTCAGAGCACATAGGAATATAGTACACATTTGTAACATCTTTCTGTCCCTCTTTTGAATTAAAAAAAAACTACTGTAAAATACTTGAGCCTTCTGCCTCAGGAAATGAGGCAGAAGTAATTGCTTCTTTTGTCATGTTCTTCACATGGTCTATTTTCTGTTGTTACTCTTCAAGGTATAGATCCTAAGTTAGAATACCTATTGATTGACCTTGGCTGGAGAGCACATTGTCTATTGTATAGATGAAAACATTGTGAAATATATTTAAGAACTCTTACGTAGGTGCCTTAGTTTATATTGGGGGGCAGGGTGTTATCAGGAGCTTTGTAAAACTTTGAGCAGAAGACAAGTTTGAGAGTCACTGAGAACTGTGTATACATTAAAAATTTCTTGCTGGGCAGCAGTGGCGCATGCCTTTAATCTATACATCTGGGAAGCAGAGATGGGGGATCTCTGTGAGTTTGAGGCCAGCCTGGTCTACAGAGCTAGTTCCCAAACAGCCAGGACTACACAAAGAAACCTTGTCTTGGAAAAACAGAAATTCTTTCTCTTCCTCTGCTTATGTATTTAGATTTTTATTTGGACCTAGTGTTTTTATATTGAAACTCCTAAGATAAGAACCTTATCCATCAGTTTGAAGTATATTCGTTTTTCATTCCCCCATGAGTGGCAAGGTTCTACTAGTAGTAGTATCTGTGCCATGTATATTTGTATCAACTGAGTAGTATTTCATTGAATTAAATGTATATTGGTGGACTCATCATATTTTGTCATATGTATATACTAAAGTTACAAGATAACTCTGCCTTTGAGTGTTGTGAACAGGCATTGTCTTAGGGTTTCAGTTTCTGTGAAGAGACCCCATGACCACGGAAACTCTTATAAAGGAAAACATTTAATTTGTGTGACTTACAGTCTCTGAGGTTTTAGTCCACTATCATCATGGAAACGTGGTGCCATACAGGAAAGGAATGACGCTGGAGGAGGGAAGCAGCTGAGAGTTCTACACTTTGAACCCCAGGAAACAGGAAGTGAACTGTGGCAGTAACTTGAGCATAAGAGAGCTCAAAGCACACTGCCACAGTGACACACTTCCTTTAGCAAGGCCGCTTTCTCCAACAAGGCCATATCTCCTGATAGTGCCACTCCCTTTGGGGGCCATTTTCTTTCAGACCCACATACTCAGCACACAGATATGTATTATTCAGGATCCTGCTATCAGCTATTTGGTCAAACAGGAATCCAAGCGGGACTGAAGAAGCACTTTGCAGATGTGATTCAAGTCCCAAGTTATTGACTTTAAGTTACAGACGTTGTCCAAATGGGCCTCAAATAAATGATGATTGAATCCTTTAGAATTTCCTTCCACAGCGGAGGGAGAGGCAGTCAGTGTGAATCATAGCTTGCCAGACACTCTGCTCATCTTGACAATGCTGAAGACAGAGGGGTTCAAGTGGAGAGGGGAAGGTGTGGCTTGTCAAGCCTGAGAAGGGATCCGTTTCACAGTCAGCAAGGAAACGGGGACAGCAGTCGTAGAGAAGCAAGAAAAGGAAACTTGTTGTATAATGTAGGTAAGCATGGAGACAGACCTTTGCCTGGAGTCTCTAGGTATGAGCCTGGTTTGGCCATTAGCTTTATGAGCCCCTAACAGATAATCCAATGCTGTGTTTTACCCGAGGAGTGGAGAGCTCAGCACTTAGTTTTCTCTATGACTAGGAAACTAATAAACATATAGTGAGTGCCTGTTTCCTCTATACCAGCTAATGAGGCATATTTTGAAATTTAGTTTTTGAGGACCCGATGGGAAATGTCCTTCTGTATGCTGTGAATATGTTTCTCTTATTGGTTGATGAATAAATGCTGACTGGCCAGTAGCCAGGCAGGAAATATAGGTGGGGCTACCAGACTAAGAGAATTCTAGGAAGAGGAATGAGAGAGAGAGAGAGAGAGAGAGAGGGAGGGAGGGAGGGAGGGAGGGAGGGAGGGAGGGAGGGAGGGAGGGAGAGTTACCATGTAGCCATCAAAGGAGTAGCATGCTGGAATATTATTGGTACGTCACAGCCTCATGGAAATACATGGTTTATGAGAAACGGGTTAATAATTAAGAAAGAGCTAGCCAATAAGAAGCCTGAACCATCGGCTAAACAGTTTTTAATTAATATAAGCCTCAGTGTGTTTATTTGGGACTAAATGGCTGTAGGACCGGGCAGTACAAAAACTCCATCTACAAGGACCAAAAGACAATCTAGGCAAAATTAACATAATGATAGATTTGCTATAATATCTTCATGTTATACATGAGAAGACAGAAGTCAAGAGTGGTCCAAGTTCAACTCAAGGTCTTGGATTGTGATCTTGTCTCCTGATGTAAGTAAGCACTAATGTTTTCTCTGCTGTGTCTCACTATGCTACATAATGAATGATGGCTTTATGTTGGGGACATGTAAAATAGCTAAATAATAGCAGTATCTGTGTCATAATGCCAACAAAGAAAGGGACAAGAAGAGAAATGGTGACTACTTAAAGACTTTGAAGCATGAGATGGTACTGTGGTTGCTGTGTGCTGCTGGTCAGTATAAAATATTAGTGTATTCTGGAGTTCTCTTTTAGGTTGCCCCTACAGAGTTCTTCCAGTGAGTCTCCTGGTATTTTCTACTACCATGATTGAACCCAGGACTTCATGCGTGCTCATCAAGCTCTCTGCTACTTAGCTACATCCCCATGTGTGACTGATAGCTAGGATATCACTAATTAGATGTGTGAGTATGTATATGCATTATATGTCTGCATGTCTATGTGTGCGAATGTATTTTGTGTAGTTGTGCATGTCTGTGTGCATATGTGTATGTTATGTGGGTATGCGTGTCTGTCTGTGTTTGTATTTGCCTGTGTGTATTGTATAGGTGTGTGTATGTGTGTGCATTTGCCTGTGTGTATTTTGTGTAGGAGGTGTGAGTGTTGTATAGGTGTGCATGTCTATGTGTAGATCAAAGGTTGATGTTTCTTTTGCTTTGTTCTATTGAGATAAGCTCTCTTAATGAACCCAGAACTTGCCAATAAGCAGAACTAGCCAGCTTGCTCAGGAAGTTACAGGCCGGACTTACAGGTGGGCCACCACATCCTCTTAGAACTTACACGGGTTCTAGGGACCAGAACTGTGTGTCCTCTTGCTTGAGTGGCAAGTACTTTGGCTGCCGAGCCATCTTGCTAGGTAGTCAGTAAGCTCTGGGGATTCTTCTGTCTCTGCCCCCACCCCCACCCCCAGCATGGGGTTACAGGTACATAGAGCACCTGCTTTTTAATATATGTGTCCTTTATGAGAGCTATCTCCACTACCTCTAAGTGGCTTCTTTTAAAAATTATATATATGCATATATAATTTTATTTAAATGTCCTCAGTCTTAGCAACTGTTAGACCTCCGGAGATGAACTTGATACTGTTTGAAAGTAGCTTTTGTTTAACTCTAATAAAATGAATGGTGAATCAGATTTGAGATCTGTCTAAATAATATAGTACAATTCAGTTTGTGTTATATCCAGGAAACTTGGTTGGCTTAATATAAAAAAGAAAATAGCATTATTGAATGGTAGAAAATTAAATCTACCTGGCCATAATTTTTTAAAAAGTTCAAAAGTCATTTAACATAAAGTAGCATGATAACAATATAGGCTCTTTGGCTGTGTATTTAAATACATGAGATTTGGAGGGGACAGATATTTGACTTGACAGATTATTTATATGATCATGGACCAGTTACACTAACTGTAGAGAGGAATAACATTCATTTATGTTACAAGGAATTGGTGAATAAATGAACTTAGTGAGTGAAAAGAGACATGTTAGTGTCTTGTTTTTTCAAGTCTAGTACAGTTTGCATGAAGCATAGTTTTCTTTTTTCCTATTAGATAAAGATATTTTATTTAGTGTTAGTTAAATGTTACATCCAGACTTAACGAATAAGGATTGTTTGTTTTGGTTGACCCGGGAATTTGAATTCCTTGGCGCATTTACTTCTGCCCACATTTTCTAGTAAATCCATGTGATGGAGATGGCGAGGTGATGGTGATGCTGAGATAGATGGTGGCCCAGGGTGTGCTTGCCAACAGCTGGAGGGGGAGGGCTCTTCCTTCTGTCCTTAACAACAGCTGGAGGGGGAGGGCGCTTCCTTCTGTCCTTAACAACAGCTGGAGGGGGGAGGGCGATTCCTTCTGTCCTTAACAACAACTGGAGGGGGGAGGGCGCTTCCTTCTGTCCTTAACAACAGCTGGAGGGGAGAGGGCTCTTCCTTCTGTCCTTAACAACAACTGGAGGGGGGAGGGCGCTTCCTTCTGTCCTTAACAACAGCTGGAGGGGGAGGGCGCTTCCTTCTGTCCTTAACAACAGCTGGAGGGGAGAGGGCTCTTTCTTCTGTCCTTAACAACAACTGGAAGAGGGAGGGCACTTCCTTCTGTCCTTAACCTTTTTTTCCTCCTCCGGAGACCCATGTCACAGCGGCATCACTCTGGCTTCTCTTGAATGTGCCAGGCTCTTTTAATTTGGACTGCTTCGCCTTTAGAAAAGAACATTCAGGCATTTGTATTCACATGGTGAGAAAATGAAATCTGTGTCCTCCCAGACATACACTCTACAGGGACTGAGTTTTCTTTTTCTCTTTAGGGTTATTATAGTTGCGTGGTCATTCTTGTGTCTAAAAATTTTGGATTCAGATTCACCATAATAAAGAGTTCATGCTTGGTTTGTACAGAGTAAACTTCTGACTGCTGGGTCCAGGCTCAGCTCATAGCTCAAGTGTGTCTTTGTTCCTAGTTTGCCCCTTGGAGCAGATAAAAGCGGTAGCAAGGCTAGTGTTTTTAATCTCAGGGTTACACTCATAGATATAAACTTGAGTTTGGTATCATTTAAAAAAGTTAGACAAGTGAACAGTTCCGACAAGAAATCATGTAGGAATCCGTTCATACATTTGCGTGATGATTCACTGTATGCCACTTCCCAATCCTTACTCCTATCCAGTTAAAGAAGTTACAGAATTCTTCTTTGTTTTAATAGAAGAAAGCTATGGAAGTTAAAACCATTGTTCTCAGCAAGGAACAACTGACTTGGAGCACCTTTTATAGTGCTTACAATGGCCTCTGACATCTGTTCTTCATGTTCTTGAAAGGTGACCTGAAACAGAATAGGACTTGCCACTTCTTAAAGGCATTTTTTAAAACTCTATTCTTTCTACCCACCACCTGCAGCAAAAAGAGATTAGAGAAATAATCAGGATGTTAATTATATTTTAATAATAGCTGATAGATACAGATTTTTTTCTATAACCTAAGGCTAAGTGCTTTGTATGACCTAGCTTATTGAATTTTAGAATGTTATGAGATGATAATAGCTTTAGTCAGTTCTAGGAGATAAAAATAACTTATCAATCCTGTGACTCTGTGGCTATTGTCAACTTTTGTTTAAAAAATTGCACAAAGTGCTTCATATGTGTGATTTTTATTTTTCTGTTCCTCACTTGTCATCAAAATAATGTTTCAAATATAATCACTATGTGGATTAGGAATTTGTCATTTTTTGGGGGGGGTGAAACTTGGGACAGGAGTTTAATAAAGTGCTTTTGGGACTGGATAGATGGCTCAGGGGTTAAGAACACTTACGGGTTTTCATGGTTCACAACAACCTGTAAGAGCTACAGGGAATCTGATACCCTCTTCTGGCCCTCATGGACACCTGCATATACAGATGAATATGCACACACATGTAAATAAATTGAAAAAGATACAGTGCTTAGTGGATCATCATTAAATGAACAAATTCTTGTTCTTTTCTATGAGAAAAGCCTTTAAATAAAAAAGTACAGTAATTAGAAGTGGTAAAGCTAGAATTTGTAACCAAGCAAATATAGCTTTAGAGCCTACAATGTGTGTGTTCCCCGAGAACTGATTTTCAGTAAGAAATTTATAAGACAGTGTTAACGTCTGGGGCAGAATATATATACCTAGGTTTGAAAACAAAATGCAGTTTAAAGCTGTCTTAGAAAATTTAGAATTTTGGAATGTGCGCATGTTGGCATGTGTGTGTGTGTGTGTGTGTGTGTGTGTGTGTCTGTGTCTGTGTGTGTGTGGGGGCGCTCACAGTGGCTAGAAGAATGTGATGGATCCTCTAGAGCAAGAATTAAAGGAGGTATGAGTCATCCTATGTGGATGCTGATAACTGGATTCCAATTTTCGGGTAATGCATCAAGTGCTCTTAACCATTGAACTGCTTTGCCACCCTTAATTTTTTAAAAAAAATCATATATATGTATGCATGTCTATGTGGTTGTCGGTGCTCAGGAGTGTAGGCTCCCTCAGAAGTCAAAGGCATCAGGGGCCCCTGGCATTGTCATTTCAGGAAACTGTGTAAACTGTTTCTTCATTCCTGGTTTTACTGTGTGGAGGGCCATAGTTCAAAAGTGAAAATAGTGTTATACTAACAAGGGCTTACTGACATTTTTTATATTTTATATATTAGACAATTTAATAATTCTCAAAAGAGGAATATAGAAGTAAATAGTAATTCACTTCTGTTTGCCAAGTAGGGAAGAACCCATAAAAACCAAAATTATTCAGATCCCTTTCTTTCTAGGGAGGTATGAAAACTTGATAGGAAACTGGGGAATTTTAGGTGCCTCACATGAGATAGCCAGAGGCATCAAATCTCTGGGAGGCTCAATTGATTAGTGTACAAAGCTCTTTAAAATTTTCAAAGATCTGAAATGCATTCTAGTTTTTTTTTTCTGGGAAAGTTAATTGATTTTAAATGCCAGCCTTTGTCTTCTGGTGATGAAAGTAGTTAACCTTCCTCAGGCTTTGTGGATGAAAGGAACTGCACTGTGTTAGTAGGAAATATCATTGGGAGGACACATTGAATGGATTCTCTAAGGAACACGGGTGGGTCATGTTTTGTTGGGTCTTGGAACATCCTGGGATCTTCCAGCAGGAGGAACAAATGGAGATGTCACCAGAATGAAGGGACTGAGGTTTGTGCCTACATGTCCACCTGCTTTTCTGGGAGATACCACAGAGGGTCAGCGCCTGCTAATGTTTCCATTACTTTGCCTTTTGTTTGTCAGAAATATGTTGACAGAGGACCAAAAAACAAAGACATTCTTCTGCAACAGTAAGAGCAACTGCACTATTTTAAATGCATTTCCTTCTTTATGTCTTCTAGAACAAATATTCCATTATTGATTTCTTTGCAGTACTTTAATTCAGTGAGAAAAAAAGAAACTAAACAAAGAAAAAGAAAAACCTAGGGGTAGTTTACAGCCTAGACACTGTGCTAATAAAAAGTTAGTGGCCCTTAGTTAAAATAATAAAGGTGCTATGCTAGTTTATTTATAGGATAAAACCCCACAAATTAAACATTTTGATTGTACTAGAGGCACTTGCTTTGAAAACGTGCTTTCGCTGAGTCAGACAATGCCAGGGCAACCACTTGGAATGTAAGTGCTCGCACCTTGATACCGCCTGGAAATTGGTGCTCTGATATTTGATTTCTGAGAAGCACTCTGTAACCACACTCATTTCCTTGTGAACAGCAGTGTTTGAGATCAGTTAAATGAGCTGTAGAAAGCATCTCCGAAAAAAAAAAAAGTATCATGCAAGGCCTAATTATTTTCCAAGTGTCTGTGAGCAGCCTTCACCAATCAGAGCTCCGTGGAGTAGAGATTATAATCAGAGTTCATCTGGGTACCATTGTATTTGCAGTGCCTTCCCGTGTTCCAACTGGCAGTCACTTTACAGGAGAAAATCCTTTAAGATTCATCAGTGACTTAAGCAAATATAGCCTGAGTTCTTGTTATTTGGAACCTTACTCAACAGGACATCAGCGGGTGACTGGAACCCGTAGTGTAGTGTATCTGTTTTATTGCTTAGCAGTTTGACTGTTGAATCTTAAAAGTGTAGAGCAGCACCTTATTGTAATGGGCAGCTATTGCTTGGGTTACTTGGCCCTCTCCAGCTACCTATTCATTCTCCTTTTTTTCTCTCTCTCTCCTGATAGTGTTTGAATGACGTTTCCCCTGGGATTCTTTGCCCGTTGTATTTGAGGCTTCCTTGAGGTTGATGATCATGCCTGCCATCAGTCGTAAGATGAAGTCCCGTGAGCCTTGCTGCGCAAACCATTCTGAGTATCTGATTATTTGTGGGAGCCGATAGGTTCTGTCTTATGCTTGAGTTGCGATTCTACTCCTTGCGACTGAAGTAGACTTAAACGACACACTCCTAATAGTTTAGTGTCAGCGCTCTCTCCAGCAGGAGCATCATTATGTGGGCCTCTTCTAAGGACAGGAAGGCTACTTGGCTAGGAGAGCCATATGTTTGTTGTAGTGGATGCGTTCTCTTTACATTGGAAGCCGCTGAAGAGCTCACAAGCAGTCATCCTGCCAATAACTCAGCAGCTTGAGGGGCTCACCTTACTGATGTGACCTTGCTGCTTTGGCAGGGAATCCTGCTTCCAGATTTGGTCACAGCATGAGACAAAGGAATATACAGACCTCCTGTCTGCTTTTGAATAATTAGCTTCAGCATAGGGTCCTGAACAGTGATGGGGTATAAACAAAGCCAGCTCAGAGACCCGGGAGGAGACTTCGCTTTGGGGGAGTTACTGAGTGCCGATGACTGTCTGTGTTGAATGTGGCAGCATCTGTGCCTTTGGATAGCATTTCCTGTGGCCTAGAAGCATCCTCTTGCTCCGGAGGGTGCTTTCCACATAGCAGAAGTGTATACAGCCTCCTGGCTGTATACACAGATGGACAACTTACCCATCCAAACATCACACAGGCTTCACCCAAATGGCTCTAGCTGAGTCCTTTAACTCCAGGCCATTTCCTTCCTATGAAGAAAATTCGAACCAGTGTCCCAGGGGCAATGATAAAGATACTGCTATTTCAGAAGGGCTTTAGACCTCGTGTGTATTTTAGTTCAGGTTGTTTTCCTAGAAGAAAACTCTGCTTTCCAGGGATAAAAAGAAAATGTGTGTGTGGGGAGTACCCAATCTAAACATTTTTCAGATCTGACATGTTCTTTAGTGTGCAGACAGCCTGAGCTCTCTTTAATTGATAGCACTCTGGTGAGTTGTAAATTAGTGGATCCCACTTTAAAGGTAGTTGCACAATTTCCACTGGGAATGCACTAGGAGCAAAGGAGATCTTCCTGCAGTGCCCTGGAGTCAAGCTCAGTGAGGCATTGGTCTTTCATTGTTATGCTTCCTTAAGCAAATTCAAAGTCAGCGTAAATACCGCATCATTATTCTTGCAGTTTGTTTTCTTTTGAATGAGAGTATCTATTTGTAAACATCCTACCATTTCATTAGACATATGTGAGTGTTCACTGACAGTCCTTTCCCCTCTCTCCTCCTTGCTTCCTTGGTTCTTTTCCTTTGTTCCTTCATGCAGACTCACACTGTAACATGGTGTGGCCTCCAGGGTCCAACAGTTTTCCTTCCTCAGCCTTCGGTGCGCTGGGGCTGTAGACCAGCGCACCATTGTTCCTGGCTCAGTAACATTTTTGGTTTTTCGTGTAAACCCTTGTTCATTTCTGTAGCAACACGCATTGTTGCTCTTCTTGGTCACTTCATTAAAGAGTGATCTAAGGCTGTGTGGTTGCTGGGGAATATACTTCATATGCTTTAAGAATCCTGCTTACAGAGCATTTATTCTCATAACTCAGTAATTACGCGTTTTCTTTGAAAACAGGACCGCATTGGTTCCGCTGGTTGCTCCTTGTTGTCACTCCTCCTGTCTTTCTGCTTAGTAGCACGGTGACTTGATTCTGTAGCATCTAATTTTCCTAATTCCTTTGTTATTTTCTGTAAACAGCTCAAAACCAAATATAAAAGGAACGCACACGTTTCCCATCTCAGGTGAACTATCACGCAGTCCGTGAAGGTGGGTCGGTAAAAGCTTAGTCAGCAACAAAGCTGGAGACAAAGTGAAGCATGACAGGAGTCGACGGGGTGGTTATGACCATGGGTAGTGACAAGTGGGGACTCTCAGAAGAGTATGATTAAAATTTCCAAGGGAGACATGACTGTCTCCACAAATCCCAACCCATCACTCTATTGGCAGAAATGACGTTGAGGCATTTATTCTAAGTTATATGTGACATAAGATGCGTATAGTCTTTTAAAAATCACCGAACAGCACCACGACAAAAGAATCTTCCTCCTGTGATCTATAGCTCTCAGGTCAGTGTCACTTATGTCCTCTGCCTCCCCATGCCTTCCTTTACGTGGTCACCAGGCCTTCACTGCCTCAGCCATCTTTTGGGAATCTAGAAAATACTCCTTGCACTTTGGGGCTGAGGGTAATTTCCACACAGGCCAAGGTTACTTACTGGGTGTGTCCACGTCCTACACCCACTTCATGCCCTCATACTCCTGGGGCTTCGGTGGCTGCTGTGGTGGGGTCATGGCTGGATCTGTCAGGCTGCAGGTCGGGAGGGAGGCAATACAGAACCTTAGTGACCACTGGGCCAGGGATCTTGACGAGGTGCATTGGAACAGGCCCTTGAGGAGCTGGAGATGAAGTTCTACAACTTCTACCAGAAACAGAAACCCAGGCCCTTCTGCACCTACTGTTACTACTTTAGGAAAATCATTGACTTGTGTGAGAGGATGCTTGGTGCCACCATTGGGAACTCTAGGAGTATTCTTCAGGTTGACAGTGTTTATCTGGCTGCACACAACTTCTGGAACAAGCTTTAGATGGGGCAGGTCCTGCATTTTATCGTGGATGCTGACACCAACAACTCGTTTAGTGCTGGAGGTGCACACTCTGAAGGTCCTTCCCTGGAGATGCAGATTGAAGGCCTGAAGATACTGCTCGCCTACCTGAAGGAGGAGAAAATCAGAACCCCATTGGGTAGCCAGGTTAGCATAGGTGTAGATTCTACAGTTCCTAGCAATGAGCTAGCCAAGACCCCAAGTGACAGGGAGAAGCCAGTGTAGCCTATGGCCGAGCAGGGCCGGAACGTTGCCATTGTGGTTCACGACCCAGACTGAGGGGCTGAGCTTTGAAAATCCAGACCATACCAAACAGCTCCAGGAGAGCAGGTGGGAGGTCAGATTTCTGACCTATGCTCTGGGGTTTTGAGCTCAAGCTCCAGTTGCAATTCACACTGAACACTGCTCTGGAAGGCCCACAGACAGAGAGCTCCATGACGGAGCCCTGCAGATGCAGATGGAACACGTGACCCAGCACCTCCTAGACCCAGCTGACATCGAGTGGTGGAAACAGGAAGGAGTACCAACCGCTTATGAAGGTGGAACTGGGCCTGGGGCAGGAGACTACCACCTTCTGCTGCCTGTTTGAGGACCTGTGTTCCCATTACAGCAATCTGCCTGTCCCCAAGGACCTCTGAGTTGGCAGGGTCTTTGCTCCCACCCTCTTACAGTGCAACTCCCCTGGGAGTGGTAAGCCTCACAAAGGTCCCATGGGCCTGGCTCTTCCTCTGATTTTCCAGTTAGGCACTATTACTAACAATGGAAAATTCTAAGTCTTGCCTCTAGCACAGGCCTATAATTACAGATATTTGAGACACTGAGGCAGGAACATGAGAACCCAAGACTGACTTGTGATATACTGTGGTGATAATTTGTGATTTTTTTTTTCTGAGACAGGGTTTCTCTGTGGCTTTGGAGGCTGTCCTGGAACTAGCTCTTGTAGACCAGGCTGGTTTCAAACTCGCTGAGATCCACCTGCCTCTGCCTCTCCAGTGCTGGGATTAAAGGCATGTGCCACCACGCCTGGCAATTTGTCTGTGATTTAACAAAGTTTGCCTGAAGATCAGAGTGCAAAGCTAGTCACACTCATTAGCCATAGAGGCTAGGCAGTGGTGGCATATACCTTTAATCCCAGCATTTGGGGGGTAGAGGCAGGCAGATCTCTGAGTTCAAGGCCACCGTAGTCTACATGAAATTGATCCAGTCTAGAAGAGAAACAGAGCTCACACAGAGATGATCTCACCTCTTGGGATCCCACATCTTTAATCCTAGCACTAGGGAGGGTGGACACAGGAATGCTATGGCTGGGTAGAGAGAGAAATATAAGTCAGGAGGAGACAGGAGCTCAGAGCATTCAGTCTGAAGATTCCTAGGGACAGGATCACCCCTTTGGTCTGAGAATTCCTAGGGACAGGATCTCCCCTTTGGTCTGAGGATTCAGTAGAGGTAAGAACTAGTGATTGGCTGCTCTGCTTCTCTGATCTTCAGGCAAGCTTTATTTGTTAAAATACAAATTATCACCACACTATACAGTAAACTCAAAACTAGTCCTAACAACTTTATAAACCTTGTGTCCAAACAGACAAACAAACAAACAAAAGCCAGGTAAAGGTATTAGCATAGAGACTTAGTGGTAGAGACTTTGCCAGCATGCCTGGAGCCCCTGGTTGAATCCTAGAACTGCTATGGGGGATAAACAGACAGACAACCTCCCCGCAAAGAATTTTATGCTATTTCAGGATACATGTAACATTAATATCTGTTACATAAATCTCACATTTCTATGTCAATAATGAAGAACATTGTGGAATTTTGTGTTTATTTTTTCAAAAGGTACTTTTTACCATATATTCATGTGTATATTTAGATTTATGTAGTTTTAAGCTTTGTAGGGATACAATTGAGCTCTTTAACATCTTCTGTCATTTACTTAAAAAAACCCTCAATGTAACATTTTAGATACTCATCCTGCTCATAGCTCTGTTTTGTTTACTCTGCTATGCCATTTTCTGCAGTAATACATTCAGTATCAGGAACTGACATAGGGCATCTGGTGTGAAATGTACATTGAGGTAAAATGTTGAAGACCAACTTGGTTTTAGCCTGTAGAGATATTTTTGCATTGGATCTAGAAAGAAAATATTAATTGCAAATCATATAAAATTGGTGACAACAATGCACATTTTGTAAATGTAAGATCTCATATATGGTGTCTTCGTTACTGTTCTGTTGCTGCAAGGAGACTTCATAACCCAGGCAACATAGAAGATAGCATTTAACTGGGGGCTTGCTTATAACTTCGGAGGCTAGTCCATGACCCACATAGCAGGGAACATGGTGGTAGACAGGAAGTCATGGTGTTGACGGGGTAGCTCAGAACTCATATGTATCCATAAGTTACATGCGGATAGATGGCTGATGGATGGAATTGATGGAAACAATTCATAGATACGATAGAGTGATAGAAGGACAGAGTGATATAGAAGAATAGTGATATAGAAGAATAGTGGTATAGAAGAATAGTGGTATAGAAGAATAGAGTGATACAAGGATAATGATAGAATGACTGCTTTGAAACCTCAAAGCCCATCTGTGTTGGCATACCTACTCTAACAGAGCAACATATCCTAATCTTTCTTGTATAATTTCCAACTGGGAACCAAATATTCAAGCATACGAACCTATGGGACTATTTTTATCTAAACCACCACAGATAGCCCAATAACTGCCCTCTGCTGCTCTACAAATGAAGCTGTGGCATGATTATTATTCAAATGGCAAGTTAACCTCAAACTACCTGTGGGTTATGGGGATAAGACTCTCAGTCCTCCTCCTCACACCTCTCAGGTGCTGGAAGTATAGGTGAATGCTGTCACACCTGGCTAGCAAAGGATTCTAACAATAATCAAAACCTTAGTGTTATCATAAAATAATTGAAGTTGGTTTTCTTATCATCTGAATGTCAACATTTAGCCATTTGCTGACATCTAACGTAGTTTGAGAGTATTAAAGCCAGATCTCAATAGTCAGTGCCACTGTAGGAAGCAGCAGAGCTATATAAACTGTAGGTAGGTTGGGTGTCAAGTGCCGGGTTCTTTACAGTGCTCCACTACCCTAATCTTGTGGTTTAATCCCTAAACACCTGATGTAAAATGATCAAGACAATCAAATTTAACCCTTTAGGTCTTTTGTATGAATCTTTAAGGAGATAGGATTATAAATGTCAATTCAATGGTTTTTTTTTTGGTTCTTTTATTTTTTCTAAAATAAAAAAAATAAAATAGACTTGTTTTATGTGTGTGAGTGTTTTGCTTGCATCTAAGTAAATGTATCATGCGTGTGTCTATTTCCCAGGGAGGTCCAGAAGACAGCATTGTATCTACTAGGACTGGAGTTTTACAGGTGTGAAATGCTATTCAGGTTATGGGAATTGAACCTGGGTCCTCTTTAAGAGCAATAAGTGTTTTTTAACTGCTGAGCTAACTCTCCAGCCCTCCTTTGGCTCTGTGACATTGAGTTTTTTGGTTTTTTTTTTTTTTTTGCACCTCTCATGTTATATAATCCCATAACCAGTGAAGTCTAGCTCTAGCCTTCTGTAAAATGCTTGCCGTTGGATTATGCACTATAAACTTTGGCAAGTGGTAATTACAAAGTTTCCAGTTTGCACTTTCTTTATGAAAATCTGAGCACCGACACAGATGGCAACCTAAAGGTTAGCAAGTAAACTGTAAGTACATAGCAAACATCCATTTATTTGCAAGTTGAATGAATTAATGCCTGTGGCTTAGAAAGTCATGAGTTAAGATGTAAACTGATAAGGATAAATGTGACCATGTTTAAAATTGAATTTCTTGGTGCTATGACTAATCCTGTTACTTTTTTTCTAGTTAGCCATAGGATTAGAATAATTAGGCATATAATTTGGGAAGTAACTAGTTTACATATGAAAAATAACTAAACTTGCTTTAGGCTGTTTCATTTTCAAATGTATAGTCAAAATGTTAAACTTTTGAATCTAGACATACCTTCATGCTCAGCATCTGGCTGGCAAGATGAGTCAGTTGACCATGTCTTTGTAGATAGCAGTGTCCTTGAACCCGAGAAAGGGTGTGCCTATTTTCAGGTTTTCTTTCAAGGATTGTATATTCTTACCTTTGGGAGAATATTCAATCATCTTGTAAAATTATGCCCTCCTGTGCTTTGGCTTGTACCGTGTCTTGTGTTTCTTTGAATATGGTGTCCCATTGACACCTCGGAGCTGAGAGCGTTCACGCTGCGAAAGGGGCACTGTAGCTTGAGGGTGCAGTAGGGTGAACAATGACGGCTGTGTGGCTGAGTCTCAGTGGGCAGATTGTGTTCTTGTTCTTGCCCTGAAGCTCTGTCGTCTCCTTCAAGTCTGGGAATCTCAGAGTCTGGCTTCTTTCCCTGGAAAGAATGAAGTACGGTGTTTCAGTTTTCATTGTGTTATAATTAAGGTTACTGTTGATGCCTATGTCAGCTGTTTATACTTCTTTCCAGTCTGCCTGGTAGGTAAGCATAATGAATTGTCATTATGAGGCTCACGGATGCTCAGACATCAGAAGTTGAAGAACGGTGAGGGTTGGGAGGAGTATGGTGTTAGTTGGAATAGAGATGGCTCATGGGATCCAAAGCCACAACCATCCAAGTCTTCAGCTCAACGAAGTATTAGCTTGAATTCCATTCCACAAATGTATGGCATTGTGTGAGCCTCTCCCATCCATATGGATTCACAGAAAGCTCACATTTCTCTTCGCCACTGCTGATGATAGATGATAAATTTCTGCCTTTTGCACAGGTCATGATCCCTATTACACATTGCGTTTCCTGCTTGTGATCTTTCTTTTTCTTTCCCTGGGACTCTGCTTGGCTGAACTGACCCCTTTATTGGTAAGAATCCCATTGATGTTCTTGCTGTTTACCCAAGCTTAATGAAGGTCTGATGTAAGCTAGAGGTCTGCAATGTAACACAGTAACAGCTTAACAGGGACCTTCAGCATCTCAGCTCTCAGAAGCAGCTGCTATCACCGCTCTGGGAAATGTTCTTTGATTGTTTTTCTGCTCTGCACTCAGGTGGCAACCCTCTGACACATGGCTGGCCACACTGTATCTCCAGGTTGACCTGAAAGTCCATCTGCTTTTCCATTCCTTCTACTGAAGAGCTTGTTACATGCAGATCACCCAAACTTCTGGTCTCCTCGTGTATAACACGGGCTTTTACAAACCCCAAGCAGTCGTCTATCTGTGGGAAATGAATGCTGTGGCCACTCAAGACTTTAACTCGAGGCATTATTCCCTTTGACGATGGTGAGCACAGTTATGGCTTGCACAAGGGCACGCTCCTCCCAGTCATTTTCAAAGTTGTACTCAGGACGAGAATTCCAAGTTCCAGGCCTGCTGGGCTGTAGTGACTAACTTCAGGGTCAGACTTGTTAACTTTGCTGCACTGGTCTCAAAATAATAATAATAATAATAATAATAATAATAATAATAATAATAATAATGATAATAATAATAATAACAATAATAATAAAATCTGGAGATGTAGCTCTTTAGTAGAGTGCTTGCCTAGCATGTCCAAAGCACTGGGTTTGTTTCTAGTACTTGAAAAGTAAAAAAAAAATAAGATACAGATATGGACACATTCTAGAATTTCTGCATTGGGGAAATAGAATCCTATGACCTAGATAGGGAAAGTGGGCTTTTAAAAGATACATTTTTATTTTTTTGAGATAATAATATGATTATGTCATTCCCTCCTATCATGGAAATTGACATGGTGACTCAGTGTCAAAGATATATATTCTCCTACTCTATATTTGACTTCTTTATTAGGCTGATTTAGAACAAGCATCCTCATAGTACAGGAGCTAAAAAGATGCTACTGTGGGAAGTTAGATATCAGCAACCCTGCTTGCTGTCAATTGTGGCTCCTCCAAGGAGGAGGAAATGAAGTGAATCACTGGGCAGATGTCCCTCTTCCTGGCTTTAGTGGACACTATCCTTTGTTGCTGAGAAACAGGAAGCTGGAAGAGGGTAGGTAACCTCACTGGGTGTATGTGGTCACAGATAAGAGGCTAAGTATTATGGTGTGTTCCCCAAAGGGAAGAGCAGAGAGCCAGCAGCAGCATCTTATTCTGTGTGGGTAATATGGAAGCAGGCATATTAAGGGTCAGCCTGGAAAATCCAGCTATAGAGAAACATCTACGCTTTTTTGATCCAAAGCATCGATCGTCTTAATTTGAGACTAGTCACAAGCTAGGCCAGCAGAGCTGGGACAGGAATTGAAGTGTTTTTTTGTTTTGTTTTTGTTGTTGCTTTTTGTTTTTGTTTTTTTTTTTGTTTTTTTCGAGACAGGGTTTCCCACTATTGTTTTGGAGGTTGTCCCGGAACGCACTCTGTAGACTAGCCTGGCCTCGAACTCACAGAGATCCACCTGACTCTGCCTCCCGAGTGCTGGGATTATAGGCACGCGCCACCAACACCAGGCTTTGTTGTTCCTTTTTAACCTGTGCTCAAAATGCTTGAAATCTTTTCTAAATCACCCCAGAGAAACCTTACATGGTGAGAACTGAATGATGCTAAGACCTACTGTGTTCTTGAACATATATCTTCATCGTGTATGTGTGTGTGTGTGTGTATCTGTCTGTCTGTCTGTCTGTCTGTGTGTCTGTGTCTGAGTACCACGGCATGTATGTGGAGGTGAGAGGACGTGTTTGTGGAGGCTGCTCTTCTACTTTACATAGGTTGCAGGGATTGAACTCTGGTTCTCAGGCTTGCACAGCAAGTGTCTTCATCTGCTGAGCCATCTTGCCGATCCGCAAACACTTTTAGGTATGTTAAAAGTCTTTATAACAAAACAAAAAGACATGGAAGTGGATGTCGACTCTGTGGGTAAATGGAGAATTGGTTAGGGGTAGGAGCGGGGATTAAGGGGTGTGGTGAGTATGACAAGAATATATTATGTACACATATAAAATTTTAAAAGAATAAGTTAATTAGGTTTAATCTTTGGTAACTGCTCCCCACTCCTACTATGGAGCTAAGCCACAGAGATGCCAGAGCTGCACCCCAGACTATACTCTGGACATTATCTCTTTATTGAGCACTCTTTTTGGAGACAGTTCATGCATCCCAGCCAATTCTCATTGGCTGTATTGATGAGCTTGACCTTGAACCTCTGATCCTGAAGCCTCCACTTTTCTAGTTAGTGCTAGGATTATAGTTAATGAGCTACTAAAATTCTGAATACCAGTTAAGCCACATCCCCAGTCTCCCCCTCCCATACTTCTCTCTCCCCTCTTTCTAGCTCTCTCTCCCCCTACTGCCACCTCTGGTCTTCTGAGGCAGGGCTTCTCTATGTAATCCTGGCCTTCCTGGAGCTCACTGTGTAGATCAGGCTCGCCTCTTGCCCCTGCCTCCTGAGTGCTGTGATTAAAGACATGCACCACCATGAAGGTGAGGGAGCACTCTCTCTTAAGAGATTTTTCTCTTCTGTTTTGTTCCAGTTTCTGGTGTGAATGTGTGTTTGGGGAGGGGAAGTGTTGGAGGAGTGGGGGAAGGGTGTGGCCAGGATGAGACAGTGATGACTGCTATGACAAAGTCTCTATTTAAGGAGCTAATGACGTATCCAGGGAAAAGAGAAATTAGGACATCCATCATGCTGTGTAATGCAGACTAAGTACTTGATGCTCCTTTATTGAATGAGTTGAGCACCAGAAAGGTGCTTAGTAATGAGTGCAGAGTTCAGTCTTTTAACGAAGTTTGAGTACTTAAGATCCTTAAGAAATATTCCTTCCTTGGTTGGGTTTTGTGGTATAATCCAAACACTTGAGAGACAAAGGAAGGAGAGACATGAGTTCAAGACCATCCTGGGTTACCAATGCTCCAGGCAGGCCTGGCCTAAGTAGTTAGTCCTTGTCTCAAAAAAACAAAGCAAGCCAGGCGCACGCCTTTAATCCCAGCACTCCGGAGGCAGAGGCAGGCAGATCTCTGGGAGTTCGAGACCAGCCTGGTCTCCAAGAGCTAGTTCCAGGACAGCCTCCAAAGCCACAGAGAAACACTGTCTCAAAAAACAAAAACAAAAATCAAACAACAACAACAAAAAAGATCTTTGATAATAGTTCAGTCAGAGTTTGTGGGAAAGCAAAGATAAGGCCATGTGTTCACTCGTCTGCTTTCTGACAGAGCTTCCACTTAAAAGAAATGCATGAATAGCTGTCTACCTACCCATGTGCTTTTCTGCTTTCACACACTGAAGTAAAGAATTATGCTAATGGTTTTCCTGTATCTAAATGAATTTCACACAAGAAAATAAAACTAAGGTAAACACAGCATGATGTATTAATGCCTTGTGGAATCTTTCTGTGAGTTTTGGGGATTTCTGTAACTGATTTCGTGAATGAAATTAGGGTTTAGTTGTTTTAGGCTATGTTTTCTGGATTATGTTAGCATCATAAAATGATTTGGGATGCTTTTATATTCTTAGAGACATTTTATATGACAGAATATGTATCTCTTGGGTGTTTATGAATTTATCTATATAACCATGTTGGCCCACTTCTCTTCAGAAGGAATTTCATTGACAACTCTTTATTGCTTTTGTGGCAGTCAATCTGTTCTACATTTTTTTCTCTCTCTAACTCATTAACTTCTTTAACCTGCCCTCATTCATGTCATTGAGTCTTGTTAAGTTATTTAGATGTAACAGTAGGTAACATTTTATTACTTCAAAAATTTTTGTCATTTTGTTGCTTTATGTCTCCTCTTTGTCTTTGATAGACCTGAGTTGAGTTAAAAAAAAAAAAAGAAAAACATTTTCTCAAATTCCCAAAAGTTTGTTATTGGAGCTGACATGAGAATCACTGGAGTGCTGGCTTCCAGTACACACTCCTTGGATCCTGCTGGTGAGAGTTGAGTCATTATGCTTTTTATTATGCCCCCACCCTGTGTAACTGTGTGTGTGTGTGTGTGTGTGTGTGAGACAGAGAGTTAGTGTGTGTGAGAGAGTTTGTGTGTGTGTGAGAGAGAGTTAGTGTGTGTGAGTGTGTGTGTGTGTGTGTGTGAGACAGAGAGTTAGTGTGTGTGAGAGAGTTTGTGTGTGTGTGAGAGAGAGTTAGTGTGTGTGAGTGTGTGTGTGTGTGTGTGTGTGTGTGTGTTTGTGTGTGTGTGAGAGAGAGTTAGTGTGTGTGAGTGTGTGTGTGTGTGTGTGTGTGTGTGCACGCGCGCGCATGCACGTATGTACTAGCTGCTATGGGAGAACTGACATCCACCTGA
Organism: Mesocricetus auratus; assembly: GCF_017639785.1. NCBI lineage: Eukaryota > Metazoa > Chordata > Mammalia > Rodentia > Cricetidae > Mesocricetus > Mesocricetus auratus. The sequence goes on from NW_024429195.1 coordinate 63,675,396, forward strand.
ACCTCACATTTCAACACAAATACCAAAGTGACCTCTAGGGGCATCATGAGCTGTAGAGGGCTTTCCAGGAGGTCCAGTTCGGAAAATGAACAGTTCTTTATCTCAGACCTCCTGTCTTTGTTCAGAAACCGTGAGATTTGCCAGGCAGTGTGTTTGGGGGCTGCGCCTATGAAGGCTGCAGGCTGCTGCACAGGACCCTGTCCTCAGTGCAGGTTGTTGAGCTTACAGGCTGCAGACAGCACTGCTGTCCCATGCTCTCCATCTCCCAGCAGGGCTACCAGCACAGGCTGCAGCCATGGGGGCTCCATGCTGGCGGCCAGTAAGCCCAGGACCAGATCTATTCAGTCATAATGTGTTTCTCTGAGAGCACCGGGCTGCCCGTGGGTCTTTGTCATTCTCACCACATGGGGCTCTGTTCTGTCATCTTTTCCAATTTCATGAGTTCACTTTTTAAGAGCATCTTCCTATAAAACTTGTCCCCCCTCCCCACTTAGTTCTGGTGCAATTGCCTGACCGTGTAGACTCCTTTCCTGTCACCATATCACCCTTGGAGCCTCCATTCCATAAGTCCTTCAGACTTCTTGGAGCTCTGAGGTAGGTGCCAGAGGCTGCCGCCATCTTTGTTTTCCCTCTAAGCTTACTTTCTTATTTAATGTCTTCTTATTAATTTTTCTCTCTATGTTGTCCAGGCTGGTCAGGCTCCTAAGAAGCTGGGACTTCTGGAAGGCTCCACCATATCCAGCTGAGTCTTTAAAAATTAGATTAGTCTGGTATGTGTGTGTCTGTATATGAGTGTGAGTCTCTGTCTCTCTCTGTGTTTGTAAATCTGTGTGAGTCTGTACGTGTGTGCCTCTGCCTCTGTATGTGTTTTAAAGGTGTACCATCTATTTTTCATTCCCCGTGTACTTGGAGAGATTGCTTGGGATCTGGAGTTAGCTGTCCTGAGAAGCTTCATGTCTTTCCTTCTCTCAGAGCTTGATTTGAGTACAAGTTGACAGATACCAACATTTTAGGTTGAAAATTCTGAAAGTGGAAGAGGGGTTGGCGATGGGGAAGACACAGTTGTGCCAAGCATGGCAGAGGAATGTTGAGTCTGCTTTTCTCTCCTTGAGTCTGTGCTGCCAGACTTCACGCCCAGCATCCGTGTTTGTGCTCTGACCCTAACACCTGGTCTCTGTTGTCGCTGCATGTGACTCAGGAGAAGGCCCTGGGACACTTTGGATTTTCAGAGCCTGTGGACCGAGGTGTGTGATTCTGTTAAATCATGTGTGTCCGGTCCCCCCCCGTCCCCCCACCCCCACCCCCCCCGTCCTTACTCCCAGCTTTCAATCTTGCAAACCAAGCTGCATCCGTGGAAATCTGCCAAGCACCCTTTATTTCCTTCTCACAATATTGGAAGTTTTTCTGATGGTTGGTCTGTTTAAGGGCCCCAGTGTCCTTTTTAATTAGTTTCCACATGTAATTATGCCCACGAGAAGTTTGCCAGCTTTGGCATGTTGGTATGCTTCTTTAGTTTAGAACTTAAAGTTTAGAACTTAAAGGCTGTCCTATGCCTCTGTGTTTATTGGTCGTTGATGTTAGCTTTCTGAGAAGATATTGTTTGTCAAGTCAACTGAGAAAAGAAATAGGAATGTAGGTATCCATGCATTGCTTTATGGTAACTATTTTGGTGACAGTGTTGATCTGATCCCTTGCGGGTCACCGAGGGCAAGAAGGAGCTGAGGTATTATGCCCAGGTCAGTTCCAGCTGACAGCTAGCGGGCTTCCCCTTGTCTGCAAAGGACCAATTGCAGGGTCAAGAGAGCCCTGTACTATTCCTTTCATAGCAGCCTGACATGAAGGATTAACTGCAGTTACTGACCTACTGTGAAATGATGATAGCGACCTAGGAGTTGGCTGTGCTCAAGGCAGCCTCTTCCCTAAATGTATCTAGGCCATAAAAGTCAGGAGGAATATAGAAACTCTTACTATTTTTTTCTCATGACTGAATTTTGTATTTTTTTTTAATGTAAGTTTTTTCAAAATCTGAAGCATCGGTACGCTCTTGCAGTATACCACGCTACAACTAGGGTTTAGTTTGTGTGAGGATGTCAGTCACATTAGGATTTAAGTACCCGTGAGTAATTTACCATTATGCCCTTAATAAAATGCATAACTGCAAGTTAAACTGTGACTTTTCCTCGAGTTTGCTTAGGAAATCATAAACTCTCCAGTCTGTGAAATTTAGTATCCCATTTAGTATTATTATGATGGTGATACTTAGGCAATTAAATTTCTTAAACATATGCATGTGATGAATTGGCTTTCTTTTGGTGGCTTTTGGCCAATTGTTGATAAGAATGTCTCGAAGGCCTTAGATTTTTAGATGTTTAACTATATTGCAGAAAATTATAACTATGCATGGTAGATTTAGCCATTTGTATGGGGGATCTGTAACGTTTTCAGTAGACTCTAGCATGCATAAGCTTTGTGCTGATCAATAAAGCCTTCACATAGGCACAACCATTCACTTTACCACTGGTACCCTGAAGTAATTTTATCTTCACTTCTGGAATAAAAGCCATAGGAAAGATTGGGTCTTTTTTTAGTAATTAATGTAAGTGAGTACTTTAGTCATCCCCTTCTTGACTGTATCTTTTTGCCTGTTTTCTGAGCTATTATCTTCATCACCACCACCATCATCATCATTATATTATTGGACTGTATCTACTTTAGTCATCCTCTTCTCGACTGTATCTTGTTGCCTGTTTTCTGAACTATTATAATCATCATCATCATCATTATATTATTGGACTGTATTAGAGAAAATAACAAATGTCTCCATCACCAAATATGAATAATTGGATACAGTAGACTTGTTAAATGCATTTATTGGGTCAGAGGTCAGACATGAATGGTTTGAAGTTGTAGAGTTGTCTCAGCTGGTAAGGGTGCTTCCTGCTAATTCTTCTGACCTGGGTTCTTCATCAAGTGAGGTCATGACTGCTCCTGTGTGTAGTTAAAGTTAAGGTTTTTATTGTAGGGATGAGAAGAGAGCATAGCCAGAGGCTCCTGGAAGAGTTCAGTATAGGGAGAGAAAATAGAGGACTGAACATAGCCAGGCAATTGTACCAGGCCATGGGGGGGGGGCAAGAAATGAAGAGGGGAGAGAGGGAGCAAAGGTGAACAAGAGAGGACTAAGAGAGCAAAGAGGGCTCATAGCTGGGAGAGTGAGAAGCTGGGGGAGGGAAGCCCATGAGATGGAAAAGTTAGGGTAGGGCTGGGCCATGGAGAATTGAGAGGAGCCAGGAGGCCAGCAAGGACCCTCTAAGAGGTTCCTGTGACACCGAGAGAGCCTGGAGGCCAGCAAGGACCCTCTAAGAGGTTCCTGTGACACCGAGAGAGCCTGGAGGCCAGCATGGGCATTGGAAAGCTAAGAGGCACCACAGTTAACTATTTGTCCCAGGTTACCTGACAAATCCTATCCCTGGGACAGCCACATAGTAGAAACTTAGAAGTGACTCCAGCTAAATGTCCTCTGGTCTCCACAGGTGCCCCCAGGCATTCACAAGAGCAGCCAAAGTAAAACAACAGCAGCAGCAGCAACAACAAACAAAAAGCCCAGATGGCCTTTGGATAATGACATGTGGATTTTTGCTGTCAGGGTTCTCATATACATATCTGCAAGTGCTTTGGTGTGTCATTGCACAACAATAGCTTGTTCTCAACTCTAAAGAAATACTCGATAGACTTAGAATTGCTACTTTCTATTTTCAGCATTTTCTGAGAGTGATTTTTGATTAGAATGTTTGTTATATGCTTATGCAATCCCCCACAGCCTCTCTCATCTGTTTGAATTGCCACAGCAAACTAGACCAGTGGCATTTAAGCCCTCGGCCGTGAAATGTGTGGCTGCTTCATGGAGCGACACCCCTGTGTGCAGAAATTCCAGTAACTGGAGAGTTGTTTGATCTAGTATGTTAGCTAGGAGCCTCAAGAGTTAATCCAACTTAAAATCACTAAAATAAGAAATATAGTTCTCACAGTAAACACATGTCAAGAGCTCAGTAGGTGCTCTTAGAATGTGTGCACCCTACCTGAATACAAAACATTTCTGTCATTGGAGAAGGTCCTACTGATTGTACTTTAGACAGAGGGAATAGACATTGCAGGAGGTAGGAAAATTTTGACTGCTGTGAGGTAAAATGATATGTAGTTAACTTGCATTTTCTGCATTGTACTCTCCCTTTAAGAATAAATGCAGCTAATGTTCCTACTTGAACCAAAAGCTAAATCAACTAATGTGCTTTTTTTAAGAGAAGTCTGGGATCTTACAAGTCTTTGCCTAGTGCTAGTGAGCTCTCTACCCGTTGGTGCAAACTGGAAAACAGTGCTGGGAAAGGGAGCCATAGCTGTGATGTTTAAAGAAAAGAACAGGGTCTTTAAGAATTAGTTCCAGACTTGTTCCTTGTTTGCTTGCCTTCCCTTTCTTCTTCCATTTTCCTTCCTTCCTTTCCCCCCTTTATCCTTCTCCCACTCTGCCTTCCTTTTTTCGAGACAAGATCTCATGTATACCAAATGACTTTGGGTTCCTAATCCTCCTGCCTCCACTCAAATTGCAGGCAAATTATTCCATCCAGGTCTGTATGTGTGCTATGCAAACCCTCTTGCTAGTTGAGCTGTTTCCAGTACCTTATACTATCTTATTTAAAAACTTGAAGTTGGGGGCTTTTGTGTAGTTTTTGGGTTTTGGTGTGTGTAGTATATAGTTTTTCTTCCTATAATTTATATATGCTATATTGTTGTTTCAATGGGAAAATTGAGTCCAAGTGAAAATTTATATGCTGCTTGGTTGCCTCTGAACTTTCTCCTGCCTCTCTTCTCCTCACAGTTATTCCTGAGTTAGTTATATTGGTTGTCACCAGGGACGAGCAGCTTCTATGTCTTTCTGGCAGTTTTAGAGTCTTGTTTCAAATTATGTACAGGCAGGAGCTTGACAATGATTTGTTACTGTTCAACCCAGTGTTATTTTGATTGTATTACAGTTCGTGATAAAATATCTGTTGATTTGTGATAAATAATTAATATCTTTAGGACTGCTGGAGTTTCCTAGGTAGTGCTTTATGTCTCGAGAACTAAAGAACACTTGTCTGGCCTGTAATTTATGCTCAGCAAAATGAGAAAGGATATTTCTTTAGCTAAGATATTAATGCTTAAGCCCTAAAGTGGCCCCAAGAGACACCCCGTTTTCTGAAAGCAGGGGTTATTTTTCTCCCATGGATGTTTCAGAGATGAAAATTTTAGGGAAATATTTTCTGGGTTAGAATAAGAAGCGCCCACCTTTTTGTGGCATAAAATTTATAAATGGTATGTTGTAAAATATTAGATACCGGTTAAAATCACTGTTGCCCTGGCAATTTTTATGACAACCCTTCTTGACTAAAATATTTTCACTTCTCTTATTTTTGAATGATGGACAATGAAGAGCTATGAAGAAGGAAAATGAAATCCTCTCAGTTTAGATATCAGAAGTTAAAAAGAAAAGGAAAAACAAACAAACAAAACAAAAACCCGCATAGCAGTATGACACCAGTGTGCCGGAAGTTAATTTCTCAGGGCTGAGTTCTGGTCTGAGACCCATGAGACCTGTCTGAGACCTCCCAAGACCAGGTGTTTCTCTCATGTCTGTCTTGGATGACTGTCTTGCCTTCCAGGTTGATTTCAGCTGGGAGCTTGGCCAGGGAGGGTGTGGTGACCCCAATTTTCCTTTAAATGCCAGACCCTGTAAGGCATGTTTACTACTTTGACAGCCTCTCCCTGGCTAGAGTGTGATCACATGACCCCCAGAACTGTGGGACCACTGAAAAACAGCCCTCGAGTGTGTGAGTATGTATGCTGACGCCTTCAGTGCACACAGTGTTCAAAGCTTTTGTTTCCACGGTGTCAAGTACTTGGTGTCCCTTCAACTCACAGAGAATTGTGAATCTTTCCACTGGTCACAATGGCACTGAAATGGTACTTTACCAGAACTTACTTCCCTCTTAAAAGAAATAAGAGCGAACCCCAAAGGAAAAAAAATGAAGCAGAGCTCCTGTGTGAAATAAATGGAGTAAGAGTCCCATTGTCAAGAACCCATAACAAAGGCCAATGCAGAGGACACTGTGAGACCAGCGCACCAAAAAGCCTTCAAAGAAGATGTGCAAAACAACTCTGGCTACCTCAAAGCCTCACGCAGTGCATGGAGTTCTAAAGAACTAATCATGCTCACTGACAATTTTTCATAATTTCAAAAGGGAAAAATATTGTCAGTAGAGAATTAAAACACTCTGCTCAAGGTCAGTTTTGGTCTCCAGCCGCAGTAAAAGCCGATGACAGATGCTGCTGCTCAGCTTTTTGCCACCTGTAAGTAGCACTGGGGTTGGGAGAGTACATGTACCACCAGTGAGAGGAGTCAAAATTCAGCCCGTTTTCCAGTCACTCTTGTTTTGATTTTTCTATGCCCCATTTATAAGCGTTCGGTTTCCTCAGTCTCTGGTTGTGGGCTTGGCAGGTTTTCTTTTTCTTTTTCCTTCTGCTTTTGCCTTTTTGAGAGGCTAGTGTTCTTTCATTCGGAGAATTCATTTAGGGAACAAAGCAGGAACTGGGTTGTCTGTGTACAGACATGAAATCTGATTCCCCATTGTTACATATGTATAGGATGCTTATTGTTTATAGTGTTACAGATATAAATGCAGGTATTGATGAACATATCTTGGCCTCTTCATGCTGGCATTTTGGGTTGCTTTGTGACAGGCTCTATGACTCTAGCCTGGGTGGTCTGTCTCCTGCCAATCCTCCTGCTTCAGATGAGAGCTGATGACATCCAGCTCTCCCAGGTTATATTTTGAATAGTACCTGCTTTGAGTTCAGGTTAGTTTTGCTGCTGAAGAGAGTGAGGCTTTTGAGCCTGCTGGTGGGTCTTGGCGTCACCAGATGGTATGGTGGTGGTACTTTTGTCCAGGGATTGGTACCTAAACATCTTGACTCCTTTCTGGTGTTAGCTGGATGTTAAGCCACCTGTATAGTTTCGGTTTTATATCCTGCAGGAAATTTAGTTTGGAGAATAAAATTTGGTGGATAAATATTTATTCGATTAAATACCATTTTAAAAGCAAAACGTCAGTTGTCTGGTAGAGGTGCCAGCCAATCCACAGTGACATCTTAATGCCTCTTTGCATTGTACATCCCCAGGGAATGTCACATTTATAGATTATGTTGCCGTTGGTGCTGTTTGGACTTGTGTTGAATGAGGTCCATGGTCACAGCTTTGCTGTGCTGTGTGAGTTGTAGGGTACCATTAGGATGACTTTATTATTTGTTGTTCTATATGGAACACTTGAGGTAGAATAGCATGAATGAATCTGCCTGCCTTGGGAAATCAGTGAAATCTGGATGGTTATTAGAATTGGTTATAGATGTTTTTCTTTTTAAAACATTTCTGCTGAAACAAGGGGATAGAAATGAACTATGATGAGAACAATTGCTCCTTCTTATTGTTTGTGCTTTCAAAACTAAATCTGTAGTGGATGCTTTTTGTTGTGGTGAACCATCGTTACAGAAAACAAGTAAATAGTCCATACTTGTTTATTTCTGCTTTTTGATATGCGGTCTTGACATGTAGCCCAGGCGGGCCTTGAACTGATGATTCTCTTGCCTCATTTAGCCTCTGGAGTGCTGAGGTTTGTTCACTTAGAGGTTTGCACTTTGGTCGTGCCTTCTGGTTCTGATCTTCCCACGTAGCCCAGGCCCGTGGCATTCACAGTGGTCTCGCTGTGTCACCCTCTCATGTACTGGAATCTCAGGTGTGAGCCGGCACGCTCATGCTAGAGAGAATGTCCCACCTAGCTGTCCTAACTGTTACAGAAAGTGTGTTTCTCAAATCCTGTCAGTTTGTTTCTGTCTTCTTTGCAGACTCCTTGTAGCCGACTTCACGTCTCTTTCTCCAGATACCTTTTGGGGCTTACTCCTCTGCCTGCCTTGGCTTCATTTCCCGTCCCATGCTGACTTGCTTATGTTTTGTGGGTTCACATCTTCAGTGGCTGGACCATTGCTTTTGTGCCGGCAGCATGACAGCCTGTTACCCTGTGCCGCCCTGCCTCCCCCTCCCAGTGGCCTGTGCTTCCCATCCCAGCAAGCTTTTGCCAGGGCCCCCTTTCTCCCTGTGTTCTCTGCATCAGAGGAAGTGATAATGAGTTGTGATGATCCCATAAATTCCAGTGTGGGACCCACTACTAGTACTAGCTATGTAAACATGCGATTCAGTTTTATTTTTAGCAAACTGGAAAAGAAAAGGAATCATTTTCCTTTTTTAGCATAGATGGGTTGCATTGATTGATGGAGATTACCTTTTTGTTGTAAAACAACACACAGTTTTATCATCACGTCTTGTATTTTGGTCAAGTTTGACTAGATTTTCCTAGTAATATGCAACAGTAGCAGTCCTCCAATATTCCACATAATTTAATGAACTCTATTGTGTTACATTCCCTTATCTCCCAATCTTGTAACGATCTGTGATGGACACTTAAGACAATTTAAATATTGAGTATTTTGTGTCCCTCAGCATCTTTTCCCTTCTTCATCTTGCTGAACTATCACTCTGGATGGTTTCTTTCTTTGTGCTTGTCTGTCAATTAGGAATTCTTACCCTGGCTGACACTTAACGGCTGAGTTGTTTTCTGATCAATCCAATGCGACAACGAAGGGCATCCCAGCCCGAGTCTCATGTGTGCAAAGCCGAGGAATTCTAAGCTGGCAGAATAGAAAACCTAAATAGATTTAAAATGGTTACTGTGCTGGATGGTGATATTTTGGTAATAGGAGGAGCAAAGGAAGGGAAAGTAGAGAAGGCCAGATACCCATCCAGTAGACGATGCAGAGATACTGAAGTATTTAGGCAACTGATGTCAGTTATTAAATAGGCTCTATTAAATATATAATCCTAATGTAGTTATGAAATGTAGCACATGAGAAAGTTTCATATGACAAGGCTTTCAATGTAGCAAACTTACATTTACTGTGAAAATTTTGATATTCCAGGAGCAGCTGAACATTGTAAAACCTATCGGTATAAGTTTAAGATTACTGTCAATGTGCTTTCAAAATTATGAACTAGTCAATTTGCTTTCAAAATTATGAACTAGTAGGTAGAGGCTGACCTGAAGTTGGTACTCTAGATGGGATCCCTCAGCAAGGTTATTCATGGTGGTTGTGTTGTTCTGTGTCAGAGTTGGGACAATGATGGGAGCCCTTAGTTACAGTGTTTAAGAGTTGGGCCACTGATGGGAGGAGCCCTTAGTTACAGTGTTACTTTAAGAGTAGACACAATGATGGGACCCCTTATTTACAGTCTTACTCTAAGAGGTGGGCTGAGCCTTTAAGTTGACTCTTTCCTAGCTTCTTTTCAGTTCCATTTATTTGTAAATACTTAGATTACAGAGACAATTATTTTTCTAATTATCTGTTCTTAATATTTTCTCTGCCTTTTAGCACTTCTTTGCCCACTAGATGATTAGTATTCATCTAAACTTCATGTGGTTTTCTGCTTGGGAAACTTTTCCGTTTAGCCTATAATACGGAATTGCTGCTTGCTGACTTCCTTGGACAATCTGAGAGTGAACTGATCTGTTTTACTTCTTCTCATTTTTAAGTGAGTTTAATCGAACTCTGTAGCATCTATGAATTATGAGTCTTAGCTTCAAATCGGAATTTTAGCTTTAAATTAATAATGATAAAATACAGTGTATAGCACTGTGTTTATTTTGTGGAATACCTAACGTCCTGTCCAGTGTTGCTGTTTAACAGTAGTAAGCATCTCTTTTGTGTTGGTTACAATGTTACACAGATGCCTCCTGGTACAATATGTCGAAAAGCTTACCATCATATAAAGAAGTTAAGAACTGGCTTTTATACTTTAGGTAGGGTGACAGACAAAAATTAAGAAATGAGTTAAAGTTACTCTTTGTTTCCAAATATAAATTGAAAATATATTGTTTACCCAAGAGGAATTGGAGCGAACACTTTCAGTTCTGGGACAGAAATGAATTCTTTTTCCCAGAGGCAAGTTGTAGAGACAACTGGGAGCATAAAATGGAGCTGATTATTGAAAGAAAAAGTTCTGTTCTTCTTCCTTTCTTACTATTTATCTCCCAACATGTAGAATAGTTTTAGATTTTTAAAGGGAGAGTTAGTAGGTGTCCCAGGTACAAACTTTGTTGTTCTCAAGTTGCAGTCTCCAGGGTGGAGAACTTAATTAGCTTGTATCTTGGATTTTGCTCTACAAAGACAGTTTCTATTCTGGAAAGTAAAACCAGGATAATGAATGTTAGATTTTATTTTGAATGTTTGAACTGCTTTTTCCTTTTGCATTATCACAGAAAAATATTGCCTTTGCAGTTTTAAAAATTTTGACTTAAATAGCATGAATGTAAATATAATATAGTTTTTTTTTAACCTTCAGGAAAGGTGAAAAATTTGCCAACTTGGACACGAACAAATGTGATATAAACAAACAGCAAAAATAGGACAACGAATTGGGTTGATGATCAAATCAAAGTTAATAAGGTTCAAAACTCTGAAAATATTCCCACAAACTTTTCCAAATCAAATTTCTGCAATTATCTTGCAGGGCGATGAATGCAGGAGTTTAATTGCTGGGAGAAAGGAAAAAAACCCAACAGTTTCGAGAAAAGGGCTCTTTGTCACATTTGAATAGAGTATGTGTGTGCAGTTTGCTCTTTTATTATTTTTCTCAGTGGAAAAAAAATTAAGTTGGCAGTTGGTTGTACAGATTTCTCTTTGTGGTGGAAATACTGGGATATGGTGGGAGAAAACCGCTGCCCATCCTAACACAGATGCTAATTGTACTGTGTAATTCTTCTTGGTTGCCATTGCGATGTTCTTAGCTGCCTTTTATTTGTTGCTTCTCTAGGACAAAAGTGATTACTAATTGCATATCATGCCACACTGAAGAAGTGGGCCATTTGGTTTTCCTTCCTTTCTTTCTTTTCTTTCCTTTTCTTTTTTTTTCAGAAGAAAATGGAAGGGAGGTTGAGGGGCTTAGTTCTGCAGCTCATCCCTACAAGGCTGCACTGCTTCTCTAATTTGCATGGGTACCTTGGGCATTGTACTTCTGGGCTCTGGCAGCTTGACCCCCTCCTTAGTGAAGTGACCCTTGTCATCCTGCTGTTCATTCCTGGGCCTGTTTAATGCTAATTAGGCCTTGGACTGGTTGCTGTTTACAACTGTGTGCTTTAGAATGCATGGCTCTCTCCAAAGACCGCATTGGTGGTCTTCATTTGAACTGGTAAGAGTGAAGACCCCCGGGCCCCAGGGAAAAGCCTCTTAACATTTCTTTTTATTTAGAAATATGTAATAACCACATCATTAGCATAAATAAATAAACAATGAAGAACTGAGTTTTTGACCTGGATGCTGTTTGCTGATGGTTGGATGCTCTTTGGAATTGCTTTAGTTCTTGACTTTGGGGTCTGAAAGAAACAGGTCATCTCAGGCATCTTTCCCACTGTGAATAAAGGTTGAATAGGGATGCTAAAATACACAGGGCCAGTTAAATCGCTCCCATTTTAGGAATTATTTATGTGGTCATTATTTACTGTTTGACTGAACTAGTTGAACAAATAACAGCAATGCAATCCCATGGCCTTCATACATGATGTCCTGAGGTTTCCTACCTTCTCTATTCTCTATGGGATTTTATCAACATTTTGGATGAAAGCTTTGCTGGACTTCTTGGTTCTGGGATGAGGGATCAGGAATGCTTTTCAGGCCCTCTTTCCTCTCACCATTCTAATTTGACATTAGCAAAAGCTCGTGAGTGCAAGAGGCTTGATGATCTCTCGTGAGAACTGCTTGTGGAGCTGCAATCTAAAATAACACCGTCAGGGGCTCACTGATGAGTCTAGTCACAACCATACCACAGAATCTGAAAGGGGGGGGCACTGGAAAGTCATCTTCACTTTGTTGACAGTGATCTTCTCTATTCTTCGTAAACAAGCACGGTTTGTGTGTAGCTGCTTGTGGAATTGGGATCATACAGCTTTCAAATCTGTGTCATTTCCAAGCATCCCCATTTTAAATTTTGATGGGTGACACACTTACTGCAGAGAAATTAACAAACATATTATACATTCTTTTTACATAATGATTCATGGAGTTTATGGGAGAATGCCTTTGTCTTTCATGGCTTTAATAAATCTTGTGGTGATAGGATACTTGGCTTGATAAACTTGTTTATGGAGTTTCTCTAGCAATGAAAACGGAGCATGTTAGAATTTTTGATTAGAAGTGTTTTAATAAGATTGAATGAGCTTAGAACTGAATTCATTTAAATAACTTCCTGTTCTTGGGGGGGGTGGGATTAATAGATACCAGTAAGCTAATGAGATTGGCTATTTAGTAAAAGTTCATAAATCAACACATAACAATAGAAGATTGACTGCTGTTATGTTTCAGTCTTTATTTTCATAGCTCTTTCTACAGGAATTCGGTTATGTGGATGCGTGTAGGCACCTGTGCACGTTGAGTGTTTGGAGACAGAGACAGATGGAGGTGGTCAGATTGGCTTTGAGTGATCTGAAGGGTCTCCCTTGTCCTCTCATCTTTCCCTACTTCTCTTCATCTTCCTTTCACACGTAAGCATGAAGGAGCCGGGTAGAGGTAAATGTCTTGTTACCACTGTTTGGAAACTGGGAGATTTGTAGCACAGCAAGTAAAATCATGTGTCTCAGGTCTTTCTTTGGACCGCCAGCTCCCTAACAGTGACGTGGAGACTCCTGAGTGTGAAAGGTTACTGTTAGCTTAGGCTTGTTCCCAGCTACCTCTTAAAACTTAAATTAACCCATTTGTATTAGTCTATGTTCTGCCACGTGCTTCTTTGCCCCTCCTCAGGACTTCCTGCAAGTCTGGCTGGTGAATCTCCAGCACCTGACATTCTTTCCCAGAGTTCCTGTCTCTGTCAGGAAGTTCCGCCTAGTCTCTCCTGCCTAGGTATTGGCTGTTTAGCTCTTTATTAAACTAATCAGTATGTGCCTTACAAAGATGAGGGAAGACAGAGACATATCTTCACTAAGTGTACAAAAAGATTATTCCCACAACCACGTCTAGTGTATGGCTGTGACTTTTGTTAGTGCATCTCTGAGTTTTCTTTATATCTGAATGCCTGTCCTCCAAAGCAGGGGATTTTCAGGATTTCGTGGAAGCTTTTTATCTGTCAGGAGAAGAGTTAAGTGGAAATCTAAAGGGAAAGAGCTCACTACTGAATTGCCATTAACTATAGAATTTATTTTTTTCCTACCCAGTTGCAGAATCCTCAAGGGATGACTTTTGTTCCAGGACCTTGCTGATACTCTCTGCGCAATTTTAATAGATTGCCGCAGAATACAAGGAGTGATTTTGTTTTAGGGTGTAAGTTTATGATGGAAGGGGAAAGGAGAAATGGCACAGTCTAAGGCAGCCCTATGAGCTCTCTCCAATCCTGACTGTAGTACGAATACACATCCCTTCTTCTGCTGTGTCACCAAGCTGTGATAACTGAGATGTTGCTAGCAGTGCTGGACCATTCACAGAGCAGGATGCATGAGGCTGATGCAAATTTGGGTTGCCATCAAGCTGTGGTAACATTTTTGTTCTTTGTGTACTACAACAAAAAGGGAAACAAAACCAATGATAAACCAAACAAAAGCAGTACCTCAACTGATTACCTTGTGTCTGCTTCTCTTTGGGACATGTAGCAGCTGTAGCCTGGAGAGCATGGGCTGTGTCACAGGAGGGCCTGTCTTCTTTGAAAGCGGTGGAGGTACATGAAGGTGACAGAGATGACAAGTGGAGTATAGTGCTAGCTGTCCTGTACCTGCTCTGTTCCCAGGGTTTGATAATGTTGGTTTTCAAAGCTGTCAAAGGTTAACACAGGATCCAGGTTGTGGTGGCACACACCTTTAATCCTAGTACTTGGGAGGCAGAGGCAGGGAGGTCTCTGAGTTCAAAGGCAGCCTGGTCTACAGAGTGAGTTAAACAAAGAAACCCTGTCTTTAAAAAAAAAAAAGGTTAATAGAGGGACACCATTTAATTCTGCACCATGGCCTTCTGTTTTGTTTCCAGAAGCTAATGGGAGCAGGAGTCTATGCTTTCTCTCTGGCATTTAACATAAGGCCACCTCTAGCTGGAGGCCAGGGCTGGATTCCCTTAACTTTCATCTAGAAGCCAGAAAATGGATAGGAAATGTGGGGAGGTTATTAGTGTCTGATACGAGTAATTCTGCACTTCAACTTTTAGTATTTTGGTTTTTAATTTTCCTATGCACATTTATACCCAGTGCAAGTTAACAATGTATTCATTTCCTCCATGGAGAATCTGCCCTGTTACTAGATTCTGCCCTGAGGCTATCTGTGCATCATCGATTTTCTTCATTGGGTTTTTATCTTTATATTCTGATCCAGCTGTTTGGAGAGTGTATTCAGAAAATAGCCTAGGTTGTAATTTTTATGTCTTTTTTTTTCCTTTTTCTTGAACATCTAGTTGGGAATAATAAGAGTGCATAATTGAGGGCTATTACTTGGCACTGAGGGGGAGAATAGTGTCCTCTCTTTTTGTTCAATTTTTGCTTCTTTTTCGATCCAGCAGGTTGGGAGATTCTTAGGGGATTCACATCAATAAAAAGAACTGGGTTTTGTTTTTGAGGCTGTCTTTAGGGTCTGGGGAGGAGTTTTCTAAGCCTCGAAACATTAGCTGAGGCAGATTTTGAGGAGAATCATTTGCTTTGATTTTTCTGGAGTTTGGAAGGGATTTCTCCATCTTCTCTTTAGTCCTGAGCTTTCCTATTAGCCTTGGAATTGGTCACATTGTTTAACTTGCCTTGTTGGTGGCAGTTGACCTCCTTCTTTAAACATTTTATATATTTTATGAAGTTTGTTTGACATTTGACTAAAAAATTCTTTTGCATGACATAAAGGAATCTTCTAAATAATTTTGAATTGTTATTACTACTTTAGAAGTTCTTTTTCTGAGACAGTCCATTGTTTGTCTTTACCGGTATCATTTTTTATTTTTATTTTTTAAAAAGAACTTGAAACTGTTGTTAACATGCACAACAAACTTAAAGGTGTTGAAAACTTATTTCTTATTCCTGTGATGGAGATAACTATTTATTCATTGGATGGTGGAAGGTCACTCTCAGAAGCACAAGTTTTTTATAAAAGCAATATTTGTGGTTTTGTATATCAGTGCATATATGTGTGCATGTACACACATACATGACACGTATGCTTTTGTGACAGTTGTACTATATATGTAAGACAGACTTTTCATGACAGGGGAGTGGCATAAGGCCCTTAAGACACCGATTCTTATCATTTGAGCCCACAAGGTACCTAAGCCTTGGATAAAGACCTAATAGCTCTACCTTCCTTCTTTGTCTACTTCATTTGGCTCATCTGTTTTGAGTCTTCATGTCCACATGTCAATCTATGTGTCTGACATATTTAATCCCCATCCCTCAAGGGTGAAGGCCACAGAGATAAATCATTTTCCTAAAGCTATACTCACCTTGGATTTAGCAAGAACAAACCTCTATAGGACATACTGTCTTCCCAGGTGAGGGTGAAGGTGCCCCACAGCAAAAAAGTGACCTTAGAGCCACATTGATCTCCCTGTGACAGTGACAAAGGGTAGTTTCAATCGCTTTATATGACCAGAACTAAGACATAATTGCCTGACCATCCCCGGACCAAGGCTTCATAAGAATGAATTTCTTGGACTAGGCAATGGTGAGTGGTGGATCTCTTTGTGTTCGAGCCCAGCCTCCTCTACAATGAGAGTTCTGGAAAGACCAGGGCTGTTACAAATAGAAACCCTGTCTTGAAAAAACAAAAACAATAACAGCAACAAAAAAGCATGCCTTTTGCTCCCTTTCCAGGTTCTTAGTTGGTGTAAACCTAAAGCTCAGTTTGTGTCCTGAAGATGGACTTGGGGTCACTGGACCCCTTTTCTGATCATCTTCCAATTCCAGCTACATCGAGTGCACCTCTCTGTTCTTCAGCATTGTCCCTTCAGTATATTTGGGACACGTGGGTGAGCTGAGTTTGTCGGGGCTGCCAAGGGCCCTGGCTTTCACCTTTCATACTAGTTACAGTTTGTCCCTGATTTTGAATCCCAAATGTCTGTTGAGTGGGAAGCATGCTGCTGAGGTGAAACCTCACAGAATCTTACTGTGAGGACTGTTTTCATTGACTATAGTAGAATTCTCCAATCTTCTTGATTCTAGAGACCCAAACTTAGCACTTATTCCCAATCTTTAGAGGGTTTGGTTCATTTCTGCAGGTTTTAGCAACTATTTGATCAGACAAATGCATGGGTAGGAGTTTAGCTCCCTGAGTGAACTTCAGGAAATACTGAAATTCTCACTGAGGAAGACCACAGTCCGTATCGCCCCCTCTCTGGGTTGGTAGCCTTTTCCACAGCTTCTGCTCACAGTAATGACTGTCTTGAAATGCTTTTCATTACATATAAATAATGCAGAAAGCTGGCCTGCCACAGCTGCTTGCTTCTTGCCTGGCGAATGTCTTTTCTTTCCTTGACTTCTCCGTGTTCCATTTGCTGGTTCCCTTTCCATCAAGAAGCACTAAACCAGTTCATGTACTAATCTAGCTGTGTGTAGAGGGCCAGGAGGAAATACAAAGGACTGTTTTCCCTCCCAGTTTTTATCTTGGAAGGAATTACAGTGGAGTGAGAAATTGTAACCTTCCCACAACCTCCACATTATCTGTAGAGATAAGTACTCACACTCTCCCTGTTTAAATAACAGTGTGCAGGCATCACCAGTAAAGTGGACAAGGTACAGAACTATATACTTCTCAGAAAACTCCAGTGATTCCCTGGGCTAGAAGTGAAAGAATCTGATTCCTTTTATTGTAGTTCACATAGAGACCAGGGGTGATTCTGTATATTAATTTCCTTCAATTTGTACTTGGGAATTTTTCTCTGCTGCTCTTTGTAGAAAAATAGATCTGCCCATATTTTGAAGCAGTGGTAATGAGGTAGTCTTACATGTCTAAACAGACTCTCCTTTGCCAGGACTTTTTAAATTCAGGTCGTTGCTCGCCTCATCTCCTTGTCTTCAGCAGTGTCTAGGACTGGGATCTTTGAGCAGAGACTCTCAAGCCCTTGAGTTTTGTTTTTCTCAAACTCTTTGTAATACCTTGCCACAGAAACACTCCAGCGCCAAGAAATGTTGTTAGAGAAGTTGTTTTTCTTTGTAAGAACGTCCTTCCTCATCATTTATGCTAGAGTTGTTTCATGTATAACATTTCAGAGTGAGTCTTTCATGCATAGCTCTTTTCTTCTTATAAGGTAGAGAAGATGAAAAGTGCTTAATTTGCCGCATTTGTCTTCCGCACACTGCAGAAGACAGTGTGGCAAATGCGGTTGCATTTAGCTCTCCCAATGTTGTGTTTGCACAGTGAACTTGTTCCAGCAGTTTGTTCTAACAAATGTCATGCTTGCTTGAGGTGTTGGGCTCTACGTTTTGGTTTTCATTCCCGGTAGCAATGAGTATAACTGCTTTCCGGTTTTTATATTCACAGTGTACTTAGTTGGCTTCTGCTGTTTTCTGTAGTTTGTGGCTTATTTTACTTTTTCTTGCTGATTTTGGGTGCTGTAGACTCCTGTTTATAAAAGGCCATTAGACATACTTTCTGGATTGTATTTCATTTGGTATGTGAGAACTTACTTGTTGTTTTATCTATGATTTGGAATCGGGGTTAAAGAACTGTAGGTGATGCTTTAGGCTTCCTTCTTCCAGGGTTTGAATACCACAAAGTCCACTCATATGCAAATGAACTTATTGGATGCCCTGACCTGTTACTACTTTGGAAACTTTCTCAGACTTCACTTAGATTTCCTGAATTCATCCTTCCTTTGCAATTATCTTTGACGGAATCCATTTTACCTTATCAGCATGAATTTGTGTTTCTGTATTTCTCTTATCTACTCAATAGGCTTCCTGTAACAGTGGGCTAAGTATTATTATTAATTTTGTCTTGTTCCCCTTTGACAGTATGCCTCCCATCTTAAGTGATAGTCTAGTTTCCCAAAGTATCATTTGACAAGAGGTGGAAGCTGACATTTCAACTTCTAATATTTGAATTATTTCTTCAATAAAAAGTCTGGGCCGAATTTCTTTAAAGTTAGAGTTGCTGTGCCTTCAATGTGAAGTGACATAGATATCCTGCAGTGTAACATTTTGGATGTGTTTTTTGAGTAATTGTTTCCTATTTGGGGGGTTGACTTTAGTTTAGCAACATTCTTTGATTCCAAGGATGGCAAGACAGTAGTTTTGACAGTTTATTATGGTGGTTGTTCCTGAATAAAGGAAATACTTGTGTTTTTGTAAATTCAATGGGAATATTAAAAAAATCTTATACCCTAGAATCTATATGTAAGTGTAAATGAAACTGATGTTAAGTTTCATTAATTTATTGGAATTTATGTATGCATAACTTTACATTTTTACGGCCATATTTGGCAGCCTAGGAGCACAGAGAGGTTGATTGGCAGGTGGGTTGACAACTTCAGGATTATAAGTGTCCCCCCAGAGTCCTCTCTATCCTGAGTTATTTTTGCCTGTGCCTGCGATCCACAGTTTTTTTGTGATCTCTCTACCTGCAGTCCACCCTTATTGGTTGCATTCTTGCTTATTTGAAGAGGAAAATAATCACTGGCTAGCTTACTTCCCTCTCTCTCCCCCACAGCCTTCTTATGCCATTTTCATGGTCAGGGACTAGTGTCCTATCTTTTATGCAGGCTCTTGAGCATCACTGTAGACTGTGCTGTAGTTCTATCTTCGTCATCTTAGGTTGTCCATGGAAGCACTCTCATGCTCTTCAGGTCTCAGGTGGTCTGTGGCTCTTTCCAAAGTGCTGAACCCCTGAGCTGCCTTTTTCTTCAAGTCAAATTGACTTGAAGGCAGAGCCTGTCCCAGATTTCTGACCCCAGCTGTCCCTGGCTTGCTCAGGGATGCTCTTTCGAGGTGATAATGAATCTCTTTTCCCCCAGTGATTTTCTTGAGTCTCCAGATTTGTTCCCCTTTGCTTTTGTTTAAACCAACTAAGGAATGGAGGATAAGTGAGGTTAAGTGAGTTTTCTAGCCTGGCAACCACCAGATGTAGGAGGTGTGGCATCGCCAAGCAATGGGGGTCATTCCAAAGCGTACCATGGCAAAAGGAGTGCATCCTGTTGGCACGGATGCAGGCTCTGCGGAATTCTACAGATTGTCACGAAGAGGGAAGAACAAGTAAGTGTAACCATGTCACAGTGGTCAGGAAAGTATTTCAAATGGAAAATAAGCCGACAGGGCCAGTGAGGATTTAATGTGATGAATTATTCCACATGAGCCATGAGCAGATGCATTCAATAAAGGTTACTTTCCATGGAGTGTAGGCAACATTTACTCTGCTGAGATCAGAAGCAACGTAGGCTCTTGATCACTTGGACACTTGAGAAATATGACCTGTTTGTTAATAGTATCCCCAAATCCTGATGGATGGGCAGGTGGTTCCTTATTCTTTCCTGGAATAGAGTTTTGAGTGTGCTATGAGATGGGATGGAAAGAGAGAGAGTTTGTTGTTAAGGTTAGAGAGATGGCTCAGCAGTTAAGAGTACTTGGTGCTCTTCCCAGCTCTCAAGTTTGTTTCCCAGTAAGCATGTTAGATGACTTACTAGGAATTGTAACTCCAAGTTCAGGAGATGTAAAACTCTTCTATTACACCTCCTCCCTCCCCTCCCCCCCCCCGACACCAGCACACACATGGCACTTGTATGCATACACAGGTATTCACACACAGGCACACACATAAATGCACACACATAGTAAAAATGAAATCCTTTAAATATGTTTGGAGGATTCAGAGTTTCATCTACTGGAATTGGTTCTCTCCTTTGTCCTGTTTTAGAGTCTTCATTTGAGATTTTTCTACTGCCAGTTGTTTGTTTTCATTGGGTTTGGGAATGTTGTTTGATTGCCCTTTTAGTTGTATTTTTATTTTTTCTGGTGTAAATTCCCTTTAGAAGAAGGGGGTGGTGATTTCCTCAAAAGAACTAAATTGCTGAGCTAGATTCTCACAGTGCTTGAAAAAAATTCATGTCTTTGTTTTTTTGGCTTGTTCCTCCTCCTCCTGGTATATTTGGACAGACATAGTGAGTAATGGCTGGGTTATAGAACTTCACATAATTGGAATTTGGGAGAGCTGGTAGAATGAGCCTCTTTCTAGCACTGAGGGACAGGACTGGGCATGTATAATTTCTGAGGTTGAGGGCAGGGACTGGGCTCTGAGGACACTCATTTCATCTAGTGGCAGAATTCAGGGGTATGCTCTGTTCTAGTTGGAGGAGGGAACCTCCTTAAGATTCATGTTTCAAATGCCAGTCAAAACTGAGTTTTAGACACAGTTAGTGGAAGAAACTAACATTTTAGGACTTCTAAGATAGCTGATGTCAAGTTAGGTAAC
Organism: Mesocricetus auratus; assembly: GCF_017639785.1. NCBI lineage: Eukaryota > Metazoa > Chordata > Mammalia > Rodentia > Cricetidae > Mesocricetus > Mesocricetus auratus. Next base: position 63,695,933 of record NW_024429195.1, read on the forward strand.
TCCATCTCCAGTCCTGGGAAGTTTACTTCAGAGGAGTCACTAAGTCCCTTCCCTCCCGAAGTGACATTTACCAGGAAGAAAAGCTATGGCATCACTTTTAATTAACTTTTTCTTTAATGATATGCAGTGTAACTCCTGCGTGTGTAGGTCATAGGACTGGTTTTTCAGAGTGGGAGTTTATGTTGGCCTTAGGTTAGCCATTCGCTCTGTGGCTAAGGAACCCTTGACCATGCTTTCTCTTTGACTGTTCGTCTAAGTAGCTAACTATCTAGTCACTACCTGAAAAATGTCTGTTCCCATACTATGAAGTTCTGGTTCTCGAGGGGTTGTTTCATATTCACAGGACTGTATTGTTCACTTATTTTTCTTCTGGCCTGCAACCTGAGATTCTGCTATCACCCCCTCCAAAATTCTGAGACTCCCCCCGCACTACAACCAGCCCAAATATCTCCTTGTATACTTCTCTTCTAATGGAAACCTCAATATTTTATAACCTGGAGTTTCTTTTTTTCTTTTCTTTCTGTCTTTCTGTTTTTTTGGGAACAAGCTATCATGTAACTCAGCTTGGCTCCTCGTTATATGTGTGAGGATGGCCTCGACCTCCTGATGCTGCTGCCCTTTGGTGCTGGCATTGAATCAGCATAACACAATGCCCAGCCTCACAGGCCACTGCATTACCACCACCATCGATCTTGGACAGTTCTTAGTAAGGCGGATTTTCAGGTGCTTCCCTCGACCAAATAAATGGGCAGTCTGTGTAAGACAAAGCCTGCTGGTGAATTTGAAAACCACTGCTGTACGTAATCGGGTGGGTCTTGGGCTCATAAGACCCCAAAATGGTATTTACCATCTATATAATAGTTCATGTTTTCAGTGTTTTTATCCTAAGCCGAGTCGACTCAGACTCATTTTCAATTAAAAAAATATCGTTGGTTTTACATGTTGGTATGCATTTTAACTCTGAAACTAGCAAGTCCTTTAAGCCACCATTAAATTAATGTTGATTAAACTTTCCAATGACACAATGCAAATGCAATTCATCCCTAATATTTTATGTGTGGAAGAATGTGCTTTCTTTCTAAATGACTCAATTAGTGTTGCTATCTCAAATGACACTTAACTTTAAAAGTATTAGTTGTAAGAAGGAATTAATAAGAGCATATGGAGAATTTTCCAAAGTCTTCTTTCCGTGCCATTTGGAGAAGACTGAGGAGTAAGTAATATGGTGTGGGGGTGGCAAGTGGGGGCTCAAGTCCGCACACTGGAGCTCATTAGCATCTTTCAAACCCTAATGCTGTGTTGTTTCAGATAGATTTATTACACTGTCTTTCTCTACAATTCACTGCGCTGTTTGAAGGCTCAGTTGGAACACACAAAAGAGATATCTAACCCTTGAACCAATTAGCATAGCTTACAATGTTCTTAATAGGCTTATCTACTGTATATGGGACTTGGGAAAATGACTTAACTTTTATGCTTCTTTGATCCCCAGGGAAGTTTCTCAGTGTCAGATCCTTTGTACCCACAAAGTAAACCTCACATATTTGATTTTCAGCTTTGAGCTAGACAACCTTCTCTCTGCAGTCTGATGGCTTCAGAGCCCGCTGTCATTCTGGGGGTTGTTTGCACATTTGCATGGGCTTGGTAGATGTGTGAGAAGAGGGCACACGTGACTTGGTCCTGGAGTCCTGCTGCATCGCCTCAGCTTGTGTGCGACAGAACACAGGCTTGCAATTTGTTCGGCTAGTGTGGATCCTGGGGCACACTCCTTTCTTCTGGATTGTCATTTTGACTTTTCCTATGTGTCATTGAAATTCGATTCATCTTTTGTTCTTGGGAAGTATAAATGAGGCGCACTTCCCCCACAGTCTTCTCAAGTCACTCAAGAGAAAGGGTTTGTGTTTGGGGAAAGGAAATTGAGACATATTGTTGGTGACATTCCCCGCAGCAGGCAAGCCCTGCCTTATAAATCTACAGAATGTTCATTTCACAAGTAAGTAGAATGTACGTCTTGACTATTTTGTTGATTCATGTCATATGGTTTTATTCCACGTTAGGTCAAAGGAGGTCCTCATATTACTGTCTGTCTCTGAGATCTGGCATGTGGCGCTTCCATTCACATGTTCAAGTGGTCTTACTCTACTTTTATTTATTTACTTTTCTTTTATTAACCTAGATTTACTTTTACTTACACGTATCTATTCCACTTTTATTCCAGTTTGTAAAGCTGGATGTAGTCACCACTCGAAAAACTATTTCAGAGATTTCATAGGTAAAGGTGGAGTGCCATCCCCATTGGTGACTGATTACAGGATGGTATTTAATTGCTCTAAATCCTAGTCTTTGCAACCTGTAGAAAAGAGAGGGAGCTGTGGAATCCTTATGAATACCTATACAAAGCCTTTGGTTACAATATCTACATTGTTAGAAGAATCAACTAAACGCAGGAGAGATACAAATAAAACTTGTTGGAAAATAGACAAGAGACACTCAGGATCCCAGGAAATATAAAGCATTCATGACTCACTTGAATCACAGAGGCTAAGGTAGTTTTATGGTGAGGCAGCTTATTTATTTAATGCATTCGTACACAACTTTCAGCTATATGGTGATACTGTTGCCTTTATTCGGCCTGGCATTAGTTTCTGAGGGGTAGAGCATGGTTTTCTTTAAATGAGGGCGCTTTCTGATGAGGCTGTGCTTTGCATACATTTCCTCAGAACTCAGGTGTTGCTAGAACAATGATATTAAGAGCAGAGCCTTGAGAAATGAGGCCAAGAGGTCTTCTGCATGAATGCATTCTTGCAGGAAGAGGTCTGCTCTTGGCTTTAAGCTGTTCCTTTGGATCCTTGACATTTCACTCTCTAGAACTGTGATAAAATAATTTTCTCTCTGTATATATCACAGACGAAGACAACAGGTTTATAGCTTGAGATCATGATAAAGTGATTTTTCCCTGCTTTGCTTTTATTTTTTTTTCTCTTTAATGCTGTAGATTTGTATGTTGTCAGCAGTTTTGGCCTTTAAGAGGTAATGTGTGAGTGAAAACACCAGACTTGGTCTCAGCAGCAGAGACTAAGATGGGTACCAGTGACAGAGCAGTCAATTAGTGTGTGTACCAGGGGTGCCTAGGAGAGGCTGGATATGAGCCTTTTAAGATGCTGGGTTTTAATAACGTTAAGTTCAGGGATGTTATTGTGAAGAGGCGATGTTTGCAGCCAAAGACCTGGCCAGATTAATTCAGCCTTCTATTTCAGCAAAAGTATTGAGAACTCCAGGGGCGTGGACAGTGGGGAGACTGAGCTGGTTACTACGGTATCCGGAAACAAGTCTGAAGAATGATTTTATTTGCTGTTTAAAAAAAAGTTTTATAATAGACCCAGACACCAGCTGAAGGCTCTCATGGTAAAATTGGGCCCTTTTGCTTCTAGTTTTAGATGTGAAAAAGTTTTAGGAGAAGCTTCTGGTGTTGGTCTCTTATGTATAATGAGCACCTAATAAATGTCTTTTATGTATATTTTAACCAATTCAATACTTTTCTTTATATTTGTGTGTATGTGGGGGGTGGGGGAAGAAAAATAATGTTATCCTATTCCACAGATAAATTAAGAAGTTCTAAGGTGATTAGTTTATGGAAAAATGAATAGAGTCTCCATAGTGTATTTAATACAGTTTCTTTCCATGAGCATGAACATGTTGAGTTCAACATACCATTCTGAATATAGAATTAGGAAGTATCCCTATTTATCCTAAAAAATTAGCATTTCACAGAAGTGATCTTTATAACCATTGGGGAATAGCTTCATAAATACATGGCAAAGAATTTTAGAAACTACTTCAATATATACTTAGCTGGTAAACAAAACATTTTTTTTCTAGTCAAAACTGATACATTTTCCTGCATATGCTAACTCTGTTTTAACTTTTTTTGCTTACTCTTTCCTTAGTCTGTTAAGGCAGTATAGTTTAATAATACAGTGTTTTAAAATTGTGGCCCTTCCATGAATTACAGCCATGATGATGGCGAGGATTTGGGGGTGACCTTAGAGTCTACTGGAGTCATTTCACATCCTAGGTGTTACCACAGCCCCTTAATAAGACAGTGCCCTAGGAAAACCAAATGGCACTGTGTTCAGATCCTGCTGTTCTTAGTAGGTGTGAGAATTTAAATTTACTTCAACATTGTTAACTGTTGACTACCATCTAGAGCAAAGAACCCACTAGGGAAAAGTTCTCTTCCATTAGATAGTGTGTTTGAAAGTACTGAGCACAACGGTTACCATTTGGTTGGCATGTAATGTGTGTAGATGTGTAGATATAGTTGAAAATATGTAATTTCATACCTTTACTCTCCCTGATATTGCTATATGCCTGTGCTGACCAAAAATATTTATTCCACATGATTTTCAGGGACTTTTGTTGACCCTAAATTTAAAAACATCTTTGAGTGCATATGCGGACTCCTGCCCCACAGTTTCCTACCTGTACTAGGGCTCTTCTGGCTCACTCCCAGATGCTTCCTACCCTGTGGTAGCCATTGAGAGTTTGGACAGGCATTACAGGTCATTCTGGTAGATGATCTCTAGCTGTTGGATACTTTGTTCAAGTCTCAGTGGGCCATACTTGAGGCCTCCGTGAGAAGTGGCCTCAGGAAAACCAAGGAAGAGATTGGGCAAAGAGGGACTCCTCGGGGCACTCATGATCAGGGTTAGTATTCCTTTCAGAGGACTTAGCTGCTGAGCGAGTGCCTTCCTTAGCAGCCTCTGTGACTCATGCTGATGTAGCATGACCAGCAAGAGTAGGATGTGTTAGTTATCTAGGACATACGTGCAAGTTATAGCTCACCAGCTATAGGTTGCAGCCTGGGTGAAGTCATTCTGCAGTAAGTCCCAGTGTCCTCAACTGTGAAATGAGAATATGGAGGTTTCTATTTTATGATTCATGGACATTTACTGAAATCATCTTGTGAATCAAGGTAATTAAATCTAAAGTGAGCATTTATGAAGGACATCAGGTAGCTGAGATGATTTAGCAGGGAAAACCGCTGCTGCATAGGCCTGATGACCTGAGTTTGCTCTCCAGAACCCATGAGGAGGACAGCGAGAACCAAAGTTGTCTCTAACTCTACACGTATGTCGTGTCCCATGTATGTATGCCTACACAAACACATCACACACACATTAATAAAGCAAACAGCGTAAAGTGTGAAGACAGGCTTATTTTGAGGTAAGGTCAAATGACGGTTCATGTTATAATTTATGCCCGGATTAGAAACGTCATTTTTAGTTTTTTCCTTTAATGCAAACAATCCATTTATGTATACTTAATGTTTACATTTATATTGATCATAGCATCATTTCTCCTTTTTTCTATATGTTAGTAATTCTTAATAATGTTGTGAACATTATGTAAATAAACAGGGGTTTCATTTATGCCCTTGGAAAACAATTTGATGACTATTTTCCACTTAGCCTAGACACTGCTGTGGAGCAGTGTGCTGTTCCCCATAGTCTTACAATGCTTTTTGTCAAGTGACCCGAAACAAATTTCTCAGAGAAGTGACTACATTGTACTGCTTCTGTAGTGTCATAATAAGATATGTGGAAATTTTAGAAGCACCATTTCCTTCAAGTAGCATAATATATCTTGGTTTCTGTGTAAGTAAGTTCAAGGCAGACAAAAGAAACAAAAGTCATTTAAAAAGCCTCAGTAAAAATGTCCCCCGGCATTTTCATTTTTCACATTCTGTACATTCTATAGTAAATCATTTCCTAAGATAATACGCTGTGCTTATCAGCCCTGGCATTGTCTGACCAGGCTTTGCTGGCTCAATCACAATTTTAATCAATGGTTTTGAAGTGGTTTATTTAAAAAGGAGCCGAGGCAACATTATGGACTTGATTGCCCAATTTATGTAAAATATAATCATAGAATTTGTAATTGTTGGATGTCCCTAACACTTCAGAGTCTTGTGTTTTAGAGTCCTTACTTTTAATGTAGCTGATCCAGTTTTTCTTTAAACATGGAAGCCTCGCTACTTCAGAGAAATAGTATCTAAAGAACAGGTGGAGGGAAGTAGGAAATTTTAAACAGGTTCAAACAATGACAACCGCATTTGCTGGGATGATTTTGTGTCATTTGACCTGTAGCTGATATGCTCAGCAAAACGCACACTTCATTTGAAAGGCTGGCAAAAGATGCTGCCCTTCCTCTTTAGAACATGCAACACCCCCTTTTTCTACCCTGTGCAGTTATCTGTCTTATATCCTTATGTTAGAGTATTTTCATGAGAGAACCATTACAGAGAATTAACTGTATTAGCTAATTCTAATCATAAACTTTACCTTAATTTATTTTCCCCTTGAGAGCACAGATGAACATCCCATACCTGGTGCTGGGATCTGGTCGTTAGAGAACAGATGTGCGAAGCCTCTCTTGAAGAGATGTTCTGGCTCCACAGTGCAGGATGAGGGATTGTGCCTTGCTCTTTCTTGGTCAGCAGTGAGAGCCCTTTGTACACCAGGGGCATTTCCTAGGAACTGTGTGGTCAAGTAGTCCATAGTGAGAAGCATGGCCATCTCCTGGTGGTGGTCTGGCAAATGCTGGTGCTACTAGCTTGCAGAATCACTACCCTGAGCGTGGCTTTACCTGTTGTGCTCTTTGATTGTTGGTGTGCACCTTTGCTCTATAATGATGTCAGCCATACTGGACCTTGGCCCACACCCATGACCTCACTTGAACTGGATTATTTCTTTAAAGACACTGTATTTAAGTAAAGACACATTTTCAGATACTATTATTTGATTATTATTTCTTTAAAGGCAAGCTGTTGAACTCATAATGAGTCTTGCTGGTGCTTTATTATGGTGCATTACCTATACCAGTGAAGCCTCTTGGTGATCTTTGATCAGCATACCTGCCAGCAGTTACTCATACTTATTGGTAAAGAGTCCCAAGCCCCATTTTGTTTCTCTGGTCTTTTGTTACCCATATTAGACTAAATAATAAGATAAGTAGTGATTAAACATAATTTCGCATGATACATGCCTGTAGATATAAAGCAGACAGTTTAGGGATTAGAATTCTGGAGTCTGACTTGGTTTCTAGTTTTGTCCCTCTTAACCCTGTGACCCTGGCCAAGACAATTAGATCTCCTACACTTTATCTTGATCATTGGTCAGTGGTAATGCTACCTTCAATAGAGAGCTGCTTGTGAGAGAGAAGAGATAATACTCTCAAAGCCCTAAAGACAGTGTCTGGCCTTTTTGTCTGAGCCACTAAATGGGTTAGCAAGACAGTAAACAAAAGATCTGCTGCCCATAGCATGCTGGGAAGCAAGCATTTATTTATCAGCATCCCCGGACCCATCTGGCTCCTTACCTTACAAAGTATTTCTTTCATCCATTTCTCCCACAACTCTGGTTCATCGATGCTTTCTCTACTCAGCTTTTTTTTTTTTTTTTTTTTTTTTTTTTTTGTCTGAGCAGTTGGTCTCAGCACTTGGCACCCAGCTGGACATCAGACAGCTTTCTTCTCATTCAAGCTGTTTTCATTATTGTGCTTTCAGAAGACAACTCATTTTTATCATCAAAGTAGATCATTGGAGGAAAGACAGTGGGTAAATACAGAAATTCTTTCAGGCCCCTAACATAATAGATGCTAGCTAGCAGCCCCCAACCAACACAATTGGAGCAGCTTTAGTGTTTTCAAATGTGTAAACTTGGAAATGTATGATTTAATCTCACTGGTGAAATAATAAAAGTATCCCAGCCACACTTTTCCTTGTTTCTTTCCCAGAGTGTAGGGGGAAAACAGGGCTTTTCTCTATGTATTTTTTTACTAAACATTTTTTTAATTTTACATACCTGATGCTGTAACAATAAACAGCACACTTACTGAAAGTAAAACTAAGTATTTATTGTAGAAATTACTCACAAGATACCAAGCAAGTAATCCAGAGAGCCCAGTAGCTTTCTGCTGCCAAACCGTAAGCCGAAATCTGGGAAAAGAGACCAAGACTTCCTGTGTGCTGTCTTTTATGCCTTCCCCCGTAACGCCCCCTAGCCCTGCCCAAAAGTGGGCCTGGGTAGTGACATAGTTCACCGCCTACGTACGTATACGTCTTTACGTCCATCTGTCCGTATACATCTTTAGTCATGCCTAAAGCGGGTGTGGTTAGCGGTGTGGTAAACCGCCCTTTTATTACTTCATCTGTATGTGCCTCTAGTAAGTCACATGGTTAATGGCTGCATACAGGCTTCCTCCTACACATACCAACCCCAGTTCCCCCTCCCTCCCTTTCTCCTGTTACCCACCCTTCCCCTTTCTACCCCCCATCCATTTTTCAGAGGGGGCAAGGCCTTCCATGAGGAGTGAACAGTCTGACATAACCAAGTTGAAATAGGACCAAGCCCAACCCCCTTGTGTCAAGGCTGCAAAAGGTTTCTCACCATAGGGAATGGGCTCCAGTTCATGCATCTGGGATAGTTCCTGGTGCCACTGCCAGGACCCCACCCCATCAACAGATCAAGACCCATAACCATCACCCATGTTGAGGATGCCTAGTTTGGTCCCATGCAGGTTCCCCAGGTTTCAGTCCAGAGTCTGTGAGCTTCCACCAGCTTGGGTCAGCTGTCTCTGGGGTTTTCCCCATCAGGATCTTGACCCCCCTTGCTCACATGATCCCTCCTCCTCTCTCTTCAACTGAACTCCAGGAGCTCAGCCCAGTGCTTGGCTGTGGGTCACTGCATCTGCTTCCATTAGTTACTGGATGTAGGTTCTATGATGACAATTAGGGTAGTCACTAATCTGATTAAAGGGGAAGACCAATTCATAAACCCTCTCCATTATTGCTAGGAGTCATAGCTAGGGTCATCCTTGTGGTTTCCTGGGAATTTCTCTAGCACCAGGCTTCTCCTGAGTTCCATAATGGCTCCCATTATCAAGATATCTCTTTCATTGATCTCCCCTCTGTCCTTCCCCCATCCTCTTCCTTCTACCTCCCTTCCTAGTTTATACAGGAGATCTGAACCATTTTCCCTTCCTGGGGCCCTCCATGGATGCACAATCATACCAGAAAGACATTTGCTCAACTGTGTTCATAGTAGCATTATTTGTAATAGCCAGAACATGGAAACAACCCAGATATCCCTCAACCAAAGAAGGGATAAAGAAAATGTGCTACATTTACACAATGGAGTACTACTCAGCTGTAAAAAAAACAATGACAGTTTGAAATTTGCAGGCAAATGGATGGAACTAGAGAAAACTAACCTGAGTGAGGTAACCTAGACCCAGAAAGACAAACACAGTATGCAATCACCCACCTTAAGTGGGTATTGGACTTAAAGCAAAGGTTAACCACCTACAATCCACAATCCTAGAGAAGCTAAGTAAAAAAGGGGGACCCTATATTGGTTTTTAACTGGTAGAGTTGAATCCCATATAAACACATTTTTGTTGTTGTTAGCATTTACTTGGAAATGTGGTACATATTTATGCATGGCTTGGAGCTTTCCCTGTTAGCTGTAGATCATTATTACATAACAGAAATAGGGTTAAGTCAGAAACATACACTGGCATATTCAGAAGACATGTTAGTAGAAGTTTGGATACAGGTCTGTATTTCTATAACTTTTATGTAAGTCATGGCATATCCCTGAATGAATCACTGGCTTGCTGAATAAGTTTTAGATACAATGTTGAAAAGGCAGAGAGAGAGTCTGTTGTATGGGGTTGGGAATGGTGAGCTAAAGGGTTGAGTCCTGTGATGGAGCACTAAGAGCTCATGCACGTGCTGTTCTGTAAGTTATTCTGGAAGTACAGGCTACATAGGGCAGGTGATCTAGGGAGCATTGAAGAAGCCCCTGTCTTATAGTCACCAGAGCTTGGATGTTGCTACTGAAAACTGGCTTTGTGTTTTGTGTCCACTGAAAGTTGACTCTCAGCTGTCCGAGGAAACTTGATGAAGCAGTGCTGATTAAATTTTGGTTTTAATAACAAAGAACAAACTTTTGTATGGGACACAAGTGGTTATGACATATGGTGAAGCATTGTTCTTTGGGAACTGTCTTTTAATAACCAAGAAGTGTTTTATAAAGTGACCGCTTAATACATATTGATCCACTAATGGCAATTCAAAGTGAAAATTTCCATTGTTAGGAGGAGGGACATATTCCACCAATGCACGACACAGTTATTTGATATTCTGGGATATCAAGGTGCATGGGACAGTTCTTATCTTTGAGATGTAGGCTGTGTAATGGGGAAACAGGGTTGTAAGCCTGTAAAACAAAATCAATCACCCCTGAATATGCAGACAGTGATCCAAAGTCCTCTACATGGGGAGGATATTGCAGGGAAACCAGCATCCCTGAGTCAGATACATCAGATGGCAGCCAACAGTAGTGATTCACGACTGTCCCGTCTTCTTTTCCTGACAACACGTTGGTGGTGAAGACAGGAGCAGTTCAGTCAGTTACATGTGTCAAGCTTAAGATGACATAAGTAGTAAAGAATTCTGACTGCTTTGGCATGAGCTTTACAGTTCAACTCCTCTTCAGTTTGCCCACAGGGAACAGCTAAACAGTGAAATGGTAGCATTTGGCGTTTACATTCATTTTGATTCCAAATAGGGTGGAGTAATGGAACATGGCTGTAGATATCCTGTAGTACTCAGATTGTGTATGCTTTATTTATGCTTGAAAAATGCATGTTTCATAGCTCCACCTACAGAGCCATGTTCATTTCAAGGCCTCCTGGATGTAGGCTTATTGAATTTGAAGGGGTGACTATGTAGGTCTTCAAATTCTAAGTGACTAATGGAAATTTCAGAGATAGTCTATAAACAAATGGTGCCACACCTCACTCATGGATGGTTTAAGTCCATTGGGGTAGGTACATAAGGAAGTTTGTGTTCACTGCCAGATGAGTTTTCTCCTTATAAAAGGATTCACCCAGGGTTCCATTAATTAGGTAGCTTATCCAGTGTGCATAAGTGTTTGTTTCCAGACCATTAACTCCTTGACAGAAGATTGGCAAGGCAGAGAGCTTATTAGACCACAGTGTTAGAAACAAACCTTTAAATTTTATTGTTCATAATGGAGCCAAAAGAAAGATAGCTCCTGCCCCTTTAATCACCATCGGTTGTTGGGAGAATGCCATTTGATTTTCATGTCAGGTGAGAATACTACTATGGGAAAGAATATCCACTAAGTTTCATAGTTACAAATTTATTGGCCAAATATGAATGCAGATGCATCCAAGGGGGAAACCCATTATGGAATGGCTGCTGCTGTGGTTGACACAAGTTAGCATTCATGAATCCATTTCTGAATCCTAGGAAATTATGTCTCTGAGTGTGAAGTAAAATTAAGTGTGAGACAGAAAGTGCCATCACAAAAATTGTTAATAAGCATAACATATTAGTTTGGAAAAACATGCCAGTGGTTCTCAACCTGTGGGTCAGGACAGGACCCCATTGGGGTCAAATATTAGATATCTTGCATAGCAGATATTTACATTACGGTTCATAACAGTAGCAAAATTACAGCTATGAAGCAGCAACACAAGTAATTTTATAATAAGAGTTTGCCAAAATTGTATTAAAGGGTCCCAGCATTAAAAAGGTTGAGAGCCACTGACATAAGCAGACAAGTAACAGAATATTAGTACACTATAGATGATGGTGTCTCCTGGCAGACTGGTTTACATTGAGATTTAGTGTGAAAAAAAATAGAGTATGTGAAAGAATAATTACAGGTAAATGAAAATAAAGTGAAACTTAAACAAACTGGACGGATAATTGAAAGCAGAATTGTCCGACTCTTATTTATAGCTAGCTACAACTTATTTGGCCTTTTATAGAGTATCCTTTGAAATCTTCAAGTCCTATTGGAGACTGTTTACTAATGGCTTGTATGGGCTTTAATTGGATGCAGAAATTGGCATCTCTAGATTCAGGTTTTGGAAAAAAAATACTTGTAGCTCCTTCTCTGGGGAATAAAAAGCAATAGAGAATACTAATAAAAGTTGAGCCAAAATTTCATTAAGATTCCAGATACTTCCCAGTAGGATTTATTAACTAGATTATCTAAAAACAACATGTACTTCTTGGAAAAGTTTCAGAAGTGGAAAATACATGGCGATATTGTTAGTGCACAATGCATCATTTCAGAAACTCTTTTTTCTGAGAATTGTTTTCTTGAAAACTGCTTGACAGTATAATTTTATTTCTCTCTATACGATAATATGTTAAAGACAAATAACTTGCTTGCTTAGTGCTTTGTAGTTTTCAAAGTCCCTTTTATGTTTATAATCTTACTTAATCTTTAAAATAACCATTTAGTAAAAATAATTGTTGTTGTCAGTGTGTAGATAGCAGAGTGAATGGAGCATTAAGAAAGTCAATGATTAAGTAGTGTAGCCCTCCTCTCCTTCATTTTGCTCATTTATTTTTCAGACACTTATTGATCACCTTTACATGCCAGAAGGTCCTCTATTGATAATGGAGTTCAAACCCATTCTTAATATCTTTTCATTTCTTTCTCAGTGTGCCTCCCCTAGTAACTGTTACCCTTAAACATAGTTCAGAATTTTCTGACCTATGACAATAAGCTCTTAAAAAAAGAAGCAAACCTAGACAGAGTGTAACATTAGTTTTTATTTTGTAATGGATAAATTTTCTCTCTTACTAGAACTTTTATGTATGGTACCTGTGATCTCTCTTTAGGTAATTTTAGTTGCTCCTTGCCAACTGTGATCCTAATATTGCGTGGAAAATCCCAGAAGTAAATGATGAAGCTTTAAATTATGTGCCGTTCTGAGTTTCTATAATGAAATATTAAGCTATCCAAATTCTCCCAGGCAGGATGTAGATCATCCCTCTGCCCCATGTGTTCCCACTCCCTGTGCTTTTCACCTTGAGTTACTTATTAGCAATTTAGTTTTGTCAGATCCACCGTGGCGGTGTGGCAGTATGGCAGTACTTATGGTCATGTGACCTAATGTTGCTCACTAACAGCCCGAAGGCACCAAAGGTCTTGATCACAGGGATTTGAATATATTTATGGGAAGTATTACAGCAGTGGTTCTCAACCTTCCTAATGCTGTGACCCTTTAATATAGTTGTAGTGATTCCCAACCATAAAAATATTTTCATTGCCCCTTTATACCTGTAGTTTTGTTACGTTATGAATCATAATCTGTGTTTTCCAATGGTCTTTAGGGGGTCGAGAGCCACAGGTTGAGAACCACTGAGCTAAAGCATTTCCTTTAAGTGAAAAAGTGAGATGATTGATAGGTTCATATAGATTTATCATTTATGAATTTATCATTGATGTGTGCATATAGAGTTATCATTTATGGGTTTATCACTGATGTGTACATATAGACCCATTTATGGGTTTATCATTGATGTATATATAGTTTGGCATGATCTGTGGTTTTGGATGTCCTGTGAGGGTTGTTGAACACATGCTGTGGATAATGGTAGGCAAATGTATAGGGATTGTAATTAGCCTATTATTTACAATGCAGATTTGCATAAGCAAAATTTTTTTCTTTGCTATGTCAATTTAATATTAGATAATTTTAAGTAAGACTGATCTAAACAGAAGTGTTAAATTTTATTGCACTGGGTCTTAGCTAGTCTCTTTCAAAATCTATTTTTTTTCTTTTTAATGAATTGTTTCCTGACTTTTTCAAAAGAAAGTGAAGTAGGTGGGGGTGAAGATGAAGCAGAAAATCTTTATCATCACTAGGTCCTGAGTGGAACCAAAGTTTCAAAAATATTTGTGAAATTTATTTTTACTTTTATTTATGTGTGTGTATGTGGTAGGGGCAGGTATGTGCATATGAATGCCGTTTGCCCTCCTAGACCAGAGGAACTAGAGTTACAAGTGACAGTGAGCCACCTGATGTGGGGGGTGGGAATCAAACTCTTCCTTTGGAAGAACAATACATGCTCTTCACCATGGAACCATCTCTCTGGCCCTCAGAAAATATTTTAAATTGGGCCTGTGTTGAGTAACAGTAAGTGAATGAATGCACTTGCAGTATGGAAGGTAAGATATTATAGCTGGTCACGAGGAATTTGTGCTGGATACAAGGGAGACATTTCAAACATTGGTTCAATGAAATTTTGAGCGTTGCCTTATTACTGTGCTTGAGATTTTAGAAACAGCAAGAAGTGAAAACCAAGCAAAGCACAGATCTGCCTTTCTTTATGAATTTGACCTGGCTGGGGAAAGACAGAAGTATCTGCATTATTGAGGGAATAAAAGTGAGTGAGACAGGCCTTCCTGGCTGCACAGGAGCAGGCCCAAATAATCCTTTGTGTGCAGATTTGGTAAATTGAAGGGACACTTTCCTCTACAGCATCGGTTCTCAACCTTCCTGTTGCTGTGACCCTTTAATACAGTTCCTCATGTTGTGGTGACCCCTCAACCATAAAATTATTTCATTGCTACTTCATAACTGTGATTTTGCTACTGTTATGAATCATATTGTAAATATCTGTATTTTCTGATAGTCTTAGGGGACCACTGTGTAACGTGGTCAGTTTGAAACGGTGTTGTGAAATTTTTAAGACAGTGTAGGAAAATTCAGGCTTTAAATATTATTACTGGTAGATTAAGGAAATCCCATTGCTTTGAGGCACTCTCACAAGCACCCGATCAGTAACTGCAGTGTGACCTGCCTCTTTTTTGTCACAAGTGGCTGGAGGGTGGAGGGGGCACTCTGTTCCATCTGGTTGGAAACAACAGAAGTCAGGCAGCAGCCCTGTTGGTCTTTTATGGCACTGAATCCCACGCACAGAAGCTTGAATTTCCCAGCTGTGCAGACCAAAGGGTCATGGCTTCAAGCTTTCCAGTTAGAGGCTTACTGCCCTAAGTGCTTAAGGCAGCAGTTTATTGCCCTGGGTTTAGCATGCTAACACCCCAAGTGCCCAGGCTCCCTGTGTCTGGACCTCCAGCTATTCCACCAGCTTGTCCTCTGAAACGCTTTGTAGTGACCAGGACTTGCAGTCCTCGCCGTCTTTGCTTTTACCTTTGATTGTTCAGCCCTTTCCATCCCATAGTCCTGCAACCTCCCCCGCCCCTTGCCTTCTCCAGACTTCTGAGGGCCTTCCCAGTCTCAGCTTCTTGAGGTTTCTGCTTTTGCTTTCCAAAGCTCTTCAGTTATGGCCCAGCGTTAAACCCCAGAGCTCTGGGAATCAGAGCATGTAGCTCTCAGCGGGATCTCTGATCCTTTGGCTTCCTCTGTCATCATTCTGAGCTTTTGGTGCCCTTATCTCCCGGTGGCCCTGTGGAATTCTTAACTGCTTCCTCATCCTCACCACTGCTCCTGCCTGATGCTGCTAGGACACCAGGCCTACACTCCACCTGCTACTACTACAGCCCAGTCATCCTATGATGAAGGCCAGAAGGAGGAAAAGGACCATTTGGGAGACTCTGTGGATGCTAACAAGGGGGTGTGAAGCCTTGTTCACTAGCCCAGAGAGTGCAGAGATAGCCTGATTTGCTTTTAAACTGGGAGAGGGGTGTGTCCCGCTTGCACATGCGTTGTGATTCTGTCTAACTCATCTCACCTTCAAGTGTGCACAGCTTCTGGTTCTACTGGCTACAGTCCTTGCATTTACACTAGTCATAGGTTTACATAAGCAGCAATCATAAAGGGTTTCTTCAGTCACAGAAGGGGAGAGGATTGCTTTAGAATGGATGGGGTCTCCAAGGCTTCACTGAACCCAGCCTGATGATACAAACTACTAACACAGCTGTGGGAGGCAGAAGCAGTGAAATGGGGTGTTAAAGTCCACAGTAGGGTACATAATTTTGATCAGAACCAGCCTGAGTAAGTTTTCTGTGATCCCTTGTTCTAGATAATGAGAGGGAATGCTATAATAAAGTTAGTAAGTAGTTAATGAGGAGGAAGACTGAAGTATGATTGTAGCACAAAAAATAAAAGATGCAGAGATAGATATTGGGGTTCAAGCTTGAAACTGAAGGACAGAGAAGCAAGGCAGCCAGTCACTAGCTCTTACTTCTACTTTAGGCTGGAAGAGCTGTCCTGTCCTCAGCACATTTCTCAAGACGCTTTGGTTCTTCTTTTTATACTTCCTTAGTGCTGAGGTTAAAGTCCTGTCATCCCAAGTGCTGAGATCACCTTTGTGTGAGCTGTTTCTCTTTAGGACTGGATCAATTGCATGTAGCTCAGTGTGGTCTTGAACTAACAGAGATCTTTCTGCTTGTATTTTGAGCCCTGGGATTAAAGATGTGTGCTACCACCCCCTGGCTCTATGGCTACGGTTGTTGGGATTAAAGGTGTGTATCACTATTGCTAACTTTGCTTTCTGTACCCTCAGGCAAGCTTTTTTTAAAAAAAGATTTATTTATTTATTATGTATACAGTGTTCTGTCTGCATGTATGCCTACAAACCACAAGAGGGTACCAGATCTCATTACAGATGGCTGTGTGCCACCATGTGGTTGCTGGGAATTGAACTCAGGACCTCTGGAAGAGCAGAGCAGGCAGTGCTCTTAACTTCTGAGCCATCTCTCCAGCCCATCAGGCAAGCTTTAATAAATCATAAATATATCACCACATATGATCACTTGATTATAGATAGCATAGTCAGTGCTTTTCCAAGTGCTTTGGTCAAAGAAGCTTGTGCTGATTACAATCAAATGTTAGATCTTTATTTTCTTTAAACTATAGTGGGCAAATTTTCATTTGTCTTTCATGCAAAAGCAATGGTCCCATGAGTTCACATTGCAGGCTGCTTTTTTTTAAAATTTTGCAAGCATGGAAATAATTATAGTTTACGTTAATAGACTGGTTATAAAAGAAAGTCAACATTTCACAAATAAGATATTGATTTTTCAAATCTGAGTCTGTAATATCTTATTTTAATAGGAACCTTTATAGTTTCTAACGGAATTTCTAATGAACTGGAAAGTAATTGTTTTTATTTGTTTTATAGGAAAAAGCATGTATTTTTTTATTAGGCATTCATTATAGGCAGGGAATGTCTTGTTATAAGGACTATATTTATTTGAAATAAAGTGACTTTGTATAATGTATTTTATACTTAATAAGAATTCATTGATTTTGATTATTCTCTATACATCTTAATGTGTCATTTTGCATAATTTGTAATCCATGTCATTGCAAAAGTAGAAATGTAAAAATGTATATTGTTTATTTTGAGGACTATTTTAGGAAACCATATCAAGGTTCTATTGATTTATTTCATTGAAATGACATAGTGAGTTTCATAGAGTATACATTATTTTAGGAATCCCGAATACAGTTTTTTTTTACAAACACTGAGAGTAACATGAAGTAGGAGTCTATGAATCACTGAACCTTTTATAATATAAAATGACTTAGCAGGTATAGGTGAAATTACTGTGCTTTTGAAACTCATTTGCATTTTCTGTATCATACTGTGCTTCCTACAACAACCTAGCATGAGATTCTAGAAAAGCATGGAAAAAGTGCTTTACTTTTCCTTCTTTGGTTTTTACTTCATTTTACGTATTGAAACACAATGTAAAATCAGCAGTCACAGCTAGCTAAGATTAACTGTCATTGTGTGTTATTTTAACTGTTTCTCCCTGTAATAGCTGTTATATAGAGAAATTGATTCATGAATCATTACGTTTCTTGGGAGTTAAAAGAAATCATATGGGAAGTAAGGAATTTATTTTACAGTAATGGCCAAATTGGGAATTGGTATGTGGTACAGCCTCTCCTTTAATGGGAGACTTCGACAGACAGAGGCCTCTTGAAAGAACAGGTATTTAAGGTGACACAGAATGAATCCGAAATGGAGATAGAGCTAAACCCAAATGGAGTTTTATTAACTTAATCTGCTGAACATCTCCTGTACCTGTGGAATAGTGATGTTAAAGACAGGGTTTCTTCCTTTTATATATAATAAAATGTGGTCTCCATAGGCTTATTGAAATCCAAGTCACGTGAGATAAAATATTAATTCTTGACTGACTTGGCCTCTTATTTTTCCTTTTTGTCTTCCTTATTTTTTTCTGAAGTTCTTGAAAGCCTATGAAAACATATTAAGAATTACCCTTTCTTAAACAAGCAGTGCAGCAATTCCAAAGCATGAATTATTTTAAAGAATTAAAGACAAGGTTTCAAAAGTAGTGAAATGACTTACACCTTTTATTTCTAGAATCAGCTGGTTTGGTTCTCATAGTAGATTTAGCTTCCGTGTGTGCTTTACATATTTCCTAGGACATTATTAAGTTTGGGTTTTAATCATTTTAAGCTTAGATTAACGGAAAAAAGGTTAATATATTCACATATTCCCCAATCGTGGTGTAAAAGTGTTTACAGGAAGTTATTTCTTCTCCATATTTGTAAGCTCAGCAATATAATACTTGGGGCAAGATGCATATTTAAAATTTTCCTTACATCTCCAGCAGATGTGATCCAGTTTTTGTGTGGAAGCGTATGTTTTCAGGGACTCAGCGCAGTGTAAAGGCAGCCTGTATTTCCAGGCATCCTTAAGTCGTCCCTTGATCGTGTTGTGTCACAGTGTCCTTTTCCTTTACACTGTTGCTTGTGATGCCACAGAGAAGTCAGCTGCTCTGTCTAGAGGAATTCAAGTCAAAGATCCCATTATCATTTGAAATTTTTGTGTTTTGGGTAAATACTCTGTTTTCTCTTTTTCAGATATATGTTTATTTCAAAAGTCTAGCCATTCTAGCTACCATTTTGTTGAGGCACGAAACTTTATCAGTGCCAGAACTAAAATACGATCCTAAACTGAGCACAACTGTGGGACTCCTGCCTCCTTTGGTCTGTATTTCTGTAGGTTCTTAAGGCATTCTGGCAGCCAGTTTACATTGCTGGGCCTGGAGAATTTCTTCTTACACTCTCTTGAATTTTTGTTTCTGTTACCTTTTGTGTATACAGTCATATTTTTTGCCATAGTTTTAAGATTTACATTAATTTAAATCTTATGGGTATCATGGCAATGGGTGGATCAACTCATTGTTTCCTCAAAGTCTGGTTGAGCTCTGGTTTGCCAGTACTTCCATCCCCGTAGGTGCTGGTTAATACTCAGTATCCACGCGTGGTACCAAAGCTTGTATTCCGTGTGGTGTCATGATGTGTTGATAATGCTACCAGAGGTGGGTGATAAGGAAAAAGATGAAGACCATTACTGCCTCATACAGGATTATGAGGTGTTGACATTTTGACTCTCACAGCAATATGTAAGGGACAGGTACGGTCACTCACATGCATAGAGCGCCCGGTTTACAGAGATGACGTAACTGGCTCCTAGTGACCTTCTGAGCTGGCGATCCAGCATCAGAAGGTGACTAATGTGCTTGCACAGACTGTTTCATTATGATCTCTCTTAGGGCATACCAGGACAGAGAATTTAAGGTGGCGGTGGGGACGGGGGTGGGGGAGAAGTTTGTTTTCAGCATAGATGAGATGGGCCTTTGAAGATCTTTCTAGAAGAGAAACTCTTTACTGTGGACAGATTGAGGTAAAAGCATTCAGACTGAATACTGTTGTTTGGTTTGTCTGCATAAGCCTGTGGGGAATGTAAGAACAGATGTAGTCTGAAGTGTTGCTGAGTGAAGTGTCATCATGGAATGAGCATGTATTATTGGCACGTAGTGTGAAATCACAAGTGGCTTTTGAGTAGATATTGTCTGGAGCTGTCTCATTTCTCAATATCATCTCCCAGTTATACTTAGGGGAAATTCTGAGAAAGGAAGATCAGACATATTGGGGGATGTTTCAGATAATCCAGCTCAAAAGCACAGGAGCCAGCATTACTAGATATTAGAATAAGGGTAGACAGAGACAAAAGACAGCACCGTTTGAATGACTTGACTTTCAAATAGTAAGAGTTGCAATTGGAAAGAAACACGCTGCTTACAGACCTAGGCGCCTCGCCCTGGGAAGAAGGTTTACCTTTCAGCATTTTACACCTGAAACACTGCACCCCAGAACTCTGCAGAAGCTTGTGAACGGAGACGTATGTTTGAATAATAGTTACATAAAAGAAAGATCTAGAGTACACGTGGAAGTCAGCAGTAGGTGCTGGGCGGGACAGGGCAGAGCAAGGACTCAAAGGCAGGACGAAATGCTGGAGTTGAACCTGGAGGCTTCCTCATCACCAGTGGCATTCTCGGAATGGACTGTGACAGACATTGATGGACTTGACTGTTTCCTGAAGAACGATGGAAACACTCTTCTAATGAAAACATTTCAAGTTTTAATTGAAGTTCCTTGTGCCTTGCCTGGGTTTTTATACAATACTCCTTGTGTGGGTCAAAGGCAGACACTTTGTTACTTAGACAAGATTCTGATTTTACTATCTGTGCCTGAGCATTAGATTTGCTTTAAACCTATCGGTCACACTCTTGCCTTTTATGCCCTGTCCCATTTAGTTTAAAATCATCACAGTCATTTCTCTGACAAGTCTCATGTAAGTCTACAGTTTTACTGAGCCCACTTCTTACTGCGTGTTTTTAAAGGGTCCCTTTCAGTTATCTTACGTAAGTTTTACCCGATCAGCCTTACGTGTGCTTCACTACCAGGCTCTGACACTCACCAATTGTTACTCGAAAGCAGTTTAAATTCCTATTTATTTGTGATTATAAAATACAGCTCAACTTAGTGAAGTTTGTAGTGATTTCTTTGGGAATCTTGTGTGGTCTTTCCAGGCTTCACAGCCTACAGACCAAAATGCTTCTGGCAATGTATCAGGCTTATTAGTGTTTAGTTTATTAATTACTACATTTGAACATATTCGCAGCCCTGTTTTAAAGGCCACATGTTTAATTTTTAAAAAATTTAGAGAAACAAATAAGATTTCCCCTGGGGCTTGATGTGACCTTACATTTAACATTTAAAGAGTAAATGCAGCTCCTCTGACATTTAGGGTCAAGAATTGAATTCTCTATTATCTTTGAATTTTAATGGCATCACACCAGACAGTCCCATTGTGGTTTATTCATGGAAATCTCCGCTTCAAGTTTTATTGATGTTGGCATCTGCTCTGCTCAAGATAAATACATTTTTGCTTGCTCTATCCCTGGAAGAAGCAGCAGTGTAAGTTTGTAGGCCAAAACATTTAATTAATTGCACAGTGAAGGTGTCACCCAGCAAATCTGAAGTGTCTACTATGCTTGACATTGCATGTGGAATCAATCTGAAGGATAATACTGTCCATCCTCAGGAGAGAGGAATGGTGTCGTTAGTATCTCTCATTCAGACAGACGCGGCGCATGTGCATGTGGCTGTTGTAGGAGAGCTTTGGTGTCTTCCATTTCTCCTGATGGCCAATCACAAATCTGTGTTCCTTAATATTTCAACTCTACATAAGCCATGATGGTTATCTATGCACTTTCTTAAGTGACCGCAGGACTGACAGAGTAAATACAATTCAGATTACTAGCTATAAAACTGTAAATGAACACACATTTTTTCCCTAAAAGGCATTTTTGTTGATTTAAGCATACTGTTTTTTCTTACACTTTGTATATAAAATATATGCACCTCAGGACGTCAGGCTAAATCTGTTAAAAAATGTAACAGTAGCTAAAATTCGTCCAGCAAAGTTAAGTTCCAGCAGTAAAGTCTTTATTTAGAATGCAGAGGTGCTCATCCAATATGCATATGCAGTGCCATGCATGTCCCTCACCCCTGAGTCAGGGGCTACTTTAATATTTGTAATCTTTGAGCACCTCTGAGATGTTGGGTAAATGCCAGGTGCCAGGAAATGCCCTCCAAAATGCATAGATGGTGCCCTCCCCCACCATGTCTGCTGAAGTACAGCGTGAGTTTGCATTAAGATAAAGCATGTGCAGAGACCCATGCCAAATATTGTCAAGGTCAGGAATCCTGCTGGAGATAGGGAGGAACAATTGTAGGAGCCAAAGGGGTCAAGGACATCGCAAGAAAACCTACAGAATCAACTAACCTTGGTTCATAGGGGCTCACAGAGACTGAACCAACAACCAGGGAGCCTGCAGGGGACTGACCTCGGCACTCTGCATATGTGACAGGTATGTAGCTTGGTTCTTCTGTGGGTCTCCTAACAGTGGGAACAAGAGGCCTTCTCTGATGCTTTAGCTGACTCTTGGGACCCTGTTCCTCATACTGTGTTGCTTTGCCCAGCCTTAATTCAAGGGGAGGTGCTCAGTCTTCAACCTGATATGCCATATTTTGTTGTTATTCATGGGAGGCCTGCACTTTTCTGAATAGAAAAGGGGAGGGGAGGGCTGCATGGGGTAAGGGTAGAGAGGAGGGGCTGGGAGGAGAAAAGGGCAGGGGAAAAATTTTAAAAACGATACAACAAGTGTTTAGAATCTTCCTGGCAGGTTTAACATTACCTTGGGACTCCCCAACAATATGCCATTTTTACTTCAAGGAGAGGAAATCCATTTAAGAATGGGAAGGGTGGAGCTGGGCGTTGGTGGCGCACGCCTTTAATCCCAGCACTTGGGAGGCAGAGGCAGGTGGATCTCTGTGAGTTCGAGGCCAGCCTGGTCTACAAGAGCTAGTTCCAGGACAGCCTCCAAAGCCACAGAGAAACCCTGTCTCGAAAAACCAAAAAAAAAAAAAAAAAAAAAAAAACTAAAAAAAAAGAATGGGAAGGGTGGGTCCACAGGGCAGTAGATTTCTAACCACTGTCTTTATGATTTTTATGATTTAATATTTAGTGTAGACTGGGGGAATTCAAGAAGATCCTCCATTTTTAGGAAGATGGGATTGACTGTGTCTGGGAAATATCAGACTTTTCTTCTGGGTATTCTAGTCCAGAGTTTAGAAATAGCTCAGGTCGACCTGTTGAACTAGATATACCAGAGTCGCCAAACACCGGAACAAAACTCAACAGAACCCATGTGATTTGTTATAGTTAATAATTAAGAATGCTTATCATGTAAGTTTTGATCATGAATTGGGCCATAAAATGATTCCATCAAGTGGATATTGTATAGATTGCTTTCTGTTCACAAAACACTTACATAGAAAACATATATATATATATATATATATATTATAGTTTTGTAGCAATACTTAAGAATCTCATATCCTCCAAGAGAAAGGGGATGTGAGGTATTAGTCATGTTGCTGAGACTGCTAATAGATAGGAAGGGTGAGGAACCACTAATGAAAAATCCTTAATCCATCTAGCAGATAACATTTAGTTTTGTTTTTGACATTCCGTTATGAAAGATTATGTAATTTTATCAACTTAAACCTCCTGAACCATGAACTAGGACCTTTGTACATGGAATGAAAAAGTTGTCTCTAAATGAAGACATCCATCCCCCACTTCCTCCATCACAGAGTGACTAAGACAAAGGGAAATAAATCAGATCCCTTAATTGCCATTCAATTATCTGATATGGAAGTATCAGAATTTCTGTCAATCACCAGCATTGAAATGCCTGTGTGAGTCAGTGTTTTTCTTGTTCTGAGAACCATGGAATTCCTCTCTACTGGACCATACTTCCACATCTTAAGACTCAATCAGACCACCATTTCTGAAACTCTCTTGAAGTCAGATTTAGCACCAGGATCCTTAGAAATTAAACATGTGCAGATGTGATCTGAGTTCAGTGTGGCCCATAAACTTGGCTGTAGATTTTGTTTCCATTCCTCTACCAACGGACTTCATGGGGAGGAGCCAAAGGTCAGAAAACCAGGAGGAACTTGTTTAGTTTTATTGCTTGATTTTTTGAGACAGTATCTTACCATGTAGCCCAGGCTGACCCCTATGCTGTGATCCTCTGTCTCAGCCTTCCTAGTGCTGGGATTGTAGGTGTGTACTAATGCTTCTGGCCAGGGAAACTTTAGAAAGTAAATCTCTCCATTTATTTCATTTATTTGAATATGTGTGTTTTAAAACTTTGCGTTGCAGTAGTTGGTTATTTATTTATTTTAAATAACAAATACTTGTTCACATTTATAGCATGTGATACTTCTGTCCATGTGGTATACATTGCATTTTGCTCAAGTCAGGGCATGCCTGTGTCTTCAGGCATATCATTTCTTTGAGGTGAAGGCATTACAGTTATTTTTTGGCTGGCTTAGTGGTAAAGGGCTTGTAACCAAGCTGATGACCTGAGTTTTATTCCCAGGAACACATGATGGAAGTAGACAAATGACTCAGACAAGTTGTCATCTGACATTTGTATGCATTCTGTGCTGTACTTCTCTCTCTCTCTCTCTCTCTCTCTCTCTCTCTCTCTCTCTCTCTCTCTCTCTCTCTCTCTCTCTCTCTCTCTCCCTCTCTTTCTCTCTGTCTCTCTCTGTGGGTATGGGTGTGTGTTTGTGCACACACGTGTACGCACACATAACTAAAAGTAATAAAAACATTTTAAAAAGTCTTTCCTCTAGCTATTTTTAAGCATATGACACTTTATCAGTATTATTCTACTTTTTGATAGAACACAAGACAGACCTTATTTCTTCTAACTGGCAACGATTGATCAATAAAGAATTTTTATTATGTGCAATTCCATTTTGTATACTTTATCTGGTATCTAAGATGTTCTCTTCTTCCACTAGAATCTGTTTGAGTTGATGTTATTTTTATATTTTGCAGGACTTGGTTCAGCAGTTTGGTTGGATATGGTTTTGCATATATCCTGTAATAATTTTCAGTGTGTAGTGACAGAAGGCCATTTATTGGGTTAAAACTCATTGCTCTTGGCAAAGGAATAGAAGAGTTCCTGAGTGTGTGTCCTGTGAAACTTGTTCCTCATTAGGCCATTTGTGTCCCTAGTCATTGAACATTGCTCCTTTCTTCAGAGAGACGGCACAGTGAGACCATAAAGGCACCCCAACTACTCCAGAGCCAAGGCTTCTCTGCTCTCCTCCCAAGGAAGCCATGCCATTGATTAGATGATCCAGCAACTTAACCATTTATTCTCTGGGTCAGTATCCTGTGCCTGTCTTCATTGTCTCATGGCAAGCTCAAGGGTGTTGGTACACACCGTTTGTTCTTGAATGCCTGTGCTGACCTTTCTGATAATAGAAAAATTTTAGCATTCTAATTTCTATTTATTCCACTGAGGTTGGTATTTCTTGGAGTCTACCAAGCAGCCAGCAAGTTTATGTTCTCCATTACATGACAAAAGAAGCTGGAGCTCTGGATTTAAGATGGTAGACAAATGTCTAGATCTCATGGATGTCTTTTCATTTGGCATCTATATCTCATTTTTTAAAGTCCTGAAAATACCTTCACACTTCTTAGAAATCCAGTTTTAAATTCAGTACTTCATAGCCCTGTTTTATATTTTACATTATGAATTTCTATGGAAGCATTGACTTTTAAAATTCTTTTAAGATAATAGGTGCAAAAACTACTATTTGAAATAATTCCAATTGATGATGATGATGGTGGTGTGTGTGTGTGTGTGTGTGTGTGTGTGTGTGTGTGTGTATAGTCATGCTGCCTTTTCTTTTTAATCATCTTGCTTTTCCTTCTCAAGGTACATTTTTCCATATTAAGTCCTTCCTATGAAGAACTCAACTGTAATGTGAAACACAATTTTGTGTATCTTTCTAATTGGCTGAGTGATAGTTATATAGATCTGTATGGAGTAGCAAGGTTTGTTAATTGGCTTTCTACGCCAGTGGTAACAATGAGAGTGGATGTGGGTGAGGTGTCTCTTTATTCACGTATAAGAGAAAGACATCTCCATGAACATTTCAAGTGTTCTCTGAATTTCTAGAAATGCTATGCCTAGCAGTATTACTTAGTGAATACCTTGAGATCGTAAATAAATAGAATTTCTTATTTTCTAGCATTTTCAACAATCATTGACTTTCTGAGTCTTTTAGGATTTTATGATAATTTTAAAATACCTAGAATTTTATTGTAATATGTTGAAAGAGGTACATCTGAACCACCTTGATGTTAATTATGAATTCATTTAATGTTAAAATGCTAAGTTGTTCACTTGATGGGCAATTATGTGCAGCCTTAAGCTTTACCCCAACGTTCAAAAATAAGCACTGGACAAATTTTAGCTTAGTAGTAAGGCGGCTGCAGGTTATGTCTACATTTCTGGATAGATGATAAAACAAACATGTATAAAAGTTGTTCTGTAAAGGTAACTCATGCAATGAATTCAATAGAAGGTAAAGGTTAAGTCCAACTTTTCCTAAGGATTAGGCTAATGAATGTTCTATAAGAATTCCCTTTATAGATGAGTGAAATGAAGCTCAGATAAATTGAGAAGTCTTAATTTCATGTTTATTTGTTGGATGATGTATGTATTCAGTATGTTGTTTGCTACACCCATGCATTGTGAAAGGTTTATGGAAATTAAAAAAATAGATGTAGGGATAGAGATGATGGGTGTCGCTCAGTGGTTAGTATGCTTGCCTACACAGCAGTGACAAAGCTCCATTTCATCCCTAAAGTTGCGGCAGGAAGACAGAAACAGATAGGGTGGGGTTGACTTCCCACCCAAGTAGCCGTCAATATAGTGGGACTTTACTCAGTGCTACAAAGAAATGAGTGAACAAACCACGATCAGCTACGGAGGAGCTGTAGAGATACACAACTAGATGGCACGATTCCAATCTGAGAAGTCTTGTGTTTCCATCTGCCTAATAACCTGTCAAAGGCAAAGGAGTACTGACTGTAAAAGACCACCATTTGCCAGTGTTAAGGAAAAGTACTGGAGCAAGTGGAAGAAAAATATTATCTGGAGTGGTACTGCAGCAGTAGACTCTTTATACCCCAAACCCAAAGGAATGTACCACACCAAGAGTGGACTCCAAGGTTAGACATGGACCTCGGGCTCATCGATTGTTAAAAACTGTGGTGCTGAGATCAGTAGCATGCAGTGTGCAGTGTAGGGTAGGTGGCAGATGAAAACGCATGGTGCTTTCGAAGTATTTTTTCTGTGAGTCAGAACGTGCTCCAAAATTGTTCTTTTTATAAATGCCCACTTTTTTGGTAGCCTATTTTTCTTTCTCTTTTGAAGGGAGATTATCTCCAAAGCTCATGAAGACTTTATGATATCAGAGTGAAACTCAGCTATAATGGTGATAATTGATATAGTAATAATGTATTCCTTTTGTACACATATTGAACCATATCAGTGTCTGAAACCAGGTGTCCTTGGGGTGATAATGCAGCTGACCTGAGTTTCACTGTACATGTGTCTCCTTTGAGTTCTCAGTAACAAATGGAGACTTTGACAGCATTACTAAAAGAAGGTGCCATATTCTGGAAATAGATTTATGCAAATATGAACGGCTCTCGTGATGTGTCATCATTGCCTTGTCCTTAGAGCATCTGGTCACATTGCAGTTATCGGCATCCATTTCCACATGGTGTTCTGCCCATGGTCAAACACCTTGGTTCCCTTTTGTGCAGCCTGGGAGTGATTCCACAGTCTGGGAGCAGGTGTTGAAGAGAATGATAGGAAAGTCAAAAAGTAAGTGGGTAGAGGGCACACAAAGAGCCTTTCAAAATGTTCTTGTGAAGGAAATGGCGGCTCAGCATTCCGAGGGATCGAGTTGTATCTTAGTGCCTTTTCTTATTACCTTTTAAAATTATATATTTAAGTTCTTAATTTTTATCTTATTTTTAAGACAGGATCTTACTCCATCAACATTCCTGGGAAGGAACTCTCCATGTAGATCAGGCCAGCCTCTAACTCAGAGAGGTCTACCTGCTTCTGCCTTCCAAGTGCTGCCATAAAAGTGTGCACCACTGACCATACTTGGCCTTTTTCAGTATTGTGTGATAGAGATTATTCAGTGTGTGTGTGTATGTGTGTGTGTGTATGTGTGTGTGTGTGTGTGTGTGTGTGTGTGTGTGTGTGTGTGTGCATGCGTGCGTGTAGCCTAGAGTGGAACTCAGGTGGTCAACTCCACAGCAAGTGCCTTTCCCTGCTGAGTCTTCTTGATGGCTGTCATAAATTAATTCTTAGTATAATTTGTTGTGAGGAAATGCTCTACTGTTAACAAAGTAGTAGGGATTGTTTCCACATCTGTTTCTAGCTCTATAGTTGAAGCCCCTTACCTTTTTCTTTTCTGTTGACTCAGTGTCATGGTGATGGTGAGTGTGGCATTTCGCTGTGGTTGATATACATGCTGAGGATATGTTAGAATTTTTTCTTTCTAGGGAAAAGGTTTGAAAAGAACTTAGGGGTTTCCCCCCCCATAATTAGGCTACCAGGTGTTGCTTCATGCTCTTCATGCTCTTCATGCTCTTCATGAGTACTTTGTGTGGCTTCCCAGCATTTACTGATTTGTTAAGCAATATTCTCTATGGTTTGAAAAAAAATCAAAGTATGTAGGTTAGATATATGTCTAAGTTTGAATTAATAATTACTAATGTATCTGCTTTCATTCAGTGAAAGGCAGATAAAAATCTATAGTTGAAAAATATATGAATATTATATGATTTAGATCTTTTAATGGTTCTTTTTCTGTTGCTTGGCATTCATTATCTTCACAGGCAAGCCTAGGTAGTCCTGTGGCTGAGATTGGCATGAGTAAACATTTATTATGCTGGTCTTACGCTCTGGTCCTAGATCTGTTTTTTTTTTTTTTTTTTTTGTGGTTTTCTAGTCTCATCTCTGCTTACTTCTCCCTCCCCTACCAAAAGATACTTATGTATAATTATGAAGAACAGGTTATGCTGTGACTTATTCTGTGTCTTAAAATGGATATTTTGACTAGATCTTATAATTTCTATTATATCACAGCATCTTGGACTTTGAAGAGCAGATAATGATAAGTTAGTTCACAGGATGTGTCCTGAGTCATCCTTGAGTTTGAGGAAGGTTAGTGGCCAGGGTAGGTTGAGTGGAACCTTGATTCACTAGTGAGAATCTGTGCTATTGAGTTCTTAAAAGGGATTGGTGGTCGTTTTATCCTTTTGCTCATCAACATGTCAAGCACATAGCATGAGACACTGTCTGAAGCAACAAGATGGAGAGCAACTGAGGTAGTTTATTGGAATCTTCTTCTTCTTCCTCTGGCCTCCCATATACCCCTTGGGCATGCCCCCCCACAATGAAAAATGTAAAAAGAGCTTTACTAACAAACAAGTGAATAAAGCCCAGCCATGCAGGCAATTGAGGAGTGCTTACACTTGTCTCATTGTGATTTAGCTTTTACTTTGACCACACAGGTGGGAGCCCAAGGTGACTCCTCTAAGTTATTTCCAAGTTGACATCACAAGCAAGCTTTACTTGAAAAGAGAGGAAACTGAGCTGTAAATACCAGCAGATTCAGAAAAGATTTATAATGGGACAAAACCCAGTTGGAAACATGAGAGGAGATGCTCCTCGCTCTTACCTCCTCGCTGAACCTGAGAGGAAGGGCAGGCAGGCCACCCAGATGCCAACAGCCATGGGGAAGGGAGAGAGACTGTGTACAGAGCCCCAAGACCCAAGAGAGAACAGTGAGGGTGTTTGTGAGGTAACTTTGGTTTTTCTGTTCAACGAAGTCTTTTCACATCTTCCATGGTGTTTTGCCTGCTTCCTGGGCTCCATTTTCTCCTTGTGTATTCTATAGATAATTGCTTCCTTTCTAGTCTTTTCTCTTCTGGCTAGACAATCTACTATTTCTCCAGCCTGACAGGATGAGGGAAAACCTGAAGACTATCCCAAATTTGTATATTTACATGTGGATAGTATAATTTCCCAAGGAATCAGATTGGATGCCTTGTGGTATACAACTTTGAGAAGCAGATGTTTTTAAGAAGAAAGATTTTTCTCTGTTAGAGTTTTCACAGTTTTGTTCCTTTTCATTAATATATCTGTCGGCTTTGTACATTTGCTTACAGTGAAATACACACATCTGCACACATAATATACAAGCACACATGCACAGAACATACATATATACATGCCCACACACTACACACACACACTCACACACATATGTAATCCTCCACTTGGTTACTAGAATTATCCCAGTTTTCTTCAATTTCAATGAGCAATTGACAATGAATTGAAAATGTTACCATAGCTTCAAAACACATGGTTTCCAGTGGGGACTATTGCCCGTTGAGGATTGACAGAAGATAACCCTGGATTGAGGAACACTTGCCCATATCAGGTTCATTTTCATTTCAACTTCAAAAGGAATCTTTCAATGTAACACTCTTTCCCCAAATCTACTTTCAATGTCTTTTCACTGACTGACAGAGACTGGCATAGGAACACGTTCTTCACTGTGGTTTGGGGTTTGACATCAGGGCTATGTATCTTGTATTCATCCAGGTGTACCCTTTATTCTTACAGAGATGTGAGATAAAAAGGATGATTTTAATAGAAGTGTGTGAGCGAGCATGCTATTTTCATACATTTGAGCCCAAGAGTACTGTGCTAACGTCCCAATAAAGGCTCTGCTATATATTTAAAAAGAGGGTCCTTTGCTTTTTGACTTCATGCTACTTTTCCCCTTTATTCTGTACTTCTGGAGATTTTGCTTGTACTCTACAAAGTTTTAGAGTCCAAAGTACAATTTTAATGGTGCGCTTAAAGAAAGATATTTTTAATTTTGCATTCCATTTCGAATCATTTACTCACATAAAAGGACTTGCAGAGATGGAGAGCTTCAATTATGTTCATATGTAATTATGTGGCAGCATTTGCTTCAAATCATTGCACATCTTTGGTGGGGGTAGAAAGTATTTCTTAATTACTGGCTGGACTGATTTTTCTCTCCCCCCTCTGGTGAGTGTATGTGGCCTTCCTGATGAGCTATTTGAAATTCTCTGACACGACCATGTAACATGCACAGTTGCTAACTGGGGATTGTCATGTTTCAGTGATGGGGACTTGAGGGGAGCTTCTACACCCATTGTCTGGAGCCCTACTCATATTTGTGAAGTATCAAGACCTTAACGTTGGTCGTACTTCCTCTGAAAACTAACACATTTGTTCAGCATATTACACCTGTAATTTTGCAGTTCAGGGAGCTCTAGTTTCCTTCTATCGATGTGGAGGTTATAGGTGGATGGTATGAATTGTTCTGTACCGAGTTTATCTATAAGTTACTCATATTATGACTTGAAGCCAGTTCTGTATAATCTCTGGTCTCTATGATCTGTAATCATATATGGTGATCATAAAACTTTAATGTGGATTCTAAAATGTAAGTTAAAAATGGAATGGCAGCAGTGAGATATAAAAACATTGAAGGCTGGAAAATTCACTATGATTCCTGAAGTACTAGTAGCAAGCTGTTTTTGCTTGGTGTAGACTTAGAGCTCAACAGTGTGGTACTTCTCTCTTTCCTTTCTCATATTAGCAAAGCAAGAGGAAGGAAAGCCACATTAACAAAGCATGTACCTGCCATGAAACAGTTGGAATTATAGCCACAAAAAGGAAATGGAGTGAGTTTGTGTCATAGTGGGGAGCTGAGCTGTGATAGGACTCAGGCTTGTTGGCGTTCAGGGCTTTTATTGTTCTTTGCACCAAAGGCTGTTTTCTTTTGAGATTGGGTGTAGTTTGACACTTCTGTAATCTTGGCACTTGGGAGGTGGAAGGCAGAGATAGAGGCAGAAGTATCACGCCTAGGCTATTGGCCATTCAGGTCTTTACTAAGCAAATCACTGTGACACACATCTTCACACAGTGTAAACAAATATTACTCAGCTATTAACTAGGCACATGCCTCCTCTTCTATAAATTAAAAAGTCATTTGCCAGCTATTTGAGATGTATGTAACACAGTGACATTCATTGTAAATTTTTTTGTTTTTCAGTTTCTTAAACTTTGAAAGCACATCATATATTCATATTTGTAAAGATTTAGGGCAGTGCCTGGTGCATATCATGCAGTATAAATGTCTTTTAATAAATAAGTAAATAATTATTAGGCATATAGTAGCTAACGATGGATGAGTAAGACTAAACATTGCTATTCCTCAAGGAAAGGAAATATGAGAGGAGTTTAAAAACATTTTTATATCATAAATTATCAAAATGTCATTTGTGAACATTGAATCATTTATCTTTTATGACATGGTTGCCCTTAGTCCTTAGTCTTCCCAAGACTGGATCAACGTAACTGATGCTCTTTGAAGATGGAGTACTCATAGGTTTCAGTGCAAATGCAGGCTCTGCTGTGCACATTTTTAGTAAAAACTGTTCAGAATGAAATGGTGAATGAGAGCATCTGTAATTTTCTTCTGCTGTGATGATTGTCCTGATGTCACATTCGTTTTCCCAAAGGTAGAAAAGACCCAAATGTATTCTGTATTATTTTTCCTCTGTGAAGATAAAAGCCTGTCATTTGTGTTTCGAACTGTGTCCTGTGTGGTGATTGGTATTATTTGAAATTTTGTTAGTGCCTGCATGTGGGCGCTATCTGTGAAATGTGTCTTGCAATATTTTTCCTCTTCTTGAAGTTTTTTGTATGTAGCTATTGTGTTCCAGGCTGACTTGTAGGTTGCAGAAGGGGAATGAAAAAGGACAGTATGATCTTACAGCCTGAGTACAGGTGTCACTGCTACATGGTCAGAATCGAGCAAGGCCCCACAAAGGTAAAACAAGCAGGAACTTGCCCACTCGGAAATGTTCAGAGGGCTTCTTGCAGCCAACTAGAAGTTGGACTTTGAAGAACGAGAGGGTGTCAGCAGGTGAGGGCAGGTGGTTGAAAAGGGAGGAATCATTTGGAGGATTTTACAAAGACAGATGCAGAGGGAGGTCAGAACAGACTGACCTTGAGACAGATGATGAAAGTTCTGTGTGTGGTGGTTTGCTATTACAAGGGGAGTGGACTCAGAAGTGGCTGTAAGGGTAAGCTGAGGCCAGATGATGCTGACCTGTATCACCAGTGTGAAAGGGTTTCTTTTTGTCCCAAAAGCAATGGGGTTCACTTAAAAATATTTAGAAAAAGATGCTTGTCCATGTGTGGGGAAAGCGGCCAGACAAGATTTTTGTTGTTATTTTCCTTCAAAGGGTCTTCATTTGGTTTTTAAGTGTTCAGTACATAATTGGGGTGGTTGAAACAACATTTCCACATATTTGTATTGTTTCAAGTTGAATTGTACCATTTTTTATAGTTGTACCTTCATGCCTCTGCCCAACAGTAGGCTTAAAGTGTTTATTGATCCAGTCTCTCCTTAGCCCACTATGCATGTCTCTGCATTGTGAGTGAATTTTGCCATAGGACTCACTGGCATACATGACATTTTGCCCTTTCATACTGAAAACAGTTTATTGTTGACAGTGACACTTAAGACACAATAGCCAGATGTGATATTACTAGAACTCTGAGTATTATGGAGTTTGTCTTGGCAAGTTATCTTTCTGTGGCATCTTATTGTGTCATGATAGTCTCTAGGGCTATGGGACAGTGACTGTTCAACTTTATTTTTTATGTTAAATGCTACTGAGTAGTAACTTTTAATTTTATGTGTTAGTACACATGCAACATTAGGAGCTGGTAAGAGGCTCAGCATGGTGTGTAGAGAAATGGGTTGTGGAGCTTCATTTATTGGAATCCTTGGTGATAGCAGTTGTGGAAAAGATGTATGGGTATGGGTGAATATCAAAGATTGTCAACAGTACAAACTGATGTTTAGTTAGGGATATATTTCAGGAAGTTAGCATATTTGTGGAAAATGCCTTATTAGTAGACACACGTGTACAAGTGTAGCAGA
The DNA here is from genome assembly GCF_017639785.1 of Mesocricetus auratus. Classification (NCBI taxonomy): domain Eukaryota; kingdom Metazoa; phylum Chordata; class Mammalia; order Rodentia; family Cricetidae; genus Mesocricetus; species Mesocricetus auratus. The sequence goes on from NW_024429195.1 coordinate 63,729,584, forward strand.
AAGTCATACCACTTTGAAAAAGGTGGCAATTTCTTCAAGGAAGGCATGCTTAGCTGGGTTAGAGAACATATATTTACTGTATCTTTTATTTTTTAAATAAAAAAGTGTACTGGAAGTAATTACTACCCAAGTGGAGCTTTTTGCCAGCTCTAGGTGATAGCTATAAGTGTATTCAAATAAATGTTTAAGAAGAGAATTGATTTAGGACAGCTGATTGAAAGTTGTTTTAAAAATGGCACATCCTCTGTGAATTGGAGGCCAGCCTAGTCTATAGTATGAGTTCCAGGAAAGGCTCCAAAGTTAGACAGAAAAACCCTGCCTCAAAAACCAAAACAAAAAACTAGCACGTGAGAGGACACATGTTTGTACCCCCAGCATGGAATTCATAGTGAGAATCCATCTCAGAAAACCAAAACAAGATTAAAAAATATTATGTGTTTATTATGTATTAACAAGAAGTTTATAGTAAAGCATTCTGAGGGTTGGTTTTACAACCTGAATTCAATGTCAGGGACTCATGTGTCAATTCTTGTCCACAAGCAGTTTCTCTCCTTTATAATAGGTTGCGACCATAAATGTCAAGTTCTTACTGTAAGTTCCCATCCTGGCTAATTTTTTTGTGACTTGACACAAACTAGAGTCATCTGTAAGGAGGAAGCCTATAAAATGTCCCCGTAAGATTCAGCTGAAGGGCATTTTTGTAACAGTAATTGATGAAGGACCCAACGCTTTGTGGGCTGGTGGTTCTAGGTTCTGTAAGAAATCCGACTGAGCAAGCCAGTAAGCAGCATCCTCCATGGCCTCCTTATCAGCTCCTGCCTCCAGGTTCTTGTTCCGTTTATATTCCTGTCCTGACTTTGTGATGAACAGTGATTTGGAAGCATAAGCCAAATAGACCCTTTCCTATCCAAGTTGCTTTGGTCATCACCTCTCTTCACAGCAAGAGAAACCCTAACTAGGACAGTCACCCACAGAGGGAAACAGAGAGATCGGTGCCTTATCAAGGAGAAAATGTTTTTCCCAGAAGTCCATTATGTCTCTTTGGTCAACACCTCAACTCAGTCTATTCATTAAACAGTACCTGGTAGATTATAGGTGCTAAGTATTTGTTGAAAGTTATCCCTTTGGCACAGCCTAATAAACTTGTAATAGATGAGGTTTGAGCTTGTTTGTAATTGTCATTTTAGTCCAAAGTTTACTGATATTGTTTTTCTGAAATGATAATTAATGGTAGAAGACATTTTTTCTTTCCCTCTTCTTCTCTTCTTTTCTTTTCTATTTTCCTGTCTTTTCTTATCTTCTCTTTTCTTGTGAAGAAATTTTTTTAGTGAGTTCATTTGAAAACTGAGATCTGATAGATTATAGGTCTCAGTTCTGTAATCTTCCCCAGATAAGATGATAGATGCTCAAACAGGTTTTTGCTCTTCGGTGGGGATGTTGACTCCTTGCTTTTTGCTTTGGTACCTGTTCTGTGTTCATTATTTTTCATTGATCATAAAATTGTATCATCATCAGCATGGTGGTTTAGGGTCCTACTATGGGTTATATTAAGAATATTTGGAAAATCTGAAAGATATGCCATTCATTTGAAAAGATAGACATAGTTTGATGTCTTCTTTGTACTGACAGCCAGGTCCCACCTTGATAACAATGCTGTCACTTTGAAGTTACCTGAAGACCTGCATGAATTTTTCTTGGACAGCAATGTGAATAAACATTTCTTTTCCTAGAATATCCTTAGTATCTTTGATAACTTTCTTACACTGTATTTTTAAAAATCCTAAAACTTAATACATTAAGCCAACTGGTTATGTAGCAAAATTTTATCCTTGCTTCAGAATTGTCCCTCCCTTCCATCCCATACATGCATCATGGCCAGATACTGTGTACAGTTCTGTTTTGTGTCTTAAATGTACTTGCTGTTTATAATTATGTCTGTAGTTCTATTATAAGGAATTATTCTATCACATTTAGGCTTTAAAAAATACTACTATGGACCATTTCATTAGTTTTTTATATTGTAAATTGTTTCCTTAGTGAAGAGCTTCAAGTTTTATCTTATGTAATAGTTTCTTCTACATATTACAGCCTGGGATGTATCTTCTATAATCCGAACACAATTTCTTTGGAAAAACAGCAGTGAAATTTTATTAAACTCTTAATAATTTATAATGCTTAGCCAAAGAAAATAAAAATGATTACTGAAAGGCACAAGTCTTCACTACACATAAATTGTGTGCCAGTGGCAGCCACTAATTCGAAGCAGCTTTCGAATCTGAGCAGAAAGTTTTTAAATTATCTGAATTATAGTTCTAACTTAATTTGTCATCCAAGGACATGAAATTAACTTCTTTAAAAACAGCAAAGTAGGCTGACACAACATATTACAATACTTCAGTGCTGAGAGCAGGCTTGAGTTCAGATAGAGATTCCCACTTGTTTGCTGCTTTTACCCCCATGGCTAGTTAACATGAAGTTTTGGGCTGTGTTTAAGGAAGGCGCCAAGAAGACATGGAGTCCTATCCAGGGACCCTCCAAGATGGCTTCCTTCTCAGCCTAACTCCAGTTAGGCATGAGGCTTTGTCTCAGAGGAGACATTCTCCTTAGGCATTTTTGTCATCTTTTCCAAAATATCAATAAACTTTATGGAGTAGAACATATAAAGTTAACATATTTTCTGAAGTGTCTTAAAGGACAAAGTTGTTTATTTTTTAAGGTAGCAGGATGGAAAATGTTTAGTTTGACCGCAGCATAATAAACCAATAAAGCCAGCTGGACAAACATTTACCCACTAAAGTAGGTGCTAAAGCCAGGCGAGAATCCCTCTATGCAGCTTGAACATGTGCTAAGAGCCTTGTTGCAATTCTGGCAGATTATTTGCAAGATTAGTACTGACGCTACAAAGCAGTGTCAACTGGATGGAGGCCAAGAAAAGCCTCCATGTTTTAAATTTTCAGTAGTTGGGGTTCTGACTGATCTTTGCTCTTTGTTGAGACCCTTTCTTGAGGACGTTGTAGAATAAAATCAGTTAGGCACATCTATTTTTCCCCCTCTCAAAAGGCTTCTTTATTTAATTCAATCGAGGTCTTCAAACAAAATGTGTGGTGTATTGTTGCCAAATAGATCTATAAGGAGAATGAAAATCTCAAACAAATATGCCAGATATACAGCTGCTAATCTGGCAGCTAATTGGAATATTGACAAATTCAATAATGTATTCAAGATTTTTGTGCTCAACTTTTAAGAAATTTTAATGTTGACCAGAGCTGTATCTTGACACTTAAGGCTGTTATCCATTAAATACATAATTGTTTTCCAAAACGTGAGGCCAATGTAGCCAAATAAGTAGGAAGCATAGGGAAGGGATTTCCACTGTCTGCTCTTAAGCAAAACAAACACAACAGCAGCTCGAGCCCTGTACAAACAGAATTATCCACAGACCTCTTTAAAACAGCGTTTCAGAGCTGAATAAATTTTTTGGGGAAATATCATTAGCAAAAATTAAGTTATTCCCTCTTTAAACAGTGGTATAGATGTTGATAATTTTAGGGAGCACACACACACACACACACACACATTTTAGTGTTTGAAGGATTAGTACAGTTAGTGTGTGTGTTGGCTCCTTTTCTCACTGTTGTGACCCAGTGTTCACCTGAAGCAAGTTTATGATTTGTTTAGGCTCAGAGTTTAAAAAGGAATAGAGTTTCAAGGCCGGAAGTTGTCTAGAATGCTATTTTAAGATGTGTTACATTTCTTTATGCTGTGGAACATTCCTTTAATGATGCAAAGCTGTGTTGCATTCTTTTATGTTGCATTTGTTTAACTCTGTGAAGCTGTGTTACTTTGGCTGTCTAAATCACCTGATTGGTCACATAAAGAGCTTGTCAGCCAATAGCAAGGCAGGACAAAGGATAGGTGGGGTGGCAGGCAGAGAGAATAAATAGAAGGAGAAACCTGGGAAGGAAAGATAGAAGAGTAAAGAGCAAGAAGAGAATGAGAGAGGACATAAGGGGCCAACCACCTGGCTACACAGCTGGCCATGGAGTAAGAGTGAAAATAAGATACACAGAGGTAAGTAAAGGAAAAAGCCCACAGTTAAAAGGTAGACAGGCTAATTTAAGAATAGGTGACAAGTAATGAGCCAAGCCAAGACTGGGAATTTATAATAATAAACATCCGGGTGTCTATTTGGGACCTGGGTAGTGAGCCCCCAAAAGAGCCAAGAGCCAAAAGAGCCAAGAGTCAAAAGGGTAAAGAGAAAAAGCAAAACAACCAACAGCAGAGGTGGAATCCAGTGGGAGATGCTGAATGTCACTTGGTGTATAGTTGGGACCAGGGACAGGTGGACAGTGTGCTCACTTGACTTCTCCTTTTGCCCTTTGGGTTCCAGGAGTTTGGACACATTTTATATTTCGCTTTAATCCTCAGGCCTATGAAACTCAACTTTCTTGTTGTGTTGTTTACTTCATTCTGTTACAATTTTTGTAGACAATGTGCTACCCTAATCATCCTTCAACAGTCCTTCCTTTAACAGTTATCCACATGCATTTTTAAAGATTGCGCATTCACAAGCTCTACCGCTCCCTTCCCTCTCCCCACATTGTGAATGTGATTAGTCATGTGTATCAGTTCTGTCATGGTACCAGGTACTTAGAGAGCTCCACTAGTATGAACATTGTAGTTGGTAAACTGCTACTCTCCTCCTCATTGACCTTCCTGTGATTTTACCCGGGTTCATATAAGCCTCCCCATGGCCCACACACTGAACCTTTAATACTGAGCCTAGTACAAACCTGCGAAACACTGCTCCCATGCTCATTCTCTGTATGTTTCAAATAGCACCTATGGGTCTGTCATACATGGGAAATGGAGTTTGTGTGTATCTCATACTACATATCATGGTTTTTTTTTTTTTGGTAATATAGTCGAGTTGAATTCTGGAAGAAAAGTGAAGAATTCGATATTATTTTAATGGGGGTGTTTTGAAGTTGTTATTTAAAAAGCTATATGGCTTTTGGTCGATAGAAAAGTCAATCAATGCATAGTGTTCGGTGAAAGGCCTCTGCACCACACAGATTTCCAGCATGTTGCACCTATTTAACATCGTTTAGACATTTTAGTCAGTGCCGATAGCTGCAAAAGAAATGGACCAAAGGGGATTGACCAGAGCTTGCACTCCTTTTTTATGAAATATTTTACTTATAGTTCAGACAAAGTTGGGGGTGGGTGTGTTTGAAAGAAATCATGAATTATAAATTAAAAAGGCCCTCTGTTTAGAGACCTCTGGAATGGCAGAAACAGCTCCGTGACAGCCAGTCCAGTCATGAGATTTATCCCTATGTCCTTCTTTTCAGTCTTTTAGAGACTACTTATTTTTATCAGAGAAAATAGGGAGTGAATGTTAGTGAGATCACACACACACACACACCACACTTTGCAGACTAGAAAGATTCACACACCACTTGTATATTCTATGATTCTCTATCAGTTTTCTATTTATACTGTCTTTTGAGTCCAGATGGGATGTCAAGACAAAGACTGGCTGATGCAAACAGTGCTGACTTTATTGTGGGGACAGACTTGGTGTCATGTCATCAACAGCCCCGTGACAACCATGGCTTTGTTATTCTGATGGCTCGTTACTTTCCCCACTATCCTTTCCTCCCTGAAAATCATAATCAGTGTGAAACACCCTCTGTCCCCAAGTAGTCGTCTGTGAGCATAATGTTGATAATGAAACCCTTGTTTTGTTTGAAAGTTCAGCTTTGGTGGAGTGTGCTTTCTACCAAGATGATCATTTTCAGCATGTGGAGCCCATTAGGTTGTGTTGGAGCTGGCCTCACTGTTAAATTTACTAACACTGCATCTGCTCCCATCCTGATGATAACACCTGGATCAGTTTAGAACTTGTGTAGAAGTTTAAGATACGGTGTAGTTAATTTCTAAAACAACTGTTGGTCTTTAGATGTGTGAACCCCACGGTCTTTCACATTCCAGATGAACCCATTGTCATTTGAACACATTTATACCTATGTGTGCTTTCTGAATGTGAAATAAAAAACATGTGTTCCCTCCATGCTCTTTGTTTTCACTTAAACTCTTTTGCAGGGCGACAATAGTGAGCTTGTTACTGTTCTTTCCCTTTTGGGTGGTGAGGAAGATGGCCTTTATATTTAACTTCTGTAACCTTTAGTAAATGTTCACTGAAATGAATAGTTGATGGATGACTTTCTTTCCTGCTCTGTCAGAACACATACAAACTCACAGTCTGAGCCATTTATGATAGCATAAGTAAGCCATTGATTCCTCCTGGAAGCTGTGAAATAGACAGGCATTAAAAATTAAAGAAAGGCTATTTAGTTACTAAGACTACATGCCTTATCTCTGTGGCTAGCTAAAAGCCCAGTGCCAGTTCACCAGAGCTTTGAAAAATGACCTTTCCAAATGACCTCCTGCCTTTTAGAGACAGCAGAGTTTGGAGTTCCTGTTAAAAGTGCTAAATGCCCTTTGGGAGTGGTAGTACAGTTTTAGTTCCATTAGAAACATTGACCATCACCCCAGGATGCCCTCAGAGAGGAAACCATTGGAAGACATGACCAATAAAAGCATCTGGGAAGCCCTGTTTTGTAGTCCTCCCCAAGGCAACTGTTAATATTAGTTTTTTTCATGTAAAAAGGTCCATTTTCTCTGCCTAGAATGACCATAGTAGAGTCCATGACATCGCCCTTTATGACACAGATCTGTTTCTGACTGTAAACTCTTTCAGGCTGTGGTTTATGTCATGTCCGTAGCTCACATGACTAGGCTTAGGTCATATGGTTGGAGATATTCAGCTTTTACTTGCAAATACAGAGGAGTTTCAATGTATATTATCCTTTTTGGTTAATGCACTATCTTTGAAAATAGGTGTGTTGTGTGATTTGAAATGCTTGCACCATTTTTTTCTGTCTCATGCAAGAAAACGATATGATTTGAATTTATGCCTAAGGAAATCTGTTTATAGAGCACCCTATCATGTTTCATTAGAAAAGATGATCATAGATAGTACATAACTGTCATCCTTATGACCATGCTGCTTCCCAGAATATCCTAATTAGTCTGTGACATCCAAACTCTGTGATGTTCTCCTCTTTTTTTTGTGCTTTTTTTTTTCAATCACCTCACGTAACTTTGCATTCATCTATCCTGGCAGAGTTAGATGGCTGTGGATATCATTTTTGTGCTCTGACATTGGCTAATGGGCTTAATTTATGATTAATACAAGGACAGTTTCACATGAGTTCAGTAGGAGAAACAAGTTTTAAAGGTGTTGGGGGAATATGCTGAGAGGAATGTAAATGAATACTGCAAGTGGTCATATTGACTAGTGTTTTGGAAAAGTAATGCTCTTTTTGTTGGAGGCAAGATCCTTCAATGAAGCTGACCTTGACCTTGAACTTGTATTCTATTTTATCAGTCTCCATAATTGTTGGATTATAGGGCTCTGCTACTATGTCCAAACGTGCTCTTATGTGGCAGTGAAGACAGTATACATACATGCATGCATACATACATACATATATTTAAGATAGCCCTTTATTTTTCTAGAAAACGCATATGTTGTAGAATATTTTAAGTTGTGGTACTTTTGTTTATGCTCTGAAACATTTGTTTAATGATGCAAAGGTGTGTTTGATTAAATACATTTCACCTACAATCAGGAGGCTGGGCCAGCAACTAGCTGACAGGAGGTTGTGGGGAGGAGCCAGGTGGGGAAGGGTTTATAAGGAGGGTGAGAAAGAGCAGGAGGACTTCTTGAGAGAAGCCAGGAGGTGAGCTAGGTGAAGCTGCTCGTTATTCCGCCTCTCTGAGAATCAGGATTCTCCCTCAACCTTTGAATCTTGAGTTCTTCAGAGGGACAGTTTCCTTAGTAGCTTTGCAAGAGTCAGTGTCTGAGGCAATAGAATTTCCTCAGGTTTTGGCTCTTGGGGCCTAGCCGCCAGTGGTAGCAGCAGAGTGGCAGTTGATGGATAGGATAGCTGTAGCTTAAAAGACAACAATTAAAAAAGAAAAGCACATATGTATGTGTGTTTTGCCTGGATGTATGTCAGTACACCATGTGTATACACGGTGCCTTTGGAGGCCAGAAGAGGGCATAAGAAACCCTGGAGCTGGATTTACAGAAGGCTGTGGACTGTCTTGTGGCCAATGAGATCAAACCCTAAGGAAGAGTAGCCCAGTGCCTCTTAACTGCTGGGCCATCTCTCCAGCCCCAAGACAGTCATTTATTAAGTCTTCACTGTGTATCAGGCCCCAGGCTTTGGAATTAACCTAGTTATCTTATTTAACCTTCATCAGCAATGGTTTATAGATGAGGAAAGGGAATCATAGTGAGCACGTCCAAGACGAATGATTTCAATCAAGATTTGGCTACCTCTGCAGTGTTTGGGGACGTGCGTTTTTAACACTGAACATGAATATTAGGAGTTGCTTCAGATAAAAGATGAATGTAGTTTCGTTTTTATGGGCTGGAGTGAAAAATTAGATCTGTTATGCTTAGATTCCTCTGATTGAATACCATCTTCCATTCTCGTATATATATTCTGCCTGTTCATTTCATGCCTCGTGCATTCATTTAATTAACATGGTTACTTGTATGTTGAAAAAGTTTTATTGGCAGTGGTGTGGGGAGGTCCGTATTGTGTTCACCGATGGCAGTGTCAGTCATGTTTGAGTAAAGGTGATGTCAAGTCTTACTTGGAGAGTCCAGGTTATTGGGTTAGCAGTGGAAATGAAATGCTAAACAGAGGTGCTCCTCGAGAGACTGTATATGTAATTGAAGTTAATGAAAGTGTGTAGCGGTTCATACCTTTCATTCTGATAGTTTTAAAGGCACATGCTTGCACTCTATAACTTGTCTGTTGGTAACACGAGATCTGAAGGAGCTCGCTGATCATTTTCCCATGACATTTAGCACATGTATATTGTAGGCCTACAATGTGATTTATTTAAAAGGCTGCAAACAAAAAGCACCATAGCTTCTTGGAATTTAACTTTTTCCTTGATTATTAAAATTTCATCAAGGATTGACTGACATCCCAGATCAGAAAATACTTATATTGGAAAGACAGTAAATTTTAATGATGAACTTAATATCTCTCTCTGTTTTCATTTTTGCATGAAATATCTCTGACTTTGCATGACAAATTAGAGAGTTGCTGGAGGTTTGTGGACCAAATGTTTGTGTAGGCTCATCTGTGCTGGTTTTAAAGGAGAGTGTTTTCCTCCCTGCCTGTTTCTCATCAGAGCTCGTATATTCTTCTGTCCAAAAAGACTCTCTGATTTAGCTGTGAGGCTGATTTTATTGTAGGGATGTCTGTGTATCCTGTCATCACAAGGGGTCTTGGTGAAACTTCCCATGTTGTGCGTGTGTGTTGTGGCAATATGTTCAAGTCTGATCTTTCTCAGATGTATGTGTGAGTGTGTGCAACTATTTTATAGCTGCAAAGAGATGCAGGCAGCAAAACCTCTGCCAGAATATGTTTTCTATTAGATTTTGTAAGATGAAATTATGGGTTAGCATGGGGCTTTCATGAGGCTGCCTCTCGCACCCGTCACTGGAAGACGGCTAACACCTTCCTTTGACTCACGTTTTCCAAGATTCCTTAGTGTTAAGAGGACTTTCTTTTTGAAATGCAGAAATTAAAAGAATATGGCACAAAGCATTTTTATAGCTTTATTGAGTCTTGAGGGCAGATATATGGATTCCAGACAAAACGCAATAATAGGCCAGGCTTTTACTTTCAAATGGCCTTACCAACACTTTCCACTGGGGATTTACGTCCATGAGGAGGAACAGGGACTGTCTGAGAGTGAGATGAAGTGGATTGGAGAGCCGCACTCCTGCCCCTTCTGCCTCTCAATTAATGAGTTTCTACTCTAATTAACTAACTTCTCCCACTCCACTTTCCTGATTTGGAGGTTTTATCCCAAACTGAGATAAATCGCACACACTGTAAATTTTGTTAATCTCAGTGTAAATATAAAATACCACTGGTATTTTATTATGTCTGTTTGGTTAGCATTTGTGTCCATATGTTACTGGTCCTATTGGTAGGACTGAGATTCTCCCTTGTCCCTGGTAGAGACCCTAGTCAATTCTGGCGTAACTGAGTATAAAGCACCTCCTAAATTCCTACATCTATTCACAGAGAAGTTCAGCCTTTTAGAAAAGACAGGGTTAAGAGAAATAAAGCTTGGGTATGAATGTCAACACTCACAACTTCAAGGGTAGTGAGTGGAGATGCATCTGATTGTTCCTGTGCTGAAGTGCTGTGTAGTGGTCTACAAGTGCTCCCATTACAAATTCAAGCAGACCTGTAGCAAACACAACAGAATTGTATTTTCCCCACCGCTTTGGAGGCTAGAAACCAAGACCCAGGTCCTGGCAGCTCTGCCTCCCCTTGAAGTCTTGGTCTTACCGAAGGCTTGTTTCTGGATGCATCCTCACATAGTCTTTACTTGTGACCCCTACACATCCCCAGAGTCTTTCAGTGTCCAAATTTTCTTATTTGGACACCAATTAGATTGTGTGAGAAATGACTCATGGAGTCTCATTTTAACCTAACAACCATTTTTAATGTTCTTCTCTCTGTGTCCCTCTCTGAAGTATTGAGACTCTCATGTATTTAGGGAAGCTGGGAAAACCACTCAGCCCATATGAGGCAGGGCGGTAGAAAAGTGGGTTCCCTCCTGTAATCTGGAGGCAGCACTAATCTTTGCTGAACCAAGTCTCAGGCAGGACTCTTCAGTTCTCACATCCATGGCTATCGGAATCCACTGACTCAGAACCACTGTGGGTACTGTAGTGTTGAGCGTGAGCACATTTTGTAACGTGTAAAATGATGTAAACACAAAATAATGTCATAACTAGAATACCTGTGAGGATACGTTGGCAACTTTCAGAAAATTTAAAATATAAAATGTGAAGGCCCCTTGCAGACACTTGGCTGAAATCAGTTTCCTGGCTGCTCCTTTTGGCTGAAGCAGAGGTGACGATAAAGGAAGGTGACTGGGTTAAGACACACTTCAGAAAAGACAATAAGAAGGTGAGCAGATAAGCCAAACATCTGGATAATTTAAAATGAATGGCTTCCCGTCTGTGACACTGCTATTTAAAAGGCCTTTTCGTTTTTTCCTTTCAGTAACTTCCCGACTTTCATGATCTGGCTGAGTTTAGGGTGGGAGTCTCTTAAGCCTGACCCTAGCCAGCAGGCATTTTCCTTTCCTCTACACTCGGGCTTGAGGGCCAGGAACTCTCCTCAAAGATGTGACTTTGTAAGAGAAAGCAGATTGGGACATTTGCCATAATCTCTGCATGTCTTTTCTGAAACTTAACAGCAACTTAATGTGTGGAAATGAAGGCTCCTAAGTGGTGAACACTGGCTTGCTGAGAGTGTACTTGGGTGCCCACATCGAGGAGTACAAAGATAGTCTTCCTATCTTCTTCACAAGCTCTTGGGACAAGACTGAGCTCAAAACAGAGGTGTTGGAGCCTACTGGTTAAGCATACATCTGTCTTAGAATAGAATCTGCCTGATAGAAAGCATTAAATATTTTTGGGGTAAACTCCCCCCATAGACATAACACACAAACACACAAACACACACACACACACACACACACACACACACAAACACACACAAACACACATGAACAGTTTTTTGAGACAGGACATTGTCTGTGGTCTCTAACTTGTGTTCTCCTTAACTCAGCAGGCAGAACAGTGGAATTAAACATGCCCCACCATGCTCAACTATACTATTTGTAAATTAGAAAAATTACAAATATTAATTTGCACGTTGCAATACATTCTTAATTTTTTTTTCCGAGACAGGGTTTCTCTGTATTGTTTTGGAGGCTGTCCTGGAACTGCTCTGTAGATCAGGATGGCCTGGAAGTCACAGAAATCTGCCTGCCTCGGCCTCCCAGAGTGCTGGGTTAAAGGTGTGTCACCAGTGCCCGGCTGCAATACATTCTTTTAAAAAGCCATTTGTAACGGGAACATACTATTGGTATGTAAAATCAAGTAAATAAAACATATGATACTTATCACTACGCATGCCACATAACCTGTACAGCAAGCTGATCAGGAGGAAACAGTAGGACTACATTGAGTTCAGGGTCAGCCTGGGCTACAGAGTGGTAGTCCAGCCTGGACTCAGATTTGTGATCCTCTTGCTAAAGCCTTTCATGTGCTTAGATTACAGGTGGGTTCCATATGCTGGCTTCCCCTAGTTTTTCTTTTTATGAAAACCTACTGACAAATTCATGATGGCTATAAACTGAAATGGCTTTTTTAAACTTGATTTGATAATGAGAACATTTCGTAGTGACTCTTCAAAGCGGTTATCAGTTTCTTGAAACTTCGCAGGGTAGTTTTAAAAGTTTTAATTGAGGCTGACTCAGTTTAGAAAACTGTAATAGAACTGAGTCTACTTACCGTCCCCCTGATAAATTAGGATGGTGTGATATGCATCTAGTGACCAAATAATTAAATAGGAAGTATTCTTCATCATATAAATCTCAAAGGAGGAGAAAATATTTCAAGATGTACAAGAGATAGTATTTGAGCTGAGGACTCTTTTAATCAGTGGAATTAAACTTCTGGTGTAAAGTATTCCTGATATCTTCCTGCTGCTCGCTTTTGCTTTAATCTTGCTAAATAGCTTCCATGTAAATAACATTCAGAAACATCTTAGGTTAACTGCAGTTTGAACGTAAATGATCAGCTTTCAGCGTCACGGAATTTTGAAATGGCAATGTTGTTGTATCTGGAGAATTAAGGATTCTTCAACATTTAGTAGAGCATCTTCCCCACCCATTTCCCTGTAAGAAGGAAGAGTACTGAGGAATGACTTTTTGGGAGGAGGACAGAGTTGCCTTAGCTGTGGGAAGATAATCTCCAACAGTTTGCCTTTCAATTCTGTCACAACCTGGGCCATCTTTAAATGGATTTCCTTTTCCAGTTTTGGAGGATTGTGTGGTGGGGTGGAGAGGATTGCTGTTGCCTTCCGTCCCATAAATGTCCTGTAATGGCTTATGGGAAAAGCTCTCAGGAATGGAAGGGAAATTTGCCAAAAGGACTCCTTTAGTTGCAGGATTTACCTTTGCAGAAAGCACACACATACGTTTTGTGTGAAGGCCCTTCACCACCTCGCCTTCCACGTTTAACTGTGAAAGAGGCTCTTTCTCACATCTTGTGACCTTTTCCACAGACAGCAAGACGGCAAGAATTTATTAAGTGGTAGTTGCTTATGAAGTTATCATTTCTGACCCTGACAGGTTTACAGTCTAGTTGGAGGAGATCAAGAGGCAAACGAGCAAGCAGTTCCAAGTGTAATGATAAATGACAGCCTAATTCTAGTGCCTCCCATTGCCCCTGGACCTAGAGACATCTCTGCCCAGGCAGCCGAGTACCCTTCTCAAAAATGTCCTTGCTCTGTGTGATTCTGAAATACATCACTTCTCCTCAAACTAAGACAGGATTGAGATGTTATAGTATTTTTCTTCAATCGCCTTCCCTATTAGCCAAGTATTTGCATATTAACTAGAGCTTTCTCAATCTAATGGCTTATCCCTAAAGAGAGACTTTAATGAAGGGATTATGGGTTAAGTGGCAAATGAGTGCCAACGACATTTAGGTAAGCCAATTAACCTGATGGTTTTTCACGGTTAATTATCATTGTGTGAGGGGAGGTTAGTGCTCAGAGTGAGTGAACTACTTTTAGATGAAGGGATAATTCCCTCCATACTTAAAACAATTTAGAATTGTCTAAAAAGGTGAATGACGCTTCCTATACTAGTCCTCTCTAATTAGAATTGAGTTTATCAGTTAATGTCTTGGATACCTGCTGTATGATACCTTCCAAAACATGAATAAGATGTGTCTTCTGTTTGAGGAGTAAACAGTATGGTTGGGGAGAAAATTATGTTCCAAGAAGGACAGTGACTCACCCATAAAGGTTATTGGGGAGTCACCAGGAACAGTAGCACCAAAAGAGATAGTGGCTGTTACCTCTGCTGTTCTGTTCTTCCTTCTTGCTGGCTTTTCAAACGTATCACCGTTTCTCCTGTTCTGTGGTCTTTGGAACTACTGACTGTATTTCTGGCAGCGTATCCCCCCAGCGCCATCGCTGCCTCATTAACTTTCTCCCGTGGATGTAGGCTTGCATTCCTGATGCAAGTTTCTGACCTTCTGAAATGGCATGGTTCTGTTTTATGTTCTACTATAGCTGTTAGTATTTTTATTACAGGTGGATTTATCACACTGCCACGAAATTCCCCATACATTATTTGCTGCTTCTGTTAGCTTGAGTATTACTCAAAGTCAGGAATTTTTTTTTTTTTTTTACTATTTCACACGACCTTCTATCTGTTTTGCCCTTTGAAGTCCCTATCCCATTACCAGGCAGATGAATAACCTGGCTGGTGAATACTTTCTTTTACAGAATCAATCTTTTTTTTTAATTGGGCAATGATATTCTATTGGGAAAGGAAAGGGGATATTAAACACACCTGTGTGTCACTCTTTAACACCCGCATTCCTTCTGAAACATGTCTTGTATATTATCCCATTGAAGATCCTTGGAACTCTTCATAAGAAGTCAGTATTATTAATGGGAATGCACCGGTACCCAAAGACAAATGCAGATACATTCAGCGATGGCAACTAGGAATTGCTTTTCATGTAGTTTCCAAATAAGCATGCTGCAGTGATGCAGTGAAGCATATGCATATGGCCTAGGAGACAAGAAATGGTTTGAGCCAAGGAAAAGATACTGCAGATTTTGAATGACATTGGGATGTTTATGTGTAGAGGTAATGAGAGATTGACTGAGGAGGTTTTGAAATGGTAGCCGTGTGTTCTCTCTCTCTCTCTCTCTCTCTCTCTCTCTCTCTCTCTCTCTCTCTCTCTCTCTCTCTCTCTTTCAAGAAAATAAATAGGGAATGGTAAGAGACTTCCAGGGAGTGAAGGTGGAGTTAATGCTATATTTCTGGAACTTTGAAGCTCATAGAATGCATAATGGATCAAAGTGCTAAGGCAGGCAATAGGCATAGCTATTGAGTTCAGTTTAACGATATTTATTGCATGCCTAAGATACATTGGTCACTGGGAGGAGAGACATAATTTCTTTCCTGAGGAGACCTACAGCCTAATGAAGGAAGAATACAAATGGCCAAGCAATTCTAGAATGCTTGCCGGGCAGCATAAGCTGGAAATAATGAAACTCTGAATAAAGATTTTTATGAAAGGGACAAAAGGTGGATTCATGGGATTTTCTGATGTGGCGAAAAGTCTCAAAATATGCTTAAACATTTTAAAGATAGATGCAGAGACAAAGAGAGAAGGGCCCTCATGCACAATCTTGAGTTCCGTGATGGATCAATGATAGATAGTACTTAATGTGGGCACTGAGAAAGATGGAGATGGTTGGTAGGGACGTTCTGTGTGGATTCAGTCTTACTAAGTATAAGGTACAAAAAGAGCAACTGCCCCATTATATGAGAACCGTATAATGATGTGATACTTAACAGTTTTGATCACATGTGTTAGACTAACATCTTTATGACTAAGGTACATCTGTTGACTTTAGGCACAGCAGGATCCAACTATACTAAGAAGTGACTGTTTTACTGTTCACTATGGTTTCTAATGACATGACTTGACTTTACTCTCAGATACACCATGTCTTTCTAAGATCTCATCTCATTCTCAAAATAAGAGGCCCTTTCTCAAGGATTATCACTATCATCTTGAGTCTGACTGGTTGGCTTACCTTTCATTTAGTTGTCTGGTTCAGGGATGGAGACAAAGAGCTTTTGTACAACGAGAGACAGAATTCCAAGACCTTTCCTGAGGTTTGAGGACAGCCTTAACCTAAGGACTGAGAGTAAGCTGGAGCTGTTTTCTAAAGGAAATACTGAGACACCTGTACTAGCAAGAGTAGGTCTGCAAAAACAGCAAGCAATTTTGTAACACATTAAAGTGACTTTGCCTGATATGCTCCTTACCAGGACTTTGCCAAGAAGGGTTATTATTACCTGCAAACTGTACATCAGGAAGCAAAGGTGATATTCTTGGTATTAGTAGGGAAATCACGATTCCATTATTTGTCCCATAAATGTGGGCAGTAAGAAATGTAGCTTGTTAGCAGGCTGGAGAGATGGCTCAGTAGTAAAGACCTGAGGCCTTGAGTTTGATCCCTGGGACCTGTGTAGCATGTAGTGGGAGGCATAGACAGGAGAATCTCCTGGAAGCTTGCTGGGCAACTGGTTTATCATATGCAAAGGCAAAGGACAGACAAGCAACCCTCCCCAACCAAGCAATAATAAGAGACCTTGTCTCACAAGCAAGGGGGGAAGTGGATGGCAACTGCCCACAATTATTGTCCTCTGATCTCTATACACTTGTTGTGTATGTGGGTATATGATGTGTGTATGAATGCTGGTACACTTAGATGTTACGGTGTGTGTGTGTGTGTGTGTGTGTGTGTGTTTGTGTGTGTGTGTGTGTTGGCCAGAGCGCAACATCAGGGAGGCTTCTACTGTGGGATCCTGGAATCCAACTCAGATAGTCGGTACTGTGCAGCAAGCATCTCCCCAACCCAAGCCTAAAGGAGCTTGAAGTGAAATACTCATAGCTTTGAACCTTTGAGTTTGAAGAGTCAAAATCCAAGTAAGTGTTGAAAGCACATGTATTGTTTGTATTGTTACTAGCAACAATGGTTTGTTCTTAATGTTAGTGGTGGTCATGATGACAGCAGCTAACACAAGTATGTATATTTGCACATGTGTATGTGTATTGTATTATACATTCGTGTGTCCCAAGTACATGGTAGAGTGCATGTACACATGATCACTTACACTACACATTGTGTTCCATATAGGAATATATTTTTTGCTTATTTCTTGTGTTGACCTGACAAGGCATGTCCATTTATTTTCAGCTTACAAAAGAGAATACCAAGGTACTAAGAGATGAAGGCATACTGTACTATCATTTCAGTGTATGACCAGTAGGATCCAGAATATATTATTTTTGTCTTTACACTCCTCTGTCTTCTCCTTCCTGGTATCTAACCCAAGGCCATGTGTGTGCTGGGCAAGGACTCTGCTACTAAGATGCATCTCCAACGTCATTTCCTTAGGCTTTGTATCGTGTTACGTTGCTTCAGCTTAGATGTTTCTGTTTGCATACTGCTAAAGCAGGGTTAGTTTACTAAAGACATTCTTTTTCTTTTTTTCTTGCTTGTAAAACCAATTTTAGCCTATTGCAAAGTTGTCCCCCACCCCCAGCCCTAGTTTTAAGGCTCGGCCTTTACTTACATTTCAGCACAATAATAGCAGGGCAATATACCTTTGCTGGTTGAAGCATCATTGTGCTCTGAAGGACTAGGTCATCTCTTGTGAGGATGCTTGAGACTGAAAAGGTCAGCAGGTTCAGGAAATAGCTGCATGAACATGCACTCCACAGCAGTTGACGGGATGGTGACACATCATTGTTCAGCAGTGCTGGCCTTTGTCAACATTTCCTAAGGGGCGGGGGAATCACAAGGCAGCAAGAACAGAGAGCTAAACATGAACAAAAGGAGAAGCAGGTTAAGACCTCTGTGTGAGCTGGAGCGACTGGGTTGTCTTGCTATAAAGACAATCTCTGGTCCTGTCGTCTTTAGAGAATTCTGCCCACAAGTGTTGCTCTTCCATTCATGCCGCTTTGCCTCCCATCTCCCGCCCTCCCACTTTGCCCAGATGGAAATTTTCCTGATTCTTTAGTATCTTTCTTAGTTTTCTGATACCAACTCATGAAAGCAACCTCCGGAGTTAGACCAGTGTGCAACTCTGGTTTGCGTTAAGGTGTTCCATTAGCTGTGAAATAGCAGAAGGCATTTTCTCTGTGCCTAGTTTGGACTCATAGGAGGAAATGCAAATGGATCAAAATCTGTTTTGCTTAGTGCCAAATGAGTACTCCCCATCCTACCTGAAGATCACTCAGATCTGTTAAGGCTCCTTTGGTCTGTCTTCCCTAATGCGATGTTGAATGGTGTCATAATGCACCCCCTTGTCATGGACTAGCATGTGTGATGGACTTTATTAAAGCCCAATGCAGTTTTTGTTATATGCCATATTCATTCTTTTGTCATAATAGTCAACCGTTAAAAAGTCTTGCTTAGGCTGATAGCACATGTTAAAGAATTGCATCATGCAGATGCTTCCCTCATTCTAGTATGTTCTACACAGAAATCAGGTATGGCTTTGCTTTATTAACATTGTTAGCCTTAAATGTTTTGTTTGCTTGCTTTTTTTTTTTTTCATTACAGGGTATAAATTTGTTGCTGTGCTTCAGGGGCTCCCCCCTCCAGTGAAAGTTTAAGGTTTACTCATCTTATTCCTTGTTCAGAAACCCTCATTTTCTGAGGGGTAGATGTCATTTATCTCTGCTTGATGCAGGTTCCTAGGTCTATTGCTATCATGAGAAGACATTTCTGCTGCTTTGAACAGATTTCACAGGTTGCTTGACTTTCCCTTTTTCTCAGAATGGTTTTACAGAATTGAACACATATCATAGAATAACTGGGTCAGGGAAGACTATTCTCCATCCTTCCTATACCTCCCATTTCAAGGGTGAAGCATTATCTTAAATATTCGCTGTGGTATTAGTAGGGCCCCCATCCTAAAATGCTTTGACCTGTGCTCTGAGGCTCTGACATGTAAACGTCAGTGGTTTTACATTGATATTAGAGATATGCACGTCATTGTGAAGGGTAAGCCATTCAAGCTTCATTCTGAATTTCTTGAAATCTGTGCTCGCTGAATACACTGTTTGGCAGTGTGTCAGTTTTTCATATTTCTTTTAAATTTTAATTATAACCCATCAAGTCTTAAGCAATTACTTCTGGGTTAGAATCTTGATGAATGTCATAGCAGGGTGTTTTAATTTAATGGATCCAGAAAAACATCTGTTTCTAATATTTTAAAAGCCAATTTATATGGAAATTCATTTACTATACAGTCAATACACGGAGACTTGAAAAATCAAATGGAAAAATCAAACAACTGTGATGTCGTCGGTCTTCCATTAACAAAGGACTTAACTATGTGTAGGTTCAGCTAGGTGTTACAAGGTGACGCTCAGTCTCCTAGCTTAAAAGAAATAGCAACTTAATCTTAGAGAAATGGGACCATTGAACAGGGCTAGTGTCCTTAATTGCTTTGGTCGATTGTGTGCAACTTCTGTTCTGGGCCATGGTGACTACAGCAATTCAGTGGTAGTTCATATTCTAAAGGAGGTACCTGGGAGAGGAGTGGCTAAACTCTCTGGATGCTTTCTGGAATCAATAAATCAAAGTTAGCCACATGACTATATTTAACATTAAAGGAAATATGAGAGGGAACTCAAAACCTTCTAGTAAGATAAAAGAGGAAAAGCTTAAACATTGAGGGAACAATGAACTGTTTCTCTTGTGCAAGTTTAAGAAGTAGTTTTCACAGATTGTCTTTGTATTAAACATTTAGCGTTAATTAGTTCTCATAAATAGATAATAAAGAACACTAGCATAGTTGAAGGCGGAGAGTAGACAACTACCAATAACTAATAGCCTTTTTAAATTTTAAATTCCACATTTACCTGATTTCAGAGTTCATTTGTCTATTAGATATTATGACTGACTTTATTTTAAGACTTTACCTTGTTACTTGTACAATAATAGTAACAGCTAATAATGTAGAGGTGTCATTTGTCCTAGAGTCCCTACAATGCTCATGGGTCTATAAAACTGTGACCTCTGCTTCACTGTGTTGAAGATAAATGGACGATTATAAGTGTTCCTTAAGGAGTTTCAAGGTAAAAGTGTATCATAGAAACAGAAGGGTCCAAGTTTCTAGTTGAGCACCCGTTCTGTTTTTCTCCTTTTGATGACATAAATATGTGGTGTTTTCAGCAACTGTATCTTACTATCAGGTCTAATCAAGAGCATTAGCAGTAGCTTGTAATGTTTGGGGGAAGGGGAGAGCTATAGGACCCATTTGGCCAATGACTTAAAAAGATGCAATCCTTTCCTGGTATTGGGGATTTTACTTGGTAGCATATGGTGTCTAGTTGGGTCTTTGTAACTCCATTTAAGTTCCTTATATGTGTACACCCATGCGCGCGCGCACACACACACACACACACACACACACACACACAGAGAGAGAGAGAGAGAGAGAGAGAGAGAGAGAGAGAGAGAGAGAGAGAGAGAGAGAAGGATGGATGGATGGATGGATGGACGGAGGGAGGGAGGGAGGGAGGGAGGGAGGGTGAAGGGTTTTAGGAAGCTTCTACAGTCATAAGGTATTTTCTTTTTAATGCTTTTCATAAAGCCTTTAGTGTTAGCTACCTCTTCCTATATTCCCTTTTCTGTCCTGTCCTACCCCTCTCCATTTAACCTCCAGTCTAATTTCCTTTCATCTCTTTATAACATTATTCTATTTCCTCTTTCAAGAAAGAGTTCCTTCTCCTTCCTGGTTCTTTGCCATTTACCTACCCTCTGGATATTCTGAATTTTCTTTCAGATAATTGAATAACTCACATTCGATTATTTAATATTTGTCTTGATGTAACATTAACAATTTTATCAGTATCATTCTGAACAAGGATTACTAAAAACTATGACTGATAAGATAATTACACTTTCTCTTAAATAGATACTTAAGCAAACATAACCATTGACATTTTCACATTTTTATATCTACTTAAATGTCTACAGTGATATATGGATTACATTTTGGGAATCACAGAATAGTGAAAATATCACAAACCATGATGCTCTACTATTCCAAACCCACGTGACTTTGAACCAGTAGTTAATCTTTCTCAGCCATAATTTCCTTACCTGAGAGATGCTGAATATATGATATCAGACAATAGCAAAATTTTGCCAGTGCTGTTCCAAAGTTTAAATGAGAAGATGTAGCCAAGGGGACCAGAGTGTTTGGCAGACAGCAAGGTTCCAATAAACAATAAACCCTTCCTCTTTGACATTTACTTGGATGTGTGAGGCATATAATACTGGAAATGAATTCAAGCCAGAGGATAGTGAAGTGTCACTATGTTTTTTAAAGGAGATAGCATGAGAATGTGGAAATTGGAATGCTGTAGCGTAAATGAAGGCAGGGAGATAACACCAGGGGTAGGTTGAGAGCGTTCTTACCTCTATCATTTCTCTTGGCTGTAGCTCCTTTGTGGTCTAGAGACCAGCAGCATGGACACAACCCATGACCATATTCGTTTCTGGTGGTCTGCCTTCTCCCCACTCCTCCATCAGAGCCCTCCTTTGCCCTGATATTCAGGCGTTGTATGGGTATGAGAAGCACCACACTAGGACCTGGTATCTATCTATTTTTAGGAAGTCCTGATGATGGATCTAGCTGTATCCCAAATAGTAGCAGCACCTGGGCTATCTGAAAAATGAAAAGTCACATGCCATCACTAACCAGGAGCCTGAAGGCTGTGGTCTTTCTCTCTCTCTCTCTCTCTCTCTCTCTCTCTCTCTCTCTCTCTCTCTCTCTCTCTCTCTCTCTCTCTCTCTCTCTCTCTCTTTCTTTCTTTCTTTCTTTCTTTCCCAGAGTTCCACACGAGTTTCCAATCATTTGTTTGGAGCTGCCACAGGAGGCCCTTGTAGTCGGTTGTTTGTCAAAGGCTGTGTTCATGGAGGGGCCAGCTTCCCAGGATACCAAAGGAGCCCTCACCATAGCCTTAGCAGGCATTAAGGGGATGTTTTGGGCTCAACCTCTGTAAACTGGGAATCCAGTCATCAAGTATAATAGCAAGTCTTTGAGGAAGACAGTATCTCATCAGTGTCAATTCCTTTATTTAAAAACATGTAACTTTTTTACATTTGATTTTTAATATATTTTGTTTTTCAGCCGTGCTATCAAGACTAATCAGGACCTGCTCCCAGAAACCCCATGGACACACATTTTCTACAATGATTTCTGGGGGACTCTTTTAACTCACAGCGGTAGCCACAAGTCCTACCGGCCGCTCTGCACTCTTTCTTTCCGACTGAACCATGCCATCGGAGGACTGAATCCCTGGAGCTACCATCTTGTCAATGTCCTGTTGCACGCGGCTGTCACCGGGCTCTTCACTCGCTTCTCCAAGGTCCTCCTCGGGGACGGATACTGGACCTTCATGGCCGGCTTGATGTTCGCTTCCCACCCCATTCACACGGAGGCAGTTGCGGGCATCGTGGGACGGGCAGATGTGGGCGCCAGTCTCTTTTTTCTCCTTTCCTTGCTCTGCTACGTCAAACATTGTTCTACAAGAGGCTACTCGGCCAGAACTTGGGGCTGGTTCCTGGGGACCGGACTGTGTGCAGGATGCAGTATGTTATGGAAGGAACAAGGAGTGACTGTCCTGGCAGTTTCAGCCGTTTATGATGTCTTTGTCTTCCACAGGCTGAAAATGAAGCAGATTTTACCTACCATTTGCAAAGTAAGTGTTTATTGACTCTGGAGCTTTGCGTTACTGAGTCATCTAGATGCCTGGTCCTTTGCCACCATTTAAAAAAAGCAGATTTGTTCTTCTTCAAGCAGAGTTTAAAATGAGGTCCCTTTGATCTTCCCTTAAATAGAGCCCCCCTCCCCTTTGACCTTTCTCCACCAAGTGAGGTTTCCATCGCTGCTTGTTTTATTCCTCGGGTTTCTGAACTTCTTTCCATGATTTCCAAGGTGGCAGGAGAATAATTTTGCCATGTAAAGTGTATGCACCTTTATTGCTTGCAGCTCACTTTCGTGCCAAGTTCAGTATAATCCAGTAACTGCCTGTGATGCATATTTGTAAAACAACACAGCTGATGATGGAGCTGGATGCTGGATTCCATGGAGGGGAAACCCTGTTTTTTGTTTTTTGTTTTTTTTTTTTGTTAATATGACTGTTCCTGAGTTTTGAAAACATCATCCCTTTTGGTAGTGCACTGGGAAGTTAGATACTGAAACAATGACTCACCTTCCCTTTGTTTTTAGTAGATAAGAATAGAAGAGGCCAAGTGCAGTGTGGTTGTTACAAGATTTACCCTGAGGCCAATTAAGACCTTTGCTTCCTGGTTTAATGTTTGTGTATTCCCTTAGTGATTTCAAATATAATGCTCCAAGGTTATGGAGCATTATATTTTTTTTTCTTCCTGGTAGAGCTTGGTTATGTGACTCCAGGTATGTAAATCCATGAACATAGCAAACATTCACTGCAGGTAATTTACCATTTATTTAAGCCAAGTGAATTTGCATAGGAATGAGAGAAAGACTTGGCCGATGTGACATGATGTAACTGAACATCTTCAGTTAGCGCTTTTGAGATTTGATTGATAAGTTGAGTTTATTGTCGATGGGTAGAACACTACTTAGTACAAAATGACAGAAATATATTCAAGACTACTTTAAGAATTGTTAGAGGCTTTTCATGTCATAACAGCTTTTTAAAATGAAATTCAACCCAGACACAGGTTTTCTTTTGTTTGTTTGTTTGTTTTTACTTTACGAGACAGGGTTTCTCTGTGTAGCCCTGGTTGTCGTAGAACTCACTCTGTAGACCAGGTTGGCCCTTGAACTCACAGAGATCCACCTGCCTCTGCCTTCCAAATAGGAGTGCTGGGCATAAAGACGTGTGCCACCACTGATGTCCAGCCAGATAACAGTTTATTTTTTTACAATCAAACATTCTATAATCAAACTTAGTACAATAGTATACTAAGATGAATTTGTGTGCTGAGCAATGACTGTAGGAAAATTTTAGTAGTTGTTTTTTTGTAATAAAACTATTATATTTTTGGAAGAGCATTAAAACTTTGTACAGTGAACACACTACAGTTACATACTGTGGTCTCAAACTTGAGCCGAGATGTATCGGGTGGTATCTGTGTAGTGTGAAGTACCTATGCCATGTACTTAGAGCAAGGCTCTAGGGAAATCACAAGATCCAACCCTGGTGATGTAACGGGGAGTAGGGTCAGAAACACCGATTTTCTGTATGTAAAGTAGAAGTCACTTCTGATGCTCCTAGCAACCCTCACATTGAGGGTGGAGGCCCACAGTTTAGAAACTTCCCCCAAGGGGCAGTTTTGGAGGCAGGGGTGCCTTGAGAAACTGCCTTTCTTCCTTTCTCTTTACCCCCCATCATTCAGAAGTCACCTTTGGTTTGATTTTAAAGGGAAAGGTTAAAAACACTCAGCTATGGCGTATAAATGTCTACTGTTTCAGCTCCCACATTTCTTTTGGACATGAGAGAGGACTTTACAAATTTGCTTGACTGAGCTGAGAGACTGACTTCCTGTATTGCCCAGCCAGGCTTTAAATGGGTTCATCCCACCTCAGCCTCCTCACTAGCTGGGACTAGAAGCCTGTTCTGTGGTACTCAACAAGCAGTGAATTATAGTTTTGGATACTCACATATAGAGACGCTGACAGATTCTCCTTGTTTTGACTATTTTTTCCTCTTCAAAATTCCCTTTTGCTTAAAATTGAATTGCACGAGAAACAGAAGGGAGAGATTCCAAAGCATTTATTTATTTTTACTGTTAATTAAGATTTATTTTTATGCATATGTGTATCTGTGTGGGTGCCTACTATTATTTAAGAGTTTAATTTTATTTATGTATGTGTGTGTATTTATGTGGGTGTCCATGCCTGTGAGTTTCAGAGGCCCAGTTCAGAGGGAAGGATCCCCTGGAGCTGGAGTTACAGGCATAACTGGGACCTGAACTCTGGACCTCAGGATTGAACAGCAGAGGCATTTAACCACGAGCCACCTCCTCAACCCTCTCCTTATTTATTAACCGTGGTCTTTTTGTAAAAAAAATATTTTTTACTTACTAGGCAGTGGGTGTAGTCATTGCTTTGTCTGTGACCTTTTCACTTAGAGATCAAGAATTCAGGCCAAATGAAGTTCTTTTGTGATTTCCATTAAATGTCACTTTAAGGAAAATTCTTCATTGAGTTTGATGCTAGACAAGTACCTAAGGTTTACAAGTGGAGTTCTCCATTTCAAATCTATTTTCTTTCTTACAAGGGTCATTGCAGAGACTATTTTTTTCTTTTTGCTAATATGATGTCATCAGCAATAACAAACCTTGTTGTGCTGGAATTCAGAAAGAACCCTTCCCGCTCCTTGTCTTTATGAGGATAGCAGTCTCTTTGAGGACACAGGCTCTGCAGCCTCTAGGACCCCCGATGATAGCCTGTGAAGCAGGCACCCTGGTTTCTTGTGCAGAATTTCCATTTCACTAGCTCGTTATTTTGATATGTTAATTCAGGACTTGCTTTAAGGGCCTTTAAAGTTTTCTTTGGAGAAAATTTCAGTCTTCCTAGCATATTTTCAAGGGCAGAGTTGTTTATTAGAAAGCTCCTTCCTTTAAGAATATTCCAGACAATAGTTGTAACATACGTAAAAAATTATTTGTATATGTGTCATTAGAAATCATCTGAGCTTTCTGCCATTTCTTCTGGTGGCCTGGAGTTGCTGTTTAAGAGGAATGAAATGATTCTAACAGAGGTCTTGGGAAAGGACTTAAGAGTTTTCATGGTTCAGTGTCCTGGGCTGTTGTGAAAATGCATAACAACACAGCTTTTACCACAAAAGGAATTGTGAGATGGTTTATTCTAGAGCCATATTTGAATGGCCATGTCGAGTGAACACAGCTTTTAGTTGTCCCCGGATTCGGTGTTCCAATGTGGAAGCAGTTTCATGAAGTTTTTACATTAACAAAGAAAGAAATCCATAAATCAAGACAGTTTGTTGATAGATCAATTGAAACACCAGATGTGGGTTACAGCAAGATAAGGGAATTTCTCCTACAGGCTTCAGGTGCTGTCTGATGACATGTTTAACTTTTAGTTTGGTGGGAGCTAGCAGTTAGTTAATAGTCCAAAATAGGGTTTCTTTTTTGTTTGTTTGCTTTTTAAATCTATTAGAGGATGTTAATTCCTATCCAAGGGTGTCTTATCAGGAAGCAAAAGCTAACTGGAGGTAAGGGAATTAGCATCTGGATCCCCCAGTGTTCCAGCAGCTGCTCACTGGGGTCTTTTGGTCAGTCCATGCTTGCAGATACAGTTCTTTGTAGAACTGTTCCTTGACAATACTTACCGGGAAAATTCTTGACCATTGCTTCTAGACCAAGCACCTGGAAATGGACATGGTAGAAGTAGCAAGACCCTTTATCTGATTACAGTTAATATTTTATTTTAGTTCTTTCTGTTTAAGCTCTTTCTGTCATTCATAGCTTTTGGGCCAGAGACCTTAATGTGGACCTTGGGATAATGGATTCTTTATTTTGTAAATACAAGGAAGAATAGAGATAATTTTATCATGCCCCTATATATTCAGTGGAGGTGAAGGTCACTACTAATCCCAAAGATGGGAGGAGAAAGACCACCACCCCAAATGATAATGGCCAAATAAAAGCAAGCAATTATTAAAGTAAGCTTTCATTTATTTGTGTACCTGGACTGCCTCTCCTTAAGAGTTCAGGAAGTCAACACTAGTTATGAGATACGGAACACAAGGTTTCTATAGCTCGGGGATGGGGGATTCCAAATGGGTGATTTGGTAGCAAAATAAGGCATGGTTACAGGAGCAGAACATAAGCATAAGTTAGTCCTGCAGGGACTCCTGAAGCCAAGATGTGATTGAAAGATGGGCATAACAAGGTAGTCATGAGTGGTCATATAACCTCTTGCAACAATGACAAACTCACCTTGACCATGTAAAGGTTGGGACTGTTTGAATCAACAAGATTGACTTGTTTGTTTGTTTCTGTAATTTGTATCCAAATCCTTTCCTGACCCCCAAATTCAAATGTCTACCAGGTAAATTAAATGTCACATCCTGTTATTCTTATTCCTTCATGCCTTCACTATTCCAAAATGGACAGACTTGGGTTTCTATTTGGTAGAGCCTTACATTTTTTTTGTTTAAATATTTCCTGTGACATCTAATGTTACATTTCACATTGTTTACTATTAAAAACAAATGCTAGCCCAGGGGGAAGGCTGAGGGTGTGAGCATGTTTCAAAAGCTGGGCACAGTGGCATACACTTATTGTCCAGGGTGGATAGAGATAATGCATTTCTGTGATCATCCAGCCTAGTTTACTTTGCATACTCCAGGCCAGTGAGAGACCCTGTCTCAAGGCACATGGTGGAGGCCTGCTGAGGAATGATGTCTGAGGTTACTCCTTGGCCGAAATGCATACATGCCTGCAGATATACATACTGCCTTCCTAGTGAATAAAAAATACAAATGCTGTTTGAGTCAAACAGAAATCTTTGCTATAGCTGGGTTTGGTCAATTTGACTGCAAAATTTGCTTATAAACAAGGTTCCTGTCCATGTTATTTATGTGGTTCTTGCAGTTTTGCAAAAAATATTTCACATGTAAGTGTGTGAGTGCTTGACATATAGTTAGTGTTTAATAAATACGTGATATTTCCACCTGCCAAATACTGTTCTTACTGCCCTAAAAATGTTAACACATTTAAATTATTTTACAAATGCTTACTGAGGGAACTAATGTGATTTATGAAATAATATGGTTGGATACTGACAATCTGTAATTTATTCAGTAGTTAAAAGGAATTGTCAGAGATATTAAATATCTGGAGAAATAGAACAAAAATCATTTTTAGTCGTTAGCAGTAGGGTTCTGCTTTATGAATCTACTATGTTAACCCTGTTCTTGTGTGTGATACCTGCCACAGATTAGGTACACAGTTAATTATGTAATTCACACTTAAACCTAACCTTTTAATGTATTGTTGAAGTTAATTTGGGTATACACTGACTTTTTACACAATGAGGATTCCATTCCTACATTGGTGGCTCTGGAATTAAATGGTAGAAGCCATTCATTCCAGAAAAAGTAAATTTTCTTGACCACTCACCAAATGACTATTTTAGCATTCCTTGTGTCGGTGTCACTTAGTTTTATGTGGTCCAAAATAAAGGCCAAAGGTCCTAAAAGTATGTTTAAACTGACAATATAAATAAATACTAGATAATTATCTGCCCACCAGTTTTTATAGCCTCCGATAATCCTAAGAGGTATATGGTAAATAAAAATCAACAAAAGCAATCTTTTTTTTTCTTATCCAGAATTAGTTGTGTGATACTACAGGTCTGTGCTAATGAAATCAACATTTGGATTAGGGCCAGCAAGTTGGTGATAGGAATTAGCCAGAGAGTATGGAGAAGCCAGGCAGATGGAGAAGACAGACACACAGGAAGGAGCAGTAGGGAGGGCCTTGGAGTTTTGTGGTCTTTTGCTTTGGGACAGCTGGAGAGATGCTCTCTTGCTGGGTCTCTGGCCAAAAAGGAAGGTCAGCTGGCTGCTTATCAGACTCTCTAATGTAGCAGGTTTTCACCCCAACTTCTGACTCCCTAGTCTTTCTTGGTAACTAGAACAATAGAGACTTAGTTAGAAACTACATTTGGCAACTGCAGCCTACTCAGTTTTGGCAGGATCAGAAATCCACTAGGCCAAAGTCTGAGCTACTAGGGTCCTGACTGCAGGGCTACAGGGCCTCAGAAGGTAGTTAAAATATCAGTAGATTCAAATGCAGCCAGTAAGCAAACAGATAACACACGTTAGATGTTACTTTCTGAGAGCCATTCTCTGTGCCTGTTTAACATCTTTGAATCGTTTTATTGTGGAAACATCACTAGCTTCATCATCACGTAGTTGCAGGTGGAAAATGTGAAAACAATAAATAAGAGGGGCATAGAATCAAAAGTCAATGTAGGAATTCTAATAGTAGCACGAGATAATTTGGGAAAATGAAACCGAATAAGTTGCTTTTCAAAGAATTTCCTAAAACATGGTGTGCTGGCTAATTCCATGTCAACTTGACATAGGCTAGACTCATGTAAGAGGAGGGAGTCCCAATTGAGTAATTGTCTCCAAAAGACTCAGCTGTAGGCAACCCTGTAGACCATTTTCTTAATTGATGTAGGGCCCAGCCCTTTATGGGTCGGGTCATCCGGGGGCCGATGGTCGTTGTGTCTCTAAGAAAGCAGACTGAGTAAGCCATGAGGATCAAGCCGGCAGGTGGGACCCCACCATGGCCTCTGCCTCAGCTCTTGTCCTCCAGGTTCCTGTTCTGTTGCATTGCTGAGCTGACTTATGTCAACGGTGGACTACAGTGTGGAAGTGTAAGCCTTTGTTCCCCAGTTTGCCTTTTGGTCAAGGTGCTTCATCATAGCCATAGAGATCCTAACTAAAACACAGGGCTAGTTTTGCTTTGTAATAGTTCTTTCCAAAATGGGCAATATCTTTAAATTTGTGTCTTTATTTCACATGCATAAGATAAAAGACCAAGCTATTATATGTGAAAGTGGGAGCTACTGACACTTGAAAAATGAGTCATTTGTAGAAGTGAGTTTTTGGCTTCTATTTTTTTTTTAATGCCAAAGAGCATGTGTATTACAGAGGCTGTCCGTGGTGAATGAGCTTCCTTTTTATCTTAGTTATAACCTAAGCTTTGGATCGATGGTGAGGACAAATGTGTCAAATGGCCCTCATTGCCAGGAATTTAAGGTTTATCATGAGATTCCCTAAAGGAGTTTATGTTCCATTAAAGGACCTGGGTGCCTTACTACACAAACTGTGTGTGTTAAAAGCTGTCCCCATCTGACCATTTCATTTTGTGAATAGAAGAATACACAAAGGGAGATGCAGCACCTGCAGGTATTTGCATATTGAGTCTACATGTGCTTTTTTACTTGATTACCTGCTGGGGATGATATCAGTAGAATCTAGTCCCATTCCTAATGCTGTGAGAATCCAGATATTGCACGGTATCTGCATCTAGCCACAGTGTTTCCTAGCCTTACTGAAGCTGTAGGGCTATTTGTCATGCACTTACAAATGAATTTGGATTTTCTCCTAGTCTGCTTGTTGTTGCATTTAATATTCATGACCTGTGGTATTCTAAAACCTTAACAGCTGCCAACACTGCTAACCAGATAAGACTACAAATAAGGTCAAGGTTCAGAAATAGTTTACAATTCAGAAAGTCAGAGATTAAGAAAGCATTTCATTCCTGCAGGTGGACTCTTTTGCTCAGTTAAAATGATTCTGCCTTCCAGATGTCACACAGATTCATGCTGAATAATTTAAATTTGGGAAGTGACTACCTTCGCAATGTTCTCTAATGCTTCCATTAAGTCTTACTCCTTGGAACAGAATATATTCAGAAGTTACTTCCAAAAGAGGATTTCATCTTTGTGCCAGACAGTGTGCTTGACGACGTGGGAACAGAACGGATGCACGGGGAGGTTCTCCCTTGTAGCACTTGGAAGAGTAGTGTGTAGTTCGAAGCAGAGGCTGTAAATGCTAACTGTGATGGTGGTATTCATGGATCACCGGGAGTGCTAGGGCTGTATAGAAGACATGAAAGTTGATTTGATTAGTGAGCAAAAAAATCCTTCTAGAGAGGAGGTGCTTGAGTAGACTTACATGAAACAGTTAGAAGTAAGCATTTCATGTTGGAGAACTGAGCCAGAGAAGCGGGGGCTCAGTGGAAGTGATGTACAGAGGGAAAGTCACAGGGGAACACTTAACCGTGTTTTGTGAGATGGGATGCATGAAGTTTACAAAGGAAAATGAGTCAAGGAAGGAGTTTAAGACCTGTGTGTGATGATATGGGGCATTGTAAAACATGCTTTGGTTCCCCAAATGTAGGAAGGCACTTTATGATATTTACCTGCATGCGAACCTTGGTTGCTCCACAGAAGGAGTGTAGGACAAGCAACTTCCATTTGGCCTGTGGGCTGTGCTTTCTCTAAATTCAAGTAATGGTACCTTTCAGATGAGCCTGGGGATTAGACTCAGGAGTTGAGGTTTCCAGTTATTCAGTGGGTGTCCCGTAGTAGGATAGGTCAAATTCCTCAGCATTATAAAATACTTGTTTTCTGACCACTAGTCTTATTTTGCTTTTTACTGAGTAGTATTTGGCTTATTGTTCTCCACTCCTAATGAGAAAAACAGGGTGTCCTTAAGGCAAGGCGTTCTCCTAGGTCTGTTCTTCCAGCCTTGCCAAACAGAGTTCAGATATGCTCATGAATGACCACGAGGCACAAAATCCCTCTTTGTTTTGGACTCTTTCAAAAAGGAAGATAGAAAAAAAAAACATTAAAAGCATCCTTTTTTACATCACAGAATAAATACTCTGAATTTCACCCAGTTAAGTATGCAGTGAAAATGACACCCAAATTGGATCTCGTGATGAATAAATAATGCATCTCATTGACGTCCCTCTTTGCTGCTCACCTAACACTCTGTCTGGGGTGCGTTATTACATCATTCAGCTCAGTTTTTGATAGCCCCCTGCCTCAGAGCAATCAAACTGATTGACAGGGATATCATGGTTATCAGGTTGCTCAGACTCAGGACTGTCAGTGTCACAGAAAACTTAATGTGCTTTACAAAAAAATTGAGATCCATTGTCATCACCCAGTAAATGCCTGGGACAATGAAAATGCTAATTTGATGTTGATGTCTTAAGAAAAATTTGAGCTAGAGAAAGCCAGAATTACGAATGTATTACAGAGACCTTAGGTATGATGGCATAGAGCTGATAAAACTGTTAGAGCAAATGCATTAATGGTATACTCTGTGTGGAGAGTGTTAGACTTGTATTTTTGTGTCCGCATTCTGGGTTTGTGCTTATTGATCAGTGTCCTTTCTTCAGAAAGGATAAGGAGAAATCAGAAGGGAAAAACGGGACCCAGTGTAGTGCCATTGTGTGGGATGGTACAGTGGCAGGAAGGTCACCATGCCCTTGCCCTCCTCTCCACATGTCTTTGCAAACACTGTGGTGTCCAGATGGCTCCCGTATGCTCTGTTGGTCTGATTATAACTCTTGCATCAAGTGGAATAGCATGAATTCAGAATTTAATTCGTGTTTCTTCAGTAATGATAGCCTTGATTAGTGAAGTCAGTGTTTCCGTTCCAAAGGACTCCCCTCCCCCACTTGTCTACATGTTTATTCATTTCATTTCAGGCAAATAAGCTGCAGGAAAAATCACAATCACCATTAAGATGATAGGGAATCCATGACACCTATGTTTTGTGACATGGTTTTCATTTCCATAGTTAAGTTGCAAACAAAACAAGGACAACATGGAGAAAAATGAAAGGAAAAAAATTTAAGGCCGAGCAAGTTTTCAGTGAGTGAAGCAACAGAAAAACACCCAAAGTTTTCTTCAGTCTATGGCTACACAGAATGCACATTACCAGGTACAGGTATGTGGAGACGCTTGCTAC
The DNA here is from genome assembly GCF_017639785.1 of Mesocricetus auratus. NCBI lineage: Eukaryota > Metazoa > Chordata > Mammalia > Rodentia > Cricetidae > Mesocricetus > Mesocricetus auratus. Next base: position 63,761,919 of record NW_024429195.1, read on the forward strand.
ATGCAGTATCAATTCTGAAAGTTAAAAAAGTACTTATTGAAGTAAAGAAAATAGTTACATCTGTTTGGTTGATGTAGTTGTGCCTGACTGCAATCCTACATCTTGGGAGGATCACTGGATATTTGAAGCAGATCGAGACAGACATTGCCTCAAAAAAGCCGAAAGGGGAAAGCAAAACAAACACAAACCCCCAAATATAAATTTTTGCCTACTTAAGAAGTAGAAACATGAAAACCCTTTAAGTTTTTGAATTTGAAGTTGCCGAGTTGTTGGTATTAGTAGCCCAGCTATTTGAGAGTAACGTCCTGTTTTTTACTGTGGAAGTACCTCCACTGTGTAATATGTGTGTGCGGATGTATGTGTGCTGGGTTGTGTAGTCTAAGAGAAGACCCTGCAAGAATAAAAGCATCACAGTGTGTTCAGCGTACAGCCAGCTTATGTATGAATGGTGTGAGTTCATTTCCACATTGTATGGGACACTTCGTTGAAGTGACAGGAAACACGGTCCCAGCGTAGTTGCCCATCGTGCATAGTTTCTTCTCGTGATACAGTGTGATAAAGATCAATCTTGAACCCCGTTTTTAGAGAGGCATGTGAATGATATGAGGGTGGGCTCTGCGTTTGGGAGGTGGGACGGTAGGGTAAGTCTTTGAGGGTCCTACTGGAGAAGGTGAGATGCTGAGGGTGAGCCTTGGAGGGTCACCAGTGCCCTGCTTGTGTGTTTTCTTTGCTTTCCTTTTTTTTTTTTTTTCTTTTTTATGAGACAGGGTTTCTCTGTATTGTTTTGGAGGCTGTTGGTCCAGCCCGGCCTCGAACTCACAGAGATCCGCCTGCCTCTGCCTCCTGAGTGCTGGGATTAAAGGCTTGTGCCACCACCGCCTGGCGTTTTCTTTTGTTTTTATGAGCTGCTAAGCTCTCACATAGCTTTGGCTCACCTCCTACATCCTATGTCAATGAAGCTGATGTGAATTTCTGATCCTCCCACTCCTACCTCAAGTTTGAGGGTTTCACTTCCAACCTAGGTCTCTCCCCACACAGCCACAGTGCAATCAGCTTCTGTACAACCAGCCTGCCTTGCTATCCTCACCATAATGTGCCAAAACCCCTGTTTTAGTCACTGTTCTATTGCAGTGAAGAGACACCTTGGCCAAGGCAACTCTTAGAAAACATTGAGAGCCAGACGTTGAGTTTGAGGTCAGCTGTTCTACAGAAAAAGTTCCAAAACAATATCGAGAAACCCCGTCTCAAAAAAAAGGAAAAAGAAAACATTTAATTTGGGGATTGCATGCAGTTTCAAAGTATTAGTACTTTACCACGGCAGCACACATACAGGCACAGTGCAGGAGAAGTAGCTGAAAGCTACAATCTGATCCATAGAGGAGGAGGGGGCCCCAGGGGAGGAAGGGAGGAAGAGGGGAAGACACCCTGGACTGGGTGTGGGCTTTTGGAACCCCCAAGCCCACCCCCACAAGCACACTTGCCCCAACAAAGCCTCACCTACTAATTCTTCTCAAATAGTTCTGCTTCCTGGTGATTGAGCATTCAAATGTATAAACCTAGGGGATCAATTTTCTTCAAACCACTACCCCTGAAGCTGTGAAACAAAGTACATTCTTCCTTGCCTCTTCTTCCAGTTTTTCTGTTACGATGGTCCAGAGTAACTAATAGTAGGGACGGCAGGATGGCTCGTTGGGTAAAGTGTTAGCCACACAAGGAGGAGGACCTGGATTTGGATCCATAGCAGCCGTGTAAAAGGTGGGCAGCTGTAATCCTGGTGCTGGGAAGCACAGCGATAGATACCAGGTGCTTGCTGGCCATCCAGCCTAGCTAAGTCAGCAAAGTTCAGGTTCAGTGAGACACACTATCTCAGAAAAATAAGGGAGGAGCAACAGAGGAATACACCCAGTTTTACCCACCGTCTTCCAGGAGACCATGCATGAATGACGGGGCACACATGCACACGCATGCATGCATATCACACACACACATGCACACAGGTAACTAATACAATAGATGTTGTCATTTCCCCTAGCATCTATGTATTTATGAATGGTTTATTTGCTATTTTGTGGAGTGGTTGGTTGATACACACGGCCTTGACCATTTTCGAACCTCATGGTTAGAGTTACTGGGATGGATGCTGAACTGACAGTAACTAGAGTGGAGAGCTTGCCCTCCTGTTTCCCGTGGCCAAGGACTGAAAGGAAAGCACCTTTCAGGGATCAGGGATCATTGTGAACACCATAATTTGATAGTTGTTTGGTTTTTTTTATTTGACTGAAAATAAGTAGACATGTCATGTCATTGTCAGTGTTTGACTTCCCTCTGTTGTGAGCATCTTGTCCTTATCTCTCAATTTTGTAGCCTGATTTTTCCCTTTCAGGCTCAGGAGGGTGCTGTTGCTTCTACATATGAAAAGGATCCAGGCTTTCCAGTTCTCTGTTCAACCCCCCAGCATCCTCTTTCTTCTCTATTTTCTTTCCAGCCAGGCTTATAGGCAGGAAAATTAGTTGGGGGGGGGTTGCAGGAGCTCACAGCCTTCTAGTCTCATTCTTTTGAGGGAAGGCAAGGAGCATTATCACCTGGAGGTGAATGCTAATCTCTTTTCTGCTCTTACTCTTCCCCAACCTGCCAGGTTATGTTGTAGCAGCTGATTTCAGACTCTTCATTATATCAGACCCTTTCACTGAGGCTTTGAAGCTGCCTTTTGTTGCAGATGTTCAGGCTTTGACTTGATTTCTTCACCTCACAGGGAGGGCTTGGGAGGCAGAGGCATCGGTGTGTAGAGCCATGGTAGTTTCTAGTTGGTGGAAAACTTCTCCAAATACATGGGACACGTTAAAAATGTTACATTATTCAAATGAAATTCCTTTTGCAGGAACTTAAGTTTCAGTAGAACGTTATGGCTTGCTGAGATAAACCTAATGACTTGAGGAAACTCATTTAAAATTCATATTTAAGGAACATGCTATATGAGGGTAGGGATGGATGACTGTGTTTTAGAAAAGACTACAGGATTCATCATGAGTTTTATTGATTATATCAAATTTGAATGGTCACTAGCTATTTCGTGGATAAACTGTTTTAAACCAGAGATTATGGCATGAACCTGAATGCTCCTGAATAAGGAAATATGATCTCTTTAATTTTGTTTGTTTTTCAAAGGTTGGAAGGAGTGCTAGTGGGGATCCTAATGGAAAAACTTATAAGTGCTCAATTATTTTGATGAATGGCTATATTCAGAAGCACTTTTGGACAGTGAGACTCCCACACAATATTATTAAATTTAATATAATTTTCATTAAAACAAAAGGTTTAATGACAGGAGAGGAATATTAAAGCCTATACCTCTACCTGTCACCCCCTCTCTTGGCAGATTTTTGGTCCACAGAAGGTTGGTCTTTGGGTAGCTAAGATTAGAAACAGTGAATAATCTTCATGTCCTATTCAGGTCTAGTGCTTTTGGCAATAAATATCTTCCTTCTTCTCTTTTAATAGTTGAAGACTTGTTACTATGGAAGATTCCAACCAGCCATTTTGTCTTCAGCTAGATTTGAGATGAGTTAACAGAACTCCATGTAGCTATCATTTTAGGCCATCACTAATTGCAATTCTGCCAGTAAAAAAACAAATCATAAAACCCAAGGAAACTGTCTTATAGGTTTCCTTACAGTATTGGTAACTCCTGACTTCTGTTCCATGTGACATGGGTGGTTATGGCTTGTCCTTGTTTAGTTCTTCTCGGCTCCTGGTTTTTCCTTCTCATACTAGGTGCACTAGGAGTCTTAGCTTCTTTTTCTGCACCCTGGTGCTCCAGCGTAACTTAAATCCACTGGCAAATAGTGTATTTACTTAGTAGCTGTCATGGGCTTAATACAAAGCATGCCTTTTATTCAAATTCTATTTGGTTTTTTATTTGACTTTGTTCACCCCACAATACACGTCTCTTCCTATGATGGTGCTGAGATTCAGATTGGTGCAGATATAGTTATTTGATAGACTGTCTCTTCTATTCTTCCCAGGCCTGTTCCTCTCTTTCCCCCTTGTTCTCTTCATTCTTCGTGTCTCTTGAACCTAGATTCCTCCTTCTATTTATTCTGTCTGTCTGCTGGTCCTGCCTATCCCCCACCTGCGTAGCTATTGACAATTCAGCTTTTTATTAGGCCAGTCAGGTGCATTAGGCAGGAAAGGAGAATCAAATGCAACACATCTTTACATAAGTAAACAAATTCTTAACATCTTTGAAGAAATGCAACATAAACAAATTCAACACATCTTTATATACTGAAAGTAATTTCCACAACATTGACTCTTCAGGGTTTACAAAATTTCTTTGATCATAATGTGTGACTCTAATTTCTTTTTATCTGCAAAGCACAAGATTGACACCGAATGAGTGTATTTTAGAGGTAAAATAGCAAGGAAGACGAAAACATGGATGTCCCATTTGGAAAATGGTCTTGGCTTCTGGAAGAAAGTGCTGAATTGAACTTGTCAAAGCAGCAGTCTGAAGTTTCTGGTTCTTGAACAGGATAATTTGTAGTCTCTGCTTCATTTGCACTCTGCAGTGTAATCTTCTCCAAGGAGGCACTTACATCTACATTGTTTTTAAAGGAAGGGAAATAACCACTCTAAATTCATTAGCATCCATTTGCATATATACAGAGCTGGCTGCCATAGTAAAACCACCATTCGGCTGACTGTGTGCTACTTTGTGTTAGAATATATACTATTCACCTAATGCACAGATAGAGATAGAGACCAGAACCTTATTGGTGTGAAGTAATTTGTCAACAAATTCACAGATTTTGCATAGTGAAGAAGAGTTTCATGCGAAATTTTCACCCTCCAAAGCTCATGGGCTTTCTATTGCATTATTCTTGCTCAATTTTAGTGAAAATGGTAGATCTAAATGGTATTATGAAAAAAAAATTAGGCATTGGGATCAGTGTTATTTACCTATATTGCATTTAAATATAAAGAGTCTGTTCTTCCACATCCAATAGATCATTTTATGGGTGATAAAAATGTAAAGGTGGGGGTAGTATTTTATCCCAACACCTACCTGTAGTAGACAATAACTGCGTGTATCTATAGTAACTTCTATGTACTCTGCACTAAGTACTGACAAACCCCATATAAAATGCTAGAGAAACACAAATGTTAGGCAAACACATTTAGTCTGATTAGAGGAGAGCCCTTATGGCATCTAAACATCTCATAAGTGTGTGTTGTGTGTGTGTGTCAGGGAGGGAGCAGACAGGATCTCCTATGTAGCTGGCCTTGAATTCACTATGTATACCAGCCTGTTTTCAAACTCACAGTGAGCCTTCTGCCTTTGCCTTCCAGATGCTGGAGTTAAAACATGCATCATCACTCCTAATTTTATTCTTTAATTACCATTTATTTGGCTTTGACTCAGGTACTAGTTTTCTTTTTTAAACATTCAATGCCTTTAGATGACCGATTTATCATCATTTCTTGTGTGTGTGTGTGTGTGTGTAGTTTATGCATATGTGCACACATGTGTTCAAATCCATGTACATGGATGCATGTCTCCACGTGGGAGCCAGAGATCAATTTCTAATGTTTGCCTCCATTCCACTCCTATTTATTTGAGACAGAGTGCTCACGTACCCTGGAGTTTGCTGTTTGGGCTAGACAGGCTGGATAGCAAGTCCCTGGAAACTACTTACCACTCCAAGGTGCCATTTGCTTATCGCTTCCCCCAATATTATAGCAGTGTTGAGATGCAAATAGTGTGTGTGCCGTGGAGAATCCCATTTAGTGTGCTTTGTAAAGAATACTTTAAAAAGATTTACTTTGTTTTGAATTGTGTGTGTGTATATTCTGTGTCTATGTGTCTTTGTAAGTTATACAGTTGTGATGAGTCTGAAAGCAGCTTCTCTACAATAACAGTTCTCTATAATAGTAGTTTGTGTTCCCTCCCTCCCTCCCTCCTCTATTTCTTACTGAAAATAGACTTTTTCCTCACATATTGTATCCTGATTATGTTTTTCTCTCCATCTGCACCTCCAAGCTCCTCCCCCCACTCCCCTCCCAACCAAATCCACCCCGTTTTCTGTCTCTCATTAGAAAACAGGCTTCAATTCGACAATAATAAAATAAAATATAAGATAAAACAAATGCTGACACATCGGTATTGGACAAACAAACAGAAGGAAAAAAGCTCAAGAGAAGGCATGAGTCAGAGGCCCGCTTGTTCACACACTCAAGAATCCCATAAAAACTCAAATCTGGAAGCCAGGAAGTCTGCTCAAAGGATCTGTGTGGCAAAGAGAAGAAAAAGAAATATAAATAAAACCAAACTAAAAACAATAAGACATTAAAATAAAAAGTGCCCTGACAGGACATTTATAAGACAAGGAGCTTCCAAAGATGCCATTGATCTTATTTGCTGTTGGCACTCTGCTCCTGGGCATGCAGCCTTCCCTTAGAAATCCTTTGTTTCCCAATTAGACTCCCTTGAGGGAAACTAAATTCTCATTTGCAGACGGTTATCAATCAGAGAGTGTGTCTGAGTTAGGCATGAGGGCAGGTGCCCACTTCTCCTTTCAGCTCTAGGACCCCAACAGCTGCAGCCCCTCGTAGGCCCTGTGCCTGCTGTCCCAGTGTCTGTGAGCTCATAAGGGCACGGGTCCTGTTGACTTAGAGGGCCTTCTTTTCTTGGTGTCCTTCATGCAAGCCATGGCTCCTGTTCACACAAAGAATACTTTTCTGTATATCTTTATTTAAAACAGTGCGCCTTCCCTTACTTCATATGTAAAACTTAGGAGGCTAGATATGATTCTCATTTAAAAGTACTACTCAAATACCATAATAGAGTGTATAAACTGAGCTATGCAACTTTATAGTAAGAAACATTTACTCTTGCCATGAGGGAATATGCTAATGTTTACAGTAAATGAAATGAAAGCTATAGGTCGCTTTGTGCTAATTCACGCCAGGCCTGTTTTGTTTGCTCTTATTAGTTTTAACGGGATATAATTCATAATGCCATCAAATTGCTCTAATTAAATAGCCAGTTATTGGCTTTGAGCGCAATTCTGAGCCTTTGCACAATTGCCTTAATCTTGAAATGCAGTTAAGGGTAGGAATTTTGGACTTGCAGTTATCGCTGTTTCATAGATGTAGGATTCTGTGTTTGTTCTTGTTTGACTTTTAAATTCTAATGAGGCCTGTTGGGAAAAGTTTTGACCTCAAACAATGCTGGTCAGTAAACCTGCTTAGAGTCTCAGTGAAATGCCTGTGCGCTCACTTGTGCCTCTGATACGCTTGGCTGTCTTATTTATTGTTTAACAAATTCGTTATGGAGTTTGAGTAATCCAAGTTTTCTTTCAGGGGTTGTGTATGGGTCAGAATGCTTGGATCCTTAATTTGTTTTTACAAAACAATGATAAATTGTGGGCTCCCATATAAATACAATTTTCTAGAGGAGGAATCTTATGTCAGTATTTGATTGGCTCTCCTGGCTGTGTGTATTTGGTGCCTGTAGCCCTTGGTTTTGCAAGGAGTGTCAGTGGCTTTCAGTGTAAACATGAAAGAGCGAGTGCCTCTTGCTTTTCTTCATGCATTTGTTTTACATGTGTCGTGTATGTGCTGCAGTAATTAGATTGCATTTCAGATACAAACTGGCTTTTAAAAAGCTGTGACTTGGTGTTCTGTTGTCAAAGAAGAAACGTGTTAGAAAAATCTGGGATAACATTTCCATTTTGTTACCTAGTTGCAAAAAAAGAAAGCATATTTTCAGGCAAGCTAAACACACTTATGAAAAAGTGGAATTTAGGCTGTTTCTTTATGTCTTTAATGCAATGGCCACCCTAAGATATGGCCAAGCTACCTTCTGGGACTCAAATGCACTTCTGCGTAACTTTAAAAGAGCAATAACATCAAGGTAATTATGGCAGAACGAGTCTATAAAAGTTTAATATACCATAAAGACATTAGCTGATTTACATCAGATTTATATAAAGGTCATTTGGACTTGTACCTCTGCATCCAGCTGTGTCTTTTTTTTTCCTAGATTAATCATGAAAAAGCCTCTGAAAAATGTTAGGCATTTGAGAGAAGTTGTGATTTCTGAGATAAAGGAAACATGCTGGGAAAAATGTGGCCATATGGCATAATGACATGAACCCTACAGTTCTAATCAGGAGCCCTGCCTGTCACACAGACTTTGCCTTTACCTAATTGTGTAATTTTCAACAAGTCATTTAACCTCTCCAAGACAGTATTTTCCTGATAGGAACATGCTTGAGGAGGCCTCAAAGACAAATGATATATCATTCTGGTTTTTTTAAAATCAGTTTTAAAATAATTTTAGTGGGTTTCTTTTGTAAAATTATAGCTTCATTTGTCTTTGAAACAGACTGGAAAGATATATTTCATTCGCAGATATTACATTACCATTTCCAGGAACACAATTTTGGATCCTGAAATATTCCAATAATGTTTTTGTTGGTCCCTCACCCCCCACTGCCTTAAGACATTGTCCTTCATCCCAGGTCAGCCTCAAACTTGCTATGTGGCCAGCAAAGGATGGCCTTTAACTTGTGATTTTCCTCCTTTCCCAGGCTGAGGTTCCAGGGTTGTGCTGCTCACTTGATTTTCCCTGTGCTGGGGACCAAACCCAAGGTGGTGTGCGTGGTTAGCAAACACTTTACGAACTGAACCGTATCCCTAGACCTATAATAAAGTTTTGTGAAAACCAGGTATGATCTGTGAGCTGGAGAGCTGTGTGTTCCAGAACAACACATTTGTGTTTAAAAGGAGAGTCCCGCGTGTCCATTTTATCATGATGATGTTGTCCATTCCATTGTCTTCGGTAGATTTAAAACTTGACAGGTTGTCTGAAATGTAATCTCTTATGAGGGGTTCTCACTTTCTAATACTTAATGAATGAGTCATTTTTACATGAGGTGTGTTATTTTATTATCAGAAGTTGACTTTAATCTCTTATTCTCTTACAAAACAGTGTAAACGTAAAAAACGGTAAAAATATGAAAACTATTGCACATTTTAAAAATATGAAAGTCTTCACAAGTGCTGTAATTAATTTTCCTCTATCTATTGCACTTTTTATTTTATTTTTATTTATTTAGGTTTTTCGAGACAGGGTTTCTCTGTATTGTTTTGGACTGTCCTGGAACTCACTCTGTAGACCAGGCTGGTCTCGAACTCACAGAGATCTGCCTGCCTCTGCCTCCTGAGTGCTGGGATTAAAGGCGTGTGCCACCAACGCCCGGATCTATTGCACTTTTTAAAGCTAACCAAGGAAATAATATTAACATGAGCAACAAACTCACCATACTCATTGCAGAGTCTCCGGTATTTGTGACTCTTTTCTGGCAGAAACCACTTGTTTGTGTCTTCTGCCCTGAGAGCCAGAGCTGAGGTTGGTGACACCACCAACGAATGGGAATCGCTGTGTTCGGGCTGCAGTTTGCAGACATTTGATCTTTCTAGTAACGGGGTCGATAAACCAACATGTGTTAGCCATTGGACTCTCCCAAGAAATCAAGTTCAGCGATGTGCATCATTCCATTTCACACACGCTACACGCCTCTTACAAAGGACATTTACATACATTCATTTTAAAATTACATCTGGGTTTTTAACATGTGTGCTGAGAGGGTGTACTTAGTTTTAAATTTGTAATTAAAATTAACAAATGAGGCTTTGTCTTTCTCTTCTTGCTATAATAGTTGAGGACTTAGAGCACTAGAGTTTGTCCAGGCTATACTAAGCCCTCAAACCTTTGTTTTCTTGGTTCAGGTTTTTTCAGGTTCTTAGGGGATCACACTTTATATTAGAATCTCCATCAGTTTCTATAGTTGTGAAAATGAGTTAACTCTGAATTGAGCACAAAGTTTCATCTGGGGATTCTGAATGTAATCGAAACAATCAAAGTAAACTTCCTTAATGACTTCCCTCTAAAATCCAAATGAGCAGTAGTTAATTTCCAGGATCAGCTCACCACCTGGAGTTCACAGCAGCTGCAAAATAGAAGAATTGGGGTAGTTTAATAGCATTAGAACTTTTGGAATTTGGAAAGGAAATTTGAATAAAAATGAAAGAATTATTTATCTACAAATCTCAACTTGAGCTTGACCTAGTCCTGGCTTGGGCCTGGTTTTGAAGTGTGCCACCAGAAGGCTATGGGTTGAAGCCTTGGTTCCCAACAGGGGTGCCATGGAGGCTTAATTAGATTATGAGGCCCCCAGCTTTATCACAAGCTATTCCATTCAGTCTCTAGCTGAATTGTCTGTGAGGTGGAGCCATGCCTCAGGAGCCAGGTAGCATGGCAATGCCTTGGAATGGGTACTTTATACCGGTCCACTCTCTCTCTTCCTTCTTCCTAGATGTCATGGGATGAGTTTCTCTGCTGTACTATGTCATTCTTGCCATGATGTTGAGGTTAGGCCTACATGCTTAGAGTTTCATGACCATGAACCACAACCTTTGAAGCCTGGAGCCAAAACAATTCTTTGTTCCCCAAGTTATGCATCACCTTGGTCTTCTGTAGATCTGTCTTTGGGGAGCAGGTGTTTGTTCCTGTTCCCCCAGGGAATTAACCAAGCAATAAAGCAACACATCCCCCCCTCCTTCAGTGACTAAGTATATAGTTTAGGAAGTTAGTTCAGCTTTAGAGTTTCAGTATATTTAAAATATATTAGAAATTATTTCTTCAGTAGGGGGGTGGGATTTATCTAGTAAAGGCACTTTCATGTTTTCTTGTTTTTATATCCCAAGCTAATACAATACCCACTAAAGGGAAAATAACAAAATGTTAAAGAAACTGATATATCTAATTTGTAAGATAAGGAAACAGGGCTGTAGGATCTGCCAAGCATGGTCACTTTAACAATCATCTCCCCTGTCAACAGGTGATAAGTTATGAGACCTGTGGGGTTTGCCTGAAATCACAGACGGTAACAAACCATATTGTTGTTTCTAGATACATCCCACACATAGTGACCTTTCCACTTTAAGGAAGTGTTCCTTGTACCGTGGCCCTGGCTTTTGCCATTTTGGTTGGTAACATCAGAACGTATACAAATCTCATTTCCTCTCTACAATTTCATGGGTAAAAGATTCAAGCTTATCGTTGAACTTAAACCACAGTATACATTTTTTTTTCTCATTAAACCAAGAACTTTTACCTTTTTGAAGAGACCCTTTAATACTTTTTTTTGACATATTAAAAAACAGGCCTCATTATTTGTGGAATATATTAAGGAAAATAAAATGAACTTCAGCATAAATACTGATGTTTGTAAACATTCTAATAAGCACATTGACCATTAATGACTAGAGGTCAATAGTTCTAATTTATACCTTGCGAATTTCCTTGCAATATTTTATATTTAATATTTTTGGGTAGTCACAGCCAAGAAAAAGTAGAATAATTAATGTATGTTGCTTTGTTGTAGCAACATAGACCATAGACGTTGAATTGGGATTTTTGTCATCATCTTTGGATTCCAACAGATCTACACTTGCTCTCAGTCTCTGTCTAAACTGTTTCCTTTAATGTTGTGTGTTCGTTAACTCTAGCATTTGTACACTCATTCATCTTGTGCTACATGCCTCCTATGGGCCCGTCCTTGCCTAGTTACTCCACACAGTATAAAAGACGATTGAAAGGAAGTTCTCCCCCTTACAGAACGGCTATTCTTGTGGGAGCAGTGAGATTTGTTTCTGTAAGAAAGTGATAATAAGATTATATGCTTATTGTCACTTTGGACCTTGTAATAACTAAAGACTTGACCTTATATTATTTGGTATCTTTCATTTAAGTGGTGTAAATTTAAACGTGCAGAGTTTGGAGAAAGCAGAGATTAATATAGCCTGGGGAAGTGAAGTTTGTTCTGGAGATGAGGGTGAATGGCAGGATATTGGCAGCTTTAGGTCTAAATATATGAATTAGGTTGCTACCTAGAAAAATGACAGTAGTATTTTAGGTAATTTGAAGTTTTGAATACTAAGAAAATACGACTCAAAGGGATTTTGCAATTGCATAGTTAAAGATAGAGTTTTTTTTTGTCAGATAATACTACCTTCAAGCCAGAGAAAGAGAATGTAGTCTGAGGAGTTTGGAAAAACAGAGATGTTAAGGATAAAGTATGAACTTATTGCTTTGGTGGTTAAATAAGACATCTCTGGACTTAGAACGGAAGGGCATGGTTTGGAAATATTTTTAATTATTATTTATTCTATTATATGAATGCTTTCTCTATGTGTATGTCTGTTTGCCTTGTGGAGGTCCCTGTAGAGGTCGGAAGAGGGCATCAGATCCCCTGGAACAGGAGTTACAGGTGGCTGTGAGCCACCATGTGGGTGCTGGGAGTTGAACCTAAGTCATTTGCAAGATCAGTCAGTGCTTATAACCACTGTGCCATCTCTCCAGCCCTGGTTTTGAGATCTTTCCTTCTACCAGTTAGCTGTGGAACTCTGTAACACGTTTAACCTTGCGTAACTTGAGTGCCATCTGCCTTTTCATGAAAAGACTAATTCACAAAGTTGACAAATGCAAGTGTTTCTAAAAGAATTGCTAGATATTGTCTATATAAATACACTGTGCAAAATTTTTAATAAATATTCATAATTAGTGTTGTTACTACTAATAATTGCCACCACTTCCCACAGTGAGATACAATTACAGAATGGGATGTTATCTAGGCACGCCTGTCTCTACTAGATGCCAGGACATCATCTGGGAGGTGTAAAATAACTTAACAGGTGTTTGGCTTCATTAGCCATTTATGTACGATTCTTCCTTTCCTCATAATATCTGGTTCTCCCTGAACAATATGATAGAATTTAATTTGTATTCCCTTTAACATATCAATCGGTTGAGCTACGTTAGTTTCCATTGTTAAAAGTACCGGTTGATTTAAAAACTGGTACAAAATAAAACAAAAATGGATTTCAGAAATACAATCCATCCTGTAAAATTTCAGGCATGTTTAGTTTAATAGTCGTCATGGAAACTGATGCAAGAATAAAATTTCCTGCTAATGCTGCTTGGGCTAGGACCAGTATACCTACTCATTTTCATGATCATAATCAGAATTTATATCACAATGGTAATGTTTTCACCCTTTGTTCTTGTTTGACTTGATCCTGGCATGAATTGGGGAAAACGTTTGTACTTCTGAATATTGTTGAACTGAAGGTGCCCAGCTAGGCACGGCACAGGAGATCCGGAAACTAAGGGTTTTGAACAAGAGTTCATTTAGGTAAATAGGTTCCAGTAAGGTTTTAAAAAACGGATTCCTTCCACTCCTCTTTCCCTTTTGCTTAATCCAAACTAACGGAGTGTCAGTCATGTACCTGGCAAAACTTCATGCTTGTCTCTCAGTAGGGTTCTAAGGGCTGTGAGCCAGTCAAGAAATGATTGACAGTTCAGTCGGAGAGCGTCCACTACCACAACTGTCAAAGCAGACAGAATTCCTATTATACAAATGCTCTCTGGCCTTAATCCAGTGATAATAATCTATTAAAACAAGTTGTCTAATCTTATGAGTTAACTTGAAAAGAGAAGTGGATGTGGGGTGATTTGCAAAATGTTTGCACGTGTAAGTTCAGTTTATTTAATTTTAAATAATTAGGGCATGGCAACGATTAGTGCTAATTGGAGCTGTATCAGGCTAAAAGAATTATCCAAATATGTCTTGAACATTAATGAGAGACTTAGTCGGTAAATCTCATTTTATTCTGGGGTTTTTAATTGATAATATTTTTAAAAAAAGGTGTATCTTAGTGATGAAATGCTAAGTTTTATCTCAATCTGAAATCACTTGAAATCTAGTACTTTAATGATAGCTCTGAAGTTATGATTAAAAAGAAAGATTAAAAGCAGGGGTTTTAATGGCCCTAAAAATAGGTATTTAATAAGTGCTGGATTCTTTTTTTAGTTAATGTGAAATAGTGAAGTTTCACGACAGCACTGAAGTCTCATTCAAATTATGGTCAAAGCATCAACCGTAAGAGGAATCTTAGAGTTTTCAAGTTTTCTGTTTCCACATCTTCAGGGAAGTTTGCCTCTGAGTTTTCTGAATGTTAAAATTTCCGTATAGGACTTTGCAAATGAGTATGAGATTAAATTTGAATTGGACCTCAGAAAAAGCAAAGGAGAGGAATTGGGTGTACAGCAGTTACAGGGAGATTCCATCCATTGAGGTGCTATCAGGAACAGGCTCCAAAAAATGTGTATTGCCATGTTCCTCTGGCCAAAAACAAAAACAAAACCCCCAAAACAAAAAACAAACCAAAAACATCCTTGGAGATGCTATCAGAATGAAACTTGAATGTCAACCGTTTTTCATTATCTAAACATCTGTCCCATTGCCACTTGGCAGCTATATTAATATTTCCTATTGCTATATAAAAGTGAAACATGTAAGTACTATATGTAGTGAGGGAATGTAATGTATAGCTTACTATTCACGATTAGGTCTAACTAGTGGAAGACACTGAAGTGCATGTTCATGCTCTGGGGATTTGATCGCATTTATTCATAATATAAATATTATTACCTAGGATGACTATTGGAGCCTTTGAAAGCACCACAGCCAGAATAGCATGATGCCTCTGTCTGAAGGATACCCATGCTTTCCTGCAAATTATTGTTTAGTCGTTTCCCAGATTATCCATGGGTAGCTAGACATATTTTTGTTGTTGTTGTTTTGTTTTTCGAGACAGGGTTTTTCTGTATTGTTTTGGAGCCTGTCCTGGAACTCGCTCAGTAGACCAGGCTGGTCTGGAACTCACAGAGATCTGCCTGCCTCTGCCTCCCAAGTGCTGGGATTAAAGTTGTGCGCCAACAACGCCCAGCTGTAGTTTTTGTTTTCAAGGCATTCTCTGAAATCACTAGCCAAGGTCACCACAGGTCCACTGCCTTTGCTGCTCCTAATACATTTTCAGTATCCAAGAGAACAAACCATATGGTTCACACTTTATTTTCTGTGAGCTGGAATCTGGTCACCCTTTGTTCCTTTGATGTCCCTGAAGATTTATCATAACCCTTCCTTTATTCTGTTTTGTTCAGCTGGGGGTGGCGACGAAGTGGCAGCCCACTCTTTGCTTAGTTATCTGCATCACCTGTCCTCAGTGGCTCTGTGTTTTCCAGTTCTGCCCAAGTCTTCTGGGAAAGACTAATGACCCTGATGTCCCACTAAGTGCCAAAGAGCTGTGCAGGAACTTCTACTTGTTAACTCATTGTGGACTCGGATAAAACGGATGCTTTCCCATGTGAACACCTTCTTTCAGAAAATCAGATTGCCTCAGTTGCTCCAATCCAGATAACCACTGTTACTCTATAAACTGACTAGATAAAGATAAGGTTTACGTAAGATGCTTAAGAGGCATCCAACGAGAGCCTGTATTTTTATTTGTAAGAAACAGCAAAGTCATTTGCCCATTAGATATTGATTACTCTATCTTTAGAAGAAGAAAAAGTATACTTGTAGCATTGTCACATGAAAAATCAAAGCTTGGAAATTATGTTCTTCAGAACAGTGATCAGGTAGATGGGCATATTAAGTAGTATTTGTATGTATAAAGTATAAAATTTTCTTTTGCATATGGCGTCCTTTGTACTTCTATAGGAAAACTCCCACACTCATTAAGTAGCTGTCTATTAGGATATCTTTGAGAGAAGAGGGCTGTGTGGCAGCCTCCCTACTGAGTTAAGTCTCATTATAATTTGTCTCTTTATGTTTGCAAAATGCTGGTCTCCCGTGCTTACCTCATTAATGAGACTGGAAAGCATCTCATAATGGGGTAGTTTGTGGCACAGAAGCCACACAGAGTTTAAAAAAAAATGTTGCAGTTTAATTCATTGGCACTGCAAACGTATTTGCAAGGGGTTTCCCAAGTTGAGAGGAGATAGACGTTCCTTTCCCAAATTCAATTAATTGTGAGCCCTTTTGATTTTGTTATTTCCCATTTATTTATGTTTTTAAATGTATGGAAAGGGTCTAATACAAACCCAAATGTCTTGAGTCTTTAATAAGAGGTTTCGTTACTTTTATGTGAAGCATGTTTTTTTTGTCAGTGTTGTTTCTTAGGCGACAGAGGGTATTTTCTTCAAATATTTTCTTCATAAAGGCTGGATTGTTTTGTAGCTAACCTGATTTGACCATAGCGCTGCCTGGTGGGAAGCGCTAACCCTCTTATTTGAAGCTAAACAAGATTACTCAAGTGGCTGGCATTCACAAGCCTGCTATTCTTGCATTGGGTTAGGGACTGTGGCACACCCGTGCAGTTCCACTAATTGAACTCTTTGGGTCCTTCAGTTGCAAATAGTTAGCTGCAGAAGGGCCTTGCCATGGGTACACAAGAAATTGCTAACCGCTTGATTTCCCCACGTTAGCTTAATGAGGAAGAATGGGTCACTATGCCAACGAAAACACCATAGCAATAGGGTTAGAAGCCTAGTTCCCCTGATATTTGCCTGTGATTAGGGTTCTATCATACACTGCAAATTCTATGGAGTGTCAGGGTAAGTTGAAATATGATTTAAAACCACTGTCACCTTGTTTGATACATATGAACGGCTGTGGTCAGGGAACCTGAATTCTACTTATTCCAGTAAAAAAAATTGCTGCAGCATTAATTTGAAGTTGCTTGTTTTCTGTTGCTGACAGCTTTTAGAGGCTGGAGTAACAAAGCCTATTTCTATAATTTCATTTGTTTTTGTGGAGCTTTAACTTTTACAACTTTTTCAAAAATAGATATTTTAAGAGTAGGTACAAGTTTACAAAAAATAAGTAAATAAAAATCTAGAAGCAAAGCCAGAGCCTCATATATATATATTATATATATATAATAATATATATACTATATATATAATATATATATATTATTTTCTCTGACAACACCATTTTACATTCATATACAGATAGAATAGTAACAAATGTCTATAACTTATTCATCCACCCTGCCCTTTAAACCTCAGAGAAAACATTACATTTGTCATAGTCTTGTGATCTTGATCTTGACAGTTTTTGAAACTTTGCTTTTGATATTTTAGTTTTGAAGATTCCTAGTTAGCTGTTTTGTAGGCTTTTGTCTTCATTTTGTATTTGCCTTTTAGAAACGAGTTAGACTGCTTTGAATTTTGAGGGAAAATGCATTTATAAAATGACAGTTTCGTCACATCATATCAAAGATTTATGCTTGCAGCATGACATCACCGTTCGAGTTGACTTGGAACATCTGTGAGACTGGTTTCTAAGGTTTCTCAACACTAAAGAAGTTTCCTTCCAAAATTCCTACTTTGATACTGTGATGGGAAGGAAGCCATTAAGCACAGGTCACATTTAGGTTGTGAGAGAGAATTATACTCCCCTTCTTTGTAGGTATAATATACATATAAATTACTTAGAATTCATTTACAAAAGCAGATCCGTGATAAATGTACCATATAGACTCATAACACTTTGTTTGGATTACTCCAGCTGGTTTCCTTGAGATTTTTGACATCACTGTTACCCTATGTATGTACTGAGCACAGGTTGCTCTGAGCTTCTTTTGACTATTTCCTATTCTAGCTCTAGAATCATTCCACGTTTCCAAGAAGCTCTGTTTTTTGTTTGTTTTGCTTTTAAATTACAAAGCAAAGATCCAGATACAGGGTAGCAATAAGTTAAGATGTGAATAAACAAAATTTTAATGAGAATGTAAGTAAAATTAGTAAACATTCCAACTGTGATGCTCCTTTTAGATTTTAATGTCCACTGCCTCCTTCTGTTTAGTGAATTATAATCTATAAATTACTATAGGTGAATTTCACTGTATAATGGATTTATTATACCACATTCTATGCTTAGCTGATGTTGTAATGACTTCTGTTGGTTTTTTAATTTAATGGGGAACATTATTGTGTGTTATAGAATCAGAATAAATAAAGCGCTAATTTAATACAGAAAAGTTTTATCACCTCAACCTTCAAATTCTTACTCACAAAAACTGATTAAGACCATTCTTTGACTATCTTTGCATCTTTTAAAATACCAGCTGGAAAACTTCTATCTTACATGCTTCTGAGTATGGCAAAAAAATAATACTAATAAACAAAATTTAAAAACTCATCATCTTGAATATAGAGGCTCTTTATCAGGGGAACTCATTTTTCTTTTAAAGTGAAACAGACTACCTTCATGGACAACTCGATTACAGAAAAAAAACTTTGATTAACCACAAAAATATAGAAGGAAATAATTCCTGATTATACTTTTAGGCATGCATTCTTTCTTGTCGCATGTTCAAACCGTGGTGAGTTTATATTCACACTTTGTGGTAAAGATCCAGTGGGACTTATTTGGGGCAAGAGGAGAGCGAAGAGATAATGTGTATTACAGATAAAAGGGAAGTAGTGACTTCCGGTGATAAACGGAGGCTACAGAATATCTGGTGTATGGTTTGTCGTGTCTGGAGAGCCTTTCTTCTGTTTGGGCTAACTGAAGGAACTGATTTTTATCAGCTTTATTCTTAGAAGCACTATCATCGCCAAGGGCTTAATTTGGAATTAAATGAGCCTTGTGCTTAAGTAATTTATTCTCATTAGTTTGCCAAAAATGAGTCTCATGATGGGTGTAATACTCCAAGGCAGAATGTTTACATTTTTGTCTCATTGAGATTTACATATTTCTTTTCGCTTTCGTTTTTGTCTCTGAAAACCTGAGATCAGAAGACTGCGTTAAAGCTGTGTTCTTCAAGAGCAATTTCCTGTGAGCCCTAAAGAGAACTGTGTTAGATGGGCTAGTTCCATCCTTCCTTTCTTTTTTTCCCCAGAGAGGATCACAGGGCTCCTCAAACGTACCAGTGCCAATGACCAGGCCAAGGTCTCTTTACTACCTTCCCTTTGTGGTCTAGTTGAGAAGTGATCATTTTGATGTTTTGAGATACATCCCACACATTTATCTATTTATCTATGGCCTGGTTGCCTTATTAATTTAGTATTTAGTTGTTAACTATACACTTTATATTCCTAGTTTATTTCCAGTGTATGCTTTTCCTGCATCTTGGTAATTCTGAAAAATCCCTCTATAAACTTCACATTAGAAATCTGTGGCTGGAATATTTTGAGGTATTGATCAAGCCCGAGTGACAATGGAAAAACTGCCTTTAAAAAAAGAAAACAAAGGGGCGTTGGTGGCACACGACTTTAATCCCGGAACTGGGGAGGCAGAGGCAGGTGGATCTCTGTGAGTTTGAGACCAACTTGGTCTACAGAGCAAGTTCCAGGACAGCCTCCAAAACAATACAGAGAAACCCTGTCACAACTCCTCCCCCAAAAAAGAAAACGATTAATACTTGATTCAATGCAGTTTTTCCTTGAATTTATGCATGAACCAGACTATAGGAATTAAATTAGAAAATAAAACTTTCACCAGGGTGTGGGGACACCAGACCTTGAGCAGAAACCCACTTCCCCTTCGGCCTGGGAGCAGGCAGCTGTGAGATAATGTTTACTGAAAACAATGCAGTGCTATAAAGCTCTTGATAGGGCTCAGATAAGGGCTTGCTCACTGAAACACCATGACTTTGACACCCCCTACGGCTAGAGGCTAGATGCTTCTTCCTGTCCCCCCTGCTGTGTCTCCCTGATTCTGGGGCTGGAGATTAAACCACCAGCCTGGAGGGTGAGAAGTCTGGAAAGAATTGTATGTAGATGGATGGCAGAAGTCCTTAAAAAGGGGAAGGGTTTTTTCTTGGAGAGACTACTCTCTCCTAAGCAGACTTGGAATCTCCTCCTAAAGCTGACTTGGGAAGCATAAAGTTTTTCTTAAAGCAACCGACCGGTCTCGGTCTCTGTGTCATCTATCCCGACAACCTCGCTACATTCTCGGATGCAGGCCGCACAGCAGGTGCCACACCAGGGATTCACGGCACACACCTCTAATCCCAGCACTAGGGAGGCAGAGGCAGGCAGATCTCTGTGAGTTCAAGGACTGCCTGTCCTACAGAATGAGTTCCAGGACAGCCAGAAGTAGGAGGAGAAACTCTTATCAAAAGGGAGGAGGGAGGGAGAGGGAGCTGGGATTGACATCTGAACCATACTTGTTTCTAACTTAAATCAAAAAGAAAAAAAGGGAGGAAAAAAACCAAGAAACAAAAAAGGAATTAAAGCTTTTAAGGATCTTAGAAAATGCAGAAAATTTCAAAGGTAAGTGACTAGAGATTAGCATACAGACTCAGTTTTTATTAGAATTTACTTTCTTTATCACTTTTTATAACATTCATGGAGAAGGCACTCAGAGACATGGAAGTTCCCAGACAGGAGCTCAAACGTGATAGGAAATCCCATAGCCTTGGAAGTTCCTCTATTGGGAATACTTTAATATTAACTTTTTGATTCAGGATCCCCTTAATAGTACCACTTATTTCCACATTTTCAAACCTTACCATTGTACTAGAATGAGTGTATGAGAACATGGGCTGTGATACCTACCCCTCCCATGTCCTCTGCTGCCTCTATGAACTTAGCTTTGGCTTGTTGCTTGTCTGGGATTGAACACGGGGCCATGCACTTGCTCAGCAAATAATACTGCTGCTGGGCTGCATGTCTCCCTTTGATACATCACTGACAGGATCTGGGTGGCTGTAGCTGGTCTTGAACTTGTGGCCCTCCAGCCTCAGCCTCTGTATTGCTGACATTGTCAGAATGTATTACCACTCAGCTGTGTTTACTCTGGTTAGAGTTAGCCAGGAAATTAAGAACATGGATGAGAAATCATTTTCGGGATCTTCTTTCTCTTAAACTCAGGAAATCCTTTATTAAAAGTTAGTTTAGCCGGGCGGTGGTGGCACACGCCTTTAATCCCAGCACTCGGGAGGCAGAGGCAGGCGGATCTCTGGGCGCTCGAGGCCAGGCTGGACCGATAGCCTCCCAAACAATACAGAGAAACCCTGTCTCGTAAAAACAAAAACAACAACAAAAAAAAGTTAGTTTAAAGAATGTGAACATTGGAAAACAATATTCTCGTGAGGAGTGCGATTAGACGTGGCGGTTACTCCTGTAGGGACAGTGGGAGTCTGCCTTTGAACCCCTGATTTACACTCCCTGCCTGGAGATTCAAGACAGTAATGTGGAAACTGGCATGCGTGTGGCTTACGGCCCAGGTGTCTCAGACCTGAGCAGACATAACTGCTCTTTGCTTTCTCTATGGAACCGAAATTACAAAGGAAAGCCATTGGGTGGCTGCTGTGTGTCACACAGTGCCAGGGATTGTAGCCCTGCCCTTTCCTCGTGACCTTACACTGAGTTCATTTTATGGAGGTCATTGATATTTTAGAATGGGAAAAAAAGGGAGGGGAAGCAATTTATGCAAAGCCGTATACAAACTAGGACTCCTGTCATTTTTCAGATGAGTATTTCCCTGAGCATGTTTAAAAAGAGATGCAAATGAAGTTGTGCATTTGAGACTCGACGCTGTTATTTAAGTGCCCCTTATAAACGTATTTCAGCTCGGCATATTAAATGAAATACTTTCACGTTGCAGTCATGACGACGATGTTGACTTTTTGTCCCTCTCTTTTGCTTTCAGAGGAAGAACTTATCTCTCTTTCTCAGCATTAGCTTGTTAACTTTCTGGGGGACCAGCCTGTTGGGTGCCCGGTTGTACTGGATGGGAAACAAACCACCAAGCTTTTCCAACTCGGACAACCCTGCAGCTGACTCGGACAGCCTGCTGGCCCGCACACTCACCTTCTTCTACTTGCCTACCAAGAACCTCTGGCTGTTGCTCTGCCCAGACACCCTGAGCTTTGATTGGTCCATGGATGCTGTGCCTCTTCTCAAAACCGTTTGTGATTGGAGAAATCTTCACACAGTGGCCTTCTATTCTGGACTTCTCCTCCTCGCCTACTGTGGTCTGAAGAATCCGAGCTCGGAAGGAGAGTGCAATGGGAAAGCTGTGACAAATGGCAAACAGAATGCAAACGGCCATAGCTGCCACGCAGACATGGAGTACCGGAACTCAGACATTAAGCCCAGCTTTACATCCAAAGTAGAGAATGGCATTAAAAATAACGTATCACAGAGAACTCAGCTCCCTTCCACTGAGAACATTGTTATTCTATCCTTATCTTTGTTGATAATACCTTTTATCCCTGCCACGAACCTGTTTTTCTATGTCGGCTTTGTAATTGCAGAGCGAGTATTATATATTCCCAGTATGGGCTTCTGCCTTCTGATCACAGTGGGTGCCCGAGCCCTTTATGTCAAAGTCCAAAGGAGGTTTCTCAAGAGCCTGGTTTTTTATGCTACAGCAACGTTAATTGTCTTCTATGGACTCAAGACTGCGGTCAGGAACGGAGACTGGCAAAATGAGGAGATGCTGTATAGGTCAGGGATAAAAGTAAACCCAGCCAAAGGTAAATGCTTCCTTTTATGTTTTTGCCTGAACACTTTACACTTTCAGCTTTCTTATTGTGTTGTTTCTTGCCTTAAAACACAGTGTTACAGATGAGATCCTTTTATGTGAAACTTGTACCTTTCCTCCTTATTTTTGTAGAGACAGAGTGTAAAACCAATTGAGACACATATTTAGCATTCCATGCTAGCAATAGGAAACTGTTTCCTAGTGTTCATGCTTATGTTTCCAAGGAAGAATCAGAACTTATATTGACTGGAAATAAAGACTGTCATAAGAATTTATAACAATGCTTACCATCTGCCCTTTAAAATATTAATTATTGTCTCTTTCATTGTAGAATGAAAGTCAAGTTTATATAACTTAAATATAGTCTAGGCTGGTTTGTCAGGCATTGCCTGAGGAGAGACCACAGGATTTGGAGGCGAATTGCCTCTGGGTCTCATTAATTTGTGCCTTAGGTATAGGTGTGGTCACTGTGAGATTTGAAGAGGGCCTGGTGGTGGTGGTGCATGCCTTTAATCCCAGCACTCAGGAGGCAGAGGCAGGCAGGTCTCTGTGATTTCGAGGCCAGTCTGGTCTACAAAGCTACATAGAGAAATCCTGTCTTGAAAAACCAAAAATAAAAAAAAATTTTTTTGAAGAGGTGTGGTCGTTGTAGAATTTGTAGAGGTTAAAGAAATATGCTTCTGGCTGGCAAGCAGTTGGTACATTCTTAATTTAAGGTTTCCTAAGTAATTTTTACTGTAGAATAAGACTATGGATTGTACCTTTCTTTATTGATTTTATTGTATAAAAATACCCAGTCTCAAAATTGACAGGCATAGCAGAATCTATTTTTTAAGCACAAAATGGTAAACCAGAGGATGTTGTCACATTTTAGACAATGTAGTCAGTGGTGGAAGCAAGAGAAAAAAGGAAATAAGATGCGTTTGGAGTGCAGAAATGTATCACACTAAGTGGTGCCTGAGAATCCTCAGTTTTTCAAGGTAATTTTTAACTTAGCTTTTCAGTTAGAGCTAGTGATATACATTTGATCTTGGATTTCTGACACAATTTAGCATCAAGATCCTAAAATATCAAAGGGGCAAAACGCTTCCAAGTGGGCAAGAAATGGCTTATTAATAAATCAGGATATATTTCTATAGATCAAGATTCTCAGAAGTGACTTTGGCATCCTTGTCCAGTTATCCCACATCAAACCAAGAGTTCGTTGAGTGCATACACAATTCATACAGAAGCCAAGGAATTATTTCTGAATAGTAGTTTTAGTAAGTTGCAGAGACTGTTTTGAAAAGCGTTCTTTATGTGTGTGCATGAATGTGAATGTGTACCTGTATTTATATACGCTCTGTGCATGTCTAGTGACTGCAGAGGCTAGAAATGGACATCTAGTTCCCTGGTACTGGAATTATAGACAGGTGTGACCTGCCTTTGTATGTGCAGAACCCATATCTGCGGAAGCAGCAAGTGCTCTTAATTACTGAGCTATCACTCCAAGCTGGGTTGCAGAGTTTTCTAATGGGAATGGAGGGGTTGAGCTTGAGCTACTCCATGTCATGCAGTTCATCAGGGGCTTTTCTAAGTAGTGCTCAAAGCAAAAACTTGTAAAAAAAAGTCGCAGTTTTTGCAGAACGCTTTTCAGCTAGGTTTACTTTGGTGGTCTATACAAGTTAGAAGAAGTGTATGTTGCCAGTGTATTTTTCTTGTCATTCGAAACTGATGCTTGTAAGGAATTAAAACAAAATCCCCCAGAATGTTACTTGAATCACAGTGTTGTTCTGGGGATTTATTAAAATTTTTGGCTAAATTTTATGCTAAGCTGCTATTACAAAGGGCTAAGATAAGAGAGGCTTCAGGAAGAGAGAAGCTATATTCTTTCGTGGGGCAAGCTCAGTACGTGCAGCTTTGGAACTGATAAGATGGCGCCATGGCCTGACAGAATCTCTGTCCTTGTTTGTTCTCCTGCCATCTCAATGGGTCACCCTGCCCATGTGGTCCAAGATGGCTCATTAACACATCAGCACTTCAGCTGACAGGAAGAGAGGGAGAGGAGGGGTAGAGTGTGGGTATACCCATTCTCTCTAAGATATATTGAAGAAAGTGCATATACTTCATTTGCTCAGAGATTGTTGGCTACATCTTTGTGTGAGAAAGACTGGGAAATATTATCTGTGGAAGTCAAATATCCAGCCAAATACCATTACTCTGAAAGATAGGTTGGGCAATATTCGGATGCCAAGGTCTAAATATCAGTCTCTGCTGCACTGGAAGCATTTGTAACCACATTGATTATTGTCACCATTAACTATTGTGATGCCTGATGGTTATGAGTTTAAACCAGTGTCTCCCTGAGTCTGCCTTCCTTCTCTCTGCATCTACTGTTTGGATTTACTGCCTACCTATATTTTGCCTGCCCATTGGTCGAAACAGCTTCATTCATCAACCAATAAAAGCAACGCATATTTGCAGCATACTAAAGGACATCTCATATCAGAGCTGTAAGAGTGAAAAGGAAGCCTCCTTAGTAGTTTTCTGACTCCCACAGTGCTGCTCTGGAGAAGCTCCCCTCTGCTGGTCCCCTCTGGCTTTGACTTGGTTTCAAATTTCAGGGTGGTGGTCTTCTTTGTGATGGGAGATAAGGGATGATTCTCTGATGTTACTGATTTTCAGGTTGCTTGAGTTTTCAGGTCAATGAGGAATGGTATCTTAAAGATGATGTATGGTACTCCTGAGAATGACACATGGAGTTGTCCTCAGGCTTCCACATATGTGCGCTTACACATGCATGACAAAAATGCCTTATATACAATAATGACGGTGCCTTCTAGAGAGGAAGCATTTAGTAAAGGATACATTGAACAGTAAATATTGCTGTCATTGTCTTCAACTTTCATATTCAGTTCAGAAGTAGAATGTGTAAGCACAAAAATGAGGAAAAGTGAAGTATTTTACTATTGGTGAACCAGATACTGGGGGATGCCCTCAAACATGATTAGTAGGTCTCAGAATATAGTTCATTTTGTATTTCAGGACTGTTGTCCATGACAGGGGCTTCCATTTTAAAACAAACAAAGCTCTTTCAATCCAGGTTTCTTGCTTTTGTTTTTTTTTTCTTTCTTTCTATTTGTAAAGCACTTATAATCCGACTTCAGTTACTTCCTCAGCAATTATGAGATGGGGAAGAATCTTCTGCAAAAAGACTTCTTTCAATTCCTCAAATTGCTTAAGTCTAGCAGAAGATTAGAAACCCTTTAAAGCCAGTATCTCAGAATGATTCCCGAGACAACACATTGAGTTTGTTTTCGTTCTTCCTTTGCAAGCTTTTGAAAATTTGCGAGTACTTCAGGCGCCATGTGTTCTTACAGAATATGATTTTAAGCCTCATGAACCATTATGAATTAAAACTGCTGCCCTTCTCATGGATCCTGTAGACAGCTGCCAGTCATTAGCTGATTGGATGCAAATGAGGATAGATGATGTTTGTCACAGTGACTGTGTGGCTAATTTATGCTTTATATCTGGATGGTGGAGACATGATACTGACTTAGATGGTGTAAACTGAAAGTCCTGTCTCATTTTGAGGTGGTTGATAATAACAAAAAGACTACTGCACATGGTTGACTACTGTAGACTGGCAATTTCACAATAACTTTAGCATTTCTGTGCTAACTAGGGGGAAATTTCTGTGATGATTGCTCTAATGGACATTTTTTATTTAATGCAAAGCATTTTGTTGATACTTCCTTCCTTGCAAAAAGCATTTCTTAATTTATTACAAAGCAGCTAAATGCAGAGCTTTTCCTTCTCTGGGACCTTTAGGCATCTCATACTTATCATGTCTGTGTTCAAAACCCAACTACTTACAAACTTCCTGTCAAGAAGGCAGTTATCACAGACTAAGAGATATTATAGATAAATGTGAATCCATAGACAAAAAAATGAATGATAGCATATTCAACCACAAAAATACCACCACAACAAAACACTGAACAAACTTTGACACCCTTATTAGAAGGAAGGTGGTAACTCGCAGAGTCTAATGGGAGATAAATGCTCCCATAGGATAGTGTGGGTATTCATCTTCTTAGCCTCTACATGAAATAATAGGACCCAGCTGGGTGTTCATGGTGCATGCCCTTAATCCCAGTACTCCAAAGCAGAGGCAAGTGGATCTCTGAATTTGAGGTCGGCCTGGTCTATACATTGAGTTCCAGGACAGCAAGGGCTGTAGGGGGAAACCCTCTCTATAAAACAAACACAACCCCCCCCCCCAAATAACAACAACAGGAATCTGAAGAAATGGAACTTTTTTATTCACTGGGAGAGACCACACTATTGGTAAGGATTCTTTAAAAAACATCTGGTTCCTGAGAAAATCAAGTGCAAGCATTTTCCTGTTAGAATTGAGTAACCACAGAGCTTCCAATGCCTCTACCTTTCATTCCTTTAAGAAGGAAACAATACATTGACAAAGGCAAGCAGAGCTGTCAGGTCAAGGCCAGCCTGATATATTTAATGAGTTTCAGACATGCCAGTGGTACCAAGTGAAACTCTGTATCAATAAATGAATGAATGAATGAATGAATGAATAAATAGAGAAAAAACAATGTATATATTTTCTCTTTTGTCTAGATCTACTGACTATGAATACACAGTTTTGGGGGGGGGGGGGCAAAAACTCAAAAGCTCTAGTAAGATGCAATGCACATAGACCAAAAGTTTTTATGTAACACAATACATAAAATGACCCAGAGACAGATATTGGAGTTCAAGGTAAAGATCAGGCAAGCAAAGCAGCCAAGCTACCAGAGAGCTCTTACCTCTAACAGGACTGGGTTGTTCCTATTGTTAACGTGGCTGGAGTGTGAATGCATGATACTGAGACCTTGCTTCTGTCTTATATAACTCCCTAACGCTGGGATTAAAGGTGTGTGACTACAGATGCTGAGATCATCTTTGTGTGAGCTCTTTCTCTGGGTGGCCTTGGACTCATAGAGATCCATCTACCTCTTAATCCTGAGTCCTAGGACTAAAGGTGTGTACCACCATCTCCTAGCTTCTGGCTGCTGGGATTAAATTTGTGTGCCTGGCTTCTATGCCTTTTAGCTGACTTTGCTTTCTGAATCCTCAAGTAATCTTTAATAAATCATAAATAAAATATCCCCATAGTTTTATAGATGAAGTTGTTGGTTACTACTGACAATATTCTAAAATGTTTCTGGACTTTTAAAATTCTTCTGTCCTGAAATTAACATTTCCTTAGGCTATATTTATAATTGTTTATGCTCTGAAGAAATTGAGACTGTTTAGCTTCTGATTAAAATAAGCCTGAAATTAAATTATTCTTACTGACATAGTTTGTTTCCGCAAAATGCTGCATTATTCTTCCTTAATTAAACATTTACAGAAATGTGTTTGTTACAGATATCATTTATAGAAAATATGTGTTTGCTTTCTGTATTTGTATAGTTTAAATGATAGTACCACAAAGTACTATTTCATAGACAAGGAAAATGCCCCGCCCCTCCCTTTGAGGACAGGGTCCCACTGCCTAGGTTTGCTCCATTCCAGGCTCCATTTCCCTTCTTCTGTGCTAGATTCTCAAATGTGTTTAAAGTATAAGTTACGCCTGCAAGTACCTTTGCTTTCCTATTCCTGTCTCAAAAGCTTTTGGCATTTCCATGCTAGCTATTTAGATTTTTTTTTAGTTTCTCTCTGAATAGCCTCCCCTTCAGAATAATGTGTCTTCATATAGTACAGGGTAGCCCAGCATTTAGTATGCTTAGTGTGCAGTCTAGGCTGTCCGTCTTTCTGTCCCCATTTCCTTAAATGTTGGAAATATACAGTGTGAACTTTACTGCTAAAGCTTGAAGATAACACTGTCTTTGTGTGTGTGTGTGTGTGTGTGTGTGTGTGTGTGTGTGTGTGTGTGTGTGTGTGTTATTTGAGATTGTGCTAAGGAAGTATCTACTACCGAGCTAATAACCTAGCCATGCTTTATTTTGAGACAGTCTTAAATTACTGATGCAGGGTTTAAACTCTCCATCTTGTGACCTCTGCCTCCCAGATGGCTAGGTTTACAGGTCCCTCTGAGTTTTGCTGTCATTGTTTTGAGATAGGGTTTCATTCTGCAATCTAGATTAGCCTGGAACTCTGTGTAGCCCAAGCTGGTCTTACACTACCAAAGCAACCCTCCTGCCTCAGCTTTCAAATTCTCTTAAGAGTTAGGCTTGAAACCATGAGGCACCACAGTTGATTTTGTAGATAATATTGATCACTGGACATTTCTTATTTTGAGTTTTAAGATCTTCTGTGATTTTGCAATTAGTATTGATTTCGGCCTCCACCATTCGACCTGCTAATTTGATGGATATTGACAGATGATGCATGCAAGGGAAGCCATCCTTACACCTTGCTGCTCTCCCTCAGAGCTTGCCTTCCGGGATGCCTAGTCTCCTGCAGTGTGTGGACTTTACAGTCGCCTCACTTTCCTACCCGTTAATATGTGCACTCAAAAATTTCTTAAACTAGTATTTTCATGCATTCTGAGCAAAAGGGTATCCTTTGGATGTTAAACTAGAGAGTCTGTTATAGAGTCATCTGGGCTACAAATTACTGGGCTGGCTACCAAATAGATTTAAAAATTGTGAGGGATTTTTTTTAAAATTATAGTCGGGATTTTGAAATGTTTAATTTTCAAGCAAAAGAAAAGAAAGTTACTAGAAAACGCTGAAATTTTGGATGCTGTCATGTGTTCCTTATTTACATTTCCTCATTGCTGAGGTAAAACACCCAAGAAAAGCAACTGATGAAAGGAAGGGTTGATTTTGGCTCTGTTTGAGGTCATCCGTCCCTGTGGTGGTATAGGAGGTTGAGACACTTTGTCACATCACATCCAAAGTCAAGATGGAGAGAGGCATGAACACTGATGGTCAACTCATTTCTTTCTTTAATTATTCAACATAGAAGTCATATATATCAAATGGCATAGACCATGTTTAAGAGCGGTGTTCGCACATGAGTTAACTCAGTCTAGAAACTCCCTCACAGACACCCTTGAGGTGCGTCTCCATGGGGATTCTAAATCCTGACAATCAATATAATCCGTCAACACGTGCAAAATGAAATTGCAAATATTTAACCTGTATAAAGCACAGGCAGATAAACATGTTCATTTCTTACTACATGTTTGCAGATAGTGTAACACATAGAACACATTTTCAATAGGACAAATAACATCTGATTTTAGAAATACAGTTTTAGCCTTTTTCATATAAAATAACCTATTTTGATCATTGATTTTAAAGAGCAACCCACTAAGTCCAAAGCAATAATGGGAAAATATGAGATGCGCAATTCATGTAATTATTTAAAAGGGTCAGTTGTAGAGAAATATTTCTATGTAATTCCATAAAGACATGGTTGAGAGAAATGGGGAGTCCTGTTTTTATTTTTATACATATTGACATTAGGTTAGAAATTCATTTTTATGCTTGTAAATCAGTCAGATTTATTTCTAATTTTCAAAATAAATATGAGAATCTGGCATGTAAATATATACTATATACTCACAAACTAAAACAATACAGATTTATTAAGACTTTCCTAAATAATACAATTTTCCTATACCAAAAAGATGCACATTCATACAACAAGGACATCTGTTCCACTATTTTTATAGCAGCACAATTTGTAATAGCCAGAACCTGGAAGCAACCTAGATGTCCCTCAACTGAAGAGTGGATAGAGAAGATGTGGCACATTTACACAATGGAATACTATTCAGCAGAAAAAACAGTGGAATCTTGAAATTTGCAGGTAAATGGATGGCACTAGAAGAAACTATCCTGAGTGAGGTAACCCAGTCACAAAAAGACAAACATGGTATGTACTCACTCCTATATGGTTTTTAGACATGAATCAGGGGAGTGCCAGTCTTCAATCCCACTGCAAGAGAGGCAGGGAAACAGGAAGGACCCTAAGAGTGATATACATGGTACCCCAGAGAAGGTGGAATGAGGCAAGATCTCCTGAGCAGATTGGGAGCACAGGGTGGGGGAGGGGAAAGGGAGCCAGGAAAAAGAGGGAGACAATAGGAAGGGAGAGGGAGGACATGGGGGAGCAGGAAGGTTGAGTTGCAGGAAGAATAGACTAGAGCAGGATGAGAGATACCATAATAGAGGGAGCCATTCTAGGTTTGAGGGGAGATCTAGCACTAGTGAGATCTCCAGCGATTTACAAGGATGACACCAACTGGCAAACTAAGCAGTAGTGGAGAGATTACATTAAACACCCCTCCCTAATAATGATTTTGACGACTATCTTACATACCATCCTAGAACCTCCATCCAGTGACAGACAGAAGCAGAGGCAGACACCCACAGCTAAACACTGAACTGAACTCCTGGAACCCAGTGACAGAGAGGGAGGAGTGATGAGCTAAGGGGTCAAGACTGGGCTGGTGAGACCCAGAGAAACAGCTGACCTGAACAAGGGGGAGATCTTGGACCCCAGACTGATGGCTGAGAGGCCAGCATGGGACTGATCCAAACCACTTGAATGTGGGTGTCAGTGAGGAGACTCAGGCAATCTATCGGGTTTTTGGGTAGTAGATCAGTATTTATCCCTGGCACACAAATGGACTTTGGGGACCCATCCCACAATGAGGGATACTTTCTCAATCTGGACACTTTGGGGAGGGCCTGGGGCCTCCCCGGAACAAAATGACAGACTCTAGAGATCCCCCATGGAGGGCCTTACCCTCCCTGGGGAATGGAGTGGGGATTGGGTGTGGGGCTGGTGGGAGGAGTGGGCATGGAGGGGAGGGAGAGGGAGCTGGGACTGACATGTGAAGCAAGCTTGTTCCTAATTTAAATATATAAATAAAAAGTCTAAAAAAATACAATTTTCCAATTAGGAAATCATGTATAGACATTAAATAAAAAAAAGTTGGTCACAACCAATCATATGTTTATGAACATGAAGAAATACACCTGCACACACACAAGATAAACATAACACTTCTCTTGATGGCAGAATTATACATGTTCCGAGTTGTTTCTTTTTTTTTTCCCTTTTGTTTGAGTCGGGGTCTCATATGACCTACACAACCTTGAACTCACTTTATATAGCTGCTGACAGCCGTGGACTTCTGCTTCTCCTGCCTCCACATCCCCCCTGCTGGGGTTCCTGGCATATACTGCCATACCTGATTTGTATAGCGCCAGGGATCCAACCTAGGGTCTCCTGCATTGCGGTCAAGGACACTAGCAAAGGACGCACATCTGCAGTTCCCTCTCTTCCTCTTGTGAGAGCCATCCTGTGGACACCTCAGAATATAAACTGTCACAACACTCCTTCCCTGAAACCCTATCCTAGGAACTCAAATAAGATGTACTTCAGGTTGCATGATGTGGCTTAGTTACTCTGTATGTCGAATCCTGTTCATCTCTGTGACTGTGACCTCACCCTGTCTTCTTTGCATCCATTCACCTGTCTGGACTATTAGTAGTTGGAAAATATTAAGTTCATTTATCATTCTGTTTTCTGTACTGAAATCTCCAACCTTTCCAGGACAAAACTGCTTATGCTTTAATTCTTAGTGTGCTCCGATTTCCCCGCCGTACTTAATTTATTCTCTTATTATTTGTGGTATTTACCAGTATGTAAAATAGAATATATTATATTTAATTTTTTGTATGTCTGTATCTCTCTCTCTCTCTCTCTCTCTCTGTGTGTGTGTGTGTGTGTGTGTGTGTGTGTGTGTGTGTGTGTGTATGTGTGCGTGCTCGTGATTTCATTAGGAATCTATTCTCTCCTATGACATGGGCTCCAGGGATCAAATTCATGTCTTCAGACTTGGGAGCTAGCACATGCAATGGAGTTTAATTATATCACTTCTGTTTAAACCCTGCCTTTCTTGTACATTACACTCCTGTTTAGCATCACTCCTTGGGAAGAGGATGGCGTGTTTGGTTTTCATTGCTGAGGTAAACATTGGAATGACTGTAGAGGTCAAATGTTGACTTCTAGTATCAGAGGTTTCAGTCCATGCTTACTGCTTCAGTTGCTGTCAGCCTGAGGCAGGGCAGAGAGTTATAAAGGAGGCATGTGACAGGAATAAGGAGTGTGCTTTAGTAACATCTGGGTGTGTCTCAGTGTAGTCAATCTGACTATCTAAGTAACTGTTACCTCAATGAATTGTTTTCCATGCTGTGGGCCTGATCCTAGTAATGCTATTTGCATAAAAGGGAATTGATAGGTATCAGAATACATTTGTGATGGAGTAAATGAACATACAACCAAATGTGTAACCATACATTCTGGATCTATAGCTAGTTATGCCTGCCATTGATCAGAGGGACAGTTGTTAGCTATTGTTTAATTAAGACATAAGCACTTAATGAAAAGTGCATTAATTTCTATGGGAATATATCTTAAAATATTCCCAATTAGTATGTCTTGGCTGCAATTTCTCTAGCAATGTTGTTTGATGGTGTGGTTTAGTTGCATTTTTATTGGGTTAATTAATATTTGTATGTGTTTTCAAGAGCAAATTCAATGTAATATATTTTACTAATCCCTGATTGAAGCAGAACCTTGAGAGGGATGAAGTGACTTGAAAACAAGGCTAAGTATTAGAAATTTCTGCAGGGCCACACTATATTAATTTGAAGATGAAGGACAGTAGTTAAAAATATATATATAGTGTTATTGTCTATTAAATTATAATGTGACTTATTGTTTTTCTGTTCTCATTTCCTATTTTCAAATTATTAGTTTATTTGATAATATTTCTAATGTTTCTTTTTTAAATTAAATGCTAAAATCTTCTGTGATCTCCAGATGCTGTGGAGCACTTCAACGTGTATGAATGTTGCTTTGCAGCTAAAGGGGCATCTAGTATGAGAATGTTAATTAGAGGATAGGATAGGCTTAGGTTAATCAGTTTTGGATCAGAATTTATGCTTCAGAATTAACCTGCAACATTCTTTAATGCTTCCCCATCTGCAGAATAAGTGTCAAAAATTTCACATATAGGTCTGTGTTATGAGAGTTTATGAGATGTCACATGTCAAGCACGAAACAAGACATGTGGTCCTATTTGTTGAAAGATAATTATGAGTTCGGTGTCTTCTTTTTGCCGCGGAAGCATTTGCAATGTGGCAGGTCAGTTTTTCTCTCTAGATAATGAAAGGACATTATATTTAGTAGCTAAGGTTAACTGAGGAGTATTAAGTTAGGGAAAATTGACAGTGAAAGATTCGCCATGTTTTTAAGGCATAAAAACTGATGCTTTAGACACCTTTGGTTCTTCCAGTATAGTCAGTAATCACACTTTCAGTGGGCACAAGCCTTCTCATCTCCATCTTCCTGCTTAGGAAAACATCTACTATTAGACTCAGTACTCTCCCTTTTCTAATCTTGTATGCTTAATTATGCTCAGCAGTGTAGCATTCTACTGATATGTTCTGACGCATATGAAGGCTCCTTGTAGCTTCAATCTTGTTTACTTTTCTTGTGCTTTTCATCTTCAAGTGTTCTAGGTCATTTATCAGTTCCGTCATAGTTGGATGAAATCTTGGTTTATTTTAAGATGGTGTCTTACTGCTTTCCAGTCCAGTATGTATGCAGTAATTTCAGACCACGAAGACCCCTACGGAAACTTGAAAGTACATGGAGTCTTTGTACGTGATCTTAAGATAACATTGTTCTTGGCTCTGTGATGAACTATGTGTGTGAATCAGCTTTGAGCCATAATGATTGCTTTAATTATTTTAGATGTCCAATGTATTTAATCTCCTGGCTTGATGAAATTTTAGAGTATAGAGGAAATAAATTTTCCCCGTAAAATGTTGTATGAGGGATCCCTCCACCTCCTGTGGTCCTTCTTGATGGATGAATATTATGTCGTATATAACTGGATTGACACTCAGCCTGAATACTTCTTTTTCTTTTTGCCAGCATGGGGTAACCTTGGAAACGTGCTGAAGAGTCAGAGTAAGATTGCTGAAGCTGAAGGCGCCTATAGAAATGCTTTGTACTACCGCAGCAACATGGCCGACATGCTGTATAATTTGTGAGTATGCCGTACTTTCTCTCCTTAGGTTCATGTTTGAAGCCTGCTGTGAGAGGGACTATTGAGTTAGCTAATGGGAATAGAGATGTTGGTATCTGTTTTTCTGAAATAAAATTTGTTCCCTTTTTTCAATTAGACCTCTCAGATCAATAAGTGAATGGTATTTTTGATTTCCCTTTTTGAGGCCATATCACCTATATTTAGATATATATTGGTGTATGGTTGAATTTTTTGAAATACTATGCCATATAACAAAGAATTGGTATGTGTATTGTACTTAAAAATACGTATTCTACTCAAACTGAGATGAATAAATATAGAATTTCAAAAGTAAGCCTTTAATGTGACATATGTAAATGCCACATTGAATATTAAATGACGTATCTTTCTTTCCCTAAAACCTTGATTATGTCAAAGTATGTGTAGAATTTATGGTCACCCTGGAAGATAGCAGAAAGATTCTAGATGCTGGGTACCATTTCTTCTTTATCATCAAGCATGTCCATTTCTTCAAAGAGACTCATGATTATAGGAAAATTTGTGGAACAGTGTAATTTGAAATATCCTTCAATATTGAGTTTGAAAAAAATCTCAAGAGCTAAATCAGCTTTACCTTGTGAATGGAAGTTTCCAAGAGGCATTGTATGTTTGAGTTGGTAAATGGAAACTAAATTTGAATCCTTTCCATTGTCGTTTACATTTTGGGCATTTTTATATGTAATAGATGGAAGAGTTTCTGATTTTTTGACTCCTGTAGCTGGAAACTCCTGGGGTTTCTGAGATGCAGGGAGAGTTAGAAATAGGTCCTTGGTGGTGTTTGGTAATTTGCAGCAGTTTAAGTGTTCTGGTCTTTCTCTGTTCTCAGTGGGACTCTGAGGCATGTAGAAGATGGCTCTTGGAGCTTTAAGCGTGTGACATCCTGGCTTTTCTCAGTCTTGCTAAGTCTCATGTCCTGTCCCTCTCCTCCCCACCTCCCTGTTATCATCTGTCTTTTTGTCTGCATTCACCCTGGAAAGTTTTCTCTGAATGACTCATGAAGCCATATGCCTTAGTGGATGAAATTCTAGGCAGAGTGGGTAGGACTGTGTAACACCTACGGACTCATGGAAGACCAGTTTCTTATAAGAAAGTCACCACGCTTAGTCAAAATTTGACACCTGTTTCTTGTGTTTTATGAATATTGCATAATAAGGTATCAAACACTCATAAGCTTAAATTTTTGTATGCATTTATGTTCTTGCTTTCTAAATCTATTTGATGGTTTAGTCTAAAAGTATTGATACAACATGTTATTAAAGATAATAATAGAGAGAGAGGTAGTCATTTATAGTAAAACAGAAGCTCTGTAGAGTTGTGTTCTGATGCTTACACTGACTTCCCCCTCCTAGACTTATAACACTGGAATGCAAATCTGTTGCTGTCTGATACGAGTGTATCAGCAGGAGGATTTTGTGTGGGCTCACATTAAGTGTACCTTTCTCCCTTATTACCTAGCATTTCTTCTCATATAGTAAAACCTTTGTACAGTCTGCCTCTCTCACTGATGTGATTCATGAAGTACATCTTCATCTATTTCCTTGAAGTAATTGGAGTGTGCATCTTTTTCTTTATGAAATATTGAATGAATATACTTAGATCCTCTTACAGCATCTCATGACTTCTTCATTTAAGTGATTTTATGACTTTATTACTGATGTAGTAGTTTTATTTCATAAAAAGGACCGTATCAGTTCTAACATGTTTGTGTACATATGCTATCTCTATGTATGTACACATTAATATAGATGATAGATAGGTAGATGGATATAGATACATTTTTAAAGGATCTTTTGCCTTATAGATGGTGTAGAGTGTTTTTCTTGTATATAAAGAGAAGTAAGTTAGCTGGCCAATTACTGCTTCCGCATTGAATTTATTTTCTCTGTTGGCCACATCTATAGCCTCTGGTTAATTATTCTTCCCAGTGTCAAGTATCATTCTTATAATCTGGTATGTGCTAGGCAAGTATTTCTCCATGATGCTGTATCTTCAGTCACAAAGGCAACAGGTTAATAAGGCACTTACTCATCGGTGGCACCTGTTGGGCAGGAGTTTAAAGCCAATACATTTTATGCCATCTTATGCTTTACTGATAACATAAAACCATTCTATTAGCCAAACCCTGCCCATCTCAGCTAGAGTTTCTATTGCTGCGATGGGACACAAGGAACAAAAGGCAAATCAGAAAGGAAAGTGTTTATTTGGCTTTCATTTCCACATCATAGTTCATAATTGAAGGAAGCCAGGACAGGAACTCAAAACAGGGCAGAGACCTGGAGGCAGGAGCTGATCCTGAGGCCACGGAGGAGTGCTGCTCACTGACCTACCTCTCATGGCTTGCTCATCCTATTTTTTGGAACCAAGAACCACTAGCCCGAGTATGACTATATCCACATGGGCAGGGCCTTATCCCATCAATCACTAATTCAGAAAATGCTCTACAGGCTTGCCTATAGATCAGTCTTAAGGAGGCATTTTCTCAGTTGGTGTATACTATTCTAGATGACTCTAACCTTTTTCAAGTTAACTTAAAACTAGCCAGCATACCACCTAATGTGTAATTTAAAGTGTTCATCTTATAAGGATTCGTGGGTGCCTGTATAACAGAGAAAGTGTATGAGTAGTGCTCCCAAAGTTTTACTGAATTGTCCTCCTTGAAGAACTGGTTATTCTTTGATTTTCAACCTAATTCAAATAGCTGAAATAATTTCTATGTACAACACAAAGTTGCGTATATTTTGAAAATGGCATGTGACTATCTGAGTGGATGAAGAAGCATAGATTTCACTAAAACATGTCTGCAATGTCTAGGAAAGAGTGGACTATATAACTTACCTCGTTGACTAGAGTCCAATAAGTATTGTTTTTCAAAATTGTTATTTTGTTCTGTGACTTAAAATCAAGTATAAATAAAATGAAATAAGATAATTTTATAACATGATATAAATAAATAAAATATATATACATACTTAGTAGCTACAGTATCAAACCTTTTTCTATTTGTTTTTATTAGTAAAACACCATTTTTCTGTGAACAGTCTAGAAACTATTAAAGTATCAAAAGGAAAATGAATTTTTCTTTTGATTTGTATAAGCTGTTTCTTTGCATACTTTTCACTGATGTTCAGGGGTTACTTCTTGTTTTAAATCAGCTTTTCACAGGAAAAAATAACACTAATAAAACTCAAAAAACAAAACTTGATTTTCTCAGTGTTTTTAGAAAAGCTAACCTAATGGTACTCCTTTCTGGCACCAGCAACACACCGAGGACTTTTCCTATCATCAGTCAGGAGTCTTCTCAAGGATGCTTTGTAATTCTACCAGGAGATGTGATGCTCAGTACTAACACTTGACCACTGTGCATGACAACCCAGGCTCAGGCACCCATGACAAGGGTGAGGGAGATGTTTTATGTTGACCAATTGAAATTAATGGACATTTATAAGTTGGAATGAAATACCTATGTTTCCTAATGAAGTTTTGGGAATCCTAAGTGTTCATTATGTCCATTTTCCACTTGCATTGTAAATTAGCAGAAACCATTCATGGCAATTGAACTTTTTACTAATAATATAATCTGCAGGCATTCATGACTACATTAAAATTTAAATAGCAATTGCTGAAGTGATCCCCCCTCTACCAGATACAATTCTAGGTGATCAGAGCTAATCTTGTCATTAATTCCTGTAATTTTATTTTTATGCTCATATTTAAAAATACTAACCAATGGTTTTAACTAGCACAACTGAATCTTGGTTTGTGTAAGAATAGAGGGGAAAAGGTGGTTTGGAAAATATTAAGTAAGAAGAGCCCGAGGGATATGGAGTTATGTCTGAAGTTGAATAAACATTGCCTTAAGAGATTGCAAAAGTTTGAGAATTTTGTGTGTGTGTGTGTGTGTGTTTGTGTGCGTGCGTGCTCAGGAATGCTATAAAATGATATCAGAGAGCTATATATACAGGGTTATATTCTGTTTTATGAAATGATGTTTGAAAATGTCCAGGGCCCCTCCCCGCAGTGGCAGAAGTGTGTGACAGCGCTCTTTTTTTTTAGTTCTTTTATGTGGAGTAAAAGAATGAGGAAGGTGAGACCTAAAGATAGCGAAGGTCACACACACGATGGGCTGTCGTTTGAACATGTGTTCTTCTGACTCTATATCATTTCTACACTTGCACTTTTAGCGGAAAGGCATGAGATGAGGACTGGCCCAGACAAAACCTTCAATATGCATATTTCAAGTTCCAAAAAGAAATAATTCAAATCACCTTTAGAGATAAGAATAAACTATTTGGAATTAAATATGATAGACTACAGCAAGTTACTGTTATCACAGGTACTGACTTTACTGATCTTCTGTCATAAAAACATGGTTGTATTGGTAGCAGGACTGCATGTCAGTGCCAAGATCTGCTTTCAAGAAATACTTCAAAAGCATTTACATATCTGTTCATTATCACATGTGATACAAGATCAGCCCATGATTATAGACAATAGTCATGTTGTGTGAAGTTTAAGGCCATTTCGTCCTATACTTAACAGAAAACAATAGCATGTAACATAGCTTATAGTCAACTGTTTCTTCATATTTGCAAATTGTTAAAGTTGCATGTTTTACCCAAGAAATTATTTTAAACTAATTTTACCAGATCTGTGTTTGCATGTTGGCTTTTATTTTAGGGTATAACTTATTTCCAGAGACAAAACCCTCGTGATATTGTTCAGTGATTTTCATTATCACATTTCATTAGTACAGGGTTGTCTTTCAACCTTTTAACCGCATGACTCACCTTTTGCTGAAAAATAGTTGATGTGCTTTCAACGTTGGTATAGATTTGTCTCAGGTAGTCTTTTCTTTTCTTTTTAACAGGTGATTCAGTGAAACACTGAAGTTTTCGTTATTCATTCAGTTTCAGAAGCACATAATAAATTTAAGACAGTATAGTCAATTTTTGATTATTTTTCCTAATGTAGAGACGATGTTTGAAGATAATTGAGATTTTTGTCTTTTTTCCAATGTTGTTAGAATTTAAGTATCCCACCTGTGAAACTTGAAAAGGAGAAAGAAAACAACTTTTAGATTCAAGGGAAGTAAACAGAAAATATCAATGAACTAGAATTTGGAGAGCAATGGGCAGGCAGGGGTGATTTTGTACAGAATAGAATATCTCACACCAGCCTTTAGAAAGGAGTAAAGTAGTAGCGTTATGAACAGACATCTGAACGCTTAAAATAACACAATAGTAAACACATAAAGGTTCTGCAAATTTTTTCTTGGGGAAATACACCTGGTCTGTTTTGGCTAAAGAATAAAATGGAATCTGCATTAAACACCTTGGGAACATTCAAGAAACATATTACAATTTTTCTTAGGAAAGAACCAAGTCAAGGCATTTTGCAAGTGGCTTCTTCCATATCCTCAAGGAAGACAGAATTTCTTTACTAATTACATTTCTTATTTTTAGAAAGCTATATTATACTGAAGGTAAAACTGGGCAAAATTAAATACACACATATGAAAGGATGATATTCCAGCTTCACCCAGAAATGAAAATAAGCCTCTAACAAGAAAGAATAAATCAGAAACCACAATAGACAAGTCATACTTATGAATACAAATACTTGCATTTCTTGGAATTAATATACTGGATGTAGCAATATATTAAAGATTAAAACACTGCAGGCAGGTGGGATTTAGTCCTGGATTGATGGCAAGATGTTTAATATTGCAATTCAATTACTACAGTCTTAATTTAAAGTCAGGAGAAAAAATGTCATCTCTCACTATGTCAAAAGAGTATTTGATCAGCAGCTACCTCAGAAAGTAAGACTTCCAAACACATTAAGAATGGATTAATACTATAACATATAATAAAGCATGACTGTCAGTTCTGCATATAGCGAAAATTATGGTAGCGTTATGCAATGTTTTACTCTTTCGGCTTTTTGAGGGGCCCACTACCCACCCCCCAAATAAATACACAGAGGTTTATTCTTAGTTATGAGTATCCGGCCTTACCTTGGCTTGTTTTTAGTCAGCTTTTCTTATCTTATTAACCCATCTACCTTTTACCACTGGGCTTTTATCTCTCTTTCTTTTGTGTATCTTACTTTCCTCCTTACTCCATGGCTGGCTGGGTGGCTGGGTGGCTGGGTGGCTGGGTGGCTGGCCCCTGAAGTCCTCTTCTCCTTGTTCTCTTGCTCTGCTCTTGCCCCTTCTCGGTTCTCCTTCTATTTATCCTCTCTGCCTGCCAGCCCTGCCTATCCTTGATCCTGCCTCACTATTGAAAGTTCAGCTCTTTATTAGATCAAGTGTTTAGACAAGCAATGAGTTAACAGCGAGTTAAACAGCTGCAGCATAAACAAATGCCACACACCTTAAAATAATATTCTACCACATAGCCTCACCTCTTATAGTCAGCTTCTTGGTGTTATGGCAATGGCTTCACTATTTCAGTCTTACAGAAGATTTCTGACTATATTTACTGAGATAAGTCATGGAATATCTATGAGAGTAGAAAAAAATCCTATGACTAGTACTAGGTATTCATATCCATATTCTCTGAAAGATGTATTTTGATCAGGCACTAGATAATTCTGTCTTATAAATAACCTCCTTACTAAGTGTGATCGTGTACTACTTTAATCCTAGCACTCAGGAGATGGAAGCAGAGGATTAGGAGTTTAGTATCCTCTTCTAAAACATAGCAAGTATGACATGAGTCTGCTTTGTAGAACTGTGTTTCAAAAAAGCACGCTAACAAAAACACGTCTTCATTCACATATCTACTGAGGAACTGTACATTTATATTAGTATTGGTTCATGCATTCTTTTGTTATGTATGGCTATACTTATTTATGGCAAAGTACTTAAATGAAATAGATTTTAAAAATGCAGTTTTATGGTCTCATAAGTTCACATTCAACTAGGATGAGGACCATATTCCTCTGATGGTCTTAGTAGGCATGTTTCTTGCCGCCTTCTGTGATTTGCCGTGATATGGGATGTCCTTCTCTATGCTGTGAATATGCATTGCTTTTATTGGTTGATGAATAAAGCTGTTTCAACCAGTGGACAGGCAGAATATAGTGAGGTGGGAATTCAAACAAAGATGCAGAGAGAAGGAAGGAGGAGATGTGGAGATACCAGGTAGCCTCAGGGGAAGCCAGATGTGAGGTAACAAGCCATGAGCCTCATGGTACAATATAGAATATTAGAAATGGGTTATCTTATAGGTAGAGCTAGCCAGTAAGAATCCATGAGCCACTGGCCAGACAATTGTATATATATAATATATTAGCCTTTGAGTGATTATTTCATAAGTGGTGGTGGGGACCTGGCAGGTGGGAAAGAAACTGGTCCAGGGGGGCCAGGCAGAATGCTAAAAGCTTCCAACTACATTGCTGGGAATCTTTGCTGCTCAACCATATTCTTACATGACCATCCCGTTACAAAAATGCCCATTATACTCAAGCAAGATGGTTCCTTGTTATTTAATTACTTCTGTAATGACCTTATTTCCACATATGTTCACATTCTGCAGATATTTTAGGAGGTATGTGGAACAGATAGGACATGGAACCTTATTGCAGGGAATATGTCACTAGAGGAGGACTTTAACTTTATGGTCTCACCTCACTTCCTGCTCAATCTCGGCTTGTGCTTGCATTGGTCTTTTTGAGTGTTCAGGGCTAAATTTTGAGAACCTTTGTGAGTTCAGAAGACAGATTGTGGAATATAGTTGGTGACATACCATGGCATAACTGCAGAAGTAAATCTTGGCACCTGAGAAGTGCCGCTTGATTGATATAAGGAGAAAAATAAAGTGGCCAAATATCTATAGGTCACAGCAGGAATTCCTGCCAAGGTTCTTTGGAGTGTGAAGGCACAGGGATAGAGGAAGATGGCCAGAGCTTGCCTAAGCAGAAGACTTGGCCTCCAATGGTAGAGAATTTTTGGTGGCAAACGGATTCCCAGAGTTGCTTTGTGAAGATTTTTATGTTTCAGTTTTCATGGTATTATAAATCAGATGGCCATGAGTTAAAACTGTAAATTGTGTGTAACATGAAAGTATATTTTGGCAAATTCAGTGATATTCTGTTTTTTTTGGGGGGGGATCTCAGGAAGGAATCTGGATGTGTCTAGGTGCTTGGTGTAAAGCTGCCTTGAATATCAGTGTTCAGTAGACTTATATGCAAATAGAAAGATAAAAGTCAGATGAATAAGTCCTTGTGTACCCGTGTTTGCATGGGGTTTTCCTCATTGTATATTCACAGGCAGTGGAGAGGATGAAAGTTTGAGCAGTTTGCATGGGAATTACTCTCTTTCTTTTGATAATGTATATTATATTAGCATGCTAAAAACTAAAGGGTATCCTATGGTATCATCAGGCTAAGGTGTCCTGGATGATGAAGATGTAGCTTAAGGAGACCTGTAAAGCTCTTTGCAGAATGAACTGTGATTATGCTTTGGTTATTTTCTCTGTAAATCTGCCTTCATAGTCTCACTATGGTCTCGCTCATGCCCTTATGCACTTTTGCTCTGTTTGGGTCCTATGGTGGTCAGCTGAGTTGCAGTTCATGCTTTGCATTCCATTCCCATCTTTTTCTGCAGTTAGTTTGCACATCTGTCATGTGATTTTGTCCTTAGTTGATTTTATGATTTAGCTGTAAAGGTGGAAAACTCTTTTCCTAATATTTACGATCCCTAATTCTTGTAACACCTATTATGAATATCAATGATTTTCACACTTTTTTTCTTTGAGAAAGAGTGGCTGACTGTGAAGTTTTGCCTTTTATTCATCATTACCATCATATCTGTAACTTCACCCAGCAAACACTGACTGTTTTTGAAATGACAGCCATTGGGTTAGAAAGTAAGAATTAGCTCACAAGGGAAGTACAGAGTCTGTCTTCAAGTAGCTTGAAGTCTGGATATAAAATTGTATGTTGGTACTGGGGAGATGGTTCCCATGGTAAACAATTACATGGATGTGCCAGCTCTTTGATTATTCTGACTATGGAAGGCTGAGACGGAGGATCCTGATGCAGCCAAGCTAGGGAAACTAGCTATATCTGTCAATCATTGATTGATAGAAACCCTACCTTAAAGAATAAGGTGGGAAAGCAACTGAGAAGATTCTTGATACACATGTACATGGACCCACACAGATGTGAACATTTGCACACTCACGCACGTACGCACGTGCACGCGCTCACACACACATACACACACACACACACGTGAAAACAATATATAAGATGCTAAGCTGGGCATGGTAGCTATAAGCCTCTTATTGCAGGTTGACTTTGAATTCCGGATCCTCTCCTCCACCTCCTGAGTGCACCAACTCTGTGTGGCTAAAAGTTACTTCTATCCCAATTGATACCCATGTGTTGTTGTAACTCAGCCTGGAAGAAAAATTTGAACAGAGGTAGGAGTCATAGTGGAAAGGCACTGATATCATCTACAATGATAGTAGAAGGGTAAAATGAGTTTTGCCTTGGTAATTTTAGGGGTTTTCTGGCTGTCCTGCAAGCATCTGGAATTCATTTTTATAGCTTTTAAAAATTTTTTTCACTCACTTTATAGACAGCCACATTCATAATTTTTTTGTTTTAGAAACACTCTTATTTACATATCAATGCTCCCATTCCCTTGCCCTCCCACCCTCCTGTGCTGCTGGCTGACCCCCCTAGAGCACAAATGGACTTTGGGAGCCCATTCTCTAAGGAGGGATACTATTGCAGCCCAGATACAAGAAAGAGGGCCTAGGCCCACTCCCAAATGATGTAATGGACTTTGATGGTCCCCCGTGGAGGGAGGGCCTCACTCACTATCCTTGGGTGTGGGTGTGGGTGGGTATGGGAGATCCGCTG
This sequence comes from Mesocricetus auratus, assembly GCF_017639785.1. Taxonomy (NCBI): domain Eukaryota; kingdom Metazoa; phylum Chordata; class Mammalia; order Rodentia; family Cricetidae; genus Mesocricetus; species Mesocricetus auratus. The sequence goes on from NW_024429195.1 coordinate 63,806,322, forward strand.
GGAGCATTTTTATAACTTTTTCTTTCTTTTTTTATGTTTACATTTAAATTAGAAACAAGGTTGCTTCACATGTCAATCCTAGCTCCCTCTCCCTCTCCATCATTTTTATAACTTTTATAAAGGACATTTGGAGATAGAGTGTACATTTTACTGTCATAATTATGTAATGGTGTGAATGAAAACTGACTCTCAATGGAATACATTTGTATAATGTATAATAGGCTAAATACAAGGACTGTTAAGGAACCATAGGTAAAATAAATGCTTAAGCATCTTGATACAGGTTGTATAACTCAATGATCCAGAAGAAGAAGCAGACACAAAATACCCATGATGTGGGATGTCAATACCTGGGTCTTGATTCTTTTACATAAAGCATGCAGAGAAGACCGTTTTGCACAAAGAGAGCCACAAGGAATCTCAGCGAATAATTTAATCTTCATAGATATATGGGCACAATGGCCGAAGAACTCACATGTACACAGAAAGTTCTGTGGCAGCTGGAGATGTAAATCATTTTTTGTTTTCATTGCTAATACAAGGTGGCCTCTTTGGCCGTTCTCTGGTGCTCCACACAGACTTATGAACAGAATTGAATCAAACGACTTACTTCACGCTCGTTTGTTTACCGTTTGTGGCAAGTACACAGTAGTTCCCATGGCTGGGACTGCCGCTGGGCTGTCAGACATGCCATCTCCAGCAAGCATCAGAACTGGAATCTTTTAGTAACTATGAGCCTGGAAAGAGGACGACAGAGGTTGGGTCCTGTCCATGCTTACTCCTGTTATATTGATCCTGTTTCAGATGCAGCTGCAAAATAGCACTACGTGGGCGTGGCTGTGTTTCACAGAAACAGTCATTCACATTAGCTCTGTAGAAAAAACACATTAGCCTAGATTCCATAGTGGAACAAATTGAATGAAGGCCTTTTTTTCTGAAATATCATTAAAAGATCTTTAATTTCCTAGTCATTGCCACCCAGAGCTGTGAAGGTGAAACTGAGGAGGTGGATTAGAAGGCCTGTTAAGGAGTTTATAAAGCAGCCTGCAGTCACACCCAGAATTATTGCTTCTTGTTCACTTTAACTTGAAAACTGATTGAAACTTTGCCTACAGGGCCAGAAGTCTTTCTATTGTCGTACTTCCTAAAAATTATGTTCATGTGGAGAGTGCAGATGATGTGCGGCAGAACCTTAAGTAAATTAATTTCACTTTTCTCAGAAGGAGGTTTTGCATTATGAAAAGCAAGTGTCCTTCGTCTCTGCTCTCGAAGAAAAATGAACAGATGTAAATTTGTTATTTGCGTGGTTCCAATCAGTCTACTGCAGATTTCCAATTACTGTGGCTTAAGAATTATTTTCTAGACACACCAGGAATTATAGTAACATTGTCAGGCACTTAATTTATTCTCTCTGTTATATAGAGCCTAACTAAGGTTTTGCTTACTTGATAGTAAAGTTGCTCAAAGTATAATGGAAGTTTGAGGGCATCTAGATATGTAGATGATAATGAATTTAAAACTAAAATTGTGTCATCTACTACTTATTTCTTACATATTTTATTTATGCAAAATAGCACCTCATTCCTGAGGCTGGATCGTATTTCTTACCACTTCTTTCAATTACTTGCTTCTAGGTTACCGTTACTGAGGTAAAGATTCCAGACTGATGCTGACTCTTTATATAGCAAAAGCACCCCCTTCTACCATCCTCACAGTCATTTCCCCTTTTTCAATTCTTTCTCTCTTTTTTACATTGCACTTATTAGTATGAAATACACACAATACACTATGTAACTATACATATGTGTACTAGAAAAGAATATAAGTTCCTAGTTAATTTTCTACAGTCTTAGAAGATCAACTTGCAATCCATTCTAATTGTACAATATATGCTTAACATGTGAAGATCTTAGGTTTGATTTGTTACATACACACACACATGCACACACACAAACATGCATACACACAGACACACCCATGCATACATGCACACAATACACACATGCACACACACTTGAACACACACAGACTATACAAGCAAGACCCCTAAGTAGGAAAACGTGAAATCCATAAGGCATTATTTTGGTATATTTGCAAACTTTCTAGAGCAGTGCTTAGCACACAGTGAATGCTAGATTAATTTTTCTTGGAGGTATATGTTTACACACTATTGTTGCTTTATGTGCATTTATTCTCCTCAAATACCCATGTGTAAAAGATATGCTGTAGACTATTTCAAAAGCTGTCCTCCCCTCTGTATCCTCCTTCCTCTCTCCCCGACTCTGAAAGAATAGCAGTAGATACTCAGTGATGGCCTTTTAACTTCACACCTGCATCACGTTAAATCATGGGTCCCCCGTGTTCCACTTGGCCCCTGTGATTCATTAAGCTGGGATGTCAAGTCATAGGGATTTGATGAAAGTGATCTCTTTTCTGTCCTATGGTGAGGAGTACAGTGTAAGGAAATGTCCACACCACCTGGAGGAGACCCAAGTCTAGTCTGGGTCTTATAATGTGGCCTTTATCTCTTAGTGAAAACTCTTGGCTACAGGACCATGCAAACTCACTTGAAGGGACGCTGGACTTTCCTGATGTTTGGTAGTTTTTATGATTTTCTCATAGTCTCTGTGTATTCCTTGCTCATTTGTCATTTGATGTAAAGGCCGTTACAGGAATCTCTAAATCTTTGAAAATGTGCTCTACTGGTGGGTGCCAGCCTGGGGTGTAAGCTGTGTCCTAAAACTCAGTGAATACAATTCCGATAGAAATTATCAATGGAGCTGGGCACAGTGGAGTGTGCACCTCTAATCCCAGAACCTGAGGTAGGGTTGCCATGAATTTTAGTCAATTATAGAGTAAATGCCTATTTCCTAAAAATAAAAATAAAACAATGAAGACCAAGCGAGATGAGAAAACAGGCCAATTCTTATTCCTTGTTTTTTTTTTTTTTATTTTTCAAATGTTTCAAAGTTGATGAGGCAGTACTTACCTGAGGCAGGAGGGTTACAAATTCAAAGCCTGCCTGCCTTATACAGAGTTGGAAGACAGCTTGGGAAACTTGAAAAGGTTGTTTTTAAAAATAAAATTAAGTAGAATGGGGATAGAGTTAAGTGGTGAAGCCTGGTCTAGCAAATAAGAGACTGTATGTTCAAAGCCCAGTAATCACACCTTTTGCGCACACTCAGTGAATATCTTCCACTTGGGCTGATTAGGTTCTCCACAGCAGGGTCAGTTCACGATCCAGGATAGAATGAGGATAGAATGAATAAAGACAAGAGAATAACAGTAAGTGCTGCTGCTAACCACTTTTTCTCTAATTAGAATCTTCCATTGTTAATCTCAAGCCTTTTGTCATTGTTTTGACATGTCTGCGTCTATCATTTCTGCAATCTTTTTCCCCCTACCATGACCTGGCCCCCAACCAGGACCTGCCCATGTGACATAACACCTATTCCTATTCTGTGTGATGTTGATTCCTTTGCGCCTTTTGTAATTTGTTGTCTCAAACATGTGTGTGTGTGTGTGTGTACATATAATAGACATACAAGCATGTACATATATCTATTGTATATACAATATATAATATACATATATATATATAAGAGAGAGAGAGAGAGAGAGAGAGAGAGAGAGAGAGAGAGAGAGAGAGAGAGAGACAGACATGTACATGTGTTTGTTGTTAAAGCACCACTCCTAAGGAGCAAAGAGAACAGTTGCTTTCTGAAACATTCATCTTTAAAGTGAACATTGTGTGTTCAGAGAGATTTCTCTGACCCAGATTATAACCATCTCTGTGATGGAAGCAGTCCCTGCAGCTCTTTTATTCTCTGAAATATTTATTTGAGCATGCTGATTCCTAAGAATGTTAGGTTTTTTTTTATCTTGATGCCCAAACAAACAAGTTTGTTATTCTCTTCCTTCCATTTGCTATGTATGCCTTATTTCATCCTTTATCATAATACCAATTACCTTGCTTTGTGACGGCTCTTCACATAAAATTTATACCTTCTGCCGACAGGTTCAAAAGGCAGTTTCAATGAGTGAATAAAGAAACCAATAATCTAACTACACCGAGAGTTACTGAGGAGACCAGGGTTTCCTTGTGCCCCTTGGATTCCCACTTGGCAATGGAATCCATGCAACTGACAAATGTGTAGACAGCCATGTTGGGTAGTCTCCATAAACAGCAAAGAGTCACAAGCGAATCTCTATGTAGTGCCTTTTGCTTGTGCTAGATGCTTCTCAGTTCTCATTTTTGTTTTGAATTCCAAAATGATCTTAAAGGGTAGGAAAAATATTTGTAGGGGATTTGGCTATATATAGACTTACCGAATAGTGTCTGTTTTCATGGGAAAGAGGGAACTAGAAGAAGGGAAAGTTTCCCTTTATAGAGATTGAAACCCCGGTCTCCCGTGTGCCTGGCTGGCAGCTTAGTGAAGTGGCCCCGATGCTGAGCTGGGCATTAATGCAGTCTTCGGTTGAGATCTTCCACTGATGGTTCCCATGGTTGGCTGTGGGAAAATTGCTTAATCTGTCTACTTCATCTGTAAAATTGGATTATGCCAGTGTTATTTTGGAAGGATTAAATAAAGTATGCTTGGAAACTTGATCCAACCCTACAGTAATAAAAGTTGAAAAGTTTGTTGGATGTTAATTTTATGTTGTTTCCAATTACTTCCTGGCTGTTTCTTTGTGAAGCTATGGCACCATTCACAGGAGAGCACGTTTCTCTATAGAAATTGACCCAGTGTACATGGAGGACCCTTCCTCCCCCAGAACATCTCTTTCTGGGTGTGTTGGTTTGGATTCAGTTTTAGACCAGTTAAGGGTTGGCATGGGAGGATCCAGCTTACCTGCCCATGAAGCAAATCACAAACGTTCCTGTACTAAGAACATGTGGGAACGAAGGGAAGGAGGAGGGAGTGCGGAATGGAGGGCATGGAGAGACGGAAGGGAGAAGGGAAAAAGGAAGAAAGAGAGAAAAGAAGGAAGAAAGGGAGGGAGGGAGGGAGGGAGGGAGGGAGGGAAAGGAAGGCAAGAAAAAGAACAAGAGGGAAAGGGCAGACAGCAATAACTAAGAAGCACAAAGTATACGAAATCAAGAACGGCTGAGAAGAGAGACTTCTTAATATTGAGACAAATGTAGAACAGAGAAGACAGTTGAATTTAAAACCAGATTAAACTTATTGACTGCATCTTGAGGCTTTTCTGCTGAGGTAGAAGGCACAGATTGTTTTCTTTCCTCTACAGAGATATCAACTAAAAAGTTCTAAAACTCTCTTGCTTCTAATTACAAGGGTAGATGGAAAGTTTCTCACCATATACACACCCAGTAGCAGTTCTCTTTGTAGGTTTCTACTGTGTATATATATTCATACTATTCATACCTGCTGCTAGTTTTGACATATGGAGGATAATTGTAGCCTCAGTACATTCAGAACACAGACATACGGAATATTGCACAAATGTTAGCATATAGTACATCTCTGTGATTAGAGCCCAACACTCTGATTCTTGGGCTCCTCTTCCAAAGTAATTCATCCTGTGAGAATTACTTAAAATAGTAATCATGGACCATCTTGTGTCAAATCTATCTGAGTAGAATCTACTATGATACAGTATAAAGATGTTTAGACTCATCATTCAAACTATACCTCCAAAATACCTTTGTAACATATGCTCTGTTTGAGACACCCAGGTTTTTTTTTTTTTAAGGCAAATACTACAATGAGGATATGTTTCTGCTTTGTTCTTTTCTCCTCCAACATTAATTGATAAAGGTTTTGCATGTTCTGTCTAAATAATTACTTTTGATTAGATGTCTCCTGCTTCATATTTGACAGTTATAAGAAAACATCTTTCTTATGAGATTGAAGTCATAACTGTACTGAGCTGTCAACGTCTAAATGAAATTCAATTTAGAATAAATAACTGGAAACTACTTGGCAGTTATGTGACACGTTAGAGATGACACACTTTGACACAATTTCCAACTTTGGAGAACCATACAATAGAATCCTGTGCCACTGGGCGTTGGTGGCACACACCTTTAATCCCAGCACTCGGGAGGCAGAGGCAGGCGGATCTTTGTGCGTTCGAGGCCAGGCTGGACCGATAGCCTCCGAAACAATACAGAGAAACCCTGTCTCGTAAAAACCAAAAAAAAAAAAAAAAAAAAAAAAAAAAAGAATCCTGTGCCATTGTTTGTTCATTCTGTGGCATTTGCTTGTTTGTTTTTCCCTACATGTCCCTTTTGAATTCTTTGACATGCAATAAAAGTAGTATAGAAGAATAATTCACCCCTTATCCGTACTAGGAGAATTTAACATTTTCTAGCAAAATTCATCTGTTAATTTTGCCCATAGTTCATATGCTCTACAATAGCCATTTGCAATAATAATAGTTAAATATGTTTGCCATAGAAGACATGTTAAAGATTTTCTAATAAGTAAAAAGGTACGTGTTTCATGCAAAATTCTGTGACAAAAATTCCAAGTTTTAGAACTTCATACACAAAGATGTGTTTAAAAATGTCATCCCTCCCCCCCCAGTCTTTGCAGTCATTCAATTAAAGAAAGGGGATAAAATGGAACATTAGGAGAAGGAAATATGAGTCAGGAGAGCCCTCATGTTTCTATATCAGATAGATGTTGTGGTGGCCACGAGGACGATGTTGTGGTGGCCACGAGGACGGCATGGTGCAGAAAGCACAGGTGTGTCTGTAGTGGTGTTCTCAGGTCACAGTTATTCCCTTAAACTCATTGAGTCTTTTTCCATAGAGAAAATTTGGCTTGTTTCTCTTCTCTTCTATCTGACAGTTCCCATGGGTTTCCTTCTGTCTAGAATTTGAGAGGATTAATTAACATTAAAAATATTACTAATGCTATTATTTCTTTGGGCAAAGAGTAGTAATTCTGACCATGTTTGTGTATAAAAGCTTAATTTAAGTGTTCCAATTCCATGCACCTATTTTACTCTAAAATCATATAATTTTGATGAAATAATTGGTTTGATTTTATATAGTTGGTTGTTGCTTAATCCGGTTATCACTCAAACCTAGACAACTCATACTTTGTATGCATCCAGATATAATGGAGAATTTTATTTAAAATATTCTATATTGTCCATATTTGTTTTTATGTGTGACTGACTTCATATAATTTATAAAAACTTAGAAGTTAATGTATATAGCACCTTGTTAGTTGGTAAGAAGTTTGATGGTGAGTGCTGAGAAACTGGAACCAGAAATAACTTTCTCCAAATAACAGGAAGTCCAGGGACATGCAGTTTTAGCTGTCTAGTATAGATGTGGCTCAGTGTCTTGGGCTCCTTATGTCCCCAACCATCTCAGACAGGATGTCTGTCTTATAAGAAGCAGAATAGTGAGGACTTTCTACTACCTCCTTAAAGACATTGCCACGAGCTGCACTTATGTGGGTTCCTGGAAGCCTTTGGAGTTTAGTCCTATCACCGACCTTGCTTCACATTAATATGATCCTGCTTCCTTTTGCTTACTCAATGGCTAAGGCACTGAAGGTGTGTGCCTCCATTCTTACTGCCTAGAACCAGGGAATATGTAAATTCAAGACACGAGTCCCTTCATTACTGTCTGTACTTAGAAGGACATTGAGTTTGCTTCCATTTATAGCCATGAAGTTAATTGAAAATTTTGCCTGCTTTCCAGTTTATCTTGGGGACTATGCAGACATTCATGTTTTATGACGATATGCCATGCTGATAATTATCACTTCATTTAATAATAGAGATTAAGGATTCTTTGTGTGTTGGAGGGGTGGAGTTCAAAACAGAGTTTCTCTGTCAGTTTGGACCCTGACCTAGAAATCTTTCTATAGACCAGGCTGTCCTGGAACTCACAGAGATCTCTGTCTTTCTCTGACTCCTGAATTCTGGGTTTAAAAGAATGTGCCACCTGAACGAGGATGTCATATTGGAGGTCTGGTTTATCTATGGGGCCTCTGGTAGTGGATCAGTATTTATCCCTAGTACAGGAATGGACTTTGGGAGTCCATTCCACATACACAGATACTCTCTCAGTCTAGAGTCATAGGGGAGGGCCTAGGCCCCCTCCAAATGATATGGCAGATTTTGAAGATTCCCCCATGGAAGGCCTCACCCTCCCTGGGGAGCAGAAAGGGGATGGGATAGTGAGTTGGCTGGGGGCGGGCAGGGGAGGAGGGCAGGGAGAGGGAACTGGGATTGACATGTAAAAGAAGCTTGTTTCTAATTTAAATAAAAAAATGAAGAAAAGAAAAGAGTGTGCTACCACTACCGGGCAAGGATTCATTTTTATACTCACTGCCTAAAAGTGATCATAAGTTTTGAAAAAAAAAAAAGAGGAAATTCATCTCTGGTTTCATGTCAGAATTAAATGATATGAAATCTCACTAGTAGGAGCAACTAAATTAGCAAATTTGATTAAGAAGTTTGTGTTAATACAAAGTTCAAACATGACTCTGACTTATATTAATTAATTACTGTTGGGAAATTTCACAGGTGTAAATTGCTTCGGGGGAAATAAATCAAAGACCTGAAATTTATTTTGTATCTCGGAGGGGGTAAATCATTAATTTTAAAGTTCCTATATGAGTTAAAGGATGAGCAAGTGAAATCATTCTCAGAAGACTATTTTGGCTGCAGGTAGAGGTGCTATATTTCTTCACAATTGAGCTTCTGGTTTTCTCAAACACTTGGTGTGAGCCATTGTGAGTAAACATTGTTCCCTGACTGAGGGCAAGGTTGGAGTAACACTGTGCATAACTGCAACCTACTGTCATCTCTACAGTCTTAATTGTCAGTTGTCTTGGCCTTTCTTGTTCCCAAATGCTTCCTCCTACATAGATTATGTCATTTCATTTTCACAAAGCCTGCTATTATTGCTATTGTTAGGTTTTAAATGCCACCCTTTGTGACTCTGTGTGACTCTGGCATTTCATAGGCATGGCTGTTCTGTCTGGAATGCTGTTCTTAGCATTCTGGGCCCCCCCCCCCCCTTGTCTCTTGACTTCTCTAGGACCTTCACCTGACCTGCCATCTTGGGAAAGTGTTCATTTTGTGGGTTCCCAAGAGGCTATTCTTTCTCATGGCACAATTTACATATTGTTGTGATGGTTTGCACATCTGTTTTCATAATGGAACAATTACTCAAAAATTGTCTATTCATTGTTTGGAATTATGCTGACTGACACTATTTAATTTATTAACATAGTTTAGGAATGCTATGGTTTTTGCCATAATTAAAAAAAAAGAAAAGGCAATTAATTGTCCATACTATTTTGCCAGTGACAATGTGCTAGGCTCTCAACAGTGCCCTGTCCCCTTGAGTTTTGTGTAGCTGTCAGCACAGATGCTATGCTGGGTCACATATTATAGAACATTTATTGTTCAGATGCTCATGTACCTTATGTACTGCAACTTTAGGGAATCTCTTATTTCAAGTATTTCTAAAGACTTCTTTTAGTACTGAAGGAAAAGGTCATAGGTGAAGATGTGAATGATTTTAACATTTATTTTATAATTTATTTGGGGTAGAGGATACCCTTGCCATAGCATGCCTGTAGAGGTCTGAGAAAAACTTGAAGTCATTTCTCCCCTTCAACCATGTGATTCCCTGGGATCAAACCAAGTCCTTCTACTTTCTCTAAGTGCCTTTCCTTACAGAGCTGTCTCTTCTGCATGACAATGTAGACTGTTCTTTTATTTTGTTTTGTTTTGTTTTATTTTGGAATTGTTATTGCAGCTATGATTGACTTTCCTTAATTAACTTTCTAGAATACTGTGGTTTCAAATAATGGTATCTTAAAACTGTAAAGTTCAGTTTATAACACGCTTATACCATAACCAGCACTAAGTATTTCTGAGTATTCCTTCTATAGATTCAGCCAATTACTAGATAAAAATCATTTAGAAAAAGTCACAACATTACTGAACCTCAGCATTTTACACTGGCTGTCATATAGATCAGGGCAGCCTTGACTCTTTGTGTAGGTGAGACTAGTCTTGATCTCGTGATCCTCCTTCTCTGCTTCTTGAGTATTGACATGGTAAGTGTTTGCCACCATCCCTGTCTTTGGACACATGTTTTCTTGTTATTCTTAGGAAATTCAGTACAACTATTTACATTTGCATTATGTTAAGACATTACAAATCCTATATACAAATGGGAGAATATGAGTAAGTTAAATACAAAATCACCTTGTGTAAAGGTCTTGGGCTTCCATAGCTTTAGGTACCCAAGAGGAATCCTGAACTAATCCCCCAGTAACACCGAAAGATAACTAAGCTACATGTATTTGTGGATGGTAGTATGATATAATGATACTTGAATGCACTGTGGGTAATTTGACATGTGTGTCTGTAAGTCAGCCTAATTATGTGGGAAGGACATGCTTTTTTTCAAATTTTAAAATGATTTTTCTCTTCCTCACAAAAACAATGATAGTTTTTTTTTTACTGAAAAATCCTTTTATTTTCCTTTCAATATTTTATATTTTCTTTATAGCAGTATGTATGGCAGATAGGTATGCAAAGAAACTTTATTAACAAAGAAATGTGATGCAGTCACTTACCCTGAAAGACTAACTGTGGCTCCTCAGTTTCTGTGCTGGGGAGATAGTCTTTTCTCATGGTAAGCGGATGGTACCAGCATTCCCATCCACTGCCCAGTTGATGCCAGTGGCTGACACCCCTGCTTGCTACTTAGTTGATTTCAGTGTCCAGCACCTCTATTTTGACAACCATGCTTTTTAGTCTCTAGACAGTGCCAAATACACCCTGGGGTGGAAAAGTCACCCTTGCTTTAAACTACTGTGCTAAATAAATGTTTCCTTCTGTCTCTGTCAGTGTTTAGGGCCAACTAGAGATTTGTGTACCACTTATATTTAATTGTGCCTTTAACTCTGCCCAATCCACGGTAGTTACTCTTATGACTGGTTTTCATTAATCAAGTTGTATTACTCCTGTGATTATTTTTTAAGTGGCAGTTTAGAAGAAAGGCTGTTAGAGGACACTAGAGGAAAAGGTGGATAAACCTTTCTCCTGGAAGAAATTCTGCACGCACATTGGTAATTCTTAGGATTATCCGTAAACATTACCCTCAAAACCTGATATGTCTTAAGAAGGAACATTCTTTTACTACTACTGCACTTCGGCGTGTGTGTGTGTGTGTGTGTGTGTGTGTGTGTGTGTGTGTGTGTGTGTGTGCGCGCGTGCACCTTGCTTCTGCGTGTAACATTAAATAATTTTCTAGAATTTAGGTGTTAGAACTAGTAACTCAAATGTTCATGTGTATTTTCTTTGAGTGAAACAGATAGTTGTTATTTCTCCTTCTCCAGGTTGTATAATTTATTACTGGCCTTATTTTGAGTGACTGTTCTAACAGAATGGAAGAATGTGAGAAATGAGAGAAGTAAAATATTTCTTAAATATGCCATATTTCATAGCCCCCAAATATATAAAAATGAACCTGTTGTCTGTAATTTCAAAAATGGTATAATTCTTTTCAGTTTATCTCTCATGTGGTATTTTAATCTAGTGTTAATACATACAAAAAGTCCATTTACTTGCTTGCCAGACAACTTTGCACAGTGTGTATAAAGCTCTTTCTGACTATATTTTGGTATAGTCATATATTAAAATGTATTCTTTTGATATAAGGGTTTATTGTCATGGCCAGTATGTAAACATTCTGTGTCACCAATTTGAACAGCCATGGAAAAGATTTTGGTGAGAAAAATCAAGTATACTCCAAGTCTTAAATTATTTGCAGACTGCTGAACTTGTATTTTTATGTACTTGTTACTATATACACAATCTTTGCATGTTATTTAAATTATGTCTTATTTAGCTGGGTGTGGTGGTTGCATACCTTTAATACTAGCACTTAGGAAGCAGAGGCAGGCAGATCTCTGAGAGTTCAAAGTCAGTCTGGTCTACATAGTGAATTCCAGGCCAGCCAGAGCTATGTAGTGAGACCCTGTGTCAGATAGATAAAAGGGTGAGTGGGTGGGTGGGTGGATGGATGAATGGATGGTAGATAGATATAGATAAAAAGATAGATGATAAACACTAGATAGATGGTAGATAATAGACAGATGGTAGATTATAGATAAATGATAGGTAATCATAGATAATTTGATAAACAAATGATAGATTGATAGGTAGAGAGATGATAGATAGGTAGGTAGGTAGGTAGATAGATAGATAGATAGATAGATAGATTGATAATAGAAATCTTCTTGCCTAAGGGTCAAACTAACCTCCAGTTAGTTTGTTAATTCCTACACTTTTGTTTTTTCCTGTATAACATCAGGCCAATGGCAGTGTTTTTAATCTGTTTGTGCATCTGTGCTCACTAGCCTTTAACAATGTCACCTGGATGTGTAGCTACCCTTTCTCATTCTTTAGTAGGACATGTTATTAGACTGCCTTCTAATGTAGTAATTTTCATGCCACTTGTTTTCCTGTTCATTATCTTAGAACACTGTATGCATCTGAATCTTGCTTACTTTATGCAGTATACATAACAAGGTAAAGGGATCGTGAAGTCTTTATCCCATGCTAATCAGTCACGGTGGCTATCTGACCTGAAGTCACTCATTATTAACTTTATGACACAAGGCAGGATTGGGAAGGTTTTATTTTCATACTGCATGCCATCCTCTGTTTTGTGTATATTTTATGAACTGGAAAGTGACAGAACATAATCTATCAGCATAGCTCATCCCAAGAGGCCAAGCACATTAGTCTGTAGGCATGTCGACTTTAGGCACAGAGTCAAATTCATGCGCATCCCCAACTCATTCACTCCATCTATCCTAATAGCATATTTGCCCTTTAGGAAGGTAATTATATAGAGACTAATTAGTGGGCTTTTTCAGTTACTCAGGTGGTAGAAAAGATAAAGAGGGTTCTGACAGAGTTACAAAGATGAACCTTCAGGGACAAGTAAAGGGCCATAACATATGGGTCAATGGCTCTGGAGATTTTACAAAGCATGTAACTGAGAAGAGCAATGAGGGACCAGGCATACCAAACAGCTTTCTGATTTTAGCAGCTGATCCTGATGATGCTATCAATATAAGGAGGGGATTTTTTAAATTCATTTATCTGATTTATCTGATGTTGAACAGTAGCTGCTTATACTACTCTTTTGTTGTTGTTGTTGTTGTTGTTGTTGTTGTTTTTGGATGTGTTGGCTTTAGGAATTCCAGTTAGGTCTTAGATGGCTCAGTCAGCTGATAGAAGCATCTGGTACCGGGAGAGTATTCTTTATTTCAGTGGTGAAGGCAGTGTGCTTCCATACAAGCCACATTGATGCATGATGGTGTGCAGACCATTTGTTTATGAAGAGTAGAGGCCGACACTACTGCGGAAGACCAACCTCCCATAAAGCAGTGTAAGAATGACCAAGTAGCCAGGCTTTTCATTCTGTACTGGATGGTCTTGGGAATGGAAGAATGCTGGGGAAACGTGATGCCAAACCTAAGGGAGGGTGGAATCCAGGAAGTAAGATACAGTCAGCAATTTCAATGACGGTAGTTGAGCGGGCAGTTCACATAAGTAGGCAGTCCTCATGGTGAAACATGGAACCATTATATAACAGAACCAGGGGGAGGGCAGCCTTATTTGTTGTTGTTGTTGGTGGTGGTCATTTGTTTGATATTTAAATAGCCGATCTCTTCAAAACATAATCTCAGAGATCAGATTTAGAGATTTGTAAGGCAGTGGAAGGCAATTGTGTAGGCCATAATTTTCCCACCAGGCCCCATCTTTCAAAGGTCTCATCACCTTCTAGCAGAGGCTCCACTGAGGGTCCCAGATTCCTAAACATGAGTCCTTGGCAGACACTCAGCCATTTCTAACCATAGCAATACTCAACAAAAGCATGTTTTGACAATAGCTTTTTCTTTGCTCTGACCTCCAGTTTACTCCTCTTTCAATAGCCAAGGAAGCTGCCAAGTGGAGTCTACCATTGGCATCGTAACAGCAGTCCTAGGCCCGCTAGATTTACCTTATGTCTGTTAGATACTTACTGTTTACAAGACAATGGCCTAGACCGAAGCCCATTGGGAGGGTTTCTAATTAGTTCTGTTTCCTGACATCTTATTTTCATAGAAATGATTATTCTTGAGTTTCATTGCTGTCATAAGGGTGGGGTTGGGAATGGTTGATTAATACATGTGGGTACTATTTAAGTTGCCTCAGAGAGAGGTCCCTAGAGTCTGAGGTTCTGGAGAGGAAGATGTGTTTCTGCCTGGTAGACTGAAATTTGCAAAGCGTTCTGAAATTCAAGTTTATTTGGCTAACGCCAAGCAGCATAGAGATAGATGGCCGTCAGTTCTTTTCGTTGTTTCTTTACTGCATCTGGATCTGTCTTTGCCATTGAACCAGACTGCTTTTAGCCTTTTGCCTCTTGGGGCGTCGTGAACAAATATCACCCAAGCAACAACTAGTAAGCGAGGCATCTCATGTTTCTATGCGTGTATCCCTGCCTTCCAAGGTTTCCTCGGTGAATTGATGAGAAAATGTGTGTCCCCCCTACAGAAACCCAGGTGGCTAGCAATTCAAGTGGAAGGGGAAGAAGTCTGGCAAGGGGAAGGTTTATTGGTTACAGAAGTCTGTTTGAAAATCTTTCCTAATACTTTCTCATGGAACAAGGCTACACTGATACCTGTGTTGGATTTTCCCTCCTGAGAGATCATTTCCTTCCATTTAGAATTTAGTTTTATGGTGCCAGGTCAGCATTTTTATTGGGCTGTTGACCATTTTTACCATTGGAATATAAAATGAAAATGTGTGGTTTTCTGTTTAGGCATACAAGCCCTCTCAGTATCTCTCTTCTCCTCATGCAGAGGGTTGCTGCTCCAGGAGAACAGCAGGTTTACTGAAGCATTGCATTATTATAAACTGGCCATCGGGAGCAGGCCGACCCTGGCTTGTAAGTAGAATTGAAGTTTTGGAATCTTTCAAATGTCTCCTTTCATTTGTAATAATTGTCTCTCTTTGTTAGAACCTTCAGAGAAAGCAGCTATATGTGGCATTCCTATTTCTAAATATTTGTTAATGTTAACAATTCTTTCTGTGAATTTCATTCTTTAATGCCATTTACAGTTTTTGCCAAGTACTCTGATTGCTCAGTCTTCCATTTAACTAGATTTTGAGCTCAAAATTCTTGAAAATTCAGTTGAATGAAAAGACAATTATGTTTTTAGGAATACTTAGGGTCATTACTACCTATGTCTGTTCCATACATATTTAATATTTTTTTAATAAATAAGAAATATCCTTTGGAACAGAGATGAAGCCAATATACCTTTTATCCACGGTGCATGTCAACTCAACTTTCTGTCTGTTTTCCTCTTTCAGCCGCATATTTAAATACGGGCATTATTCTGATGAACCAAGGGAAGACAGAAGAAGCCCGGCGGACATTCTTGAAGTGTTCTGAGATTCCAGATGAAAACCTGAAGGACCCTCATGCACATAAGAGCTCTGTAACCAGCTGTCTATACAACCTGGGCAAACTCTATCATGAGCAAGGACATTATGAGGTATGTCCTGTCCTCCTGTTCTGAGTTAGCCTTAGTGTTGTCTAACCTGCAGCCTTCTTCCTGGGGCCACTACAGTCTTTTGAAAAGTTATATTTCAATGTATGTTGACAAATGTAGTTACTGTTAGCACACACCCAGCCCACCATTTCTTTGATTCAAGATACAGTTTCTAGAATCATTACCCTTTTATTTCATGTTTGATATTTTTTTAAAAAAGGACATTATTTGTACTCTGAATATTAAGAATGTAACTTAATCTAAATGTGACCTATTTTCCTTAATTCTTTTAAAAACAGTTGAATAAAAATGTATTTTTAATGCTGGAGGGAGTAGTAAGCAAGATATTGTTTAGTAAATTAGATGATACCCCATCCCTGACACGTTTCACTCATAGAAACCATGTCTGCATGGCATCCGTGGTCACTCTCCTCCCTTAACTTTCTTCTGTCATTACATACTCACATCCCACCCACAAACTTGTCGTCATCTTAAGACTGCAATGTGAGCTAAGTGATGGTGTCACCATGCCTTTAATCCCTCTACTTGGGGGGCAGAGGCAGGTGGATCTCTATGAGTTTGAGCCCAGCCTGGTCTACAAAGCAAGCTCCAGAGCTTTTACACAGAGAAACCCTGTCCTTCCCCCATCCCCCCTCCACAAAAAAAAAAAAAAACCAAAACACAAATACTCAGCTTCAACATGAGGAAGAAGATCCGCCTTTTAGAACAATTTCATTTAACGGTGTCAGTGACTCTGTCAGTATGAAGATGTTTTCGCTTGCTGGCACTTTGTTTCTACCCCCACGGGTTGCTTGAGTTAAAACATAGACTTGGGATGATGACTAACGAGTTACTTCCAAGTACAAATGTTTTTTGGCTCTTCTTATTGAGTAGTCTATGTGAACTGGAAAATTTATATTAAAAAAGTACATGGCCAACATTCAGTTCCTTGTTAAGCTAAATTTTTATGTGGCATTCCTCACTAGGCTGTTTTCACTCGTGAAATTAAGGCAGTGTGATGGCAAAGGAAGGCTCAATTATTTTACTCTAGTGAACCATTAAGAAATAGAAATGGGTAGCTTTAACTTTGGAGAAGTGTTATTATCTTACTTTCAGTGACTATCCCTGTCCTCTAACGATGATTTATCTTTCTTTTTGGTCCTTAAATTAGGAAGCCCTGAGTGTATATAAGGAAGCAATTCAGAAAATGCCAAGGCAGTTTGCCCCCCAGAGCTTATATAACATGATGGGTAAGTACAGCTCTACCGTTTTAATTGATTGTCGGGGGCTTCTGGAGAAGGAAGAACCTGTGTTTAGGTGCAGTGGATTTCTACTGTCTTATTAGTCACAGAGCAATGCTCCCACTGTGTGTTGTCCAGATTGTGGCAGAGCACTCATCCTGATTTGAGCAAAGCCATGAACTAATACAGCGTGCCCAACACATTTGCCGAATTCCATCATTTTTGTAAAGGACTCTCAATGTCATTTGGGGACCAAGTAGTACTGTACCTCTATGCAATGAGAAAGTAATATCTTGTACTTGTAATATCTCATAATGTGTATAATTTTGGTGATATTTAGGTATATGTGGAATATGTATTTATACAGTGAATTCACCAGATTTACAGCATATTACTCACTTGATCAGAAGATGTTCAGTACTCAGTCTGAAGCAATGTGGAGATGCGCGAACTGTGGTACATGTAAAGGATGCATCTTGTGTTGCTTTCATGGATTAAAGTCTTGGGTCCCTGTGGGGTTTTTTGTTTTGTTTTATTTTTTTTTTCAGAACAGTATTTGAAACTAGAACGAGACTGTGACCATGGTAAATGTGCTACCTCAATAAGAACAACATCTTCTTGTGTTGAGTGATCCATTTAATTATCTTTACAAATCAGAATGTGTATAAATCTAGGATACAGATTGCTTTTTTCCTGGTGGGTTCCAAAGATGAAGAACTGGAAATTCTAATCAAGCTCTTATCGCCTACGACTAATCCATTACTGATTAGGAAATGTTGCCACGGCTATTTGATGGCAGGGATAAGTAAAAGTACTTATGAAGCACGAGACCCTTGGAAAAATGTTCATGTAGTCTGGATGCCATGTTGATGGGTTAGCATGACTCTCATCTCCAGAACTGGAGATGAGCATGACTGCTTCTCTATGCCAATCAAATATTTCCCTTTCCCCAAAGCAGAAACTGCAAGTTCAGACCCACCATGCATCAGATATAATTAAGTCCTTTGATATTGCCAGGCCTTCTTAATATATATGAAATAACTAGGATTAGGCTGTGTGACCTACAGGCTAGTATTTATTATAAATCATGTAATTTGAGAAATTTAATACTACCTGCTTGGTTGTTCATTCACACAAATTCCCAAATATTCCATGATTTGAATGTGTGTTTCTGGTGAAAAAAAAGCACCTAATATTCTATTCTTTTCTTAAATGACAGGAAATGCAGACATAGGTCAGATATGAGATGAGGCACGGTATAGCTTTCAGTAAACTGAAAAGAAAATCAAACTTAAGAAAGGTTAATAATGCCATTTTATGTCTCTGGGAGATTCACCTCCAACTGGTCTAACCAGCAATAAA
Source organism: Mesocricetus auratus (assembly GCF_017639785.1). Lineage (NCBI taxonomy): Eukaryota > Metazoa > Chordata > Mammalia > Rodentia > Cricetidae > Mesocricetus > Mesocricetus auratus. Next base: position 63,824,491 of record NW_024429195.1, read on the forward strand.
GTGTTTGAATGCCCACATCAAAGAGGGCACAAGATATTTCTCTTTGATATAATTCCTCCATGGTAAAGATTAGCTTCTTTTATTGGATTAAAACAGTGTCTTTTACTCTTAAGCATTTTACCATCTGTCCACATGAATGAAATACACACTGAAATATGGCATGTGCCTAGACTGGGTAGTTCAATTTTAATGCTGGATATTTTTCAAAACAGAATAAATACTAAAATGACTGCTTTCTCTAGGTTTATCTGAATAGAGGGTGATTTTACTTTGATTTTTTTCATAATGTTAGCTCCCAGTTTTTAATCAATTGTCAAATAAGATATCTATGATGAAATTGGTTTAGGTTTTGAGTTCTTTGGTGACAAACTGCGTGTGGTCTCTTTATTGCTAATGGAAAGTGCTAGTATTCTCAACAGTCCATGATCTCAGAAAATTCATTCAATTATTTTATGTAAATCAATTGGATTGAGAATTGAGCTGCTACCCTGGGATCTAACTCTCTTTTGGTTACACGAATGCCGAGCTTGCCCAGGCAGAAGATAACTGTGTCCCTGGAACCATTGTCTGGCTCTTTGTGTTATTTTCCATTATGGAAGGAGGTAGTCTCTGTGCACAGATTCTGAAAATCACCCTGACAATTTTCCAGGGGAGGACCCTAATATAATTTCCAATAGCAGATTCTATCTGTAATTACGGTGGCTGCCTTCTGTTTGATTTTATGTGAAGATCTGTCAGCTGGTCAGGTTTTATAGTTTCGCTTGTTCAGGAAACTATAATTTTCTCCGAGAGTGAATTCACCTCCTAATCAAATGGGTTAAATCCCCTGAGTGTTTGCTTTAACTCCTAATACATTTTGATTAGCCTCCATTTGACAAGGGAAAAAAATGGCCCGGGAGATAAGCTGCTCTATCAGTTCATCAGTTTCATTAGGCTGTCAGCATGTGCTGATTATCCTATCAAGTTTATCAACAGCCTTGCCTGTGTTTTCTAATTCACCCATTTACATATTATTAGTGCCCTTTAGGGATCGGTGATGGATTATAATGTCTGGCTAGATTCAGCCAGCAAGTATTCATTTTTTACATGTCTCGTTCATTCACCCCTTCAGGGCCACTGTGTCTAAGCATGCCTGTGTGTGTGTGTTGCTTGTGTTTCTATTTTTTTTCTCTTTGCTTTAGAATGTAAGAGAGCTAACAGAATGCATTGGAAAAAATGACTTTATTGGGGTATTGTTGTAATAAATTCTTTTTAAAAATTCCAGCTAGTCCTTTAAGCTTCGTCCTTCTTTTGAACTTTTAGGACTATGTGTTGTGTGCCGTTTCACTTGCTCTGAACACCAGATGGACATATTTTTCCCACTTTTGTTGCAATTCAAAGCAGGATTGGCTAATTTGTTCCTCAACCTCAGTTCTCTATGCTTTCAGAATTCTTATTTAATTTTAGCATGATTATGCATATATAAGTGCATAATTAATGTAAAATACATTCTTATGATTCACTTTGATTCCATAGGACCAAGGTGTAGTAGTAGCTAATAGGGGATCACTTCACTGAAGTATTAGGTAAATGGCAAACACTCAGAAATATAGCAAACAGATACTGTATATCATTTCTAAACAAAAGTTAAACTTTTAATTAAATGAATATGGTGTGTAAACACATACAATTTTGAGAAACCAGGTCAGAAAGTGGGTGTTAAATTTGCTTGTAGACAGTATGCCACTTAGATTTTTGTGAGATTTTATTAGACTCTTGAGATGATAAGTTGGGTTGGATGGCAGTTCAGATCTCAGTGTAGGGTAGGCTCTAAAATCAGAGAGCCTTGGTTCAGATTGAAAGTTTCTAGGTGTGTATGCCTCACAAGCTACTTAATTACACAGCTTTGGTGTTCTTGTTCATAAGCTAGCTGTGATAGTAGCTCCCATTTGAAAATTGATTAGAATAATGAATATAAAAATGTTGGCCTGGAAGTCTGACCTGGTACATGCTTTATAAGTTGGCCTGCCATCGCAGCGTCCATCATTTCTATAGAGCTCTCACCTCCAAGAGTGGATGTGTATTTACTGTCTGATCTTCCCTACTTAGTAAATATTACTCCATAGACAATTATTATCATAGTGGAGTGATATCAGGGGTAAAAGACTTGTGTCTTAAAAGTTCTGGTAACGTAATCTGTTTAATTTTTCAAGATAGGAAATTAACTCCCAATGGTTAGGATTACAGTTTATGTTGGAGGCAGAAATATAGCTTTCTGATTTAAATCCAAAGAAGCTTTTCTGTGTAACCAATTAGTGTTACTGAAAGTACACTTTCCTTTATGAGATTCTCCCGTCCCTGTCTCCTTACTGCTAGAATTGCAACTACGTTTTTAAAAATAAGCAAAAATTAAAACACTTATAAAGAACATGGCACCCATGGCTTGTGATTAGTAGTCGCTGCACTGGACATGCAGCTCATCTATAGTTGTGAGCATCTTCTGTTTCTCTCCATCCTCTGAGCAGCTCATTCCCCTTATCTGTGCTTAGGCACTGCTGCTGAAAGATTGTAAAGGATTCTAGAAAGCTCAATTAGCTTGTAACTTCTCATTGTTTTTCTATCAGTTTGAGCTCTTCCAATCCCAGAGGTCATTTTAAGCCTATTTACTATCAAAAATAAAATTACTGTGCATTCTCAATGCAAAGTAATTGTTTAGCTTAATTATACAAGTGATTTAGTCCATTTCATTTTGGCAATACAGCTTGGAGTAGGAGAGGATGATACTTCCGATCTAGTCAGTGTGGTCTATAATCACTGTTTGAATAATTAGGATCACTTAAAACATCTCTTTCCTGTGCTGTGCTGACTGGAACAAACCATAATAAAGAAGAACAGCTCAGCTTTGGACTCTCCAGTGTGGCTCTGTGGTCACTTTTGCTGCACGTGCTCCCAGTTTCCATCCATCTTAGCATGCACCTTAGTAGCATGCCATGTGCCTTTATCATCAAGGAGAAATTGCATGTCTTTTTTTCTATCAACCCCCGATCATGCCTCTGCGTTCTTTACTGTGCAGTTAGCCTTTGGTTTTGTCAATAGTGTTGATCCCAGTTTTGTTTGTGTTATATATATTCCTCTTTCTTTTAAGTCTCAGATGCAAAGAACATTATTTTTTTTTTAACCTCAGGCCTCATGTAGCAAATCCCTAGCAGAGAGGAGCCTTTTGATTTAAATTTCCACTCTGAAAAGTAGCTCTTCAGATACGAGAGTTGCATCTCCAGTTGTATTGGAGTATTCACAGAGAGTGGAAGAAACAGCAGTGAATCGAAAATACTGTTAATTTAATAGAGAAATTTTACGTACAGAACATTTGTACAAATTTTAGAGTTCTATTTTGGAGCAGGTAACTTGGGGGATGAAAGAGCTAAGTGTCATAATAACTCACAGAGACCATTAGACTGTTATTTACATAAAAAAACAAAACCCTCAAGAGGAGGATCCTGTTAGACCTGCAAATGACAAAAGACAAACTTTATTATCACTTACATTTTCCTGAAATATGTAAATTATGTGCTAATTCATCTGGTTGAATTTGGATAAAAATTTCATTTTCCACTTAGCCTCCTGTACAGTATTTTTTTTTAACTTCATTGAAAAAAAATTCATGGTTTGTAGCTAACTTCTTCCTCTCTCTCTATCTTTCCTCTTTGCTTATCTAGTTCCTTCTTGTCCTGTCTCTCTGTCACCCTGCTGTGTCGCAGATTATGTTCAGAGAATATACAGATTGATGTCTTCCTATGGTGCATTGCATGCTTCAAGATCTGTGCCTGGTTTTTCCTAGGAAGGATGGCTCAGCGTGGCGGGCCCGCTGAATGAGAAGAGCTAGTTTTCAACTGTAGGAGATCACAACTCTCCACCTTTTGAGTAGAAGCATTAACACTCCAGCACTGTAAGCTTCACTTGCTACCTGGTTTCCTGTAACTCAGGAGATTTTTCTCGTGATTGATTCCATGGGCACTCTTGAGAAATCTGTACATCAGTCCTAAATATTCAGTCATGATTATGTAATATACCAACCACTGGATTAGGTATTAATGTCTATAACCCCCTAAATAATCTAATTTTTAAGATAAGTAAAGGCAAGTTTAGATTTGAAAGATGTAAAAATTTTCCTCAGGAAGTTAAATAGCCAACAAGATAGGAGAAGACATAAACTTTTGGCTGTGTATCAATACAATAACTTTATAAAATTTATGAACACAAAACTACAGATATTCATTTCTCATCTTACTATGGGAGTTTAAGTTTTACTTTTTATTTTCTGCTTGACATGACATCCATGTTATGTACTATGGTTTCACCCTGAACTTGCTTGGCATTACTCTGTACACTACAAAGGGCAGCATCCAGTTCTGCTGCATTAAATAGGTAATATATTTTGTTTAAAGTTTCAATTAAACACAGAACAGCAAGATATATAGTCCCCCTGGGGAGTCCAAACACTTGATGTCAATAGTGTGTCTGCTTAAGGATCTTGTTTAGGTCTCAATATCACTTGCTTTCCTGGAAATATGATATGAGACAGTTGATTATATTTCATTGCTATTAAAACCACAGAAGCCCACCTGTTTGATTAATTCATACTTTTGCCAGTTTGTGGTAAAGAAAAAGAATGAAGCTCATTTTTTTTATTTTCAAGTCAAATTATAAGGAAATGAATACACTCAGATTAATACCTAATCATATTCTTTGTATTCTCTGATTTCCAAAAAAGGAAAAAAAATACAATGTGTTCTGTTTGCAAAAATCAGTTTTCTGACACATCAATGAGAAGAAAGTATTGTTTTTACTGTTTTGTAGGATAATAGCCATGGGGTGAGTTGTTTTACCCAATGGTAAATAGAGGTCTGACAACCTGAAGCACTATTTTAACTGCAAAATTCATTACATTTTCATAATTTGGAATTCTAAGAGGTGCAGAGTATAATGACACTTCTCTAGACAGACACAATGTGTGTAAGAGGGGTCTGTGTGTGTGCATGTGTGTGTGTGTAAAGATACCATCTTGCAAACTCAGGTCACTTGCATGTGGTGTGTGTGTGTGTGTGTGTGTGTGTGTGTGTGTGTGTGTGTGTGTGTAAAGATACCATCTTGCAAACTCAGGTCAAAAAATTAGAAGTTCGTGTTGCATGCATTTAGATTAGGCAGCTGCAAAGAGAGAAATATGGGGTACCTCTCCTCACCAATAAGAGTGTGTCAAAGGGAAAGCAAGCATTTTAATCAGTTGCTTATGACTAGAAAGCTTCAGAAAGCAAAGCCTATAGACCTAAGGGAAGTTATGCTGAAGTTGGTGAAACTAGGAAAGCTATATAGAATGGATTGGACAGATGGGTCAGAATCAATGGCCAGTCACCAAAGGGAAAACTCTTTGACATGAGTGTTATATCCTTCTTAGGTTATTTTTTTTGTACAATTCCTTCCATCTACTTGATATGGAGCAGGCATCCTCTGGGGTGTGAGTCTTCAAGGATGACAGGAGAACAGAGAGACTGGCCTTTAAGCATATTTCTTCCTTGCTTCTGGGGAGAAGCTGTCTTCATTTTATGACCCATGTTAGGGAAGAGGGATGCTGGGTTTTCCTTGGCTTAGGGAGGCAGAAGTTGAGGGCAAGCTCTATGGAGAAAGTTAGGAAGACCATGCTTCTGAGGTCTGCTCAGGCTCTCCTGTAAAAGCTTCAACACACGTGAGCCTCAGTGGCAGCCATAGAAGTGATGGTTAAAATAAAATACATTACTAATTCTCCATATGCTGTGTGTGCGTTTCTGTCTGGTTTCACTAATAGGTTGAAAGAAAGTTGCTTCTTACGGGAAAATCTCCTTTAACTTTCCCGTTGATCTTCTATTTTTCTTTGAGTTCTAACTTTATCAACATGGATAGAGACCATTCCCTTATTCACAATGAATAATGTCAGCAAATGGAATGTGCAGCAGCGTCTTGTTCCAGTCAGTAAGTTGTTGCCGACCTGTTAATTATGGAAAGTTTCGGGGTTGTTGTCAAATCTTATTCTTAAGTAGTAAATAAAAATAGGATGAATATTAACTTTTTTCTATATCGTAATAATTAATACAAACACGATTTATATTATAAATAAAATACTGCATATTATCAATAAATGTTAATTGTTTCAGGAATATACTCTAAACACATCTTTAAAACTCCCTTAAAATTTTTAAAATATTTTATGCTACACTTCTGGCCATAGGAGACTCCTTTCTCATTATCTTGATGCTATAACCCAGTTTCTCAACTGACATTGCATGAATTATTTCTTCTCATGCTGGTGCACATTTTTTCCTGGTGTAAATCTTGTTTTGTTTAAAAACACTGGTTAGCACCCCTTTTGTGTTTTCTTTGTTCTTTTTTTTTCATTTTGAGTGTTTCAGTAGTACATAATTCTGAAGGGAAGGATTTTCACCTCCCTCAACATATGCAGGAACTAACACACACACACACACACACACACACACACACACACACACAGACGAACATGAACACAAACACATGCACACACTCTCATATGTATGCATGCTCACACACGAACATGCACATACATGTGCATATTCCCTTATTCCTTAATTTTTGAAGGATCTGAGCATTGGCTAGGATTGGCCCCAATCCAATAGAATTGATTATTTTCGTGATTTATTTCCTTGAAAGTAGAAAGGAAATTGATTAACCTAAAGTACACCAGGAGCTCTAGCTGGAAGAAGAGAAATATTGACACAGGGTCTTGGCTTCTTTCCAGGTTCAATTTTGACGGCACATCACAGGTTTCCTGTATTTAACCTCACGCTACAAATTAGAACCTTTTAAAAATTTTACAAAGTTTAACCCATGTCTGGATGATTTGGTAAACCTAATGTAATACATGCCCACTTCTACCCCCAACCTCCCTCACACCTTCTGTATATTTTCTTTGATGAAAAACTACTTCTCAGGATTTAAGGGTTCTCTGAAATTCAATACTGTTAGTTCCGTGTTTAGCCTGTTCTGATGACCTCTCAGTCTAAAATCTGGAAATGTTTGATTTTACTTCCAAGTCCTTTATTACACTCTCAGTTATTGGATGTATTGTCAGAAAGTAAGGAACCCCAACTGGAATCATGTGATTTTTTTTCCTTGCTAGTTGTATAGCCATTGAGTATTTCCAGTCAGGGCTATTGTATCTGGGTCATTTAGACTATGTTGTTTTTATATGAATAAGATTGGGGAAAGGTTCAGATGGAAATAGTCACAAACACCAACAATGAAGATTAACAGTTGTGGCATAAATACAGTAAAAATAGTAACCAGATTTCCTTCTCTTCTCTTGTTACTGCTGACATTGAAATAAAAGCTGACAATTAGAGCTAGTGAGATGGCTCAGTGGTTAAGAGCACTGGTTACTCTTCCAGAGGACCAGGGTTCAATTTCCAGCACCCACAGGGCACCTCAAAGTGATCTATCATTCCACTTCCAGGGAATCCAATACCCTGGTACAAAAAGAAGCATCCAGGCAACAGGCAACACACACACACAAGCATGCATGTACACATGTGAGTGCACACACACAAATAAATCAAATAAAAACCCTGAAAATTAAAATACCACCTAATCTTGTTAAGTGATTCACTCTGATGACATATAATTCTATTTCATTACAGATTCTGAGAAAAAAATAAAAGTAACTTCTTGGAGTTTTTCCTGCTCTGACACATGTAGCAAAAATGTAACACTTAATTTCAAATTGATATATAACACAATTACTCATCAGATATTAGTTGGATATGACTTGGAACCAGAGATCTGGACTTAGTTGGAAGACATGATGAAGAGATGAAGGATTGTATATATGTTGTCATGAATGTTATTGTCTTTATTGGGGACAAGAAAGATTATAATCCCTGGAGGAGAGGGGGAACAGATATGAATACTTATGAATCTTTCATGGACAAGCTCATTTTTGTTGAATCTCCTTTTAATAAAAGAGATTCATAAATTTTTGTGATTGGGTCCTACTATGTGTGCTAGCATGAGCAGTTAACTTACAGTGTGACAGATGAGACTTGGTGTAGACCCAGGTTGTTTTGAAACCAACCACCTGTTAATATAATTGTGTATTTTCCTGGATTATGGGACATTGGGACACTGTTCTCAGGCCATCACACAGTCTAGTCTTGTTTGCCCTAAACTGAGCACTTGTGTGTAGAGATCTTCCTGAGCCTCAGTAGGCTACTCGAAACTCTAGTCTGTCAGAGATCCTATCATTTGCATGTTTAACCAATTGACATTAAGGAGACTGACTGGTGTCAATTGTTCTTTCAAGACTTTTGTTACAGATTCTGGGCTGTGGGAAATTTTTCTTCAGGAAAATAAAGCCAATGGTTGTACACATAATTGCCCCTGCTTTTTCTCTGCTAAGCATACATTATGCTTAGTCATGATTGGGTGCTGTGCTCATTGTCAGGTTCTGCCAGATGGCAGAGTCATTGCTAGATGTCAGGCTGAGTTATCGTTTGTATTATTGCTGGGTTGTGATAAGTGTTCTAAGTAGCTAACTGGCGGCTTACTGAATTACTGTCTTTTTAGTGGAGCCCTTGTTGGAGATGTTTGTTGAGTCTCTATTTAGCAGTTCTGCGGAATTGTTATAGAACAATTTTGCTGAGTCACCTTTTGGAAATTTTGAGAGCCAACTTAACTGTGGGCTATGCTACCCCTAGGATTGTGATCCTAGGTGCTATAAGAAGGTAGTCTGAACACATCATTGGGAGCAAGTCTGTAAGCAGCAGTCCTCCATGGCCTCTGAATCAGCTTCTGCCTCCAGGCTCCTGTCCTCTTTGAGTTTCTGTTTTGATTTGTCTCAGTGAAGAACTGTGATATGAAACTGTAAGCTTGAAAGAAACCCTTTTATCCTCAAGTTGCTTTTGGTCATGGTATTTTATCACAGCTGTATAGATACCCTACATAATACAGCTCAGCAAAATGCTAAATTGTGGTTCTGTAAAACCCAAAGGGTGACTTGAGAAAAGTGCTCTGTGACAAGTCAGCAGAAATTCCAGGTGATGAATCTGGAAAAAGTTGCCCAAAGGCAGCTTAACAAAATTTCCAAAAGATGACTCAGCAAAATTGTTTTATGTGTGTTATCTCATGTGTGCCCTAGGGAGTAAACTCACCACATTAACTCATGAGACAAAGTCTCTTATTGAACCCAGAACTCGTGGATTGTCTTTATATTGCCTGTCTCAATTCCAGTCTCTAGATTGCATTGAGGCAACAGAAGCACACATGCAACCACACCTGGATTTTAATATGTGGGTGCTGGGAACCCAAACTTACCCTCTCATACATTACTGATTGAACTGTCTCTCCAAATCCAATATCCAGAGATTTTAATGCAATAACAATAAATGTTTGTAAAAGAATTTGAGAAAATATTTTGAGAAAATTCCTAAAGTTTGTTTGGGTACAATCACCAGGAAGTTAGTAGAATATTTAAAGAAGAATAATAAATGAGACACTCTACTTAATGTGGGAAAAAATAGGATAGTTAGAAATCAATTGCTATAAGCCAAGATAAGGTTGCCTTGAATTAAATATTTATGAGGGAAGAGAATATTTATAAAAGTTTATCTCTGATCATTTAAACGTTTTAGATGAAAATAAAAGTGTCTCCCTTCACAGTTCTACATGGGTTAAGTAGCTGATTTTAATAACGGGACTATATAATTCAGAGAAGAATAGACATTCATATGAGATAGTGAATGAAAATGGTATAAAAAGCAGCCCAAGACTTCCATGGCTGTTTATTTATTTCAATACCACAATAAATTGACAGATTATCTTTACAAGATAATTTATTTGAAACAAGATAATTGCTCAAGCAAGTCGAGTAGGTGTGAGAAAAGTTCTGGGAGTTATGATTTCTTGACTGTGAAAGCTAAAATTCAGATGCAGCTGGTATAGTTTTATTTCAAATAAAATTAAAATGGACTGAAATACTTTAAACTAGCAAAATCTACCAGAGGATGCAGGTCCAGTTCCCAAGCCCACACCAGGTATCTCACAGGTGCCTATAATTTTCTTGAAGGAGATCCAAAGCTCTCTTTTGGCCTGTGGGCAGTGCACACACCTGGGGCACATACAGACCACCCTGCCCCCAACACATGCATAAATAAATTTAAAAAAGCAAAGAATCATTCTTGTTCTGTTATGTACTGTGCATCTAAAATGATATTGTAAATTTACATACCACTAGATTTTATGCTCTTTGAACTTAGAAACAAATGCTAGCATACTATATTATGTATAGTTTTATTGTAATCTACGCAGGGTAAGTTTATATATGTAAGATTGTGAATTTTTTAAGGCCTTCAATAATTATATTGGCATTGAGCAATAGAAAACCATATTAAGAGTGACCACAAGAGTTGTACAGTATCAGCAAGAGCCTGACCAGAATCTTAAGCATTTATTGAACTTCTTCCTGGAATCCTTATTTGCAAACAGGAGCTGCCAAATAATTTGAAACAGGAATCAGTGAGCTCTTGACCATGAAGTCACTGATAACACAATTTGTTTACCTCGAGGAGTTGGCCTTTGCCTGGGTTGTTTAGAAATGAGGCTGGTGTAGGAAGAGTGACATTATTTGGTCTACATATGAAGCTAGCTTATCTCTTCCATGAAGCCAGCTTAGAAACATCCAAATCCCTTTTGTCTGCATTGGGATCAGAAATAAGTCTGACAGGAAATCTTATTCTCATGAAAGTGTCTCTATTATGTCATTTTTTTTCCTTTTAGAATGGGAAGGAAAATAGTCATTGTTGTGTCTTTTCTCCTGGGTACTATAAATATTTTTTCTGTTATTGTTAAGTTAAAATTTATAGTCCTAGAGAATATGACTTAACCCTCCTCCAACTGGCCTGTTTTCAGCCATCTATCTCTCTTTCTTTCTTTATTGAATTCTCTGAACTTCCTTTCTTGGGGCCATTATCTTTCAGCGTATCTTGTAATTTCAATATTTTAATCAAGCTTACAAGATTATGTGTGTCCCACTCTCCTGCTAGGGAAAATCCTCTCTTGGTATTTTTGCAGTTATTTCATCTCATTTGTAATTATTTTTTTTATCCAGTTTGTATAAACCGGTGTAAGGGGAGGAGAGAGGAAATTTTTAAAAAGATTTGTGTGTGTGTGTGTGTGTGTGTGTGTGTGTGTGTGTGTGTGTGTGTGTGAATTCTGAATTCTCTGGAGCTGGAGTTAGAGGCAGTTGTGAGCCACTCAGCATGGGTGCTGATCACTGAAGGTTCGTTCTCTGGAAGAGCAGTAAGAACTATTAACCTGAGTCTTCTCCCTAGCCTAAAGCAGAGAAAACCTTATCTTTTCCTCTGAGTTTGATCCTTTTTGTTAAGCCTTGAACATGTTGATTAAGGCCTGAGTCACAGTACCTTAGAAAAAATGAGACTGGTGTTAAGTGTAAGACTGCTGTAGAGATATAAAGACGTTCATAGGCAGTCAATAAATAATAAACATCATGTGACTGCATGCCTGATGAAGTTGAAAGCAATGGCCCTTGAGCTTTTCGATCATTAAACTAATATTTTTAAAGTATTTATTATTTTTATCATTTTATGTGCATGGGTATTATGTCTGCATGTATATCTATGTACCTTGTTCTTGTTGTGGGTCCCCTGAGACTGAACTTAGTTAGCCTCAATTTGGGTGCTTGAACGTGAACCCAGACCCTTTGCAAGAGCAGCAAGTTCTTCTAAGTGCTGAGCTATCTCTCTAGTCCCAAGCTATGATTATTAATTGTCCCACACAAGTCTCATCACCTATGAGGTTTTCCTGATACTCCATAAAAATCCATGTTCATTTCAAAGGGGAACTATAAAACTCTAACCTTGCCTTTATCAGTGATGTAGCAAGTACTTGTTTGCTGCGTAAGTCTTAATTGAGTTACTATTTGAACACATCTAATTTATTCCTTCCTTTTCTTGCATTTCTGGTTTTGCATCTTGATTTTTTTTCACATCTTTTGTAGACTAGCTGTGGAAGGCAGGTAGTCCTAGGTTTAAGTCTGAACTTCCTTGTTATATAATTTTTTATTTCTCTGCTTTTCAGTTTCTTTAAGCTGTAAAACCCAATAATGGCATTCTTTTTTTAGTGAGTGAGAGGGATCCATACAACCTGCAGAATCAGTTTCATCTGCAGACCTGCCATGAGCAGTTGGTTATGATTCCTTGATGAGACTAACTTTGGAAAGAATTGTATGTGCTCAGATGTGTAGGCTAAGAGAATTGAGTGAACATAGGTTAGACATTTGCCAGCTTGCTATCCAGATTTATAGTGTACTGAGTATTGTCATTACTTCTTCCAGTGGATGATTATATAAGATTTTATAAATTATAACTATAATGCATACAGGATGCTTTATCAGTTTTCGTACACTTAGCATGATTATATTGTACATATTATTTATAGATCTCTACCATTTCCCTATATCTCAAGCCTTGCAAATTGGTGTTACTTACACATTCTTAAGAAAGTAGCCATACACTAATTGTTAATACTTACGAGATCAGTATTTGATTTCAGAATAATGTTTTCCTAATATTTCTGACAGTGAAATAGCATAGTATTTTCTGAATTTTATTTTTACATGTGAATAAGTTAAATGTAATTTATATGATTTAAACCTCAAAGCACTCAGCACTTGGGATTCTGTAATACCTTTCTGTAAGACTCCCTCTTTCTAGAAGTGAAAGGTTTAATAGACAAAAGCAGGTGCCCTAATCGATGCAATAGTTGTTTAGCCTTCAAGCACTGACATGAAAAATGTGATGACCTGAAGACCCGCGGTAGAATTTCAGGTTGACTGAAAATGTGCTGTAAGCTCCTCTTCCTTCCAGCTTTGTAATTCATTTTTACAGATACATGTTCAGACATACTTTATCATTAATTGCATCCTAGTTTTCAATACTTTAAGATCTTTGTATTATGCTTGTTATATAAATCATGTCTAATATAGATGTCATTTATTATTCAAAGAAAAAGTTACCAATTTGTTTTATTTGGAAGCAAACATACATGGTAAGGAAAAGAAAAAAATAACAGCAAGAAAATAAAAAACTCTATCTGAAACTGCCAGCTTTTGTAAATATTAAAATGAAATGAAGAAAGTCATTGCTAGACTTGATGGCACACAAGTAATCCCAGTGCTTGGGAGGACAGAGCTAGGAGAATGTCAGTTCTAGTCTAGACTAGCTGAGAGAGAGAGAGAGAGAGAGAGAGAGAGAGAGAGAGAGAGAGAGAGAGAGAGAGAGAGAGAGAGAGAGAGAGAGAGCTTTTCTCAAGCTTTAAAAAAAGGTAATTATTTCAGAAACCTGAGAACTGGATAGAGATCCTTCCTTTATAACAGCCACTACTACTGAAAACAATCCTACATCTTCTAATCTAGGCTTCTGGCACCTGACCCTAACCACGTGACTTAATCTAGTGACTCTCAAATGACAGCATGTTAAAACTTCCTGGTTCAAAACCTCAAGCATTTCCAAATTTATCACTTTCATGATAGCTGGGTTTAAGAACTGCTCTTAAAACTGCAAACAGATAGGCTTGAGTAGATGTATACAGTTTTTAATTTTGCATATTGTTTGACAGCAATTCGTTTTACTAACTAACCAGGTAAAGGGCATTCAAAGTTCAAGAGCCAACTCAATTTATGAGACCAATCATGATAGTAGTGTGCAAAAAATCCAACCAAGCAGCAGGAACAAAAAGAAAAGAACAGGTTTGTTTTTTTAAGAGGAGTGGAGTTCTCTTGAATTAAGGATGCCTAACCTATGTGACTAATACATTCTAAATAGAAATGCTGCTATGATTATGGCTAGTCATAAAAGTCTGCTTAGTAATAAAGTTACTAGTCTTGCTTGTTCTCTGAAAATGGACAGCATCTACATTTGCCATTACTATTAAAGTTATATCTTTTAACTTAATTATGTAAGTTATGTTCAAGTGTAATATTTTTCTATTTATTGAGTATTCTTTTATACTCTAGCAGAAAGGAGATAGGGATGATAATAAGAAAACCACTTAGTAGTTTTGGATTTATTTATCCTTTTTGCCCCTTCCTGCTTGGTTGTTAGTTAGCTATAAATTTTAGCAGCTGAAAAATAAAAGTTAATGACTGAAAGGCCCTGGATTTGTTGAGTATAAAAAGTGGCCTCACTTGTTAATCGTCATATTTTAATTGATTTTGCCATATGACACTGGTAAACTTTATTTACTCTAATTAACATTGAAAATGCTGAAGAAAACTAACACTAACCACATACATTTTGTTAAGAGAAATTCTTGCTGTATTCCAGCATAAGCTCTATTTGTAATCCTCCTGTCTCAGCCTCCTCAATGCTAAGATTGCAAGATTGTACCTGGCCCAGCAGCAGTGTTTAATGCAGGTGAATCCATGAGAGCTTGTACATACCCACTACAGCTTAATTAAAAAAATATTGTAACTAACTGGTGTTTGGCAATTTCATTTTTAAAAACCAAAGCTATACTGCATGACACCCTTTTTCCTTTTCTTGCATTAATTTTAGTGTGCTTAAGGAGGGTGAAGAACAATTTGTGAAAAATCAGGTCTCTCCTTCCTTCATATGGAGATCTAGAATCAAGCTCAGATTGTCACTCTTCATAACAAGTTTACCATTGAGTCAACTCAACACACCTCTACTCTTATTTTTCAAGACATGTTTCTACTGAACCTGAAGACCTGCAATTCACCTAGGGTGATTTTCAAGTTCCAGGCTCCCACTGCCCCAGCTGACTTTGTATTCATGGGTGCTGGGCATCTGAACTCAGTCGGGTTCCTTGATCGCCCGATAGACACTGATCCATCTCTCTAGTGTACCCCATGATGTATTAGTCTGTAAATATTTTGCATACTGTTTAAGTAATGTCAGATATGTCTCCTTCATAACTTATGATTTCCTCCTGATGTAATTTCAAGGCCTTCTGCTTTTTGGAACATTGCCTGTCATTATCCTATTGCACATTGACACATGAGAACTGCAACACCCATATGACTTTGGCGATTCTCTCACAGGTGAAGCATACATGCGGCTAAGTAAACTTCCGGAAGCTGAGCATTGGTACATGGAATCATTGAGATCCAAGACTGACCACATCCCTGCTCACCTCACCTATGGGAAACTCCTCGCTTTAACAGTAAGCACTGATCTCTCATTCTTCAGAAATTGATTTTTTTCTCCATGTGTAGTGGGGATCGCCGGAGTAGTGTGATGTTCTGATTCAGAACCAGTGAGCCAGTTAATCAGTGATAATGATACTGTTGCAGACCTCATCAGGCAATGGAGAAAAAGCAAACCTTTGGGTCTGTCCTATAAGAAGAGAGGTGTGATGAGCCTTGATATATCAGCAAGACAAACATAGAGAACCTCAATTATGGCATTACCCTTTCATGTTGTCTTAATAGCAACACATATGATTAATGTGTTCTGAAAAAACTATTAGCATCAAATTGGCTGGGATTAGGACTAAGGCCATTTTTATCAAATAACAGCCATATAAAACATTATATGTTTTACGGGGCTAGAGAGATGACTCAGAGGTTGAGAGTGTTGACTGCTGTTGTAGAAGTCCTTCGTTCAATTCCCAGCAATCCATGACAGCTCCCAACCTACTAAAATGATATCTGATGTCCTTCTGGTATGCAGGAAAACATGCTGACATAACAGTGTTTACATAATAAATAAATAGATAGATAAATAAATAAATCTTTAAAAACTTTAGGTAATTCCTTCTAGCTAGAGGCAATTTATAAGAGACTTATAGACTTGCATCACATCAGGGAATTCTCAGACCTTGGAGAATTAAGTGTAAAAAACAAAAACAAAACAGTAACAACAACAAAAACCTCTACTAAGAACATTTGTTGCAAGTTCTTCCCAAAAAAACCCCCACAAATCTAGAAGGATTACCACAGGTGCAAAAAGAATGGTGATCCTTTATTGTATAGGGATGTTTTGGCTATCCTGGGCCTTTTGTTTTTCCATATAAAGTTGATTAATGATCTTTCCAGGTCCTTGAAGAATTGTGATGGAATTTTGATAGGGATTGCATTGAATCTATAGACTGCTTTTGGCAAGATTGCCATTTTTATTATGTTGATCCTACCAATCCAAGAGCATGGGAGATCTTTCCATTTTCTGGTATCTTCTTTGATTTCTTTCTTCAAAGACACAAAGTTTTTGATATACAGGTCTTTCACTTCCTTGGTTAACATTATCCCCAGATATTTGATGCTGTTTTTGGCTATTGTAAAAGGTGATGTTTCTCTGATTTCTTTCTCAGTCACTTCATCATCTGTATATAATAGGGCCACTGATTTTTTTGAGTTTACCTTGTATCCTGCCACTTTGCTGAAGCTGTTTATCAGCTCTAGGAGTAACCTTGCGGAGTTTTTGGGTCACATATGTAAACTATCATATCATCTGCAAATAATGAAAGCTTGACTTCTTCTTTTCCTATTTGTATCCCCTTTATCTCCTTTTGTTGTCTTATTGCTGTAGCTAGAACTTCAAGTACAATATTGAAGAGATATGGAGAGAGTGGACAGCCTTGTCTTGTTCCTGATTTTTGATTTCAAGCTCTATTATAGAGCTATAGTCCTGAAAACAGCTTGGTATTGGCACAAAAATAGGCAGGTAGACCAATGGAACCGAATCGAAAGCCCTAATTTTAACCCACACACCTATGAACACCTGATTTTTGACAAAGAAGCTAAAACTGTACAGTGGAAAAAAGAAAGCATCTTCAACAAATGGTGCTGGCATAACTGGGTAATGGTATGCAGAAGACTGCAGATAGATCCATGTTTATCGCCTTGTACAAAACTTAAGTCCAAATGGATCAAAGATCTCAACATACATCCAGCCACACTGAAACTTTTAGAAGAGAAAGTGGGAGATACTCTTCAACGAGTTGGTACAGGAGACCACTTCCTAAACATAACACCAGTGGCACAGGCACTGAGATCAACAATTAACAAATGGGACCTTCTGAAACTAAAAAGCTTTTGTAAGGCAAAGGACACAATCAAAAAGACAAAAAGGCAGGCCACAGAATGGGAAAAGATATTCACTAACCCTACATCTGACAGAGGGCTAATCTCCAAAATTTACAAAGAACTCAAGAAACAAGTCTCCAAAACACCAAAGGATCCACTTGAAAGGTGGGGTACAGAGCTAAATAGAGAATTCTCAGTAGAGGAGGCTAAAATGGCCAAGAGACACTTAAGAAAGTGCTCAACATCCTTAGCCATCAGGGAAATGCAAATCAAAACAACTCTGAGATACCATCTTACTCCTGTCAGAATGGCTAGAATCAAAAACACCGAAGACAATTTATGCTGGAGAGGATGTGGAGAGAGAGGATCACTCCTCCATTGCTGGTGGGAATGCCGACTCATACAGCCTCTTTGGAAATCAGTATGGAGATTCCTCAGGAAAATGGGAATTAATCTACCACTAGACCCAGCAATTCCACTCTTAGGCATTTATCCAAATGAGGCAGGTTCATACAACAAGGGCATCTGCTCCACTATGTTCATAGCAGCATTGTTTGTAATAGCCAGAACCTGGAAGCAACCTAGATGCCCCTCAACTGAAGAGTGGATAGAGAAAATGTGGTACATTTACACAATGGAGTATTACTCAGCAGAAAAAAACAATGGAATCTTGAAATTCGCAGGGAAATGGATAGCACTGGAAGAAACCATCCTGAGTGAGGTAACCCAGTCGCAAAAAGACAAACATGGTATGTACTCACTCATATATGGATTTTAAATATGGATCAGGATAGTGCCAGTCTGCACTTCCACAGATAGAGAGTCTGGGAAACAGGAAAGAACCTAAAAGATATGCATATATGCATAGTACCCAAGAGAAGAGGATGGAGACAAGATCCTCTGAATGGATGGGGAACAGGGCGAGGGGGGTAGTGGGACCTGGGAAGAGTAGAGGGGGTAAAGAGGAAGGGAGTTGGTCATGGGGGAACAGGAAGTTGAGGGGGTGGGGGTAAAATAGGGGGAAGAGGGAATCATAGGATCGAAGACAGATCAGGCACCAGAGTGACCTCGAGTGATCTAAAGGTATAACATCAATTGGCAAGCTAAGCAATAGTGGAAGGACCACCTCGAATGCCCATTCCTGATAATGAACTTGATGTCTATAACTATCCGGGAGCCTTCATCCTGGGACTGATGGAAGCAGAGGCAAACACACAACTAAGCACTGAACTGAACCCAAGGAACCCAGTGACAGAGAGAGAGGAGTGATGAGCAAATTGGCAAGGAATGGGCTGGCAAAACCAGCAGAGACGGCTGATCTGAACAGGGGAGTGCTCTTGGACCCCAGACCGACAGTGGGGAGGCCAGAATGGGACTGATCTGGACCCCCCAAATGTGAGTGTCAGTGAGAAGGCCTGGGCAACCTATGGGGCTCTGAGCTGTGGATCAGTGTCTATCCCTGGTATACAATCTGTCTTCATGTGCCTATGGCACAAAGAGAGATGCTCTCTCAGCCTGGACTCTTAGGGGAGTGCCTTGACCCTACCAAGAGTGAAATGATAGACTCTAGACATCCCCTATGTGGAGGGATTTGGCAATAGGGTGGGAGGGAGGGTGGAAGGGGAGTGCGGGAGGAGGGGAGGGAGAGGGAACTGGGATTGACATGTGAAACAAGCTATTTAAAATTAAAATAAAAAATGATTAAAAAAAAAAAAAAAAAAAAAAAAGAATGGTGATCAATACTTGTGATGAGTTTTGCTTAAATCAGATATTTTGTTACCAAATAAGATGGATTCTAACATTGGTAAGCATGAAGCAAGAATGATTAATTTCAAGAAAGAAAAATATAGAGAAAGTTATTGCCTGCAGCAAGTATAGACTTATTTCCAAAGCAATGCTCTCCTCATGCAATGTAATCATTGTGATTGTACCAGAAATTCTATATATATATATATATATTCATATAAGAATGTAAAGCATTTTGTGGGCAAACATAATTCTGAACATACTCATTTTAAGGCCACTGCATGGGAACAAAATATCAGAGATAAATCTAAGGGCAAGCTTTGGTCAAGTTCGTGGAGCTCAAGAGACATACAGAAATTCTTGGATATGGTCAACCTGTACCATAAAGCCAGTTAAAAAAAAAGATGACTCTAAAGTTTGGCATAGTGGTACACACCTTCCATCCCAGCACTTGGAGTCAGAGGTGGGTGGTTTTATGAGTTCAAGACCATCCTGATGTACATTGAAAGTTCCAGGACAGCCAGGAATACGTAGTAGACCCTGTCTCAAACAAACACAACATTAAGAAGAATGGCTCTGGCAAACTTTTCATTATAAATTTTTAGCTGACTTAAGGGAAGTGACACTTTGAAGTCATTTACCCTTAATGTTGCCTGTACCACTGAGTAAAATGTTAATGAGGAATGACTGCACAGCAGCAATCGGGGGGTGGGGAGACAGAAATGGACAAGATATTTGAACCTATTTGAGAAAGAGATGAGATGGAGCTATGTTTAATTTGTCAAAGATCACAGTCTAAATTAAATAAGTTTGTTCAGGAAGTGTCCTTGTGGTATGACTGAGCATCCTTCGGGTATATGCCCAAAAGTGGTATCAATGGGTCTTGAGGTACATTGATGCCCAATTTTCTGAGAAACCGCCATACTGATTTCCACAGTGGCTGTACAAGTTTGCACTCCCACCAGCAGTAGAGGAGTCTTACCCTGACTCCACATCTTCTCCATCACATGTTGTCATCAGTGATTTTGATCTTAGCCTTTCTGGCAGGTTTAAGATGGTATCTCAGAGTCTTTTTGATGTGCATTTCCCTGATGGCTAAGGATGTTGAGCAATTCCTTAAATGTCTTTCAGCCATTTGAGATTCTTCTGATGAAAATTCTGTTTAGTTCTGTACCCCATTTGTAATTGGATTATTTTGTATTTTGTTGTCTAGTTTCTTGAGTTCTTTATGTATTTTGGAAGACCTAGCTCAAACCCAAACAGGCCAAGCTTCAGGAATCCAGTCCAAGAGAGGGAGGAGGGAATATATGAGCAAGGGAGGACAAGATCATAATGGAGAAATCTAAAGACAGCTGAACCAAGCTTGTGGAAACTCCTGAATTCTAGCCTAACAGCTGTGGAGCCTCCATGGGACCAGACTAGACCCTGCGTATGTGGGAGACAATTATGAAGTTGGGCTACTAAGTGGCCCGTGGAAATAGAGTCATGATCTACCCAGGTGCATATGCTAGCTTGTTGGAGCCCAATCCCTGTGAGAGGATGCCATGCTCACTTAATGCAGGGGCGTGGGGCTTGGTCCTACCCCAAATTAATGTGTCAGGCTTTGTGGACTCACCATGGGAGCTCTTACCCATTAGGAGGAGTAAATCAGGGATGGGTTGGGGAGGAGGTGATGGGGGAATGGGAGGATGGGTGGGAGGGATAACTGTGGTTAGAATGTAAAATGAAATTTAACAAAAAGTAAAAGAAATGAGTAACTATCGAGTAAAAAAAAAAAAAAGCTTGTTCTATGTAGATAACAATGAAAAATCAGTTTGTTCCAAAGACTCCTGGAAAAGGACATGAACCCGGGGCATCTGGCATCATGCAGGGCTGAGTTAAAGGCTATGCAGCAGGGTAATAATTTGCATCATATGACTGCGGGAGTGGGGCTTTTCCTCTGTGCACACAAACGCTAGGAACCAGCACCCTTCTCTAAGGCAAGAACAAGGCTTTGATGATAAAGCAAATGAGTAGTAGGTCCGTGGCGCAAGTGGAGCTCATACAGCTGAAGGTTAGCTGAGGGGAAAGCAGTGCTTCTCTCTGCATGTGGGATGAGTGTCTCCCCCAGAGGTGCATATGCTTGAAGCTTGCTTCTTAACCTTTCATGTGGTGAAAATCTCAAGTGGCCACCATTCAGAGAGGGGCTGACATCACCTTCACAAGAGGTTAATGCTGATTTCAGAGTAAGTGAATTCTTGTTAAAGCTAGGCCCCTAATTCTACCAAGCTATGCATCTTGTCATGTGATCTCTCCATCTTGGTCATTTTTAGCATTCAGGCATCTGTACTGGCCTGTTCTTGGGGTTCTGACAGGATACACCCTCAGCTGCAGCCACGAAGAGCACCACCTGTGCACATTCAATACATTCCCTTTTAAAAGGGTCCTGCCTACCTCCCCTTCTCTCCTTCTCTTTGCCTCTCTTTTTCTTTCTCTCTCTCTGCCTCTCCTCTCTCCCACTGCTCCTGTCCCTGGAGGCCAGTCTTCCCCTCCCCTTTCCTCCTTTTATGATCACTTTCCCTAATAAAAACCCCCTCCACTTGAGCTCTGTTGCATGACATCTTTCTCTCGTGCGCCGCTTTTTGTTTTTTTTTTAAATTACAGCAGTCATGTTCCCACTGTGATGTCATCTGTCATGCTGTGATGTACCCAGAAGATCCTTCTTCACACAGCAAAGCAGGAACTGGTGCATTGCCCGTAAACACACCAGGCCTGGTGCTTAGTTGTGGGTTTCTGCATATGATTCCATAAATTACTGGATGAAGACTCTATGATAATACTTGGGGTATTCACCAATCTGATTATAGGGTAAGGTCAGTTCAGGCACCCTCTCCACTCTTGCTGGGAGTCTTAACTAGGGTCCTCTTTGTGGGTTCTTGGGTATTTCCCTGGCACCTAAATGCATAGTGGCTCTATCAACATATCTCTTTCATTGCTCTCCTACTCCATCCTCCCCCCACCATCCCATTTCCTCATGTTCTAATCCCCCTCCCCTTCCACTTCACCACCCCCTTGCTCCCAGTTTAGTGAGGATATCTAATTTCCCTTCCTAGGGGGATCCATGTGTTCATTTTAGGGTTCTCCTTGTTGCCTCGCTTCTCTGGAGCTGTGAATTGTAGTCTGATATGCTTTGCTTTACATCTAATATCCACTTAGGAGTGAGTACACACCATGTTTATCTTTCTGAGACTGGGCTACCTCACTCAGGATGGTCTTTTCTAGTTCCATCCATTTGGCTTTAAATTTCATGATGTCATTTTTTCTTACAGCTGAGTAGTACTCCATTATGTAAATGTACCATGTTTTCTTTCTCCATTCTTCGGTTGAGGTGCATCTAGGTTGTTTCCAGGTTCTGGCTGTTACTAATAACGCTGCTATAGACAATGTTGAGCAAGTGTCACTTTTGGAGTGTTAAGATGTTTAGTGTTTCTCAGCTAGTCTACACAGTATCAGCAACACGGGCTGATGTGCTGTTTTTCTCACACACCCTTTTCCTCATCTCCTTCCTTTGAAGAATTCATTGAATTTTTTTTCCATAGAAACATAAAATATTTCACCACGCCTACATTAGAGGCACTCTGTAAATGGGTATAATGAGCAGGGTGAAAGCTTTTATTAACTCACCCATAGCTATGAATGGTCAACATTGGGCCGTCAATCCTGAGATGAGAAACAAATTGGTATGATGAAAAGTCTGAAGAATGTTATGAAAGAATGATTTTCTTTGGTAGAGATGGTAACATACAGCATTTGTGGTATCATAAGAATAGAAATGCTGAAGGAGAAAACAAATGCCAAGTATTTACAGGCAGAAACTATGAAATGTTTTCATTTGAAGGAAGAGACATCTCTGTGTGCACAAATATAGAAGCAAGGAAACAAAATGTGAAAGAGAGGCCTTTGGAACTTCTGAGATTTTCTTACAGCATACACACAGACATACTGCATTTAAGATTTTTCAAAGAACACTTTCAAAAATGACTAGAACTACCTAAATATGATCAGACAGAAATGGCCGTATTTTCATATATAGTGTTGATGTGCCTAGACCCAATACTGATAGATAGCATATATCTTGTTCTGTTTGTTTTTTCAAGTCAGAGTACTTTAGGCTTTCTTTTTAGAAATAGATTTTTAAAGCTGCTTTAAAAGATTTTGCTTCGCAGAAATGTATCGAAAAGAAAGAAAAGGCTTGCATATTACAATCTAAATTTTAAAATTTCCCACCAGTAAGACTTTTATAGTTTCCTACTTGATGATTAGATGAAATGCAGACTTTTGTGGTATGGCTTAATCATAGAACCAAATCCCACAGCCATCTTTAATAGTTGCTTCTAAATTAAAAGTTTGGCAGATTCTGAGTCCAGTGTGTTACATTTGACCAATTACAGGTTTCTTGGTCTTCTACTATACCACTGAATTGGCAAGGTGGAAAATGCCACACATTTTAACTTTTTAGATTTTATGTGGTTTATTAAACAGAACTGGCTACTAGTCCTAGGAGAAGTAGAAATGGAATGATGTGTTTCCCTTTGTGTCATAAGCCATCAAAGGTCAACTGTGTAAAAATGGCTGGCAGCTGTATCACGGTTAGCTTGTAAACTATGATTTCATCTTAGAATTCTGTTTTTATGAAAAAATTATGAAAGTCTGATGATTGCTGCTTTGATTATATTCAGTGGACTGAGTCACTTGGAACAATTTTTCACACACACTTTAACAAGCCCCACTCAAAGGGATTTATGTTTTCCCAGCATGCTTTTGCACATCCTATAGATTCTATCCATTTTACTCCTCTGAAAAATTTGTATTTCCTTTGTAAAACCTGCCCTGGGAATGTTCAATCAGTTGTAATTTTTTTTTCTTTTAGTCCTAGATCATCTTTAGCCACCTCTGGGTAGCATCCCTTGGTAACTGAATAACATAGCAATATATGTCTGTCTATTGATACTAGACATAGAACCAGGGACTCTTGTCTTTTTATTTTGTGGTATTTTAACATTCACTGTCTTGGCTTGACACTTGTTATAGCTTTAATCCCTTTATTTGGTCCACACATGCACTTAGACTTATTGTTCAAGCCTGAGCATCACATTAGTTCTCATGGATGTGTACTAAGGAGTTAGATGAGAGTGACGTGACTACTCGAATGATCTTCTGAAGCACTAGAAGGGGTGATATTAGAGGGAGAACCATCACCAGAGCCCTGTGCTGGATGCTCTGTCTTTATTTTTGAAAAATTTTATCTCAAAAACCCTTTTTCATAAAAGAGACTTTGAACATGTCCTTCCCCTCCTCCATTCTTGAGCTCTGTCTCTCCAAACAAAAACAAAACAGGAAGAACAGCAACAGCAAAAAGCAAATCAAAACAGACAAGCAAACTTAAAAAGAAAATCAGTAAGAAAAAAGCAAACCAAAAGAAAACAAAAACACATGCAAATCAAAGCAAAGCATGAAGTCGGCTTAGTGTTGGCTAACTACTCCTGGGCACGAGGTCTGCCCTGGAGTGTAGTTGATACACCCATTGACATTCCTCTGGAGAAAATCGATTTTTCCTTTACCAACAGGTGTCAAATGCAAATAGCTTCTTTGATGGGGGAGGGGCTTGTGTTCACCACCTCCCACCCTTTCCATGTCAGGATGCTATCTGGTTTGAGTCTGTGCAGGTCTTGTGCACATTGATACTGTCCCTGAGTTCCTGACGCTCTCAGTCCTTTTGTGTCTTGGAAGGTACTGCTTCCTGGAGTCCACTGCCTTTATCTTTTCTCTCATGTAGATCCCTGAGCCTAGAGGGGAGAAGAATGACACAGATATCCTCTGCTGGACTGAATGCTTCAAAGTGGAACTTTCTGTACATCATCTAGCTAGAGATCACGTTATTAATAACAGTTTGCTATAAGAAGCTTCTCTGATGAGGGTTGAGCAGTGATGTGCTTACAGTTACAGCATTGTATGATTAGGGGTCATTTTATTGTTATGTACCTTTAGGACAGGTTATTTCTTTATCATTCTTAGAGACTGTTATTCCGTTTTATGGACGAGGGACTGAGCATCCAAGAGCCCTAAAAGTCATTTAATAATTATCTACTACAACTAAATATAACTATAGGGCTTTACATACTAGGTATTATTAATTTTCATTCTGTAGTAAATAATTTTAAGTATATTCTTTTCGTATAGATATGCCATCTTTAACTAATTAGCCATTCTCAGGAGTAAGCTCCTACATCTTTCTATTCATTACTTAAAATTACTTTTTCATATTCGTTTAGGTATCAGTTTCAGTTGTACAGTTAAATGCATTTTTTTATCAGATGTGATTGATCATGAATAAAGGGCTTACGGCTGTTGGCGTATTCTGATTCAAACTTCTATCTGTAATGCAAACTTCCCAGGGTATCCTATGGGACAGCTCTGCCTTAAGGTCACTAGTAGGTTCCATGTTTAAATGGAGCAGTGCTCAGCTGACATCTCTTTAAAAATATATGGGACTTTCATACCATTGTAATGTCCAAATAAAATACAAAACACAGCTGAGTTTAAATTTCTCTGCTTAAGATTGATTTATTCCTTGTTTGAACTTTGTTGCCTAGGGCTAACTCCATGCATTTAAAATTGGTCATGCACTCTGAAGGACCACAAGAAATGCCATTTCCTTTATTGTGTTTCAGGTGATGTTTTTAGTTGTTTCCAAAGCTGTGTGAGTCCTGAAGCCTTCTCTTTGCTTCATTTTTTTAAACTTTTGTTCTGTTCCATTTACTTAAGCCAAATATTTTGCCGTTTTTGTTAGGCTGTAAAATTAATATTGATTTAAATCATAATAAAACCTTCTTGGCTGTTAGCTTATTTTCCAGATTTAGGTTAGTGGGAAAGAAGGAAAGATATTGGAGACTCTGACAGTAATTCTTGACATACAAAACCTTTATTTTGGCTACCGCGTGGACACACTAAGCCAGACTCCTGAGTCTAGCCAAAGTTAATTGGGCTCCATAAAACTCCAGTTGTGAAAGTACTTGATGTTCTCCTGGAAAGTCCTGCATCCCCACCCCCACCCGCACCCCCAGCTGCTTGGTGTCTCTGTGTCTCCTGGAAGCACAATGCACTGTCCTGTGTGTGTGTTGTAATTATTAGTATTACATGGAATTGAGAATTCTCTTTCCATTTGGCTTTATTGAGGGCAAAGCGCTTTCCTTTTGTGTGCTGAATAACATCTGGCTTGCTGAATCTGTTTTGTTGTAATTTCTATACAGCCATGTTTAGATTGGAGAAGTCCTCGTAAGAGGCAGTTCTCTGGAATTCTGATTCGGTGATTAATATGAATGTATTCAGTTCACATGTTACATTTACTTCTGTTAAAAGGGAAAACATTATATCCTAAATAATCCGCCGCTGAAATATTAACTGACATATGGAAGGAAATTTATTTCAGTATAGTATTCAGCTAAACTTTGATATAAAATTGCGTTATCTAAGCTTTATGATTTAGCATTCTGCAAACAACAGTCACCATTGTATTGTTTATAACTGGGAATCAAATGAATATGATAGTTATTTTATTAGTTTCCCCTTTCCATAATTCAAGGTAAACATTTTTAAACTAAATCAGCAATGTAAGTATTATGCTTACTATCATTAGGTTACATGGCAATCAGAAATGTATTTCTCTGCTTTTGTAGAGTAGAGGTCAATGTAAGGGTGTTTCCTTTTGCTAGATAGCCTCAGGAGTCATACAAATCAAAATACTGAAATTCTTTAGCATTCAAAGCTGTCTATATGTAGATGTAAAACAGCTAATTTTTTCCATGTGCTGTCTTTATGTTAACTTTTAATTTATGGGCATAGAAATAGAAGATTATATTGTTCAAAAGTGACCTGCGTTGTATTATTTTGTGGGGTTTTTTTTTTTTGCTTGTTTTTTTGTATCAGTCTATAGTTTCCATTTCTTGCTATTATAACAGCTTGTAAACTCAAATCCCCCCAAATCCTTCAGGTACTTGGATGTGTCCATCTTATTGGAGTGATGGAGGTAAGGAAATAATGTGGTTCTAAATGTAATATAGCATTCTCGCAGAACTTTCAAAAACAAACTTTTATAAAAACCCTGCAGCGGCCAGATGTTTGCTGCCTCAGAGTTCCCACTGGACAGTAGTGATTGCAGGGCTTCAAAACAGACTTGGTGACTTTTGTTCAGGAGACACTAATAGCAAAAGCCAGTGTCACATACTTGAGATTGTGGGAATGGCTTTTGTTTCAGAAAGCGTAATTATGTAGTTTCCTAAATTGTATCCAGACTCTTGTATTGCTATTATAGGCACAGGATTCCACATCACTTTGCAGGCATCTCTTGCCCATTTTGTATTTCTTAAATTTGTTAATTAAGTCCCATTCATGCACTAGGATACTTGCCTTGGCCTCAGGAACTACAGCTCATTCTTTCCCAGGACTTTTGTTGACTCCCCTGTCTTGTAACCTGGCATGAAAATATGTTGGTGTGAGGTCAATTGAGCCATTAGTTCTTACTGTATATTTCCATTGTAGTTGTAGTCTGTGGCTGTAATAAAACATGTTTACCAAATATAATAGAGTAGGAAAAGATTCATTTGTATTATGTTTCCAGGTCACAGTCCATCATAGAGAGAAATCAGGTCAAGAATTCATCAAGCATGAGCCTGAAGCAAAAACCATAGACAAATGCTATGTGTGTGTATGTGTGCATGTGTATAGGCTCATTGTCCTCTGTGTGTGTATGTGTGTGTGTGTGTGTGTATGTATGTATAGATAGATAGATTGATAGAGATACAAATAGAGACAGAAGACACACTCATGTACAACTAATTTTCTTAACAGCACAGGACCATCTGAACAGGGGATGGTGTTCCCCATAGTAGGCAGGGACACTTGCACACACACATCCATCAATTAACATTTGAGACAATCCCTCAAAGACATGACCCCAGCTGAAATGCCTTTCTCAAATGACTGTAGTTTGGGTCAGATTGATAATTAATGCTAAGAGAATTTCCTAACTTGATAATTTTTATGGCAATTGTATGAAATATAAGAAGATCTGAATATTTTTCTTGTTAAAATGATGTGTTGGCCTAAGCACACATTTAGTATTAGGAAAGGTGACACACGCAACTTGCACTTTTATCTTACGAGGTTTGGACAATTTTTTTCCAGATGGATGTTGTGTTTTACTCTAGTAGCATCTAAATATGTATGATTGTACAGATGTGATCTTCAAGTTACTGTGAGGTTTCTTGATGACCCCATCCTAGGTTGAAAATACAATAGGCTGACAACTTCAGTTACTTTGGAGGCTAAGGCAGGAAGATAACACATTTCAGCCTTGTGAGGCAATTTATTGAGGTCTACTGTCTCAAAAAGCTTGAAATGAAAGCTATAGATATTGCACAGTGGTAGATAGAGAGAACACAGTGGATCATAGAGTACAATGGTAGATAGAGAGAACACAGTGGCGGATAGAGAGAGAGAGCATTGGTGGATAGTGAGAGCACAGTGGTAGATAGGGCACATGTTAGTCTCATCAAGGTCTTAGGAACAACCACTAGTACTAGAAAAAATAGTTAAAATGCTCTTAATATACTTAAACTATCAAGAATCATAGCTAACGAAGTAGACTGTGTAGACTTGAGTTATTTCCTCATAGTAACATAAGAGAAAATGACTTGTACATTTATTACCAGAAGAAACTAAGTATCTGAAATTTCTACTGACTGCATGCTCACTTTACCACTATTAAAGTAGAGCAGCCCCAAGTCATATCATAGTCAGTCAGGGACAAGATGTACACACACACACACACACACACACAGAGACACACACATAACACACAGGTACACACACACATATGCATACACATACACACACACATACACACATGCACACACTCATATACACACACATATGCATGCATATGCGCGCGCACACACACACACACACGTAAAGGTTGCTACCTTAGTTTGCTTTCTGTTGATTGCTTGGTGAAAAGCAACTTGGGAAAGGAACAGGACATTTGTGTTACACTTCCCAATCCCAGTCCATCATTTGAAGGAAGCCAGTCAGGAACTGAAGCAGGAGAGGAACCTGCAGACAGGACCTCAAGCAGAGACTGTGGAGGAATGCTGCTTGACTGGCCCCTCTTGGCTCCCTCAGGTGGGCTTTTGGTAAAACTCAGGGCCATCTGCTCAGGAGCGGCCCCACCCAAAATGGGCTAGGATTTCTCCTGTCAATCACTAATCAAGGACATTCTTAACAGGCTCTCCTACAAGCAATCTGATGGGGTCATCAAGAATCCTCACAGTCCTTTTCCAGAGGACTTTAGCTTCTGTTAAGTTGACACAACACCAACTACAGGTGCCATATAAGTTCCAAAGTATTGAAGTATTCATCACCAAAGGCCTTTGTTGTAGTTTCCATTTTTCCTTCCTTTGATTTGCTGTGGGGTATACCTAGTATGTTATATATACTAGACACATATTCCATCGCTGAGCTGCATCCCCAAGTCTTATTATCACAGACTTTTAAAGTGTTTCAAAGCCAGCCCAGTTGTGAATGTGCTTATAAACATAACTTCGTCCTTGTGTTTACCGCATTGCTTTAGAGGCTGTTGGTCCAAGCAGCTTGGAACTGGAGACCCATAGAGTTGTAGACCGTTAGTCATTGAGGTTGCATTTGCTCCAGCACAATTTATTCTGCTTGGTCCATGTTTCCCCTCATGACTTGAGTTTCTAGGACCATATGAACTTGCCATGTGTTTCTTTTTTGCTTTATATGAAACTCTTTTGGTTGCTTTCCTACCATATAACAAAGCAAATATCAGTTTTGATGTGAATTTATTCCTTCCTTTTCCCCTGTCCTTTCCATGGTTTTATCTACCCCAGTATCTTCAGTTTACCTCATACTCTTTAGCATACATCAAAATAGTCATTGTGTACACGATGTTCCATAAACTCAGTGTATGAGCAAGTTACGCAAAGACCAGGTCCCAGCTTTGTGTAGGAGGAAGCTGGGATTCACAGAGCTTGAGTGCAAGTCTGTGTCTATAACCTACTATGTTACACTGTTCCAGTGTGTTTCCTCAGATGCAGCTGTACTGTTTAAATTGTTCTCTAGCCTGGGGTTTTCTTTATGATGCTGGAACACACAGGCATTCACATTGTCAAGGTAAATCCCTAAATTCAAAGCCTGCAAAACATTTACTTCAAAAATAAATCATTTAGCATTTCAATTTTTCATATGCAGTTGTGACATGGACAGGAAGTGTCTGTGTATCTTGAAGTAAAAATAATTATAGCATAGCTACTGTTAAATGAACTTAGGCACCAGTATATGTGGAGACAAACATGTAGTAAAGCTTAACATCACTCTGAATGTACATGTGGTTTGCACGGTTTCTAGTGAGTTTGGAGACTCTAAACAAGTGTTGTCACAAACTCCAAGTAGTAGGGTGAGAAACAAGAAGGCCAAAGAGATGAAACCTTGACCTTTAGCTGGTAAACATTTAGCTGGCAGAAGATGGAGTTGAAACCAGAGCACCTAAGGGCTTCCCTCCCTAGTCATTTATTTCTTCTACCAGTAGAAAGCATAATTCTTGTTAAAGGTCTAAAATTGCAGGCTTCTCATTGGTGAGACATAATGGAGGCTCTTTGTCAAATGTGACAGGATGTGGTACACCCGAGCATATACTATAATCTAATGTCTAGTGATAATAATGTTTTAGGTTGAAAACACAGTGCGTAGGAATCACATCTAAATAGAACATTTTGGAAGGTTTGTTATTCCTCTGGCATAGTTACTGGCTGTCATACATAAAGTGATGCATTTTAATGTCCTATAATGAAGAAATGGGTAGTATAGATGCAGCAATCAGGCTTAGATTTTTTTTGTCCCCCAAATAAAATTGACAGTACCATCTCTGTAAGTATTAAGTTGGAGACATGCTGCTATCATTTGGATATTCTTTAACGATTTTAGGAGGTTGAGGTGCCCATTGTGTCAGACAGCAGCAGCAGGCAGCAATTTGGTTAGTAGGGTCAATATCATATTCAGAACAAACGTAGTTCTCATAGAACCCTGGTTTCTAGGGAATGGTTTGTTAAAGAACAATAATACTGGACCACTTTGTTCTTTGGCTGTTTGTGATGTCATATTATCTGCCACACTTGCTCATATTCCTGCTCGATACCTCTGATGCAGTGCAGCCAAGGGTGTCTTTATTACTTGTCGCACTATGCCATGTGAACTTTTAGTTTCCAGAATGTGTGAAATACTCAGCCCCAGGCATTTTTATTATAACAAGGAAAAATTGACCAACATGGTACATTTCATTTGGCTCTGAACAGTAGCAACAAGCTTGTTGAGCAAACACTAACTCAGCACGTAATGTTACACGGTGTAGCAGTCACATTGCATCACTATGATGAAATACTTCATGTGGTGTGCTTATGAAATAAATGAGAATTTACATTGACTTATATTGGTTCAGATCTTCTATGGAGCACTGCAGTTATGTTCGGGTTCTGGTGAAGGTGGCAGATCATGATGGGAGCATATGCTGAAGCAAGAGATCACATCTTGACAGTAAGGAGATCTGGGAGATAGAAACTGAGTCCCATAATCCCCTCCAAGGCATGCTCGTGTGACCTTGACATCCTGAATAGTCCCTATCCCTGAAAATTCCATGGCATGGCACCTCCCACCAGCACATCTCCAGGGGCACCTGCCATTTATATAGAAGTTTTTTTGACAGATTTTCAACATTTAAAATATAGCATGTGTCAAGGTTTACTTTCAAGTGTGAATGAACTTGAAACAGTGAGATTTTACTACTATTGCTATTATTGAACTGGTCATTTCCTCTAAAGGAGTCTTGCTGAAATGAACACATATCACTGATTTAGCGCTGCTGTTGTTCTAAGCAAACAGTTATCCTCTGGCTCAAAGGAGTGAAAGAACATAGTATCTCTGCCTTTATTCTTCTGTAGCAGTATTTCTTTATGTGGAGCTGAAATGCTAATATATTATAATTTTTCCATTGTACTTTTTGCATAGGTCTCCTTGGCCACATGTAACCCCTAGGCTGTGGGTTATGCATGCCAGCCTACCTAACACTGTATAGGATCTAGAATTCTTCACCTTTAAGGGATTATTTGGCTTGATATAAAGTTCTAAGTTTACTAGTTCGTTGTGATTTTGAATAGTTTACTGTTGTCTTTAGTGGCTTCTTTTTTATTTTTTCCATTTTTTATTTAACTTTTTACACATGTCACTCTCAGTTCCCTCTCCCTCCCCTCCTCCCCCACCCCCAAAGCTCCCAACCCCTCACCCCCACTCCATCCCCCCTCCGCTCCCCAAGGAGGGCAAGGGTTTCCATGAGGGATTTTCAGAGTCTGTCATATCATCCCAGGAAGGGCCTAGATCCTTCCCCATGTGTCCAGGCTGAGAGAGCATCTCTACACATGGAATGGATTCCCAGAGTCCATCTGTATGCCAAGTATAAATACTGCTCTACTCTCCAAGGTCCCACAGATTGCCAAGGCCTCCTCTCTTGTCACCCACCTTCTAAAACATTCTGTGTTACTAACCTTCATTTAAAGAGTTTATAATGCCTTTTCTGTGTGTTTTCTAACCATAACTTTCCCTTGGTTGCCTGTGCAAGACGTCTTATTTTAATATGACATTTTTCAAAATGAAGTCATTAATAATACTCATCTGTAACTATTAGATTTGAGAAAAGGACTCTGCTATGTTATAGTGGTTATGTGTTATAGTGGTGCATAAAAGAGTATTTTGTTTAAGATTTTTCTATGAATCAGCAAGTAATTGTAATATCATAACCAAATAGAACTCTTTCCCCTGAGTGTAAAATTGGTAGCATTTTACACCCCTCTCATTACTTCAATGTGTGCTTGCCAAATCCTGTCAGCATTTCCTGGAGAAAATTGACGTTTTAGAAAACCTTTTTTTAAGGGGGTGAAGAATCCTTAAGTTGTCACAAGTATTTATATGTATTTCCAGTTTGATCAAGAGCAAATCTTCAGTTCTTTTAATTCCAAACTCTATTTTGAGCTTAGGTAATCTTCCTGCTTCCTTTTGACTTCAATTTTCTACACCTTACAGGCAAATTTTGCGCCTAGTCTTCTGAGGCGTTCCAGAACAAGAGACATTTTGGTTGACAAAAGTAGTTTTGATCCCAAAGCTCTTCATGTGAGTTTGTTACAAGAAGGCAATTTCAAACATAGCAAGACTAATCCTGTATATCTCTGGTTTGCCTTTGGGTAAACAGATTTGGTATAAATGCTCCAGTGAAGGAAACCCACATAGTCTTTGGTTGAATGCTCACAGAGTCGCTGTGCTATGCTTTTCAAACACCCTTTACATCATCCAATTCTTTTTAAGCATTGCTGCAGCTTCGTGCAGGACGATTTTAAAAGCCAGTTTTGGTTGAGCACATAGACCATGCAACTCTCTGAGAGTTCTCTGTGTACATTCTAAGCTATGGAACTGATTGGAAGCTATTACTGTATCCCTGTAAGGAATCAAATTCCTGGAGATACTAAGTCTCCTAAGAATCATAGCTGTCCAAAGGATCCTTCCTGGGAAAATTCTGATCACCAAGCTAGCACTCCTTCCTTTGAGCCAATGCCTTTCTTTTTATAACATGTGCACTCCTGTCTGAAAACAGAAATGATTTTGCGTGATTTAATTTAATGGCTTGGAATTTTCCACAACTCTTCAAAGATCCACATCTGTCCATGACATGACGTCATGCACCTGATATGTATATACAGCATTACACACTGAGAAACAGAGCAAGTCAACACGTGTCTTCCAAAGCTAGCTCTGTTTATAGCATCTGTGCAAAGAATGAGGTCATGTTTCTAAACTGTCATCCTGTATACCTGGTCACTGCTTTTGTAAAAGCGCTCTAATGGTTGGGTATGTGAGTTCCATTCCTCTTGCATCCCAAAGATAAACCTGCCAATTCAGGTGTAAATTAAGTTTCACAGTGTGTTGAAGGCAGTTTGGGAGGTTAGTGTTTAGTGAGCCCTATGCAGCCAATATCACACATTTTCCCTAGCAAGGTCAAGAGGGTCTTAGAAGTTGACAGTGATAATTTATCCCTGAGCCAAGTTCCTATTAAGTTGTCTATCCAGAGGAAAATACTTTGCAAGTTTCTCATCTGTGGAGCCCTGATACTTCTGCACTCAATAGTTGCCTATTTGTGGCCTGCATTTTTGTATTTTCTACTGAAATTACACATTACTGTCAAAAAGAAAGTGTTTTATTTTGTAGTAATACCAAAACACGTGTGTGTGTGTGTGTGTGTGTGTGTGTGTGTGTGTGTGTGTGTGTGTGTGTTTCAACCAGAACACTGAGCTTCTTGGTCTTGGGAATAGTCCAGTCCAACGATATGCTTGTCATATGTATTTATACATCCAGCCACATTCTGCTGGCAAGGTGCCAGTCTCTGGCAATTTGTGTATTTTCTCCCTTCCACCTAGCTTATGGGTTCGTATAATTTTTTATGGACCATCTTTTGCCATGTCACACTGTAGAAGGAAAGGTAAATTAATATTGCTTAACTAATATTGTGTTCAATAGATCCTCCTTTCTTTGTAAGTCACAGAAAGTTAGTCAGAGGTGGCTCAAAAGTCATCCCTAGTAGAGTAGACATTCAACTCAATTTAGTTGTCAAATACCCTTATTTTTTTTTTCAAATAAATATTCTGAGTTGATTTGTCCTCCCTCCCCCTGAAAAAAACCAGGTTCTCACATGGCCCAGGCTGGCCTCAAACTCACTGTGTGACTAATTCTGGCCCCGAACTCCTGATCATCTTGCCTCCACTTCCCACGTGCTAGGACTACAGAGACTTTGGTACCAAATTAATCTTTGTAGTTTACCAGTCCCTCAGGATGTGCTAAACTAATAGAATTCCTAAATAGCTTTCCTGATTTGAATTTTGTAGAGGGAGTTTTTAGTCAACCAGTTCCAGCATTGACTTGAAAGTTCATGACCTTGAGGCCTGGCCAGCTTTTCTCCCATCTGTTAGCTTATTATGCCACCTCCTCCTGTGTCCTCCCCAACTCACTCAGGCAGAATAGATGTCCCAAAATCCATTGCTGTTCTTATGTACTCAGCACACATATCTAATGAGAGCTCTCCTAAGACTAACTTAGAGTTGGTGAGGCCATGCCTCCAGAATAACCATGGTATTAAGTGATGTATGGAAGCAAGAATGATTTAATTTTATCTTATCTAGTATATGGTGTGATACCAGGCATAAGTCTATTATTTCCTCATTCATGGTAAGGAAGAGACAGATGGGTAGATCTGTGAATTTAGCTTTATAAAGTATAGTAGTTTGTAGAATTGTGTGTACATATGCATACATGTATATCCATGTGTCTATGTGCACATGTTTGCATGCATATGAAGGCAAGAGGTAAACTTCAGGTCTTCTGTCTCAGATTATGTCTAGGTTATTTTTTGAGACAGCCAATTAGGCTAGACTAACTTATCAGTAAGCCCCAGAGTTGCTCCTGTACCTGGGATTACAAGTGTTTGGGGCGACTATGCCTATGGGATAGAACTAGGATCTTCATGCCTGCATGGAACTTGACCAAGTGCTGGTCTCCCTATAGCATAAGCTGTGCCTTAACGAACACCATGATTCCTGGGTGGGATCTACCCAAAACGGTTTGTGGTGTCATAGCATAAACTTTATAGCCATATTTGCTCTAAACCCAGCTTTGCAAGCCATGTGTCCATTTATACCTTGGGCAAGATACGTACCCTCTTTGTGCTTCAGTTTCTTCCTCTACAAATGGGATTTATTATAATCTTAGGTGTGTTATAAGGATACAATGTAGCAGACACTACTTGTAAAATGCTCAGAACTGGAGGAGGAGAATCCCAGTACACCATGACAATAGAGGATTTGAAAAAAATGAGTTTTGGCAAGCAGAGGAGATAAATGGAAACAATTATTCTTGACAAGTCCCCAGGTCTTGAGCTATGAAAGATGTCTTTATTAATGCCCCCTTTGCTGTAGGAGTGTCAGGACACAGGTAAAATCTCAGGGATACACCTTATGGTGACATGGTGATGCTGTAAGAGTCATTATTTCATTCTCCCTGATTCAAGTGAACACTTGTGAATAATAAGTATTTGGGCAAATTGTAAAATTTGTCTAAACCCAGAAGTAGTTGTAGGTACAATTACATTGGGAAACTGAGCATAAATAGCATTTTTGGGAAAACTGGAAATTACTTTTAGGACTGCAATATACACTTTCAATGTAAATGTGGCATATTTTTCTAAGATCTTTTCTAGAATATTCTACCTTTGCAGGCAACTTCACCTTGAAATTGAATGCAAGTAGTTCGATCCCCGATGTACTAGTTTCATACATTAGTTCATTAGTACACCAAATTAACATTTGTTGATTTTAGGTCCCAGCCTTAAAGTTAGCTGAGCAGACCTGAAGAAATGGGTCAGTTTTCTCATTTATTGTGGACCTGCAAACAATATAAGCCAAAGAAGAGGACAAGAATAAAAAAGTTTGGGACCGAAGGAGATGGCTCAGCATTTTAGAGTAGTTGGTGCTCTTGGAGAGAACCCAAGTTTGGTTCCTGTACCCACATGGCAGCTCACAACTATCTGAAACTCCAGACCCAGAATGATGGGCTCTTTGCCCTTTTATGGCCTCCATGGGCACCAGACACTCATATGGTATCTGTACATTCATGTAGGCAAAGCCCTCATACACGTAAAAATACATCTTTACAAAACCAAAGCAGAAAGTAAATTTCCTCTAAAAAGGTTTCATCAGTCTGAATTTGTCACTGCTTCCTTTAAGGTGAGTTTTGTTTCTGTGAGGATCAGACCTACGGAGGGAGTTCCATTAATTAGACCTTTGGTTCCCAGATGAATGAAAATCATTGACATCAGTGGCTTCCTCTCTGGCTGTTTACCTCCTAGGGCCCCAGCTTTCTGTTTCCGAATCCGGTGGTTTCTTTTAGTGTCCTGGGTAAATCATCAAAGAATTTTACATCTAAATAAATTAGGTGACTCCTGCATCCTTTATGGCTGAAGCTTTTTACCGAAAGAAATGAAATGAATTGAAATTGGGGAATTATTTACATCTGGCTTTGTCCTCTTGGAGAGCATTTGGATTTCAGAACAAGTGGCGCTCTGCCAGTGACAAATGGAGGCCCTGAGATTGCCTTGCCATCATCCGTTACCTTTTATGGTGTCCAGGGATTTTTTGCTCTCCATTGTGACCCAGCTGCGAAACAGCTGTTGTTTGGGCTCTTGCTTTGCTCCTCTCACAAGACAGCTTTCCTAACCATCCCCAAGGGGCTTAAACTTCTGTACCAGTGTCAACTCTCAGCTCTGTGGATTCCAAAGAGGCCCTGAGGGTCCAGGGAGCAGAGAAACACCCCTTACTATTTCTAGGCAGTTGGCTGGAGCAGCCGATTAATACTATGACCTTGTTCAAGAAACAGTCCCACCACTCTAAAAGGTCTGCTGGGTGTTTGGATTTGTTGCTCTGCACTAAGATCTGAGGGTTTTCCATTTTCATTGAGTCCTTAGAGGCTTTCTCCTCATTAGCCATGGAGATCTTCCTCTGGAAGCCATTTTCATAGTGAACTTTTGGTACCATCTTATGGATTACACGATGCTGGTTTAATTTGTAATTTCTTGCTATTCCTCTTGGAGAGGAATTCTTACCACAGATGGCATTAGGCATGTCATTCCCACCATGAACTTTTGGTACCATCTTGTGGATTATAGGTTGTTGATTAAATTTGTAATTTCTTTCTATTCCTTTTGGAGAGGAATTCTTGCCGTGGATGGCATTAGGCACATCACTCATCATCCTGGGTACCTTATAGGCCTCTGTGCTTTCTATCACTCAGCCAGCATATTTCCTGATAAGGGTATGTGTTTTCATAATATTTCAGGGGCTTTCCAGCTATCAGAAGTGTGGGAAACAAATTTCTGTTGTTTATTTTTAAATGACTTGTGTTTTGAACATTTTTCCCCAAAGATATTTAACATTCTTCCTGCATTTTCAGTACTTTCCTTTATCTGGCCTTTGGCTAACTGTTGATTAAACAATTCTGCTAAAGTGGTTTACAATTAGAAAGGAGATTACAAATGGCAATTAGAGTAGAAAAGTGTCACAACAAAAGTAGGCATCAAGTGTCAGGGTACCTAGGAGGAAAGGATACAGCTTGAAGAATCTAGGCACTTGTAATTTGGCAATGGCCATAGTTGGAAAATTATATCGAAATGTTCAAAATACATTTTGGGGTCATTTACCTTTTCAATTTTCAATTAAACTGAGAGAAATCCTTGGCATTAACCTTTGTGCCAGTTGTAATTTATGTTGTGGTTTTCTGTATTCTTGGTTTTTAAAATCCTCACTGTGTCTTGTCTCATTCTATGGCAATCTTCACCCTTCATGGCCAGACATACGTAAATGTAATGACTATTGG
Source organism: Mesocricetus auratus (assembly GCF_017639785.1). Classification (NCBI taxonomy): domain Eukaryota; kingdom Metazoa; phylum Chordata; class Mammalia; order Rodentia; family Cricetidae; genus Mesocricetus; species Mesocricetus auratus. The sequence goes on from NW_024429195.1 coordinate 63,862,907, forward strand.
TAATTTCACTATCCAGTTTTCTTCTCCTCCCCCACTTATGCTTCAAGAATTACTTTGCATACCTTACACTAATGGTCCCTATCCCTAAATCCATTTTTAAGTACTTGACACAATTTACCACTGCAGTTTTGTTGAAATATATTTTGACTTGTTTTAGTCATTTGATTTGGAGTGATTGGCACCCATTTCTGACATCCCAAATACTTCAGAAATCCATAGATAATTACTAGATAATCGCTATCAACACCGCGATTGAACGTTTAGTCCTAGCTCGTAAACCTGCACTTTTTCCATTCTTTATGTCACTGCTTGTCCCAGCACCGCACGCCCTCACTATCTACCATTGGAGAAGATGTTCAGTTCTGTTTTCTCCCACTCCAGGCATCCAGTCTTCACTTCTGTATCCCCTGGTAGGTCGCTTCTGCTCCCATCCTGCCTCATGGTCCTCACCATCATTAGGTGATCATTGGAAAGCAGCTGACAGAGTCTCCATGTGACTGCAGGGTGGGTGAGCCCTGCTTGGCCTCTTGTCATAGGATGGTGCTGCACCTCTCTCAATCGGATTCCCATCTGTGGCTTGATCCTTCCTTGCTGTGCCCCTACTTTGCATTCTTTTGTTTACCTCTCAAACAATTGTACACATCCTTTGATCTTTAAGTCAAGTATCAGCCTCTTGGGAAAGTTTTCCTGTGTGCTTTAACTAGGTCAAACCAAATGTTTAGTGCTTGTGTTAGTCCAGCCTAATATAGCTGCGATTTTATACTTTGCCTGCTATTAAAATCCTTCTTTACCTTAGCATTTAACAGTTCTAGGCACATGCTGGGTGCCCATTAAGTATTTGTAGAATTAAGGGAATCAATAAACATTTTAAATGAGTTACTTAACTTTGGTTGTTTTAATTAAAAGTAGATGAATATTTGTATTCTTTTATTTTAATTTTATTTTCCAGTTTAAATTTAGATAAGAAACAAGGTTGCTTCACAAGTCAGTTCCAGGTCCCTCTCCCATTCCCTCCCTTCCTCCCGTGCCCTCCCCCCCCGTGAATATTTGTATTCTTTAATGTAAATTTTACATACGTATGCATAGCTTTAAAGTAGAAGGTTGGCGTATACTTACCTACGATTTAATTATAAAACTTGATTTCAACAAAACTTCTATGTCACTAGAACTTAGTTGAGCATTTTAATGGCATGTCTGAATACTGTTCTCACCAACTGAGATTTTGGATGAATCAGGTTTAATGATGAGACTCTGACTTTGGTTTAACAATGCAATATAATAGTCAAAGTAATTTGCTCAGATGCAGTTTAAGATATGGTTGAATCCTTTCAAATTAATTACCACCCCTGAATGCTCTTACAGTATGTACATATGATTCCTCTAAGCTTTAGGGAAAGATGTACAAATGAACTGATATACAGGAAATTGCCATTGGGACACAACTGGAAGTCTGACTATGTTAAATGCCTTTTATTACGGATCATTTATAAATGTTAGTCACTTTATTTTTATACAGCTTAACTTACTCATAGTTTCAAAGCCATGTAGAAAGCAACAAATTTAAATATTCAAATTTTCAAATATTCTGTATACATGTTTTTGAACGGTAAGGGCTATGTGATTTTTTTCCTAGAGGGAGATGAAAAATAAATCTATTCACAAAAGATAGAAAACTGACAGATCAAGAAACAGTTTTGCCCAGTTCAACATGATGAAATCACGAACTTAGTGGAATTAATTAAGGGAGGATGTGGGAAAGGTTACTTCCATTATCACGAGTGACTCTGAGGCATCCACATCACTGGAAAGTGCCACTTCTAGCCTAGATGATGACTCACAGATGCTGGACCACAGGAGTCATTGCCTCAATCTACCGTCCATCTCCTGCCCCAGAGCAAGGGTGTCAGAACAGTCAGTATCTCAGATGAGGGCCTGAGGCCTCACCATACTTCTGGAATGGATTGTTAATAGACAGGCTCTTATGTGATTCTTCTGCACCTGCAACCGTTTGGGATTGCTCTGGGCGATCACAACTGTTTTGATTTCAGGAAGGCACAGCAGCCATGTCATGGATGGAAGACATTATAGCAAGTTTGAAATAGTCACTTAAGATGGTCCCAAATGTTGACATTTAATGCTGTTCTTGATGTGCCTTTGTCTATTATTGGAAACTTTGCAACTTTAAGTAGGTGATGTGGTTTGCTGTTGATTTTGTTGTTATAGTTTCCTCTTGCTTGGCCCTTTTGCAAGTACTTTCTTCCTTTCTTCTAACGTAAGGCATCAGATATCTGGTCTTTTTATTTCCTGTCCACTCTTGGTGTGTGGCCCTTGATGCAACCGGTCTTTATGACTTAGTCCTCCAGAGGTCGTGTTGCCTTGACATCTCAAACAAACTAAGCTCTAATGGCCTTCTACATATGCTTGTTCCTACTCATGTGCTCACAAATTTTTCCCACAAGAATAAATAATTCCTTCATTTGTTCAAGTGATTATAGAGTCATTCTTGAGTGTTTTCAATGGTATACTACACCCGAATCTGATACATCAAGCACTCGTTGTCTCTAAAAAAATCATCTTCTTACTTCTCAAGTCTTCCATTATGACCACCCTCATGTAGGCCACAAGTGTAAACCCCCTGGAAGTAGAATGGAATGAATTCTCCACTCCAAGTCTGGAGGATTTGTTCAGATAGAACTCTAATAGTCTACTTAAAACACCCCAGTGTTTTTAATTACATTTTATTTTATTAATTGGGTAAATCATGTGTGCATGCAAGGTAGAGGACACTTGTGGGAAGCAGTTCTCTCCTACCACAGTGGGCCCTGAGGATTGAACTGTTTGTCAGGCTTGGTAGTAAGTGCCTTTATTCTGTGAGCCATCTTATCGGACTCAGTGTTATGTTTATAGGCCATCAGACAATATCCCTGTGTTGATTCCAGAGGACATACACTAAAACTGGAACAACCCAAAGCGGATGAGTTATGGACCCTGCTAAAGTATGGCGCACGTGAACTGGGCCATTTTATGCAATTCCCAGAGCCTACTTGATGTTTGTTAATTAACAACATCAAGGGGATAGTAGAAGTCAAAAGATCACATGGCACCCAGTACTGTGGTTTTTCACTAGCAGAAATGTGCATAATGAGCATCGAAACTCCAAGATTAACATGAAAGCCCCATACAAGGCTGTCCCTCTTGCAGACATTCATATGACTTTCATGGGATTTACTCCATCTTTTGCTACTATTTTATGATAGTTCCTAACAATCTATACCTGCTGACTCCATCTGACATGCTTCATCTTTGTTCACTTTGATGACTTCTCGTGTGTCACTAAGCATCTTGACCACTTGATGAGCCCAACTGGATATTCTTCTGCCTATTAGCTTGTAGTATTTTTTTTCACCAGTATATTCAAAACTGACAGTGTTCTGGGTTTTCTGTTAAGTTGTCTATTCCACAACTAGATTGAGAGTGGCACAAGGGCCACTGTTAGTTACTCTGCTCAAGACACTCGTTGCTATAGAATCTGTGACCCCTTCTCTTTTCCCTCTCAGTAGCTTTAAATAGAGTGTGTTTATGGCCACATGTCCTGACCGCTAACAAAACACTGAAGTTTTTAAACACTCTACTCAAGATGGGTATGTCTTCCTTCATAAGTCTGAAATACCCATCGACCAGTCCCTGGGTTCAACTTGCTGTTGGAATCTGAATTGCAAAATGAGTGAGTGGGAGAGGAAATATAATTAAGATACTGTAATTAGGTTATAAACTAAAATTTATGCCCTGTCTGCAACACTTCATAGAATACTGTCCCTACCTTCCCTCTCGTAAAGATGTTTCCATGAAATCATTTTAATTGAAGCACAGTATTCAAGTCTATGGTGGTAAACACTGAGTTTATGTAAACAAGGCTGCAAGAAACACAGGGAACAACTTCAAGTATTTGCATTTGTTTCCCTAAAACTAATGCCTATAAATATAACTGATCTGCGGGAATATAACTGTGATGTAAAACTTTGTGATTGCCACAAGATTGCCTCCCAGGAAGATTTTATTACATTTTACTATATTTTAATGAAGTATTATATGAATGCCTATTTTTATATACTCTCCTAACAATTAGATCTCATTTTTGCTACTTTATTGACAGATGAATGATAACACATTCAGAATTAAATTATGTTTTAAGTAAGTTGAAAATCTTAAAGTTTTACAGGTTTTTATATGTCCTCTGGTCTTTATTTCTGGTGCCTGCAAACTACTTATGTTTCTCCCATTGCTCAAATGATATGGCTGATTTTCAGACTGGAAACTCGGGTGCATATAGATGGCACACTTTCTGTAAATTGGCCTGGGATTTAACACTTAATGTTGTGACCTCCTTTTCTCTTGTGGGCTCCCAGGTCCATCCACAACTTTTGTCTGACTTGACTACAAATTGGTGGCTCCTATACCTTCTTCCTGGGAGCTATTTTGATAGAGTGGCTTTAGAAACCCCAGAAAATGACTTTTTTGCAGTTGCCAATTGCTTAATAGACCTAAGTAAACTACCAGATGAAGGGATATGTAGGTGAAGTTTGCGAAGGTACTCGAGTGTCTGTCTTGGCAATACTGGTACTTTTATGTGCCTCTCCTCCTAGTCATCAGAATGGCAGCTCAGCATACCCTATAGTTTAATATTGAGGACTTTTCTTAATTTGTGGCTTCATCACATTGGCATAATAAATTATTAATTCACCCTCCATCCTCTTTACCTTCCCTGGAGTATCAAGTGTGGGGCTAATAAGGTCTCATGTATCCTAGGCTGGAAATAATTACTGGGTCTTTCTGTGGACCAGCCTTTACCTAGGAACCCACAGTGAGTGGCCTTACAGGAACAAAAGATGGTTCCATCACACAATAAGTTCCAAGGTATCCTTTTTGGGTATCATATTGCTCAGAATAGTATAAAGATGTTTGAGCTCTGTGCCAGGAAATAATTGGAAGAAAGTCAGAACGCAATGCAACTGTGCTAAATTTTGTCATCAGGGATTTTTCAGTGTAATTGCTATTCTGGACTGTGGTATTTGGACACCTTGTAAACAACTTCTATTGTGTCATGGATGATTTGTCACTAAAAATTAGTACAAAAATTTGAGTGTAATTTTCATTACCATTTTCTGAAACTTTTTCATTGTATTTATTATACGTGAACTTCTGTTACATAAGGGCATTTCCATACAGCTGTGTTTTATGATTCCTCCCACACTCCCTCCCCTCCCCACATCCATGAATCCTGTTTGTTCCCCTAGAGAGTTTTGCTTCTATTTCTTATCATATACATACGTGATAGATCATATGTATCTTTATAAAGATTAGGAACCACATATCAGAGTGACTAGCTTTCCTTTAAAAAATTAATAACTCATACTAAAGTCTGATTTTAACATTGCATGCAGTATTTCCAGTTCTTAAGCAGGAGGAATATTGTGACAGCTTATGTATGTCTGTATGTAAAAACATATGTCTCTACTTACTGTGGCTGTGCAGTTTGTAGTTGAAAAGCGTTGGTTAACCTTTGGTAGTGATGCCACCAGGCATCTCACCCACACAACTGGCTACTTGTTTCTGAGTTGAGGCAAATGATAAATCAACAAAATGAACTAGAAGCCAATGTCATGATGTGAAATAGGCTATATGAACTTAATTGAATATTTTTACGTGTATTTATTTCATTGCTCACAAACAGTTGAGACCCTAATCAGGGAAAGATTTGGGGTCAGGAGTTGCTGATTTTTGTTGCTTTGTTTCTCCTGAATTTAAATAACACTGTTGTTGTGTGTGTTTAGTACTTAGCACAGTCCCTTTTTCTTGCTTTCTGAACAATTCATTTTATTTCATCTTTTTTCTATTTGACTACTTATTTAGACAGGATCTCATGTATCCTAGGCTGGCCTTAAACTTGCTGTGTAGCCCAAGATGGCCTCAAACCCATGATCATCTTGTCTCCACCTCCTCAGCACTAGGATTACAGATGTGTACCACAACACCTGGTTTCTATATAATGGTGAGTCTTATGCACACTAGGCACTTGATCAGATCAGCTATATCTCAAGCTCCCCAAACTTATTTTTCTCCATATTTTAAGATTCCCATTGCCCCCAAGCTAATAGTAGTTGCAAGAGTAAATTTGATTATATGCAGTATTACTTCCCAATGACTGTGGCTTTTTTCCTAGGACTCAGGAATGAATTCGCCTGGCAGTTGATTGATGCTTAAGTTTAGATGCTTTCATGAGGTTTTTAATTTTCTTTATTATTTAGTATTTCATTGAGTAGTTACCAAAGCTAATAGATTTTTTTGTAGTGATAGTGCAATATAACCCTCCACACCCGAAAGAAGGAGCTCCATGATCATCTTGAGTGGAGATTATAAGTCTTGGTTTTCTTTAATAACCGAGTCCCACCGCAGACCACTGTCCCTTGAGTCATGTTACATGCTTTTTATAGCTTCCTACTGTTGTTTCACCAGTGAATGATACATGAGGATTTTACTACTCATTTTACTGTGACATTGATAAATGAGCTAGTTTCTTCCCTTCTCTCCTAAAAACCTTAAGTGGAAAAAAGTTCAAAGCCTTCTTTTAAAAAAAAAGTCACATATACCATTTTTATGGGCACTTTACCAGTGATAGCTTTTATTAACCTCTTCTGTAAATTCTTGAAATATTATTTTCCCGATGATTTAAAGCATGAACATGTGCTTTGAAGCTGTGTATCTAGCAAAGCATGTTCTTTGTTATTCTTGGTGGTGTACTGTTACCCATTTGCATGTATGTGTGCATATATAAATAATGGGCCACATTTGTCACAGGTTTCTAATGTACCTAGGTAACAATATCACTTTATGTGTATCATCACAGTGTAATTCAAAACTCCTATGAAATAGCTTTTACTTTAAACAAATAGTTTTATTTTTAGAATGGGTTTAGTTTATATAAGCCTGATCAGAAAGAACAATATTCCCATGAAGGGAGGCTGTTTCCTTCTTACATGTCGTTCCCTCTTCATAATTATCCGGCTGGTATTGGTAGTGCACATTTGTTATCAATGGATGAGGCAGTCATTTCATAGTTCACCCTTCATGTTATACACTTTATGAGTTTGGACAAATGGATCGCGAATACAGCCATGATAACAGCATCATGCAGAGTGGTTTCTCTGTGCTCCCACTAAATCCTCCTTTCTGTAATACTCCTAGAAGATGGGATGATTTTCCATGAGTCATATAGATAAACAAGTGTGGGATTGCTTTGCTTGTCTAGAGTCTGTTCTCCTATTTCCTGCCTGATTCTTCACAGTTAGTGAATTGCTGAAGGGACTCGAATGTGGTAAAATTGCTGCTCTTACCTTATGAAAGCCCACAGACACTTATATATGAATCTTTGCTCCAGGCTTTCTTTTCTACTTTGAAGTTCAAACTTGAGACATTTCTTAAGGGACATTGCAGTTTTAGTCACTGGATAGTTGATGAGACTGACTGTTAGAGAGTAGCTACTGAATGCAGGGCCATTATTGAAATGAACGAACTTCCTGAGCCTATTTTCCTGAGTATGGCGTTATCACTAGTTACAGGTGATGGAGACTGGGGGTGTAGGGGGTGCGCAGCAGTTAGGATGGTGAGTGAATGTAGGATGTAGGAAGACTGTGGCTTTTCTTTTAACGAATAGATGAAAAAAAAATACTAGAAGATACAGGGAAACTGGTCCAAGTTGCCAAGATTAGGATAACAAGTTTTATTGAGCTGTGGAAAATAGTTTGCAGTAGCGTTGATTTGAAAGATGTATGTGAACAAGGAATGAGTCATTGCCTGAGGTACATGGTAGTACATAAACAAGGCGGGACAGGACACACAGATGATTACTGTGGACAAAGGTGTCTGGACATTCCCTGGCACTTAGCTGTCACTTGGAGTCCACATAGATCTTCATTCATGCCAGACTAGAGACAACTCTGGGAAATTTCTGCCTAGTGTTCTCTCACTTGTTATTGTGGATAATTGTGCAGGAGCAATAACCAGGTCAGGGTCACACGCTTCATAAGCTGCATGGTTTATATTTTTAAAAAAATAAACTTCATTCATGAAAACATTTCTCCGTTGTTGTTATTGTCTCTGTGATGTCATTAGTTGCTTAAAACTAAGACTAAGAGGGTCAACTGGTTTCTGATTACGTCCTGCATTAGCAGAACTTCAGTGCTGAATGATTGCACCAATGAGAAACTGGTGTTGGAAATTCTCCTAGTCATTACTTTGTTTCTTCCCTGGAAGTAGGTAGCAGTTGCATCCACAAAGGAACATTTGTGACTGGCAAGGGATGGACATGGCGGTCTAGAAGAGAACTAATCTTGCCTTCACCACTTGGCACTAATGTCTGTACCCTCTGCATTCCAAAGAGAAAACTTGCAGGTTTTTAAGGCCTATCGCTCATTGTCTTAGTGTTGTCTCATTTACCCCTTACTCTGTTTAACATTCAGCATCATTGAGCTGTATCTGGGGTTAACTCTCCCAAGTGTGTGTGCTTGAAGGATCAGAGAAGTGAATGGACATGGGAAAGAGCTCTTCTTCAGCACAGACCGGAACTTTGTGTTTCTTTACTTGTTTGTGAGTGCATGCCAAGTGTGTGTGTGTGGGGGGCATGCACACGCACGCTTGCATGCATCCCTGCAGGCTTGTATTTGCTACTGGTAATTGAAAGTGAACCTAGGGCCTTATACTAGACCGTGGATCTGCCTACCTTTTAACTTATTTTTGAGACAGAGTCTTTATAAGTTACCTAGCTTAGCTTTGAATTCACTCGGTAGCCCACACAACCCTGTGGAATTTGTGGTCCTCCAGCTCCAGCCTCCTGACTACAGGAACACTCTTAGAATTATAGGTTTGTGACCTCTGGTCCAGCTTGCTTGAGATTCTAATGGTGTTCTGAATATTTGTTTATAGACTCAGGCATATTCCAACTCTTTGTTCCAGTGTTATAGAGCTCTGCAAATACTTTCTCTCAATTAGAATTCCTGTGTCAAAGCCATTCCTAGCTCATCTGTTTCTACGTGAAATTAGTATAAGGCAAGCAGAATGGAACTTGACGGTTGGAAGTATTCTTCATTTTCACTCCAAGTGCATAATTCCTATTGGCAGTTGCAGCTGTGATATGAGCTGAGGGAATGCTTTATTAAGATAAAATAATAAAGACAGTAAAACAGCAAGTGAAAGGGCTTGGCATTAGCTCAGTTGGTGAAGTTATTCTTGCAAGTATCTGAGCTCAGTCATCAGAACAGAGGTTGGGGGCCTGGAGAGGCAGCTTGGCAGTTAAGGGCAGTTGATGCTCTTCCAGAGAACACAGGTTCTATGCCTAGAACGCACATGGCAGCCGGTATGAACTTAACTCCCTTCTGGCCCCTGCAGGCTCCAGGCATGCACATGGTGCACATACATACACATGCACAGACAAAACACTCATTCACATGCAATAAGAGTAAGTAAATACTTAACATCTCAGATCATCTTCTGGCACCCACACCCATGTGCACATACAAACACTCTTGCAATGCACAGGCACTACTCAAAGAAAACCTAAAATGCCAGTGATGGTTCTATAAACCCATTTTACCATTTTTATTTTTATGAGACTTACAAAAACTGTTTCAGTTCCCCAGCCTCCTCTTTGATCACTTTGATGGGCTCATTTCTAGTCTCCTCTTCTTGATGCTTCCCAGGATCCTGAAATCAGTCTTTATTCTCAACACATTCTCCTTGGTCATGCTCAGTTAGAATAAGTGCTCTGCCCCCACCTCCCCCCGCCCATCCCATCCCACACTGTTTATCTGTAGATATTAGTGCATTTTATTTGTGCCCAGGGGTAAAAAATAATCCATCACGATCCACTGCTGAATCATCCATTTTCTCTGTTTTTCAAGGGTCGTAAGAGTGAGGCTGAAAAGTTCTTCTTGAAGGCCATTGAGCTGGATCCCACCAAAGGAAACTGTTACATGCACTATGGTGAGTGGTGATGCTTTCCCCATGACACCTCCCCCCCCATCTGCTGTTAATGTGCAAGTGAGATTTCAGTTCTTTTCTGGTCAAGGACCTTTGAGAGTAGGTTGACTTCCTCCTCCCGGATTTAGTCGCATGCTGCATCCTTCCGTTTCTATTTAAAATGCCGCACACAGGAGGACTCAGAACTATATTTTCCTCCAGCAAGTTCCTTTGGCCTTTAATGGACAAGGCAGGTTTCCAGTTGTTTCTTTCAAGTTCAGCACAGAGTTTTAAATGAGATCTCATCAGGAAAGGATATAGCCCTTTGTCTGAGGCAGAGTTTATAATAAAAATATTAGCTTCTTTTTTTCATCTCTAATGTATTACTCATGGAGCTTTCCAGCTTGGTGTTTTAGTTTACATTTTGGCCTCAACGGCTTGCTTTCTGGAAGATATGAATGTATACCAGGCTGTAAATGCCTGAGAGTGAGGCCAAGCTTTGCTATAACAAGTATAAGGAATTTCTGTCTCATATAGTTTAGCCTTGGCCTTAATCAGCCCAGAATGAGCTTCCATAACACTACCGTTATGGTGACTCCTGTGGCTAGCCAGCCAATTGTACAACTGGTTGGTGAGGGATAAGATGGGCTGTGTCTACCAGATTTGTAGACAAGCTATCTCTCAAGGAACAACAACAAACATTTTCTTGTGTTAATTCCATGGGAAACAAAATGCTGATTTTTTTAAAAATTACTGCTGACTTTAATGTGTTAGGTATTATTAAGTAGTAAACATAAACATGGACAGAAATGAAACCCTTAGAAATATAGCTAATGTTCCTGTATGGTATTAATTCCTTCTTCCAGTTTTTCAGCTTGAAAGAAAAAAAGAGCAGTGATGGCTAGGAGTTTAGGAGAATGGAAATAATAAAATGGAGGAAACACTGAGCCAACCACATGTGCATTTTGTATGTATATATTGTCTGTATATATTGCTTTTGAACCTAGGCACATGATGCTTTGGTTTTGGCATAACACATGATACAAAAGCATATGACATACTCATACTGTTATGACCTTCTGTCTTTGCTCTTTTACTACTGTGTTAAGATAATAGTTGAGTAATTCAACTTGGCTGCAGAATTTATTTTTATTTCCACAAGTTTTCCTGTATGAAGTATTAGATATGAGATTAGGGCTTTTTCTCACACCTGCTATTTTTAGTTTCCCTATCAAATTATCTCCATGTCTCTTTTGCTAGAGCATTAAGTGTTGCCAGGGCATTTTAGGAAATAGATGTTCTCTTCCCCACATTTCTGCGTATTTTTCCTTTGTTTCAAACTGGTTCTGCTTCGTGTATCTTCTCAGCTAATTTCCAGTATGATTAGGTAGTGAGTAGGAATCTACACAATGAATTTCTTTACACCCCACTATTGCTGTGTTTGAATGACCACTATTGAAAGTCACTATGATGGCCAGGGTTGTGGCTCAGTGGTGCAGCACTTTCCTAGCACAGGTGAGGCCTGATGTTCAACCACTGGTGTCGTCAAAAACAAAGAAACCTGACTTCAGCCTTCAGTTGTCTTGAGAATTCTTAAAAGATCTAGCTAGCTCGCTCATTTTTAAAACTGAGTATTTTGTACCACATTATGCTCCTGGGGTTTTTAGTCCCAGTGGTAGTTTTAGAGATGTTATTTCTTTCACGAGAATCTTGTTTTGGATTTAGTTTACTCAAAGTGCAACAAATTTTTATTTTCTTTAATATTATTTGAAAAATTGTGATAGCTCATATCTTTAAGTTTGTGTAAAGATTGAGTTTTTTTTCATTAATTCTATTGGAGTGTTTTCAACTTGAGGATCATACAAATAATTAGCTCTATTTCCTATTCCTGATAAGGAAAACTGCATAATTTTATGAAATATATTGTTGCTCGTAAGAAACTTTTGTAACACTCTATATTTCTCTTGTCTTTACATATAAGTAGAAAAGACTCAAAGGAAAGATTAGTTAGGGCACAGGCTACACATGCCCTGAAGCCTATAACCAAGAACTTGAGATGATATTAAATTTGAGTTTTAGAGCTGAAAATTGTTTTCATTTTAACTCTGTATCAATTATCTGTTTTGCAAACAAATAGAGTAAAATCAAAGATGATTCAATGAAATTTAGTGTAGCTGAGCAACTTCTGCATCTCTCAATTACTCATTGTTTTCCTTTTATACCATATGTTCTATTTCCTTTTATAGCATTGTTAGACTGACAGACAAAAGTTTTATCTGTAGGTCTTTGTGTACAGATTTTAAGAATGTTATGACTTAGCTTAAAATTCTTAGAGAAGGATTTATTTTATTTTTATAAGATATATCTACTTGACACAAGACATTGTTCCCTATTCAGAAAACTCTGTGAAGGAATAAATATCATAATGACATCTTCAGAAGGCCATCAGGTAGAAGGTAGAAGGTATTTTTTCAAGAAGAGCTAGCTATGTCTTACATCTACAAGTATATGGTGTGTGTCATCTCCGAGAACACGCCAACTGTCTGAAGAGCAAGGTGTCAGTAGGAGAACTGGAAAGCTCAAGGGCCCAAGGCAAAAACAAGTGTAGATTTAAAGCCATAAGGAATAGCTCATGTTACCGGAGACGGACAGATGGAGAAGTGGAAGATGAGGCTAACGGCCCAGAGGGCTTTGCAAACCAAGCTAAGGAGTGTTTCTTTTATGAGTGCTGGGAAGGACCAAACTGAGAGGACAGGGGAAAGATGTCAAAGTCTAGAAAGGAAAAGTATTTGAAGAGTGATTGCTGTGTATTGGGCAAAGGGTTATGATAGTTAGGGATTGGGAGTTATTGGGAAAGCCGATACATTAAAAGTATACCCCCTTTAGATATTTTTATATCTAAAGTGGGGAGAATTGTTTCCTCTTTTCTGTGCCATAAATACCTAATATATTGTCAAATTCCCAGTAATGGCCCATGCTAGAACAGAATCTGGAGCACAAAATACTGAAAGGATGTTCTGCTTGAATTTTCATTATTTTTAATCCAAGAAAAATCATTTTTTGTTTCTCATATCAGTTACTTGCCAACTTGCTGAAAAAAATATATATATCATTCCCTCTTAGGGTGTTTATACCCACAGACTGAATGAGTAAAAACACTCTCTCAACTTGAAAATAAATATTTAAATGAAATATATGTGTTCTGAGTCTTTTAAAGATACACTTCCAATGCGAGAGAAAATGCCAGTGAGTGAATGTCATTTGATGAGAAATCGGCTCTTTCAAGCAATTATGTGCTTTTAGTTTGCTTCTTAATGATAGAGTGATTTGGAAAATATCATTCAGTTGTGACTGGGCAGACAGAATCACGGGAATTTATATGGGTTGCAGTGGTGATTAGAAGTTGATGTCTAAATATGCTTTGGGTTCCTTCTAGTTTAGACTATCTGGTTTTATGTCTGAAGGAAAGAGTTATAGCAAGGATTTTTTTTCACTAATGTTTCACCTGAAAGGTTGTAAAATTGGTTCAAAGAGGTTATTAATGTTGACCTGTGTTAGCCTGCAGTCTCTCAGGGAGAAAAAGAGACTTTGAGTATTGTCCTGGGCTGAAAATTTAGAAAGTTGGTATTGCTTTCCAGCCCTAAAATTTTCTATTACTTTAATAATTTATGAAGTACTGTTTTTTAATACAAGCTCAATGTTTTACTTCAAATAAATGTGCAGAAAATAGGCGCCAAACTATTTCAAGGTATCAATTATAGTGTAGCATTATATCTATGCATTGCTATCTAAATTGACGTTTCCATGCCTGTGATGCCAATTATATAATCTTCGTAAAGTTTGGTTCACAAATCTCAGGGTGATGTCTCCATGGATCTGTTTTTCTTGAATAGAAAGAGTCTTCTGGAAAACTCAAAGTCATCTTAAGAATTCTCTCTTCAAAATAAAAAAAAATGCTATTTAGAAAAGCCATGTAGGAAGATAAAATATATTATAAATATTTTCTTTGGATGCATAAAATAAAATATGATGTGACTAAAATATGTTAGAATATGTGTAAAGGTACCTACTACATATGTGTTTTAGTCAGTGTTCTATTTCTGTGAAGAGACATCGTGACCAAGGCAACTGTCGTGAAAACATTTAACGGGGGCTTGCTTACAGTTTCAGAGAGCTAGGCCACAGCCATCCTATTGAGAAGCAAAGAGGCATGACTTTAGAGCAGTGGCTGAGAGCTTTACCTCTGGAGGCAGCAGGCAGAGAGATCCACCTCTCTACTTTTAAGCAATGAGTACTTTCTCATTTTTACCTCTGTTAAATATCTATACCTATGCTCAATTTTTTTTTTGTTTTTGAAGCAGGGTTTCTTTGTGTAGCTCTGGCTCTCCTGGAATTTACTCTGTAGACCATTCTGGCCTTGAACTCAGAGATACACCTGCCTCTACCTCCCAAGTGCTAGCATGAAGAGTATATACCACCACTGCCCAGATAATTTTTAAATTATTTATTAACAGAAAAGAAATGGGCATTAAGGTCCTTTCTCAAAAGAAAAGGTACTAAGAATAGTTATTAGACTAGATTAAGGCAATTCATGGTAAATCTGGATCTTAAAGTTGACATAGTACATGTGGTAGCTCATGGGGAAAATCACTTCCTAGAGAAGCTTGGTGACTTGAGTTGGAGTCGCAGATCTCATGCTGGAAGGAGAGCCCTGCCTCCCAAAGGATAGCCTCTGGCCTCCCAAAGGACGTGATGTGACAAGCACACATCTGTAATCACACACAAATCATACATGCCTCCATTATAAAGGTAATGAATTAATGAATCACAGTTGAAACAATTGGACAAGCACGAAGTATTGTTCCTCCGGTAATTACTGAGGAAATTTCTGAGCAAGGAAATCACCTGACTAGTTACTATCATTTTCATACTGGATTGTAACTAAGGTGCATTTCTTCTTTGCAGGGGTGAGATGATGATCATTATAGATTAAGGACCAGAGAACACTAGGCATAGGTTAAAGTATTTTATATATTTACGGATGTCCTCAGGATTCTAATACTGACAATGCAACCAACTTATGTAGTTTGAATGTATTTGGCCCCCTTAATCTCATAGGAAGTATTACTATTAGGAGGTGTGACTTTGTTAGAGTGGGCATGGCATTGTTCAAGGAAGTGTGTCGCTGTGGGTGTGGGCTTTGAGGTTTGCTGTGCTCAGATACCACCCAGTATCTCAGTCAACTTCCTGTTGCCTGCAAGCTGTCATGCTCCCCATGATGATAATGAACTGAACCTCTGAAACTGTGAGTCACCTCAATTAAATGTTTTCTTTTTAAGAGTTGTCATGGTTGTAGTGTTTCTTCACAGTAATAGAAACCTTCTCTAAGATACCAACTAAAAATCAAGATAATCACAGATGTTAAAAACCTAAGGTTCTATTTAACAGAAAGACAAAACAGCTGATGTCCAGCTTCAGAAAACCTGCTTTACTAGGTGAGCTCTGGGCCAGTGGAAAGCCCTGTTTCCAGTTAAAACAAAACACAAGTGTATCACCCTTGAGGAAAAGTAAATGACTTTTCCCCCCTCCTTCTGCGCACATACATACAAGTAGACATGCAGGCATGTACGCAGACACATACACACATGCAAAACACAAACATTTACCAGGAAAGAAAAAAAGCAGAGGAAAGTATTTTTTTTTTTTTTTGGTTTTTATGAGACAGGGTTTCTCTGTATTGTTTTGGAGGCTGTCGGTCCAGCCAGGCCTTGAACTCACAGAGATCCGCCTGCCTCTGCCTCCTGAGTGCTGGGATTAAAGGCGTGCGCCACCACCGCCCGGCTTAGAGGAAAGTATTTTACATGAGTTCTTTATTAAATAATAATTTTCCAAGTTGAATTAATCGGATACATTTTGATTGTTACATATTAATTCATCATAATAGGGTAATTGCATAAACATTTTGGAGTCTTTGTGCTGAGAAATTCCCATGCGGGAGCTTATTTAATCCCTCAGAAGGAAGACATACCATGGAGCTTGTTCTGTATACTTAGTAGAATGAGAAGTTGAAGTCCTTAAGCCATTGGGGAAATTACCCTGATTTAATACCATTAACACGTTACCGTGCTACCTGAGCCAAATGCAGCGCCATCTCCTCCTTTGTCAGTATGGAAAACTCTCATAAGAATAAACCAATAGGATAGCATTTAAAAATAACGTCAGTTCCAACCCACCAAATTTTACTGTTTCTTCTAGTAATAGGAGTAGGAATTTTATAGCAGGGTGCCTGGTGGTGATATATGCACAGAGAAGCCAGGGGTAATGAACAAAGACAAAACTGTGACGCTCTTGTTACTGTCTTATCATGGACCCCAGTTAAGGGTTCCATATCTTGAGGTTGTCATGGTAGGGAGAGAACCCTACCAGTGGGGAGAAGAAGAGGGAGAGGAATAAGGGAAAGGATATCAAGAAGGAAACAGACAGGCTCAAGTCAGGCACCGTGCCTGGATTTCTTCATAATATCACTTTGAATTTTTCTAAAATAGCTGCATTCCTTTTGTGAAGGAATATATAATAGCATACAAAGATGCAACCAATTTTCTGTTTTTCTGCCATTATGTAGAAAATATATCAGGAAAATTACAGCAACAGTCATAAATAATGGAGATAGAATGTAAAATACCACATAAAAAGTTAGAAATACAGAAAGACTCTTACATGAATCCTCATTGAAATGTTGTTTATGTGATGATTCATCATATATGTATTCATTAATATGTGTATTTTTACCATTTAATATAATAACTGTATAAATATTCAGAATACATTTTTTCTGAGTGTGTTACTTAGGTTTTTGTCAGCCTGACACAGGGTAAAATTGAGAAAAGAAACCTCAGTTAAGCGAATACTCCTATCAGAATGTTCTGTAGATAGGCTTGGGCATTTTCCTGATGGATGATTGATGTGGACTGTGGACTTGACGGTGAAATCCCCTGGGGTAATTTCCACAATGGTTAGTGACTTCAGTTCCTCATTCTTTTAAATAGCCAGAACCATCCCCATGCTATCTATGGTTTTTGAGGATTTAAATGAGGTCCTACATGGAAATGTCTCAGAACAAACTACTCCAAAAATATTTATGTATTAACTGTACCACACATCCTGGCTGATACTACCCCTGGAAATGTGGTCCTGGGATGTATAAGGAAGCAGCCATGGAAAAATGAGCCACTTGGCAGCATTTCTCCTTCATCTCTGATTCAGTTCCTGCTTCCGGGTTCCAGCTTTGCCTCAGTTCCTCCCTTGGCTTCCCCTGATAGACTGACTTGGTATGTGTCAGCTAACTCTACCCTGACCTCCCTAGGTTGCTTTTGTTCATGGTGTTTTATCACAGCAATCAGAAAGCAAACTAGAACACTGAGAAATTCATAAATACCATCTCACATATTCTCATAACAGTAAAATTAGCCTTTTTTGAGCCTGTTTGGAAAATGCTCAAAACCAAAGAGTCTTAACTGTAGCCATTTGTGTCCCAGCTGGAGATTCCAGCCCTGTCCACAGCAGCACATACAGGATCAGTCAACCTTATCCAACCCATGAATCAGTGAGGAAGTCTAGACTAGACTTTGGCTAGTTTTGTGTTTCCTTTTAATCATATGTACTTCGTGGGCGATCCATTGTGATTTTGTATAATTTAAAGGCTTTATCAGGTCAAGCTTTATTAAAAGGTGGAATTAAGCACTACATATGCATATTCCTTTGAATCAGTCTTTGGGATTTAAGGGACTACAAAAGCAAGATAAGCCTTGGGCTACCGAGCAAGAAGAGCAATGATTTGGGATGGGCAGTGAATGGAGGAGGATTTTCAGTAGACTTCTAAGGGTCTTCATGAGCATGCTCCAGCCCATCCTAGACTCTGTTCTAGTTTTTGTTGTGTTGTTTGTTTGTTATTTTTATCAAGACAGGGTTTCTCTGTGCATCCCTGACTTTCCAGGAACTTACTCTGTAGAACAGACTTGTCTAGAACTCAGAAATTTGCCTATTTCTGTCTCCTAAATGAGATTAAAGTCATGCATCACTATGCCTGATCCTGTTCTAGTTTTTTTTAATTAGAAACAAGCCTGCTTCATATATCAATCCCAGCTCCCTGTCCCTCCCCTTCCCTTCCGCCCCCTCACCAGTCCCCCATCCCATCTTTCCTTAGCTCCCCAGGGAGGGTAAGGCACTCCATGGGGGATCCCTAAAGTCTGCTATATCATCTCTGGCAGGCCCTAGGCCCTCCCCCATGTGTCCAGGCCGAGAGCACATCCCTCCATGTGGAATGGGCTCCCAAAGTCCATTCATACTCCAAGGATAAATAGTGATCCGATACCACAGGCCCCATAGATTGCCGAAGCCTTCTCACTGATATCTACCTTCTCGGGTTCTGGATCAGTCCCATGCTGGCCTCTCAGCCATCCATCTGGTGTTCCTAAGCTCCCCCTTGTTCAGGTCAACTGCTTCTGTGGGCTTCACCAGCCAACTGCTTCTATGGGCTTCACCAGCCTGGTCTTGACCCCCTTGCCCATCAATCCTCCCTCTCTACAACTGGGTTCCAGGAGTTCAGTTCAGTGTTTAGCTGTGGGTGTCTGTCTCTGCTTGCATTAGCCACTGGATGGTGGCTCTAAAATGACATATCAGGTAGTCATTAATCTCATCATAGAGGAAGGTACATTTAAGGTAGCCTCTCCACTATTGCTTAGATTGCCAGTTGGTGTCATCCTTGTAGATCTCTGGAAATCTCCCTTGTTCCAGATCTCTCCTCAAACCTATTATGGATCCCTCTATTATAGTATCTCTCCTCCTCCTCTCCTCTATTCTTCCCCTGACTCAACCTTCCTGCTCTCCCATGTCCTTCTCTCCCCTAATCTCCTCCCCCCCCCTTCCCCCATGCTCCCAATCTGCTCAGGAGATCCTGTCCTCTTCCCCTTCTCTGGGGTACTGTGTATGTCTCTCTTAGGGTCCTCATTGTCTCCCAGCCTCTCTGATGGTGTGGATTTAACTAAAGATAATGGCTACTAGCTGGTTATGGGGATTCACTTATTCTTTCATAAAAAGAGTAGCACTTAGCCTACTCACCAAGTCCTAACTATGGGTATTTATTCTTAAAATATAAAAGCTAGAATTTTCTGGAAAAGTTCATTGTGTAGTCAGATTCTTAGTGGCTATAGCAGATACCTTTGGATCCTTTTGTCCTCCTTAATTATTTCCCTTCAACTCCCTGGTGTAATATGCAATATTGTTTAGCAAAATGAGGCTAACCACCTCTGGTATCCATTGATTAACCTAAGCCCTTGCCCAGCGATGGTCTTTGCTCCATCTTTTGAAGACAAAATATGGCAGATTATCAAAAAAGCTCTTCATGGACCTATATTTTTTGTTCCTATTTCATTTTTCTTTTTTGTCCCAACTAAATCCCTATTGAATCTATTAATTATTTAAACATATGATGGGAATCTCACTTTCCCCTTTGTCTCCCTTGTCATTTCTCATTCTTAGCTCCTCTCATCTCCTTATGCCAGTCTAATCCCCACTTCCCACCAGACAGTCGTAACGACATGACTAGGTTTTTGGACATGCCGTAACCCTTTTGGAAAGAGTCATGGGAGACATTAATCTGGCAATGTACTTCACCTTCGTGACCTCCTTTCCAATTGAGCCCAGGGCCCTCGCAGGCCAATTTCTCTAATCTCTTTTGTACTGGGCACATTTCTTGCTACATGTCCAATTAAGGATGGATTCCTGGCCTCATGTTCACCTAGGGACAAATCCAGGGCTTCTCAGTCTCATGATAGGATGTCCAGATTGTTCTCCTGAGCATCTTTTCCTTGTTACCTGGCCCACATGTTTTCTTGGCCAATGACTATGGCACATTTATCACATTATATCGGTAAACAGAGCTTTTGTTAACTTGGACTGCCAAGAACATTAAAACAAAGCAAACAGCTAGCAAAGAGAGGATAGAACAGTTGGTTTTAAAGAGAGATGGAATTCCTAAAACAAAAGAACTGGCGGCTTAGAATGATAATTCAGCAAGGCTCAAAGAGAGAGAAAAGTCTCCATATCTCTGATGGGTCTGATTAACATGCACTGTCAGCATCATGTACAGCCGCTTCTCCTTTGGACAGTTAACCTAAATTCTGACCACTGTGTCAGCATCAACCCCCTCCCAGGAGAACTGCATTTCTTTCCTTTACTAATGGAAACAACACCATGGAAGATTTACTTGCCTCAGCTCCCTCTGCCCACTCATCTTATTACCACTAGATGTCAGCACAATCAGTGAACCTGAAGGTTTCCACCTGTTCTCTCTGCTTTGCAATCATCTGAAGCTTTAAAAGATGTCCCAAGGTGCACATGGCTGCCACTGGAATGATGGCCCTGTTGTGTCACAATCTGGATGCTGCTGCTAGCACTGTATTCTCTTGGTGACGTTGGTCAATAGTGTTACTTCTGCCCTTTCCTTTGTCAAAGATTATGCATTTAGCTTTTCCCACTTTCCACCCATCCCTTCCTATTTGCATGTTGAACTGTATGCACATTCTCCTCCTTCCTCTAGTAGATGAGAATTGTTTCAAAACTAAACATTCTGTTTACCTCTGTACAGCCTCTCCTCCTCAAGTATTGCTATATAGCTCATGTGCAGTAGGCATAATGTCTTGGATAAACAAACCTACAGGAGAAACTATTTTGTATTTTCTGATTTATTTTCTTTCTTTTTCCAGACTATGGAATTTTTCTATAATACATTACTAAATGTGAAATATATTGCATAGTTTAAGCTATTTGACATCTAAGCTATCTTTCAAGTGATAATCAAATTTGGTCTACGTTGTTATGTACTAGAGGAGATTCAGAGGTCACAAACCAATGATACTGCATCCCATTGCCTAAGTTCAAGACATAATATTCATAGTCTGATTGCCATTGATATTGTGATATGCCCAGGGTTTGTGGCGATTTACCCTAACTATACCTTCAAAACTATTATTGAAGACAAAGCATTAGTCACAAAAGCCTGCTGTTAGTTCATTTGGATTGAACATGCATTTCTTTTAATACTCCTCTTCCAGGAGCTAAGAAGGTGAGCCAAGGGGAGATATGCACAAGGAAAGAGGATTCTCGTGGAGGAAATGTCATAGGAAATATTATAGAGCAGTAAACATTATCTTCCTAGTGTGTTAAATGAATAGTCAGGCTAGAGAGGGTAGAAATGATAATATCAATGTGTGTAGGCCAACTTGAGGATTTCGTGATCAGCTATGAAATGATACAGTGATGCTCTAACTGATATTTTGAAGAGTCCTCGGTAGAGTGATGGGCAGAAACATGGGTACCACTTAAGAAGTTAGGGCACTAATTCAGAATGAGATCATGCTTTGATACAGAGTGGTAGCAGTAACAATTAAATGACTCTGAATATATTCCAAGGACCATATGTCTTCCTCAGTGAACAACTATTGTAATGAAAATGCTGTGATTTAGTCTAGTAAATAAAAATCTTTGCAAACTATTGTTTTTCTTAAAAAGAATTGTCACCAAGACACCTGGTACATACTTTTGTGGGTCTTTAATTGAGTTGGATTTATCTTAAGAGTGAATTTTTCAAGGTGGTTTAACAAGAAGTGCCAGTTCCAATTAATTTAGGGACTCTGTATGTGCAAGTTCTACAAAGTGGCATTGATCCTGGCGCTGTCAGTTCTGCCGATTTCTACTTCACAGGTGGAGCTTTTTAAGTCCAAGAATTAATGAAGGATTGATCTTCATAAGCTTGTCATATTAAAAATCTGGCCAAAATCTACCAAGTAGTTTAAATGATTCAGCATTGAGAGAAATGTTCAAAGAGGAAATTGTGCATTTCCTATGCTAAAAACATTAAGTCTGGGGCAATCGGTTGCTTTCTTTCATCCTATTTTAGTCACTGTGGTGACTTAGACTCTCTGTCTTGGATCTCTAGAGAATGCCTCTGCTTTTGAATCCACTTCTGTTTTCCCCATACACAATGACTTTTTCTTTATAATTTTTCAAGTTGGTTTTTCATTTCCTTTCCCCCCTTTTCCTTTGATTTGAGACAAGATGTAAAATGAGGATAGTTGACCTTGGTTAGACAACTTACAAACCAAAGAAGTAAAAATGATAGGAAGAACATACACGTAAGAGTAGCACACAGTTTTTGTAAGGGGTGTGTGTGCGCGCGTGCGTGCATGTGTGTGTGCATATGATACTTATTTGCAGTTCTTCTCAATTATCAAATACAATACATGTGCTGGTCTGCTGTATGTAGATAAGAAATGCTTTCTTAGAATCTGTTCTTGCATTCATTCTCACTGAGAGTAAGCATACCTTTATTGACCATGTCATTCATACATTCCTATTGGTACCTGTATGTGAGAGCTGGTAATCATGCCCCATAATAGAAGGGTTATTGCTAGGTGTAGGGTGTTGTAAGTTATTTTCAGCCTAGATCAAGCTAGCTGCAACCTAATCCCATGTATAGTTGGAATCAGTAGTATGATGGAAAATACTACTGTAACACCCGGATTCTCAAAGTATGGACATACCCTAGCAGCATCAACATCAATTGCAGACGTGTTAGCAATGCAGATTCCAAAGCCTGTCTCAGGTGAAATGGTCCAGCATAGCATGGTGATGGTTCCAATTCGCAGAAATGTAAGCTGCCCTGTCTTTACAGAATTTACCATGGTAGATAGATTTATGGAAATGACTGCCTTCACCACTTTCTTGGTCTTATTTAGCAGACTGGTTCTATCAGATAGTATTCTCTCAGTTTGAGCTCCAGTAACCACCCCAGTGGACTCAAGAGAACTTGTTCAAGGACAAGCAGCTCTGTCTCTCCTGCTGCTACCATCACTCGTCTGGCAGTAATTCAGAGCAGGATTTCGCTTATGTTTCACTTTCAAGTTGTACAGAAGATGACAGGATTGGGATACCCTCTCCTCTTGTAGCTGAAGCGGCCATATGGGGACAATTCTGGTGCCCACTCTTGTCCCAGTATAATTAATATCAGTTCCTTATACTCTTTGAAATACTTTGGTTTTGATGATAAATTAGATTATAGTGAATTCTTAAGAAATTCTGGTAACTATTGGAAACGTGTCAAAGAAGGCTTCAATGAGAAAAACATATTTAGGACATAAAAATGAAAGAAATGTAAGTACAGTGAGTAAGCAAGCTAGAGTAAGAGACTAGTATGAGATAGCCTTCACAGGCAAGAAAACGTAGAGGCAGGATGTTCCAGGGAGAAAAAATAAATGACTGACATGAAGTGGTAGATTACCATATGGGCAGTTGAAGCAGTGTGGAGGATTCAATCCTTAGTTTGGTAGTAGAACTATTAGCTAAAGCCAACATTGTGAGTAGCGATTTGTAGTGTAATATCCAGAAGTGATACCAGGGAACTTTACTATTATGAATGCCCCAAATAACGTGCCTTTTGAGATTGTTTGGATAATTATTTGAAAGAAGGCTGCTTTTACTTTATTTCCTTTTGGTTCTATGTGTTTAAAATGTTTACTACCCAATTTTCCATCGATTCTGGGCAGTTTTCCAATGAAGTGATCTTTGAGTCACATACCAGACTAATTTCATTCAATTTTGTCTCAGGAATTTCAAATTAAGTTGAAAATATCAATTATCCACATTTAATAATTTATGCTTTTATATTATCAGAATACTAATAGTGGACTTTTGGAATTTGTCACCTGTGGAGGCAGAATTATAAAAATATATAGCTAATATGTTATGGTACTATTTTTTAATGTTAATGTGAATATATTCTAGCATAAAACATTCAAAAGGGCATTTTACCCATGATCATTTATATGGATAAGATTATGCATTTTAGTTAGTTTATGGACTTTGTAAACAGTTTGCAAAGTACAAATTATATGACAAAATTGCACGAAGATGAATATTATTATGTAACAATAAAGAAGGCATATTTGAATTCACATAATAGTATATTGTTTGCATTTTTGTTGTTGTGCATTAGCAATGAGTATGTCTGTAACAAAGCTTAGAAGGCTTTGCCTACAGCATGGTTTGTAAACTGAGGCCTTCTGTTACTGAATTCACTGTCTATATTAAAGCTGGCTGTAAACCCTTCTGTTTCTATCTTTCCTTTCTGTTTCTCACCAGGACTAATGTGTTTCCTCTTATCCCTGACCAATTGTAAAAAAAAACTACCTTCATCATTCAATAAATGGTTGTGTTTCCCTATTAATGCATGCCATGCTTCAGAGTTGAATGCCTGGAAACAAATAAATCTTAGCAATCTTTTACCATGCACTTTGTTTAAATATTGTATAAATAATTAAAATATTGATTGTAGATAAAAATTAGTACTTTGTCGTAATTTTCGAACAAACTCTCAAACACATAAGCAACTGAAAGGTATTTGTAGTTGCCATCTGTAGTAGTCCTACCTTGTGGCGCCAATCTGTAGTTACCCAGGTTTGTTTGCACCGCACACTGAGGGGCTTTCTGTAGGAACCCATTTTTGGGGGGCTTCCGTTAGATCCAGCCTACTTTCCCGGTTTGAACCTGAGAAAAGGGGGAGTGTGCATTGAGAAAATGGCAGGTAAAGCTACTAAGGAAAAGACAGAAACACAGAATGTAGTCAGGAAGGCAAGCCAATTAATAATGAATGCCCCAAGTGTATTCTTCAACATTCTTATATAGCCCAACCAAAAAGGAGAAAAGGGCAAGACTTCTTTACCATGATATAAGGAACAGACTTTCTTCTTTAATTCTCCAAACATTTAGTAACCACACCTTAGACTAAATCTCTTGTTATCTGGCCTTGAGGATTGAGAGTAACCACACCTTAGACCAAACATCCTTCAGTACCTACACCTTAGATATTATGATTTTAATCTTGGAAAAGTAAGGATACTTTTGAACTCTCACCTTAAATCAAGATGAAGCAGAGCCATTTTTATGGGCCCGAAAATTCTCCCTTCCAAATTTAATCAACTAATACCTGTGCTTCTGCCACAGGACAGACGACTTTGTCTGTCTTAGGTTGTCTTCGTTCACCTTCCACACATTTCGTCATGCGTCCTGTCTTAGGTATCCTGGAGGCAAAAAGATCTTTACCCATCTTTGACTACCAGACTCTGTAATAAAAAAAGGTTAGGGAATAGTGCATAGCATGATGCCATGCACTTCTGAGCCAACATTTCATCCAGAGTTCACAAGCAAACTTGATAAAGCTAAGCAATACGTATGCTTTTACGGCTACAATGTCTCCTATTAAAGGATAATCAAAATGAAATGTCCTTTTTAAATTGGCCAAGGATGTCTCCAGTAGTTTTAGCTGCCTTCTTAGTTACACTGTATCTAACAATTTGTGCTAACAGCTTGTTAGCACCATGTCAATAGAACTCACATTACAGGTATTTATCCTGGTTCCTTTATAAAGCCATGCAGGAGGAGATATTGTTCATTATCTACAGATTATTTAATTCTTCTTTTGTGCTTTTAAAGGTGTATTCCTTAAATCTCCTCTCTTCTTTCTTACCATATACTTAGTATATACAGATTATTTTTGAATACTATGTTTTCTATGTATAATTTTTAGACCTTTCTCTTTAATGGTTTTGCAATACAGTCTTGCAATGTAACCTCAAGTTGATGATCCCCCTGCCCCAGCCTCCCAAGTGCTAAGAAATACAACTGCAAAACCACCAGAGCTAGCAACTCGATTTATCATAACTGAACTTTAAACCTGCTTCAACCAAACAATAGCTACTAATCATTTTAATTCCTCAAAACTTAGTTCTCAATTTTTATTTTAGGACAGGTATCTTAAACTAAAGGTAGTGATTATTATTAAACACTTGATAGTGGGATTTTCCAATAGCTACCCAAACATTTTTGTCCTTTGAAACATTTTTTTCTGCTTTATGTTGGCAGTTCTTGACTTTCTAATCACTTCTATAATTAGTTCTTAATTTCAAAAGTTTGATCAGCAAGCAAACTGGAACACTTAGAACAACAAATAATGACTAGAGCATAAACTCATAAGCCTGCAGTGACAACATAGCCGTGCCGTCCTTTGATTTGACTCTAACTTTTATCTCTCTATAAAATCATGCTTATATTAGTATTTCTGTTGATAAATCTCCATCTTCTAAGGAATTTCTTTTGTCTTTCTTTACATATCCATAAATTTAAATGTTAACCATGTTATTTTACCAGTATAGGAAGTTTGAGGATGATATTACATAATTCTCAAGATGATGTTTTAAAGCATTATATGACAATATCTGAAACAATCTTATCTTTGGAACGTTGATCTGAAGAAATAGTCTTAGAAATTCAAGATTGTTAATATTTATTCCACTTTCACTGCAAAGTATAAGTCAGAGTGAGTTATTACCAAATCTGCCTTTCTGTGTCTTTCCAATAATTTCAACAAAAAATGAATATCTCAGAATGGATGCACCTGTTTGCCTGTATATATCAGGGCTGCATATCATTTTAAAGTTACTAACATTTAAAATAGACAAGACTCACATTTGTTATATTTCTTTAAGTGTTCATCTTTCTTCCTGCTTGAATACATTATAGAATATTCCTTATTAAGAAAAATATTTTGAGCACATAGAAATTTAGAACCCATATGATACCTTGTAATTATGAGAAAGGCATATAAAATATGAATAAATAAAGAGCAGGGCATTAAATCTTGGTTTTACATCACTGTTTCCACCACACTTATTTATTATTACAAGTAGTTATCACTTTTTCGAATAAGCCTGCTTACTTTATTTTGCAGGTCAGTTTCTTCTGGAAGAGTCTCGCCTCACAGAAGCAGCTGAGATGGCCAAAAAGGCAGCTGAACTCGACAGCACCGAATTTGACGTTGTCTTCAATGCTGCCCACATGCTCAGGTTAGTTTTTGTTTCTGTATCTTACTCAAATGATGCTCTAGCTTGAAGAAAGCAGTTCATTATATTAATTTCCATACTGCACCTCATAGCATGCATTTTTAAAATGAATCAGACTGCATAACCAGCTAAAAATTAATAAGAACTACTTCATTCATTATAATCTATGTATCTGTTGAGCAGGGAAGATGAGTTCCCACAGTCCAGAAAATTAGTAAGATGCTCCTACCCACCTCTTCCCTTCCATCCAGAATTACTACAAAAGGAGAATTGCAACGGGAATTTAATAACTGTCTACTGAATTGTCCCTCAAACACCAACGTAATATCAATTAATCTAATATGTTCTTATATTTCTGTTATTATGATAAACATTAGTGTATGTGACATGGAAATATCTTTTAATGTGTCTGACCATGGGAGCAACTATCAAATGCAAATATACTTAAGATACATAAAATACTCAAAATGACTTGGTAACCGGCATTATTGATGTCTTGAAGAGATGCATTGTTAAACCATTAAGGCTTGCATTTCAGAAGAGTTATTTCAAAAGCTAATTACAACAGCTGCAGACTTGAATTAAAAAAACAAGTCAACTATTTTCATTGTGGATATTAAAATAAAAAGTGGTCAATGCCATACTCTCACTGAATTTATGTTCCTTAAATCCTTACCAGTGAGCTTCATTGAGTGATGTCCACACGGAGGTCTCTGGGCTCAGTCCTCTCCACAAATACACATACTACACACATACATATACACTTGTACACATAGAAAATGAGGACTACTCTTTGCTTCAACTTCTTGTTGGAAAACCTTGTAAATTCACATGGAATAGTAAGAATGAATATAAAGAGATATCTTGTAACATTTATTCAGTTGCCACAATGGTGATGCCTTCATAACCACAGTACCTCTTCACAGTGAGAATGTTGACATTGATAGATTTTGCTAACAGTATTGTATAACTGTGTGGTGTGGTGTGGTGTGTGTGTGTGTGTGTGTGTGTGTGTGTGTGTGTGTGTGTGTAAATTTATCATGTGTAGATATATGTGCCCACCACTAGTACCAAGATGGAGTTCTGTCATGAGTCTCATTATCGTCATTTTCACTGGTGTACTTTTCTAACTACCTAATTCATTTATGGTTTTTTAAATATGTTGGTTCAAGGGGTATGTAGGCATGATTGAATTTCTGTTAAATAAACTCACTCTGGGTTAATCTTAGCAGTCCAAATGAACTTCTTATTAGGTAAACCTAAGAAATCTGACATCTAAGCTGGGGATGAGATAATGCGCCTGTCAAAGTCCTTGGTTCATTCTCACAGACCTCATAAAAGCAAGGGATGTTGGTGAATGCCTATAATCTCAGCACTCTGGAAGTAGAGAGAGACAGGAGGATCAGAAATTGAAGGTCATCCTTTCCTTCATTTGGCCAGATAAGACCCTGTTTCTAAGAGAAGCAATGAAAAGTGGTATATGCAATTAGGAACCAAAATCAATTAAGTGTCAGTATGTTTACAAATTAGACTATATTAATATAAGTATCTTTGATGTAAGGGTGATGATTGTTTTAAGGCATCTTAATTTGAGAATGAAGTTATGTGCTGATACGGTGGAGAGCTCTGTGTGCTCCTCCTGAATGCAATGATGGGTGCTTTGTCACAGTAAGCAGTTGTGGGTATGGGAGAGTATGTTGGTATAGATTAAATCATCTAATTCATAGTAAACGCTCTCATCAGCAAAATACTTTGCTACATAGAAAATCACTACCTGGAATTCAGAGTCCATCAATGGAAGCTCACTATAGGACCATTCTAACACACATACAAACTTCATGTGTATATCACATGTATGTTTTTCTTTGTTACCACACTAGAACCAATGGAAAGTTTTGCTTGCAGCATTTTTTGCCTATCAGCATTGTGGGAACTTTTATCTCTAGAATCTTCCATAAGGTACAGTCACTCAACACCTTCTTGGACTCACTGCATGTGAAACTACATAGCAGCCTAACCATGTCCCACTTAAGTGGTATCAACTTCTGGGAATGTTTTACGTAGCTTTTCTGTTTTTCAATTCAATGAAATGCAAGTATTTGTTATTGTTATATTAGTTGAGATTCTCTAGAAGAACAGAGGTGTACGTACATACACACACACACACACACGCACGCACGCATGCACGCACACACGTACGCATGCATGTGTGCGCTTGAGTTTTAGACTGGCTTCTAGGCTGTGGTCCAGATAGTCCAATAATGCCTATCTACCAATGGAAAACCCAAGAATCCTGTAGGTGGTAAGTCCACAAAACTGGATGTCTCATCTGGTCTTCAGTATACACAAAAATCCCAAAGAAGTAGTCTCTAATGCTAGTGAAGGAATGAACCTGGCAGCCAGAGCAAGCAGGCAAAGACAACATGCTTCCTTCTTCCATGTCCTGTATATAGGCCACCAGAGAAGGTGTGGTCCAGCTTAAAGGTGGATCTTCTTCTGCCTCAAAAGATCTGAATGAAAAGTGGATTTTCCAATTCAAATGATTTAATTAAGAAATAATCCCTTGCAGATGTTTCCAGCCTGTTGGGTTGTAGTTAATTCCAGATGTGGTCAAGTTGACAAACCAAGACTAGCCATCACAAGAGCTTACTGTACAAACTGATTTCTGATTTCTTCTTCAGTAACTAAGACTATTCAGGGAATTTTTTGAAAGTACACGTAAATGTTTTTGGTTTCCCCTTGAATACAGTTTTGACAAAATATGTCATAAGTAATCAGTATTTTTGCTTAATGTCATTTTATATATGAAATGTCCTAGGGGAGTTCCAAATTCTGAGATGATTTTCATATCAAATCTTGAAATCCTCGAAGATCCTGTCTGCCCTTAGGCTCAGGAGAGTTTACCAGGCAGTGTCTGTGCCACCATCGTTTGGAGCTGGAAGAGCATTCTCTGAGTCTGGAATTCCATTTTCTAGAGACTGCATGTCATTGGTGAAACCTGAGTCATGTGCTGGAAGAAAGTCAGAAGATGAAAGAGTCTAGATCTCCTGCTTTGCTTAAAGGAACGTGGAATCCATGTTGTGACTAATTATCAACTCTGTTTACAGGGATGGCGAGCCCAAGTGCGCATTCTCATTTAATGCACATTGACAATACATGGTGACACTTTCAGGACTTCAAATAAAACTTCAGAGCCTCCAGACAAAACCTTTTCTTTTTGTTGTTTTTAAAGCAGATTGATTATCATCAAAGGGAAATATCAAAGGAACATAAAATGTTTGAACTCAGTGGAATCAGGTCTATGTAGTTGTGAGAGGAAACAATTGAATCAACTATTCTGTTAAAAACATTTTGTAGGAAGGGGCATATTCAGTTTCCCCACCTCGGAACTGGACGTTGGAATGAGAGTATGAATTTATTTGGTATCTGAGAAGAAGTCAAGAAGCAAAACAATAATAATAAGCCACATTTTACCTGATTCATAGGCTTTGGTATTGGAGCTGTGTTGTTCTGTTCCTTATTGATCTTACTTGATGAGAGGTGAAAGCAGTGTTTATTCTGATGCTTTTGCCTCCTTGGCACTGTATTTTGCATGCATACCTGACACACTCCTATTTCTGCCTGCACATCTGCAGAGGGTACACTGATACTCTTCTTTTATAGATGTAAGCCCTGAGGTGTCGCATCATTGTTTCTCTGAGTTGGCAACTATGGTATCTGAATGCAGCGTAGCCTGGCTACATATAAATGTCTTCTCATTATCACAGGCATCCTTCATCTTTATAACTATGTGACTACCCAAAAGCTATGATTCTTAGTAAAGGAGGAAGACTTATAGAAGGTGACAGGTTGTCACATATATAAACCCTAGATGATAAAGCCTCTATGGGGTGTTAAAATGAATTTCTTTGTGATAAAAATCTTCGAATATAGGCTTTTGAGTTCATTGGAGAAATTACTCCAACCTTGTATCAGTGGAATATTAAACTTCTGAAAATATCATCATGGACCATGTCTGTCTTCAGTCACATGACTTGGAGAAGTGTCCTTTTATTTTTCCCTTTTTTCAGGTATAAGGATACAAGCTTCCAATGCAATGAGAAATGCCTAACTATGTCATACCACCTGGTTCTGGTTGCTTTCCTAATTTCTAGAACAGAGTGAATATATGAGCAAGAATCATTATATTGTAATGTCTCCACTCAAACAGCACAGTGTTAAATGATTACATGCTATACAAACAGAATTTAAAGGTAATAACATCATTAGTGCTACTGGAAGTGACACAAAATGTAAATTCTTAGGTGAAAAAAAACACAATAACTGGGCTCTCTCTGTGGGGGGGCTAGAGAGCATGTGCATGTCTACATTTGTGCTTGAGGCAAATGCAAAGTTAGTCTTTAATATTCCTTGGTTTTGCATCTGTGAACTCTATTAACTACAGACAGATAATCTGAGGGGGGCGAGGAATGTATTATATGTACACTGGCTTATTTAGCAAGTACTGAGCAAAAGATGCAGCCTAGCACCCTTTGATTGCATTTATGATGCATTAGATGTTATAACCAATGCTAGCTTCATTTGAAGTATATGGAAGGTCTGCACAGGTTCTTTGTGTTGTAAGACCTTCCTTAAGCATCTAGAGATGTTGGTATCTGAAGGTAAACACCTTCATCATTCCCCAGGGCAAGTATGGCTTCAAGGTTGTGTAGTTTGTATGGATGCTCCTTTAATTTTTTTAAGGGACAAAAATAGTGGAAGGTTCATGGCATCTTCAAATTATAGATTCAGTAATTTTTTTTGTGCTGGATTTCTTTTTTATTTATTTTTTGTATCTTTCTCATCATGCATCTCCATGCCATTCATTTCCCCATCCCTTCGTATATACCCTCTGTACTTACAACCTCTTCCAAAAAATAATAAAATAAAATTTAAGGGGGGATCCGTCTCATTATGACAACTGTAGTCCCTTTTGCCCATCTATTTTTATTTGCAAATGTTGATTACGAAGAGTCATTGGTCTGGTTTGAGGCCTGTGGTTTCTGCTACATTATTGAGGCTGGGTCCTCACTGGAATTCCTCTTAGTTATCCTGTTATTGCTGTGTGTCACAGAGATCCTGCAGCTTTGGATCTGTAGGACAGGCCCATTCTGTGCTCCAGCAGACCATAAGTCAGGTAACCGTTGGGTGGACCAACACACAATCCAGGTTCAGGACCTAAGTTCTTGCAAGGTTGGTCACCCCACCAACTCTCCCATGTCCTGACCACCAGGGTGAGCTCCCCTGCATTGTCCTGGCAAGTTAAGCCCTTGCAGCAGTGAACAAGGGGTGGAGCCAGTTCTCCTGCTTTCATATCCTAAGGGTCCGACCTCCCATATCCAAATTTTTGGAGTGAACTCTACTGCATTGACCAGGAGTGGCACAGGGGCCACTCCCCCAAGCGCTGCAGCTGATGAGGGGTAGGACCAGCTCTTTTGCCTTTATGACCTCAGGGGCCAGCTAGTCAGCCCACCTCAGGCATTGATGGGGGGCACATTTCTCCCTCACTTATGGTGCCACATTACAAATGAGTAATCAGGGCAGCTCTCCTATGCCAACAGCTTAGCGGCTGGTTCGCCCACACCTCTGCCAACAGGACTGATTCTATTTTGCCATTCCGGTGAGGTGCATTTTGGAGGGAGAGTTGTTTCTCTTGTAGCTGGATGCAGGTTGGCCTTGAGTTCTTCTCTTAAGAGGCAGAAATTAAGTTTGAACTCCAGACCCTCTTGCCTATACCTCCCCGTGCTGCAATCAAATTTCAGTGGAATCCTATTTAAGCCATTTTGTTATGGGTTGTAAGGTCTTTAAACATTCAACAAGTGAAGCTGATGGAGGTAGGTACCTTTGAACTCAATGCCTCTTTCATATTAGTTATTGAAGAAATCTCCCAGAGTCCTTAAGAAAATATATGTTCTGATCTAGTGGCTTTGGCTGTTCCCTGAGATTTTATACTTGCAACATGTTCCAGGAGATGCTTACAATGTTGCTTCATCTATCACTACTATGGGCAATTTGTCCTTTTCATTCCTTCTTATCTCTTCATTCTCCCAGTAACTTCTTCCCAGCCGGAAATCCACCTAGAACACAAGTGATAATTTTTTTATGTGTGGACACTCCCTTGTAATTTCAATTACTCTTCCTATAGCCAAAATTTGTCATTAGCAGCCCCTAAAAAATTTGAGACCATGAAAAAAATGGGATGAAAAGTTTATAGAACATAATAAAACATGTGACCCACAGGAACTGTTTCTGAAATTACATCCTGGGGATTAGGTAGGATGGCCCAGTAGGCAAAGGCTCTTGGTGCCCAAGCTGATGATCTGTCAGATACCTGGGACCTACAAAACAGGGGAGAACTGACTCCCTCAAGCTCTCCTCTAACATGCATAACTGTTTTTGATGTCTTAACAGAGTCTTTCTCCCAGGAGTCCATAAGCAATTTATTTCAGATGTTTCATTACGTGGATCCTCCTGTCCAATTGTTTTACACATATGAGACTCTGTCTTTGCTCTTTGAAGATGTTCCATAGAATGTGTGTTTGTGATGTCTTAGTGAGCCTTCTGTTTCAGTTTTACTTCCTTTCCTTCTATACAGCTTACTGACTGCAATTAAAGTGCAGTTCTGTTTCGGTGCTATAAAGGCAAGCGTCTGCTCATGGTAGACAAGAATCAGGAAAGCCAATCTATTGTTTCCAGTTATATTTATGTTACGTGAGCAAACATATCTCTAGTTTAAAAAAATTCACAGGTAGCCTTTTAAATTATAGTTAATGTGAAACAGTGGGCATTGAACATATTAAGTGAATTTTAATTCACAACTATTAATTGTGATTCCCATATCTCTTTTATATATTATATATATGACTAATGGTCTTAAGCCTGTCTCAAAAATATGTTTATAGTACAAAGCAATACCAGAGAGAGAAGTTAAAGATATAAAATATGTGTGCATTTTTACTGATGTAATTTTAATAGTCTTATATATAAAATGGAATTCTGCAGTATGCAAATTATGAACTTTGTGATCTTTTTACTAGTATTGCTCTGCGGCTAGAGTCTCACTGATGACAGAAAAATGATTCCAAAGACTTTTGCAGATCATTTATTGGGAATTCAGTCACTCAGTAGTCTATTTGACAGCTAACACCTGGTCTTTCTTCTAGTCCTTTAACATTTTTGGCCTTAAGGGACAGCTGTGGGGAGGAGGGTGGGACATGTTCAGTATATATGATGAATAGAGATTGTTAATGAGCCGGGAGCTCCCATCTGAATTTCCCCTGCATTGTGTCTGTTGTTAGTTTAATTTTTTTTTTTTACTCTCTGGTCACATGTCTTCACTTGCTGTTGATTTGAAGACTAAGGGAGTTGCCCATCTGGGCCAAGTGTAGTTACTGGTTGAGTGATTTTCTTTCTCATCACCCCTTCATTATTGGCTTTGCAGGGTGCACTGTAGCCAGACTGAAAGGCTGTCTGCATCTGTCCTGGGAGACATGATAGAGTCTTCTATTTTCACTTTACTTTTTGAGTCTTGTACTTGTGGGCAAACCTGTGAGAGATTATGGTTCCTCTCTATATCTATAACTATGGTCCCCTAAAATGAAAGATCAGAATTTAAGAAAAGTATCTGGTACTTTTTTATTTTCCCTCATGTTTATATCATTGTTAATAATAGCAATTGCTTTGTG
Organism: Mesocricetus auratus; assembly: GCF_017639785.1. Classification (NCBI taxonomy): domain Eukaryota; kingdom Metazoa; phylum Chordata; class Mammalia; order Rodentia; family Cricetidae; genus Mesocricetus; species Mesocricetus auratus. The sequence continues at coordinate 63,897,594 of NW_024429195.1, forward strand.
GCATTGTAGTCATTAGATAAAATTATGTTACTGGATAGAAGTTGTATGCTTTTGTCACACTAAAGAAATGAGTGAAGAATGACCATAAGCATGTAAGAAAAGTATGCAATTTTCAGCTGCTTTAGCTGGGTGTATAATTAACAGTCTGGGGATTCAAGTCTTGCACCCCATCCCTAATAATCTTACTTTGGAGGGGCCCAACAGTGTTTAAAGCTGATTAATGATTTAGTCATTTTTGCAATTAAGACTTGATAAGTATTCCAAGGAGTTCTCTTTCAGAAGGGAGGATAAAACATAACCTACATGATAAAATAGAATTTGAACACTTCCTCACGAGTTTTCTCTCTTGTCCAGAGAATAAATCAGGAATATACATGACCTTTCTGTGCCTAGAACTGACATATTCCTTCCCCCTGGTTTTCCATGTGCTTTCATAAATACCTTCTGATTAGTAATTTTAAAAAGACTTTTTTAATAATAGGAGCAAAGTTCTACAGTGTAAATTAATTTTATATGTCTATGACATATGTAATAAATCCTTTCTTTTCACTTCCTTTAGTATGTTATCAGTTGTAATTCTAGCTTAAATGAACGAACCCCTCTAAGTATTTCCTCCGAGCATTAATGCACTATATTTGTTACATTTTTATTGCTGTGATAAAATGCCCGACAAAAAGCTCAGAGGAGGCAAAGTTTACTTTGGCTTGCATGTTGAAGAGTCATCGTCCATCATGGCTGGGAAGACATAGGCTGGCAGGAGTTTGTGGTGCTAGGCACATATACCGTATGGAAGCAGAGAACTGAGAGGTCCTTCTTCAGTAATAGTTCAAGGCCCTTCCCAGAACTTACCACTTCCAGAAAGGCTCATCCTCCCAAAGGTTCCCCAGACCTCCATACCACTGGAGGAACCAAGTATTCACATGTGAGCCAACAGGAAAACATTCCACATTTACACACTGCTAACCATCGAAAAATTGAATGACTTAAATCGTTTTTTTCAAATTCACTTGTTTGGTAGCTTAAAAATATTTTGTTCAATGAAGACCTCAGTTTCTCTTTTAATCAGTATCTGCCTTATGAATTAAAATTTGTAAAGAACTGTTAGTAGTGGCCATGTTTTTAATACTTGCTATCTTTGTTTGATCTCACTTCAGAGCAATGTACTTCCTGGTAGTATCAAGTTCCTCTAGTTTCCTACCTCCATGCTTCTTATATTCCTCGGGAGAGAACCCTTCCAGGGCATGACCTGAAGAATTCTGGTTCAAATTTCCAAATGAATCGGAACCAAAGCAAACCTGTAATTTGATGGCGGGCTCCTTCACTGAATACCTTAGTGAAGGAAGTTTTACTGTTTAGTACCAGAGTTGGGTACTTCTCTTGACATATTGAGGTTGAACTTTGACATTTATGAGAACATAAACTGCAGTGACACATTGTAACATGCCACAGGTCTAGCAGAGCCTTGGCTTAAGGTTTGATTTTGTATTTGGGGTTTTTCTTTGTCTTTATAACTTCCATTAAACATGGTAGTGTTTCTGATTATCTTTTTCTTCAAACATTAGCAAGATATGCCTGATTCTTCAGAGAGATCTTATCTTAGTTATTCCTATAATTTATATGTCTGCATGGGGTATGTCTCTAGCTTTTTATTTGTCTTGACAAAACTGCAAATTCAATTTAATAAGTGAGGCCAGTTGGCTTTCTTTTTTAAAACCTTCTCTAATTGAGAGACTTAGCTTAAGTATTCTGTCTGCTTACTCTTTCTCTGTCTTCTTGTTGTCTCAAAGGTTTGTTAACCCTTACTGCTTTAGAGAACACTATCCCTCTCTACACACATGTGTGTGTGCTTCATGTATATAAATGTATGCATGCATGTTGCATGTGTGTGGGCACATGTGTGTATGTGAGCACACATGTATATACATATGTGTGAAGGCTAGAGGCTAATAAAGTTGGGTCCCTTTCTTAATTGACTTCTCTATATTGAGGCAAGGTATTGTGCTTGAACCCAGAGTTCACTAATTTGAGTAGTGTAGTTAGCCAGCTTTTTCTGGAGCTCTTCCCCATCTCCTTTTGCTGGCTGAGATGACAAACAGGCTGCCATGTTCACCTGGCACTCATGTTGCTTCTGGGAAACAGGACTCATATCCTCATGTCTGTAGTAACCCTCTACGTCCTGTGCCTTTCCCCTAAGAACACTATTCCCTTTTAAAGCAGACCCCATAACCAGCTAGTGTTGTTGTCGCTCCACTGTTAAAGCTTTATATGTGATCTGAAATTAAACCTGGCATCTTCCCATAGCTTTTAATCTATAATCCGCATATGTATTGACTAGACAGCACTTCAGAGCTTCTTATACCTTATCATCTGCCATGTGGGCAGGCCTTCTGCAGCATGGTCAATAGAGAAAAAAGAACATTATGTTTTGATGGCTAGCTGACATTTGGCGTCCCCTGCTAACAAGTTGACTGAGCCTAGTCTGTGGTGATGGGCAGCAAAGAAGTTTATCTGTTAGATTCAGTGTGGACTCTGTTTCTTTACGACATCTGTGCTACTCCTGGGCTTGACTAGCAGCAAGTAAGCTATCTCTGGTTATGGAGGAGACTAAAGATTCCATTACTGGAGCCGAGTAGAATTTCTACCTAGTATAGGGAAGATGCTGATTTAATACCCAGTACAACACCCCAAAAATGTCTCTATGTACTAGAAGATGTTAATTAACAAATTACAGTCTAAACCCAGTAGCTACGAACTATAATAAACTATTATATTATTGTAATTGTTTATAGGAAAAGTCTGGCCTGGACATAACCTCATTTCTTGTACCATTGTGGGTGAATTCTAACTATCCCTTCACCTTTCTCTTTATTTCCATTTTTTATTTATTTTTATCTTTTTCTAAATTAAATTTTCAAGTGGGAGCATCCAGTTACCTGAGATTAGGTCATGTGCCTACACTGGTTACCAGACAGCAAGGAGACAAATATTCTGAAGTCTGCATGGTGCATGAGCATGTGTGTGTATGCATGTGTGCATGTGTGTGTATTCATGTGTGCATGGAAAGAGAGAGAGAGACAGAGAGAGAGAGAGAGCGGCAGAGAGAGAGAGAGAGACAGAGAGAGAGAGAACAGAATGACTTTCTATAAAGAAATATATTCACATGCAGAGTGTGTGTGCATGTGTGTTTCTGTATGTGTATGTGTATAAAATGAATATATAATTTAAAATGAATGTACAATGTTTTAAATGTTGACTATGTTTGTTTTTAAATTGCAGTTAAGGGCTGAAGAGTTGGTGGTTTTGAGTGTTTATTGCTTTTGCAAAGAACCTGTTGAGGTCCCAACACCAATGTAACACATCTCTTAACTGCCTTAACTCCAATTCCAAGGGATCCAACACCCTCCTCTGGCTTCTATAGAACCTGCATACACACAATGCGCATAAACTTATGCAGATACACATACATGCATATAAATATATTTTAAAAATCATAACTAAATATTTTGAAAATTTGGTTTTTTTATTCTTTTTTCTGGGTTATCATTTTGTAATTAGAGAACCTACATGTATTATTTGAGTTATCTTGAAAAGGAAATTATCTCTTCCTGTGACAAACATGTAAATATAAATTAGCAATACCTACCCATATGGGATTATTCTAGGATACTATTTGTAATACTTTAAAATAATAGTAAATTCATTTCAAGGATTTTTTATGGGAACATACTATTTTGTTAATGTGGTAATTTTTTAAGTTAGTGTTACTGCTCCTCGGTGCCTCAGTTTTAAAATACGTAATATACTTATTTTATTTTTTTCTTTGACAGACAAGCTAGCCTCAATGAAGCAGCTGAGAAGTATTATGACCTGGCAGCCAGACTGAGACCTAATGTAAGTTCTTTCCCAGTGGGCACCATTGTTGAAGGCATGGTCCTAGGGTTTGCAGTGGTGACTGTCCTCCGTCCGTGCTACCTTGTTTGTCCTTTCCTTTCTGGGTTCTCAGTTTGAATGTCTGCTATGTAGCTCTTCTATTCACTCACCACCCACGCGGTTCAAGTTTCTTTGTCTTCCCAGAAAATCCTCTTTCCCCCTTTGCAGATCACCCTTGCCTTTCATTATCTGAATACAGGTTTGATCATTGCTAAATACCTTTTATTTGGGTGAGTCTTCAAATTAATTCCGTGAAAGCTTTTTTCTGTTTCTCTAGTGATAAATACTTATTGTTTGTCTCCCACCACATTTAAACCTTCAGCTGTGTATCTGCTTCATATTCTAAAATCCTCATTTTTTTAATAACTCGGCTTTACAAGTTTATCAATAATGTTTTCATTACGAGTTTTCCCTGGGTAGTCGCACTTCCAGAAAGTAAAATGGATATAAATTAGATCATTACTGTTGGAATAGAATTACTATTTATAAGCAGCCGAGCTGCTTTTATAGCAGCCTGACAAGCAGGATTTTTCACAGCACTGAATTCTTGTACTGAACACTTATTCTCATATGCATTCTGCACCACTGCCCAACAGCAAAACCTTCTCCCCTGCTCGCCAAATGTAGATCATGCATTTGAGAAATGCACTTTTCAAACAATAATGAAAGTACACGTGTGGGTGCAGGCTAAATAATGGGATCAGTCTCGTTTCTTTATAGTGTTGCATCTGTTGGGCAAACACTTATAAAGGGCTTCTGTGAGTAGGAGGCAGAGACTCCAGACTCTGAACTGTATTAGGGGAACAGTATCATCAACAAATAGATATAGCGCTGTGACTACTATCGAGGTGTAGTCTTGAGTGAGTAGCAACCCCTGAGGAACCTGTATGTCTCTTTCTTTGCTTCCCCCCTAAGATTTAACCACGATGAGCTTACCCATGCATATAAACCTCAAGTTTCATTTGTAGTAATGCACTATACTATAAACACAATGAAATATGTTCAGACCTCATAACAAAAGATAGATTAGCGTAACAAAAGCATGCCCACTTATATAAGATTTTATGACAAAGGAATCTTCAGAAGTGAATACCCAAAGAAGGAGGGGGAAGGTTTGTGTGGTTTTTTGTTTTTGTTTGTTTATGGCCATCGGTGCTCAAACACAAGGTGTGTGATTCAGAAGGAATAGATGAAGAGGATTGCAGCAGGTTCAGAAGTGGTGCCAGCAAGGTCCAACTGCTCAGATCCCATCACCAGAGATAAAGATGTAAATGCCTGCCTTAGCTCTTCCTTCACAGGAGAGAGCAGGGAAAGGCCATAGGACCACGGTGCTTCTGCGCTGTTCGCAACTCCACGTAATCAGTTTTCCGAGACACCGTGTTCTGCATTGGCTGTTCTGAACCACTTCCCATAGTTACTAGGTAACTGAGGAATTGACAGGCTGTTTACAACAGGAGGCAATAATCCTAATGGCAGGAACAATGACAGTCGAAGTGTATCGTACACCTATTTGTCACTCTCTTTGCTGGGTACTTGATGAGAGTCTGCTTATTGCAGCTGGCAGCTGCTTTTGTGGCTTCAGCAGTGCTGAGGGGTGGAGGAGTTAATGCTTCACCTGACAGCACAACTTTATAGAGTTACTTTGTCATTTAGCCTACTGTCTGCAGAGAAAGAAAGCTTAATGACTTTTAAAGGGTTGGGGGTATGGAGGCCGTACCACAAGAGGAAATGCACATCATTTATCCAGCAAAGCAGCGGAGCAGTCAACTCATTTACTTATTTTATGTGTTTACTAAGTATCAGGTACTGTGCTAGGATGCAGGGCCTCCCTATCAGGAACTTAATGTCTGGACAGAAGAAAGGGAAGGCATAAGGAAACTATATAATCTCTCAGGCAGTGGTCTGTGTTCAGAGGACACGGGAGCAGTAATGGGGTTAGGAATGCAGCAGAACAAAACCTTCGTAAACATGTAGGTTTGATTCACTTGTGCAATTTTTTAAACAGAGTTGTTAAATTAGAAGTCTTTAACCTGCAGTGGCATTGAAGGCAAGCAACCAAGGGGTTTGTTTTCCTTCTCCATTCATGTTTCTCACTATACTATGTTCTAAACATATGTAAGCTACGCGATAATTAAAGTGCATTTTTATTTACTAAGAATCAGGTCTCCTGGTGTCACTTTTATTTTTGCTCTGTGATTGGTTGAATGATGGTCTTTATTACAGTATAATGGAATAGGGAAACCAAGGATCTGAGTTAACGAGCATCTAGGTACCCCGGACTGCAGGTCTGACTTACTAGCTAGCTTTTTTTTGAATGGCTAGCCAAATCATAAAATCGATATTTAATTTCCAATGCAAAGCCCTTTTCCCCGAGAGATGCCCAAACATTTCATTCCAAATATGCTACAGATTGCTTTTGAAATGCCTTTTATCCAAATGATCCTTTCCATATCTGGCAAGAGTACTTTTTATGGGATTTGCTATAAAGTTCACATTTGACAAAAAGTAAATGATACTATAATTAATAGATCAACAGATGTGCATTTTGCCCGATTAATTTTCTAATCGTTTGGCTTTTCAGTTGATACTCTATTTTTGGTTGTGAGCCTAGCCTTTAACGGCTGAGCCATCTCTCCAGCCCCAGTTGATACTCTAATATACATAAAGTGTCACTGAGGCCAGAGTGATGGAATTACAAACCATGCCAATAATATAATTCTTTTCTGAAATGGAGAACTATTTGAGCAACTTAATCCTGCATCTGATCTAAATAAAAGCACCTGCCTAACATTTATCTTTCTGCCCATTCCCTTTGTTCATACAAGCTTTCTTATCGTGGCTGCACGTCACTGAACAAATGCTATTGTCAGTTACCTGATTATATGAGAGGAGACCTAACAGATATCCATTCTCTTTGCCAATGAAAAGATCCCATTTCCTGCTCTTTTTAAGTTTATCATCTACACAATCAACCTGTCTTACTCTCACTGTTCATAGTTTCCCTTCGGTTTGCTTCAGTAAATACCATTGCCACTGTATTCGTCAGGATGCTGAATGAGGGCAACTAAAAATCCAACAGTGCCTTATATGGGGCCATAACTGTGCAGCATAAAGTGGGTGGCGTGTGTGATGCCTCCTGTTACCACCATCTTTAAAAAGTTGTTGATGGGGCTGGAGAGATGCTTCAGTGGTTAAGGACTTCATTTCCCAGAAGCCTCTTCAACACAACCTGGACTCCAGCTCCAGGAATGCCCTCTTGTGGCCCCTGTGGGCACTGTGCTCATCATGAACACAGTGTCCACTCTCACCCATCCGCCACACGGGCACATAATTTAAAATAAAGTCTGTCTTTTAAGATTTTTATTTCTGGGATATACTTCTTTCTTAATAAAGTACTGATTTCATTTATTTTAATATGTCCTGCATTTTTATTATACAGAAGCATTGTGTTCTACATACTTTATTTTGAAATGAATTGACCTTTTACAATGTAGCTCCGGTGATGAAATGGTAAAATAGTAAGAGAAGTATAGATGATTAGGAACAGTATATAGTTTTATATTTAGCTTTGTGTGCCTTAGCAGTGTTCAACATGTTGCCTTATTGAAGTGTATAAGTAGAAAATTGTGATTGTTGACAGCAGACACCATAGATATGCTTATTACAGCAAGGCATACTGTGTCTTACAAACTTACTTAGTTGATATTGTGGGGAAATTCCTATAAAAATAGATTAGGTTAAAGTTCGATCAGTGTTGTATTTTAGGGATTCTTAGTTTTCATTTTTATAAGTAAATTCGCCTCTGAGTGGAATCAACTCTGTGATAGTCCTTTTCTGTCTAAGTTCCCCCATCCGTTTATGCACATCCCAAGAACTAGAGGGAACGTTTAAAGGCAACTACCTAGTTCTCTCATTGGAAGTGAAGCCAAAGTCTGCATTATCTTGGGGATAAAAGAATTTAATGTGAGGAATGGGGAATTTGCATGGTACAAAGTCACCTACCTTTGCTTCTCTTCTCATCCACTCTGGAGTTCAGAGGACAAAATTACCAGTGCCCGGGTTTTCAGGGCAGACTTGTTTATGGTCTACACTCATTCCAGTCAATTTCAATTCAGATGTCAACATTATATACGACTTTGTGTCTAATGAAATAGAGTTTCCGAGTTATAAAAATTTAACTCTGACCTTGGGAAACATACACTCTAATGTAGGAAAGCAGGGGAGGAGAGGACATGTAAATCTCAGATCTCAACTCTCAGGGCAGTAAATAATGCTATCTAATAAGGGCTTTGTGGGGGATATAAGTTGGGTGTTTAAAAAAATGGATAGGAGAAATTACTTTCATCTGGGTTGATCTGAAAGTTGGAGTAGGAAAGCTTAAAGTAGCTTGGAATGAGAATTTTTGTAGGATATTTCAGCAAGAAGAGGAGAAGGAAGAGAATTTGGGCAGTATGGTCGGGTCAAACTCATACATAGAGACAGGGAGAATGGTTGGAAATTGATGCCTCCTGTAAAAACATCTGACAAGCATTGAGCATCATACATAAAGATCAGAAGTCTATGTTCTGTGATGTTGACAAACAATATAACACAATGAAAGCAGTAGTTAAGATGACATGAAAATATATATTATATTCATGGAAGTAGGATCTAGAGCCCCAGCCTTGATAGGACCAAGCATACAGCAGTCAAGAATAAGCAGGAATAGACTGGGATGGAAAAAATATTCATAACCTAAGTAGCAGATGATAGCATGTGAGTAGGAGAATTAATTGTTCACATAAGTGCTTTACATTTTCAATTTAGGTAACTTGGAAACAAAATACCATAAACAGAAATAAGATCATCAGAATGGTATGCTTATTTCAAGAACATAATCTTAAATTTGGACTTAGCACATTCTGAATGAATGTGTGGATTGTGTTTTGTGTAGTTGTATATGTGTGGTCCATGCATGTACAGGTGTGCACACATGTATGGGAGAGGTTGTGGAGGCGAACAGTTGACTTTGTGTGCCCTCTTCTGTCAATCTTTACCTCAGACACATTCTCTCACTGAACCCGTAGCTCATCAGTTCAGCTGGACTGCCTGACCTAGCCGGCCAGCAAGTTCCAGAGATCAGGTCTCCCCCTCCTTAGCTCTGGGATTAGAGATGAGCACAGTCATACTTAAGTTTATTTTTATGGCTGCTAAAGATCAAAGCTAGGCCTTCATGTCTGCTTGGCAAACAAAGCCCTGGCTGAGCTATCTTCCAAGCCCTGTTCTAAATTTCTATTAGACATTCCATTCAGGAAGCTATCCAGAAAAAAAAAAGCATATAGTTAATGGTGACGATATGGGAGTCATCTGCAGGAATTAACATGGTACCAGCAAAATGAATAAAACTACCATGGAAGGGAAGGCATGAAAAGAGAGGAAAGAGCCAAGTTCCCAACCCTGGGAATTGCTACATCTGGCTGTGGAGTAATGGAAGTTACAGGGTTTAGAAATTCTAGCTGATGAGCACAAATATGGCTGTATAGAAGGCAAAGAGAAACAAGGACATGGGTGTCCACTGAGTCAGAGAATAGGATGTCACTGGTGACCTTCAAGATTCCATTTCCATACTATTGATGGAGAAAGTTTTCAGGTGTGAAGGAAATGAGTAAGTCACAAGCCTCACTAAACATTATTCTGTAAGAAAGTTCTAGAGATAAAAAGAAAGGACATTAAAACACGTAAATTCATTACAAAATAAAGAAAGCTCTGTGGAGGTACACACTTAAACATGATAACAAAAAACTGTACACACTTAAACATGATAACAAAAAACTGTCCAAATAGAAGAGAGACCATAGAAAATACTGAAGTCTTGAAGAATTCATTTTACTCTGGGAGATGAAAGGAAAAAGAGTGGTCTGCTGAAGTGTACATGGGTGACAAAACTTGATGAGAGAGGAACTGAGCTCACACAGTAAGGGAGGAGGAGGCACACAGTAAATTAATACAATTGTAGTCATTTGGCTATTTGTGAATCCTAAGTAAACAAGGTCTGAATTTGAGATTAAATACTTGTGGACTTCTGAAAGCTTTGAGGTACACAAGAAGTCGTATTTCTTCAAGGTCTCGGATAGCCATACAAAACATATAGCTCCCTATTGACATGTCTTTTTAAGCAATGGCTCACTTTATGCCTCTAAATGGATTTCTGAAATCGCTAGTAGACTTTTGACTTAGCCTTCTGATATAGACTACATGTTTTATTCCTATTCTACATTTCTCATTGGTATAATATTCCAGAAATACTATACAAGTATATTCATTGTATGAAAATTAAGTATCTCCTAGATTATTTAATCAAAATATCATGTCTGGTTTTTACCTTCTCAGGCACATAAAATTAAATGGATTTATGAATTTAAAACCAAAAGCTGGCTATATCCCCTCCCCCCTGTGTGTTTTGTGTGTGTGTGTGTGTGTGTGTGTGTAATTATATGACAAGAGTTCAAAATGAGGTATATGGGGAAATTTTAAAGAAATGTGTTTACTATGACAGTGCATTTGGTTTGATAGCCTACATATACAGTATTATTTTTAATTTATACCTTTGTACAGCAAACATGCTTATAGAGAAGGTGAATGGAGCAGAATTGTACGCCTGTACTGGAACTCAAGAAGGGAGTATTTGGAACTATTTCGGTCTGTTCTGATATAAGAAGTATAAAATACCCTGAGTTTATAGTTGCATTCTGGTGGGAATTTTATTTCTCAACCATAATCAGAACAAGAGACCATGAAATTAGGTTAAGCTAGACCAATTCAGATTTGACTATATAAGGGATATTTCTGGGAGATAATTATTGAGATCACTGTTTTGTTAGGGGAAAAATGACAGGGTTAATAATAATTTGCCCGAGAAGCACTTAAACCACATTTATGATTATAAGTGAGGGAGCCACCATCTGACTAATCCAAAGACTTTCTAAAAGTTTCTTCAATGTGGAAAAAAGATATTTGTACCTCTAAGCTTGTAGGCATTTGGTGTGTGTGTGTGTGTGTGTGTGTGTGTGTGTGTGTGTGTGTGTGTGTGTGTAAATTACCATATAAGTTGTGTAAGTAAAAACTGCTTCAGTGATGCACATAAATATCTCTCACAGCTTTTTTTCTTTCAAATATATCTGTATTTTATAGTTAGAATATGAGTCAGATTAACAGGGAAAAATGCAAAATTCTAATCAAGGAAAAATTATTAGTTTGTCCCCATATTTGGATCTAGTTATTTTGAGTTAACTTGTAGATATTATAAAACAAAGTCTTTGATAAACTTCCATTTCTCAAATTTAGTTACCAAATTTTTTATTCTGTTCACTTCATAAATGGATTTCCTCATATTTGTAATGGTTGTACATTTTAGAAATCAAATAACTAATCTTGTTTACCTTCAGCAGGATCAAAATCTCTGATCAGTTCCTTCAAAGCTGCTTATGTTTAGATCACTTTTAATCTGACTCTGCCCATATCTCCATGGAAACTTTTCTCTCTGGAGATCACATTTTCCAAATTACACTGTGCTGTGACTTTATTCAGACAAGTTACAAAGTCTAGCTTTCTGGTGCATTCATTTTTCTTTGCTTACATTCTTGGTTCTTTTTGTTGCACACTATTTTGCAAACGTTAGATAAACCAGAACAAAAATGTACCTCTGAAGTGGCTACAATTTTTCTCTTGTTTATCTGATTTTCCAAGTCACATAATTAGAAGACACTGGTGGTAAGTGCAATCCATTTGTTTGCTGTTGGAGTGGGCAAGTTGCAGCCCACTCTAGGGCAAGATAGTTGGGATGATCTTAGTTAACTTTACAGTTCAGGAGGTATTGTTCACAGTCCACATGCAATCAGTTTTAAACACAATTTGAAAAATATGTCCGTGTGTGTGTGTGTGTGTGTGTGTGTGTGTGTGTGTGTTGTTGTTGTATTCACAACAGAAAAGATCTTTCAGTGGAAGTAAGAAATGGGTAGGAACTTAAGTCGCTCCTGGCTCTAGAGAAAATCAACTTGAGTATTCTAGTTTAAGGAACATCCAGCCGTGGGGGATTTCATTTCATTATGTTTTCTAAGTGTGTTTATTTTTACTGCCATTTCTTTGGGGTGGTACCCTGTGTGTGGAGATGTTGCTGTAGCTGTGTGAGTCATGGGACCACACACTAAAATTGCATCCCTTCCCTTCTCTGAGAAATTTGCATCCCTTCCCTTCTCTGAGAAATTTGACTCCTGGCTTTCTTTGAGAATTCATGTGTCCTGACCACACTGGCCAACATTCCCACCTGGGGGAATAAGGCAGAATTATGGCTGCCACCTGCAGAGGCTCCTCACCTTCTCTACAATCCCCCTTTGGCCACCACAGCTGCCTCCTTGGCTGTTTCATTATAGGCATTTATCCTTTGGACCCCTGAGTGCATAGAGCCGTTTCCCCTTTAATGTACACTAAAACAGGAACAAAGGGCTGCTGGAAAGTCTTTACTCCTACTTGTAATTATATAATAATAGCTCTATACTATATAGTAATAATAGTATTGATACACAGTATATACAAGTAATAACAAGTAGTAAAAAAAACAGCTTTCTATCTGTTTCTGAGTCTTTCACAAACCCTAATCTAGTGAAAAGTTGTACTTCACCAAAAAAACCAATTGGTTGAGCAGATTCTAGAAAATTCATAGCTTGGTAACCTCATTTCCTTTCAGTCCTATTTATTAACTGTGGGAAATAGTGGATTTATTTCAGGCCTTGGGGAGTTAGAAAGTCCCTTCTGCACATGTCATGTCTCACATTTCCTGATGTGATCTTTAGTTCTATTCGATTTTCTTCAAACGATGTAATTTTGTCCGTTCCTATGACTGAGTAATATACCATTATGTAGTGATGGCATAAATCCACTAGTGGACATCTAGGCTGATATCATAGTTTAGCAAGCTATTCTGAAAAGTCTTCTAATAGACCTGGCTTCTGCTTTGCATGCTGACTTTGGTGAAAGGAAGTCTTTATTTAAGTCTGTTGTGTTGGGCATTGAGAGTATTGTGGTTCAGGAGAGAGAGATCAGGCTCAACTCAAGTTGAACAAGAACATCTGAGGATTTGTTGCAGCATGGTTCCAGAAGTACTTTCCTGAAATGAGGCAATTAGTTATACTGAATGCATTATGCTGAAGGAGGCATATGTAGATGGGACACCCCCAACCCTGAGTTCATCAGATATTTTTATGAGAGGAACCTTCCCTATGAGAGGGGAATGAACACCCTCATCTCCAAAGAGGAAGCAATGTGGGCAGTCGGAACAAACAGGCCTTTCAAAGGCTCCCCTACCCTATGATGTTGGACTTGCTGCAAACTCCCCTTCCCTGTATTGCTGTCCATTTTCACTCTTCATCAAATCTAGCTTTAAAAACACTGTAGTTAGGATTGTCACATAAAAACTGGCCACATAAAAGATGTCGATATTACTGTTAGTCTATCTTTTAACACAAGGGTCCCTACCAGTGAATTAAGATAGATAGCAGGGAAAGATTTCCTCCTCCTGCAGTAACTGTCAGAGTTGGATTGTAGGTGGATGGAAGATCACTGGAAAACTCCAAGGCAAGAGGATTCCTGCTTCTGACATGGTGGGATTGATGCTGAAATCAGTTCAGGTGACTGGGTACCCAGCGTGAGGGTAGGAATTTAATCAGATACTAAAGTAATCAGGTGCAAAGGCAGCATTCCTACTACAGAGACTTACCAATCCGTTTGCAGCAACTGGAGTGGGCAGGCAGACTGAAGGGCGAGGCTTAGTCCAAAGTTAGCTTTTGGAGGAGCCTGTCTAAGGTTTGGCTCAAGACAGTCTATGTCAGCCTGGATGACTGTTTTCCCAGACTGCGCTGTTAAAAGTTCTTGCAACTTGGGCAATCTCATAATTAAATACTTGACTCTTCTTACTTGAGTTGGTTAGGTGCATGGCAGTAACAGCTTTGATAATTCCTAGAAGAGAAAAATGAGCTAACTTTTTAGGTAAGGTTAAAATTGTTTATGCTCTATCCTTGTCTTGTACACAACCTTACTTCCTTTGACATCAAAGCCGCAAATGACGGCTATGGAGGAAAAACTGCTATAAGAAGCTGGGGAGGCCCAGTTAATAAACTTGCTGCAGCACAGATGCTGAGATATGAGTTCAACTCCCCAGAACCCAGTAGGGTACAGTGCAGTGCACCTGTAACCCCAGAGCTAGTGAAGAGGGGCCGACAGTAACAAATTACTGGAGCTCACTAGCCACCCAACTCCAACCGAACCTGTGAGCTCCATGTCCGAGGTGAGATCCTAACTCAAGACACAAAGATGGAGATCAACTGGGGTAACATGCTCACACCTGCACACTGACTTCCACAAACGTATACGTGTGCACATGCTCACAGGTTCATACGTACAAGTGCATATACCATACATCACACACACACAAAACAAAACAAAAATGTCTTCAGGAACTTGCATTACCTTATATTTATTTCACAAAGTGAAAACTATAGGGAATTCAGTTTCTTTGTCGCTGAATGTCTTCTGAGCAGCCCCCATTACCCCTGTGGGTTTTCATCTCCAGTTTGTGTGTATGTCACTCTCTTCAGTGATCTTTACTGAAATAGCTCCTAGGAATGCAGCTTTACCACATGTGTGATATAAATGGGAAGTATAAATGGCAAGTTAAAAAGAGCAAATGTGCTGCCATTAACGATCCTGTGACAAGAGAGAATTTGAAGTGGTCTCCTAATCGCTAAATTGCTTTCATTCGAAAATAACTTGCTGAGTTTAGTTATGCGGAATTTTAGAGAGGGACAATTTTTAAAAGACAGGTTGGAATGATTTACCAGATGATAGGTATGAGCCTCTCTCAATAATTCATAACTATAAAACATTAATTGCTTAAGTCACCTAGGGAGGTGATCAACATTGGTATTGAAATTGTGATGTCACCGACCTGAGCAAAGTCTAGAATACATCAATGTAAAACAAGAGTTCTTTTCTTTCTTAGAATTGTAAGATACTTATTGCAGAAGTCGTGAAGCATGTAAGAGGTCGATGGATTTTCTTTATGGAATCTTTCCTTGTTCTAGTTTGTTTTTTATTTCGTTAATTTGAACGTGAAACCTGATAAGATGTATGCAAATGAGCATCTGGAATCCGTGCCAGACACTAATGTTGTTTCCTTTGAGGAAAATTATTTCATGTATTTAGTGCATTTAAACTATAGATACAGAAAATAGCAGCTGTTTCTCTTTTTTAAAACAATACTCAATTATTTGTGAATTTTAGGTTTTATCTATTATAATTGCCTGTGCTCTTTTTTGCCCCTCACTTCGCCTCTTCATTTTAACCGCACATACCAAACTGTCGAGAAATCAAAATGACGGTAGTGTATAATCTCTAATAATCACAGACACTTCTTCACTTTGATAGATATATTTTTAAATGATACCAGTAATAATAAATGTTATATGTGAAGGATATTAATACACAAATGTTAGAGGACCAAAGCATTTTAAAAGTGAATTCATATGATTCAGTTTCCTTAGACAGCAAAGATGGGACACGACACATGGCTATCTTATTTTAGCAATTTTCCTATGGGAAAAGAGACTGATATTTAGAATTTCTAGTTTCTCACCTATACTGAATTGTCCTTCCCCAGGCTGTTCTCTCGTTTCTTTGTATAGCGTTTGTAAGCTAGCATTGGGAATGATGGATTCCTTGGGTTTTGAAGACGGAATTGTTTTGCTACCCAAACAGGATTGTGCTCTTTAATCAGTCTTGGAAATCTTTACTAGAAACATATGCGTATGCTTAGTGATCCCTTCATCGCATAATAGGACATTATCATTTTATTTTCCAGTATGCTAATTGGCACCATAACTCCCAAACATTTCCTATATCTAGGGAGCGCTTATGAAGAACAGATGATGGATTATAACTCTCTACACTGCAGCACCATATCATTGCTTTAAACGTGTTATCGTTACATCTGAGTTCATATAAACCAAGAGCAGCAAATGATGAAAAAGAAGGGAACATTCACCTAAACAAGAATAAGGATATTACAAGCTGAGCATGATGGTACAGGGCTGTTGTCTCACCACTCAGGAAGCCAAGGCAGGAAAATTGTGACTTCAAGGCCAGCTTGTCGTCAAACCGAGACCCTGTTTCAATATCAGAAAAGAAAAGGGATCATTTAGAAGGTTGTTTTACTAATCTTAGTATTATAGATGTGTATTTCTGTGTGCATTGTGAATTATTACACAGAAGAAAATATGAGTATGCTGGACAACAGAACATTACCAGTGCTTTTTTTTTTCATTAGTAAATGTCAAACCAAGTATAATGCACAAGCCTTTAAAACCAGTACTTGGGAGACAGAAGCATGGGAGTCAAAGACATATAGTGAGGCCCTATCTAAAAGAAAAATAATCAGTCTAGTATTATCTATACTGGTTAAAGCATTAATATTTAAGGTCTCAGTCATGTGATATAATGTACATCTGGAGTTCAAGGCCAGTCTGAGCTCTGTAATGAGTAGTGGATTTCAGGCCAGCACAGGCTACATATGTGTAGAAACTTATCTTTAAAAAAAAGTATATGCCCCATTTTGGATGTGGGGAAGATGAGGCAGAGTGACGTACCTGGGCTCCTACAGGAAATGCCAGCCTGAAAATGTAGACATACTAGTGTCAGAATGTGTGTTCTAAACTCCTTAATATGACTTCATGAAAAACTTAGTAGCTATCACAAAACCCAAAGTATTGAAATAGTGAACCATTTCTCACCTAAGATGTGGTGATCCAAGTTTCGACAATGATTGTGTATTAGCCATTTGGGGGAGTGTACAACTGAGAAAACTGATGGATTCCTGAGGTTAATTCACAGTCCTTTTACCGCATGCATCTATCCATCTTTGTTAGACATTTGTGACAAATACCTGATAAAAGGAGTTTGAATGTAAATATTTTCTGTGACTCCTTTTAAAGAGTTTTTAGTCCACAGTTGACCGCCTCCACTGCTGTGGGCCAGAGGTAGGAATTACCTCACTGTAGCTCCAAGATATGGAGGAGGAAAGCTGCACATCTCACTGTAGCTAAAAAAAAGAAGAGAAATAGATGACAAAAGACCTATCCCTAACCACCCACTCTAACCAGGCCCATTTCCTGGCCCATTCAGCATGAGCTCATCACTTATGGAGTTAGCACCTTCATGATCCAACTACCTTTCAATATTAGCCACAGCCGGGGACCAAGTTTTCTCAACTCATGATCATTTTGCAGGACATTTTAAGTTGAAACTTAACTGCATCCCCACAGCACATGGTTCATGGGTCCTCTTCAGAATGACACTGGAAAATGAGATGGCACAGACTTGAAGGCTAGAAAGCAGTGTCTCTCGTGTCTTCTATGCGTCAGTTTCTGAAATAGACCTGACAGACTGTGAGGTCCCTAGACTCCCCTATATGTAACAAATATGCATTTGCCATTTTAAAAAGGCTTAGCATTTATTTTTTTAATTATTACTCTTTGGGATTATATCTGGAACCATTGCATCTTTGGCAACTTATACAATGCCTAAAAATGTAAGAACTCAAATCATTTGCTGTACTGCATCTTCAAAGAGCAAGGACTTCAAAAACCTAGCTGTTAAATTATTTTGGATTGCTTGAGACATATTGCTTGTTATTCCTTAGAATGACTCATACAGTCTCAGGAAATAAGCTTCTCACAAGAATTCTTAGAAAGAAAATGTATTTCCTTTTCTTTGCTAAACCCTCAGAAAAGTCTGAAGTTGACCGGATGGTTTAGTTAACGTCGGTGTAGTGTTTGGAAGAGCGGGTACATGGTACAAAGGATTCTTAACTAGCTCTTTCTTTGAGAAGGTTTTTACTGAATTTTTTTATGCAATTGTGCCAGAATGATCTGACTCTCACATTACATTATGATGCCATATGTTTGTCATACTAACCAAGAGTCGCATGTTAGAATAAGTTGACATATTAAACTTTTTTGTGATATTATATATGGAGTAAAATATTTTAATACACAATGGCACACAAATTAATACACAGTAAATATCAAGCACCCCTTAAATGCAGATAAAGCAGTATACATTTATCTCTTAAAATATTGGCTCAAGAAGGACAATGTCAGCCTACTTAGAACTATACCAGGGTTATGTTTCTATTGTTATTGTTTTTGATTTTCTTTTACAGTGTTGCAGATTGAAACCAGAACATCCTAGATTCTAGATAAATGCTCTCCCACCAAGCTGTTGTGGTTATAGGTTTTCAAATCACTTAAGTGAGTTTTTTTTAATTCACTGTCTTCTAATAATTTCACCATGTCGGAATTGACATTGCATGCTTTTACTCTTTTCTACTTGCTGTAAGTACCTGTTACTTAGTGATCATGGCTCTTAAGTACTGACTACTTACTGATCATCACATGGTGAAGCCAATGCTCCCGAATGTGGTGAAGGTGTTTGTGAAGCAGGAAGTAGATGGAGATAGCATGAAGATGTCAGACAGCTTCATTTTTGTAAAACTTGTTCTGAACGTTCATCTGTCTCTAGGGAAATGCACTCCTCAAATGCATCCTTATCGCTTAAGATACGCTAAAAAATATGACAGTTGATAAAAGTTCCAGAACCCTGCCAGGCAAACATATGTGAGTGACAGCTTCAGAATAAGCCAGGGTCAAGAGTGTAAGCCAAATAAATGCCAAACATTACAATACAGCCAGTCACTGAAGTTTGACCATCAAAGAGCAATTCATCACTTCAAGTTGTCAAAACCATTTTCAGTTTTTCTCTTCTCCATTCAGCGGTCCTGGACAGGGATCAAACGCATCAAAGCTATTTTGCACTAAATATTTTGACACAATAGCTGTACATAAAGTAATGTTAACCTTGACATCTGTACAGATTAGCTTTCAGATACTTTTAGGACTAGTCATAGTTTAGCTCAGTTATGGTATATCTCAAAATGTCAGTCTTCATTGTCCCATATGCCTGAGTAGTATCTAGTTTATGAAATATTTAAGACTATGCTGCATTGTTTATGTGTGATGCCATCATGAAAGCTGTCCACCTGCAGCATGACATCTCGTGCGAAACCTTTTATTTCCCTTTCTGGATGTATAACATATTAAAATATTGCTGGTCCCATAGAAAGCATTAAATCATGTCTATGTATTCTTAAAACAGAATGACTTAACTAAAGAAGTGAATTTTACCTGCTCAATTCTGAAGACAAGAAGGAGATTGGAGTTTGCTGTCTCAAACTCAAAATAACTCCTCCCTTTAGATCAAGGGTCCTCAACCTTTCTAATGCTGTGACCCTTTAATACAGTTCTTCATGTTGTGGTCGCCTGAACCATAAAATTATTCTGTTGCTACTTTGTGGCTGTAATTTTATAAACTAATGTAAGTATCTGATATGTGACCCTTGTGATAGGGTTTTTCAACCCCCAAAATGGGTCACAACCCATAGATTGAGAACCCTTGCTCTAGACCTTTAACTCATCTGTTTTTCCAACTGTCATGCTTCCATTCAAAAGTGGGTTGACTTGCCCAGGCTTTGTTGTCAGTTGTTGTTTAACCAATATCAGTAAATATTTGCATCCAAAGATCCTTTTTGTTTCCCAACATCCCTGCCATCTGTAGTCTTTGTAATTCCATATATCTTGGTGCGATCCACCACTTAGCTCTCCCACATGAGTCCATAAAGACAGAGACCTGGTTCTCTTTATTGCACTTCCCAGAACACACCTGGGATGCTGTAGCTCCTCTATCATCGCCGGTGAGGCATTCACTGTGTGAGTTTCCCTCTGCTTCGTGGTGTAGACATCT
This sequence comes from Mesocricetus auratus, assembly GCF_017639785.1. Taxonomy (NCBI): domain Eukaryota; kingdom Metazoa; phylum Chordata; class Mammalia; order Rodentia; family Cricetidae; genus Mesocricetus; species Mesocricetus auratus. Next base: position 63,917,409 of record NW_024429195.1, read on the forward strand.
TGTGGTGTGGAGTGCAGATGTAACATTTGAAACATGCTGTGCATATCCTCTTGTACCTCAGTAAAGCCTGTCCTCGGAAGTAGAAGCCAACCACAACATGGGATGCTCAGCGCCAGCATGGTGATCATTTACAGGGCTGGAAATTAAAGCAAAACACAGCTACACTGACTGCCAAGCGCACACTGAGGAGATGTGCTTCACGGGGTGCTTCAAGGGAAATTCAAGTGACTTTTAAGAGGATTTCCAAGTGAGGTCGGTTTTTAACTCTTGCTGGGTGTAGAAATTTGGAATCCTCTCTCCTTATCTGTGATGTGCTTCCCCTGGGTCTCCGGCTTTTCTCTGTCGTTTACCATCAGGAGCTGTCATGGTAAATTGAATGTGGAGTCTTTGCTCATTTATAGTAATACTCCTTTCCCCTGAGGTCTCTCAATGGAGCTTTAACCTGTGATCCTCCTGCCTCTGCCTCTCAAGGGGTGGATTGAAGGCTCATGCCACCAAACCTGGGTAATGTGAAAGGAAGTCATCCTTGTAAGGTTTTTTAATTGATCCTATGGCTAGGTCTCCTGATTGATGTTCACAAATCCAGTTCTGGGCTCATGGTGGAAATCACAGCAAATCTAGCAGATTAAACAGAAGTCTTTAGGTATCTTCTTTATGGCTGTGCATACATAATAGACTGTACTTGCTTGTTATTATCGAGACAAGCATAGTCTGGTGGGAAACGTGCTTTCGAGACCTCATACCACTCTTGAAAATATACTTTATTACAACGGAGGTTGATTTTGTGATTCTCATAAGTGATTTGAAATTGGCTAGTGGTTTGCTTTTTTTCTTAATTAACCCTCAAAGGATACCTCAACAGACACTTTAAATTATACAAGATTTCTTTATTTTTTTAAAAGCCCAGATACCACAATGCCCAATTTTATGTGGTGTTAAGGACAAGAATGGAAACCAGGGCTGAGCTGCAGCCCCAGGCTCTGTCATTTGTTCTGTTCTTTTCAGTTTTTTTTCTTTTCTTTTTGATACTGCGTCTTACCAAGCCTGCCCTCATATTCTCTCTGTACCTGAGGAACATCCGTTCTACCTGTCTCCACCCCTGAATATTAGAATCCACCATGCCAAGTTTCTAGGCGGCTGGGATGAAGCCCGGGGCTCCTTGCGTGCTTCCTCAGTAGGTCATTGAATCAGCAGTCTTTCTTTGAAAATGAGCTATGCTTTAATGCCCTGCCCAACTTACATATACGATGAGTCTTTCTGTGAGTTACTCTGCTGAAAAAGAAAAAAAAAAAAGCTGAGGAAAGGGGTGGGCAGGAAATCCCAGAGTGTGGCAGCCTTTTGTTAATTCCACCTTAGAGAGAATGTCTTCATAAAATGGGTTTCTTCTCACTCCTCTCAATAGACTGTGTTTACCAAGCATTGTCTTTTATCTGCCTTCCCCTTTTCTAATAACTGTTTATTTGCCCTGGAGAGACAGTACAGATACTTTTAAGTTGTTTTTAATTTTAGTCACAGACAGTTTTCATTGCTTTACAGATCGTTTCATTTCCAAAGTTTGTCTCTGGGACTTCTGTTTTCCTTTTTTCTATTACTTTCTTCTTTTTTTAAAAAAATCAGACTCATAAACCCATGTTGGAAACAATGGTGTTGTTCACCTATATCAAGAGTAATGACTTATTTCTTGGAGATATTCACTACTTGTCCATCAACAGTAAAGTCCTGCGTAATGTAGGAGAGACATCATTTTAAAGTATTTTATTAATTTCAGTAGTATTATGCATGTGTGATACTGTGTGTGTGAGTGCAGGTGTGTGCATGGTGAGGGTAAGGAGGAGGGAGGACAGCTGTGAAGAATCGGGTCTTGCCTTCGACCATGTTGAGACCGGGCCTCTCTGCACCTCCAGCTAGCTGCCCCATAGACACCAGAGTTGGTTTTCCTGTCTCCACGCCCCATCTCAACTCCGGAGTCCTGGGATTCCAGATGTGAGCCATTGCATCAGACTGTAGGCTCATCATTCTTGCGAGTCAAGCCCTTACACTTGCAGAACCATTGCTCCAGCCCCTGAATAGACTTTCAGCAGTTAACCATCTCTTTTAAGCTTTGTTTTGCAAAGATCTTATAGGGCCTCTCATAGAATTCTTTAATGATTTCTAGAAACAATGTGGGGAAATTACTACCCAATTAAAAACTTCAAGGTAGTGGGCTTTGACATTAACTTTTGCAGGGCATAGTAGTCTGGGCTGGCATCTGTGGTCTCTTAAGAGTCTGCAGTACATCTGTACAGGCCCTTCTGGGTTTAAGAGACTCCATTGAGAAATCAGGTGTAATTCTAATAGGTCTGCCTTTATAAGTTATTTGGTTTTATTTCCCTTGCAGCATTTACTATTCCTTCTTTGTTCTGTATGTTTGGTATCTTGATTATTATGTGCTAAGGAAGTCCTTGTCTGGTGTACTCTGGTGTTCTGTCTGCTTCTCATATCTTTATAGGCATCTCTTTTTAGGTTAGGAATACTTTCTCTGTGATTTTGTTGAAAATATTTGGGGGCCTTAGAGCTGGGATTCTTCTTCCTCTACTCCTGTAATTCTTAATTTTGCTCTTTTCATAGTGTCTCAGGTTTCCTTGATGTCTTGTGTCAAGGGTTTTTTGTTTTGTTTTGTTTTGCTTTATTTTTTAGATTTAGCATTTTAATTGAATGTTGTAATCATTTCTTCTGTTGTATCACCAACACCTGAATTTCTCTCTTCCATGTCTTGTAATCTGTTGGTGAAGCTTTCCCCTGTAGTTCCTGTTCAGATTCCTAAATTTTTCATGTTCAAAATTCCCCATTTATGTTGTTCTTTATTGATTCTATTTCCATTTTCAATTGTCTGTTTTGTTGGATTTCTTTAAGGGATTTATTCATTTCCTTACATTGTTTATGTTTACTATATGTCTTTCAGGCATTTATTAATTTCTTCTTTAGGGACTTCTATAGTTGGTCTTAACATTGTTTTCTTGTGCTTCAGCTATGGTGGAATATTTAGGGGCTGCTGTGGTATAATAGCTGGGCTCTAGTGGAGATATATTGCTGTGGCTGTTACTGTGTTTTTACACCCATGTCTAGACATCTGGGTTGGGGATGATTATAGGTCTAGGTGCTGATTTCTGGATTTGTCTTTGTTGGGTAAATGTTTTGTTCTTTGCTTTCTGTTTCCTTCCAGGATTTTAAGAGAGTGTAAAGGTTGTGTGATGCTTGTTTCCCTGGCCTGCTCAGCTGATGTGTTTACAGGGAATGCCTGATGGTGTTGGGGGCTGGGAATACTGGCATGAGTTGGAGAAAGGAAGGTTGGAAGAGAATGTCTTTGTGATCCCTTGGGGATGGAATCAGAGAGGAAAGGGAGACCATAGCAGATTTCCTGCTCCTAGCTGGGAATGAAACTTGGGGGAATTGAATCTCAGGAGCAGTAGAAGTGGTGTGGGTCTGCCTTCCACCTACTTCTTACCTTGGGTTGGCAGAAGTTGTCTGCTGTGGTTGGAGTCCAGGACAAAATATCAAGTGGGAGGAGAAGGGTTAGAAGGGGGAAGATCCATTGGAAGGGTCCGGGGAAGGCTGCCAAGTGTATTCTGCTACAGAGCTGTGGATGAGACTTGGGACTCAGATCTGCAGGAACAGAGAGAGAAGATCTGCAGGAAGCCTAGTTGGTTTTCTGGCAGGTTTTGTGACATAATGGCTTAGCAGAGGTGTCTGCTGGAATTGGGGGCTATATCTCTGTTCTGCTTGATTGGTATCTTCCCAGTGAATTCCTGCAAATGCTAGAGGCTGGGGTGATAATGAAATGAGTTAGAAGGAGGGTTGCCGAAGAGGATCTTTGTCTTTGGTTGGTGATGGGTTCAGGGAGAGAAAGGAAGACCATACCACATTTCCAGCTACAGAGCTGGGGATGAGACATTGGGGGAGTAGTCCTCAGGAACAGGAGGACAGCTAGGTGTATGTCCACCTTTAGCCTACTTGTTGCCCTGGGAAGAGCAGCCCTTGAGTTAGCAGGGGTACCTGCTGGGGTTGCAGTCTGGGACAAAGCAACAAGTGGAGGAGAAAGGTTAGAGGAGTGGAGATCTGTGGGATCTGCAGGAGATAGGAGTTTAAGTGTGGGCGGCCTGGCCGTGGGCACTCTACTGCACAGCTGGGGATGAGACTAGGGGATTGGAACTGGGGGTGCAGAGAAAGAAGAGATAATCTCTGGGCAGCTTCCCTGCATTTCTGGCAGGTGTGGCCTGTGGGTTAGGCAGGAGTGCCTGCTGGAGTCGGGGGCTGGGAAAAGCAAGAATTGGTGGAGGGAGGTTAGCGGGGGAAGACGCATGGGATCCACAGGAGATGGATGGGAAGTGGGCTGGTGGGGTAGCAGGGAAGTCTGCCAAGAGTGTGCTGCTGCAGACCTGTGGATGCCACAGGGGGAGGAGGGCGGGCAAAGTCTGCAGGAAGCCTACCCAGTTTTCTGGCAGGTGTGGCCAGCAGGGGAATCTGCTGGAGTTGAGGACTGGGAAAGAACATGCAAACTGGCCTACTTCTATCTTATCTTAGGGGGGCCTTCTGTCCGTGCTGTCTTCACACCCCCATCTTCAAGACCCAATGCACATATGCTAAGATTGCAGTTGGCAGCCCCCTCTATTTGAATTGTGATAAAAATGTGAGAAATAGCATCCTCCTGTCTCTACTCTCAGCATTTTTTTCCTGTCTTCATTTTCACACCACATTATATGAATAATGAAGTCAGAAAGGTGATGAACACTCTTAATATTCCAGAAGATTGTTACTGTGCCCTGAATGTTTAAAGTGTGACATTAAGATATCTAATATTCAGGAACATTAGGAAAGTAAAATTATATCTAGTCATACTTTGCTAGACGCACTTTGTATCACAGAGATATTGCTAAAATCCGTGTGCTAACTGAAGGAGAAAAGAAGGAAACTAATTACACTGGGAGAAACCCAGTGGAATACAATCGTGAAGTACCTTTTTTTCTAACAGCATATCCTGCTACGAGTGTCACATTCATACCCTTTAGAGAGAAAACCCATTTGCTGTAATTTAATATTGAAAGCGCTGTTTCCACTGCTTCGCATTTAAATTCCTTTAGTTAACTTATCGGAAGACCTTTCACAAAGCTAACCTCTTTCTGTGAGAAGGGTCTGTGATCTTGAATTTGCTTGTCAGAGTCCCTGACCATAATCTAACCGGGCACTGATACAGGAAGCAGCCTTGCCTCCTTCAGTTTCTTTGAAGCCTGTTACATCTCAGAGCCTCCTTCCCACTCCATCCCTGTTGCGTTTTCCTGGTCCTTACCATGATCCCAATATTGCATAAGTTGTCTCTATCTTCTAAAGTCCATTCCCTGGCCCACTGTACAGCGGTGTTTGATGAGGTAATTCTAGTCCACAGCGCTCACCAAATTAAGTTCAGGTTGCCCTTGCACCTAATATTCCAAAAATCGAGCATTTTTATAAATCATCAAATGTATCGGCTACAAAGCAGATACCCCAAGACTCGAGCATACTGCGACTGTCAGGTTCATCTCACCTTCCATGTATCATTGTCACTGAGCAAACTTTTCCCCTCCCATAGCATTAGGGAGGCTCCGGAGAAAACATCCGCGTTCCACTTAAGGATCTAGGTAGTTTGCTAGTCACTAAAACACAGCAGTGTCCAACCTTACCTGTTCAAAAACCCCAGGGCCCTTTTCAACTCTCTGATGCGCAGTTAACACCAGTCTAGCATTAGATAAACTTTTAAACATAGGAAACCAGAACCAAAGACTGTTTTCGATAAGATCAAGATATCAACTTATTGACATCATTTTGCCAATTTTTTTCTCTAGCAATGAACATTTCTTTTACTAGTTTTTTTAACTGCCTTGACAGTGCTACAAAATGCTTCCTATAGTATGTTTTTTACGCTTTTTTCTAAGATAAAAAATTAAATGGGTGATTGGTGATTGGTGAGGGAAAGATGAAAATTTCAAATTTGAATAGTTGCTATGCTACCAAATAGCTTTCAAAAATATTTAGAGCAATTCAAAAGATCACAAAGTATAAATAATGTCCATCTTTTATTATCAACCCAGAAATCAAAACAAAACACAAAAACAAAAAACCTTGCTTCTTATCTCTGGTTGCATCTTTGACTGCTTCAGTGACGTCCTGCCTGTTCATGTTTGCGTATTACGCCTCTCCCTTCCGGGAAACTGATCTTTCCTATATCTTGCCGTTTCTCCCTGTCATATTTTTATTTTCAAGATTTCTTTCTTTTTAATGTCAGCATTTGAGAAACCTGTCTTGTTTAAGAAGACTCTGTCCAAATGATTTTGTTTTAATTTTCAGTTCAAAATTGTAATTCCTATGGAATTTTTAAAATAGCTTCCCATTTAAATCATTGAGCAACCGTGTAAGAATCTTGCATAGCGTTTTTAAGTTTTCACCAGAACGTACATCTGTGTTTAGTTACCAGAAATGAAAGTAAGTGATGTGTCCCTTTGGTGTGATGTTAATGATGGCTTATATGCATATTCTGAGAAAGAATAGCAGCTACAAAATAGCTATGCACATGTATATTGTGACTTGTACAAGATAGAGAAACAAAAATCATTCAGCCCCTCTTGGAAATAGAGGCATTTTTTCCCCTTGGGGTACCCCTAACTCAAGTTACAAATGTCAGTTCATTATAAACACCCAGTCCATGCTTTCTTGGTGAATACTCCAGCGCATAACTGCTATGGTTGGGATGGACAAGTCTCCCCAAAACATCCACTAGTAAAAGCTTGGTCCCCAGTCTATCATATTTGGGAATGATGCATGTCTTGCGAAATAAGGTTCCTAATAGTGATGGCACATGTCTGTAGCCTCAGCACGCAGGCCAGTCTCATCTACATAGTGAGACCATGCTTTAAAAAGAAATGGCTAAATAACAAACTCCCAAGAGTAGGGCTTTTATGTTACTGTGTGTGACACTGCTTGCTCCAACACTGGCTTCTTCCACGTATTATCGTTGCCAGAAACGCAGACCAGTGGTGCCGCCGGATCATGAGCTTGAATCTCCTAAACCATGAATCTAAACCAACATCTGTCAGCCTCAAACATAGCCCGTGTCAGGTCTTTTGTTTCACTGCCACGCAGGCAAGTGATACGAGGGCCAAACCTAGCCACAAGTGACACCAAGAAAGATGCTTCCAACTGGCAGGCATGTGGCCAGAAAGAAGGGAAAAACCGGGCTGGAGAGATGGCTCAGCCGTTAAAGGCTAGGCTCACAACCAAAAATATAAGAAGGGAAAAACCATACTGGATTAAGAGATCAACCAGCAATCTCCACAGCATTTCTTTATTTCCATTGCTTACCAGATGCAAGTTTCTGTCTATGCCTTCATTTTGCACAGCCAAGTAGAAAGATTATCTATGTCTTTGGTATAACCAGGATTAAAACTGTACATTTTGTCAAGTAGTCCTTATTAGTCATCCCTGCACAAAATAGTATCTAATTATACTAATTGCAGATGACTAAATATGACACTGAAGGTTCATGGTCTTGAAAAGTACACATGTAACAAAATTAAATTTAAAACAAGGCTGGAGGCCAGCCTGGACTTCGTAGCAACTTCAGGGATAGCCTGAGCTACATGTGAGATGCTGTTCCAAAAACCAAGTCACAGAGATGTGACTGAGTGCTAGAATGCTGAGCAAGCAAATATAATGCCTAGGTTCTCTTTCTGGAAAACAAAAAAAGCCTCAAGCATTTTTCTCTATCTGGTCATTCAGTCAGCTATTTAAAACTGGTAGAAACAATCTCAAGACAGACAGTCAGTACTGAGATAGAGCTGTACTTAAGGGTTCTCCCCAAAACCTTTCCCTGGAAGAGCCCGCGTGCCCACCTGGGAGATGTGCACGTAATTCCGCTGCCCACCCAGTACGCTTGGTCTGTTCAGAGCTGTGTTTACGCCCACATTCCAGTGTTGCATTTTGGGGCTGTGCATGTGGGACAGTTCAAGAAGGTAATGGACAATGAAATACCAAAGAAGAAAACCTTTCCAGGCATGAGGTGCACAGCTGCATTTCTTGTCATCAGGAAATTAGTACCGTAAAGTGGCATTTTAAAATTGTGGTTTTTACATTTACTGCTCTTTTTTTTCTGAGTTTGACCAAAAGGAGGGGGGAGGCCGGGACAAGGGGTAGGGGAGAGCAAAGAAAAATGGAAGTATAATACAAACCTCAAGGTGTTTCTAGAGTTTTCCAATTCTTTTGTGCCCTGAAGCTTCCAGGTTCCGCAAATGAAACAGTATTTCCAATGCATCCCCGGGTGTATTAGACAACAGGGAAAAAAAGGTATGAAAATAGCTTCATAACTCTTACTCCAAACTTTTTTCTGTATTGGATAAGTTGTCAGCTTACTGCTATGCTTGTTTCTGGGAGAGTCTAGAAGGTAGCAAAGGATCGTGATGGAAGAGTTTATGCCAAGCTCATTCCTGCTGGGTTTCAATAATGAAAACTCTCATTTTATTCCTTTCACCTGAACAGCATAGGGGGTAAATTAAGGTGCCTGGAAAGAACTGGGCACTGGAAAACCCTCTGAACTCTGATACTTTTAGTTTCAGAGAGAAAACTCATGTCTCATCAAACTATACAGACAGATGGAACTCTTTTTCTTCCCTTCAACCAATAAATACTTTCTGGGTATCACTTAGATGCCACATCCTCTTCTGGAAGTTAGCGTGTAGATGGAGAGCCTAGTGATAGAGAAAGAACAAAATGAATACTCCTGAGGTATGACCTATGGTGATTTCTAAAAGTGTGTTCATGTTGCCCTGAGACTATTGGATGGAGGGGTTTGCATGAGGCTCTACTATGTGAGACAGGAGTTCTCTGTGGCTGTGATAAATTCTCTCCTCTCTAAAAGGCGAGTGTGAGTTCATTCGATGGTTTGGGATGAATAAGTGCATCTTAGTATTTTCATCCTCAGATTGGAGTGTATGTGAGCAAGTTCAAGACTTCTAAGGAAGTGGCTATTGTTTCTGAACCTAGGTGGGAATGGCACTGCCAGGCACTTGCGGAAAATTGATGCCATGGTAAGGGAGCTGTAGCTCCAACATTTAAAGAACACACAGCTTGGAAGATAAAACTCTTTACTACCTATGCTGGTCTAAAATAGACTGTATGGTTCCATACGTACTAGTCTCCATATGCCCAGGGCACAATAAGGTTTGCTTGGGTGTGAGGGGTTTGAAGTCTAGAGAAAGTGCCCTTGGGGAAGAGGATACCGGAGGAAGAGAAACATTTAGCAAGGAAATTGTGGAGTGGGAGAGTGTGTTCATATTTGAAAGATTTGGACAATAGTATGGTATATTTCATAAGTAACTGCAGCTCACAGTTCAAAAGCATAGAGCTGGGAGGCTCAGAGACGCAGGATCAAGCGGGTTAATGTCAGTGTGATAAAGGCCTCACCTGCCATAATCAAATGTGTCTCATGAGAGATGATGTATTGGAGATGACTCCAATGTGAGCCTAAAAATTAGGAGTGAAGTCAAGATAGGAGAAACGGGTTTAAAGTCATAGCATAAAACTCACAGAAAACAGATAGAGCATATTGTGTGAACCCAGAGTTCATGGAGCGGTCTTAGGACATTCTGTGATTTCCAAATTTAGAGCAAAACCAAGACTGAGATGTTAGTACAGTGGGAACAGAGTTTTACACATGACAAAGTGGGATGTTTTTCAAGAATGTGGAGCGGTGGATCTATGTCTGTGTGTTAAGGAAAAGTCTGTGCCATTGGTTAGGAAGGCTTGGGTTAGAGAATGTTAGAAAGAGAAGAGTCAAGAGGATGCCACATGTTGCAGCCTGAGTAGTCTTGAGAAGGCAGAGGTAACATCATAGGCGGGGAATGTTATTCTGAAGCAGGGTTTACGTGAACAAAGAATGACTATAGCTTTGAAGGGAAATCTAGCTTTGCTACTTTGTCATGACGACTTCACAGATGTTACTGTATTTGCAAGGCTTAATAAACCACAGTAATGAACAAATTAATTTATCTTCCATAGCTTCCATTTGCATGTAAGACATATATTACAAAGTAGTTGGCCTCCCAAGAAGGTTAAATATGCCTGCAGGAAACCCTTTTCACAATCTTGTTGAGCAAGATCTCTCTTCTCAATAATGGGAATAAACATTGGAAGACTACTTTAGGCAGAACTGATGCACGCTCACTATCACAGCAGTTTGGCATTGGCATCTAGCTGATACAGAGCAACCTTGCAAATGCCAAAGGTATACTCTTTGAGCCAACATAAACATGTACTGCAATTTTTCAATTTATTTTACAGGCACTTAGTTCACAGATTATGCAAGTGCCTTCCATACATCTATAAGGAAACATCTATACATCTGTATATTTTCAAATTTCAGGTTTGGATTATCAATATATTTTTGCCACAGGCAGTTTCCCATATTGCATGTAGTATTATCAGTATCAGAGGTATGAAGCCTCCACTTAGTGGCCCATCTACATGGTCTCCTGCAGTTACAAGGGCTCCAGCTCATTGTGTCCCTCTAAAATGAGACCAGAGATGGGACCTCTCTATGTCCTAGAAAACATAATGAAGTTACTTGCAAGAAATTATGGGTAATTTGTTTCTTTCATAAATACATGCATGTATCCACATACATAGGTACCTTACATGTGCAAATACAAGTGGTAGTCAAACCTACAAAATATAAATTCACATTCTCTTTCTTTGAGCTTTATTTTCAATTATCTCAAAACTGATTCAAACACAGCATGTTTTCTTTAGCTTAACACCCTTTCATTCAGTGACACTGCTGTCCTGTGCAGTGAAAATAAATTGTAAAACTGGTAGAGTCCCTCCTATTTACCGAAGATGTTATATTCTGAAGTTGAGAAGATAACAAAATATTATGAAATACTGACTACTATAAGGAATATAAAAGGCAAGGCATAAGTAAAAAGATGTGGATCTGGTAATGTAACTTAATTCATAAAGTACTTCCTTGCATACCTAAAACCCAAGTTCCATCTCCAACACTGTGTAAAACTGAAGCGTGGTAGAATATGTCTGTAACCCCAGCCCTCAGGAGGCAGAAATTCAAGACCGCCCTTTACGACATAGCATGATTGTGGCCGTGCTAGGATATATGACATTGTTTCAAAATAAGTAAGTATACATACAAATAGCATTTGTTTTCTTGTTAACACGTATCTATCACTATGTGCATTGTTCACATGTACCCATCTATATGTACATACATATTTACAATAAAAAGGTTTGATTTGGATAGAATAATCAGTTTTTGGCCTCTATAAAAGAGGAGATTTAATCTGAGTAAAAATGTACCAGGCTCAGGTCAAGTATAAGGTAGGCCTGGAGACAAGATGGAAAGTAATTTGGAGTACAAAGAAGAACTGTATAGGGAGAGTATACTATAAACAGAAGGCAGACTCTCTCTCTCTCTCTCTCTCTCTCTCTCTCTCTCTCTCTCTCTCTCTCTATTTCTCTCTCTCTGTCTCTCTCTTACACACACACACACACACACACACACACACACACACAGAGCGGGATAGGGTGGAGAGAATGATGGACCAGAAATGCTTTGGATTTTATTGTAAGTATGGAGAGAAACTTCTTGAGTGATTTCAATGTGAGACGGAGAGGCATCTTTGGGAAATGGATTAGAGACCAGCTGGAAGCAGGGGGACTGGGAGCCACTGCAGTAGTCGCTGTTGTCGAGGCAGATGGTTCAGTCTTAATGAGATGACATGGGTGCATCTGAAGGAGTGACTTCATTCCTCTGTCTGAGCATCTCTTCCTTCTGGTCCTGCGTATCAGGTATCACACAAGGCCTCCACTCAGGTGGCCACTCAGGCAGGGTTGCTCATGCCTCAGACTTTTTCCTCCTCCTCCCCCTCTTCAGAAGTGCGTCAGATCTTTTCTGAAAACTCAGAAACTAAATTGCAATGATATTTGTCCTAATCTGCCCTTTTATCACCTTAGCTTAATAGTAACTTGTATGGAAAATTAAAAAGCTTGTAACTTCTCTCTGCCTTAACTGTTTTCCTAAGCTGCCATTATAACTGCAGATTTCTTATGTCAGTCAGTCTCTACCTCTGTCTGTCTGTCTCTCTGCCACCCCCACCCACAACATTCCCAGCACCATTTACTGTCCACATTGAGTAAACAATATTCTGTACTTGACCTTTTCATTCCGTTAATTCTCCTTCTGCCCGTATATTCCACGCATCGCTGAGGCCTGATGACGTCATCCTGGAATCAGTTTGTCCCTTGTTTTCTCTGTGTATGTCAGCACTGATTCTAATGTTAGAAGAAAAGCCTGTTTAGAAGGTTTTAGGAGCCTCCATTCTATACCACACAGAAGATTCTGTTCCCATTATTGAGAAAAAAAGAAATTTACCTCATAATCATTGCATTTTCTTGCTGCCAACATACTCTTATGAAGACTTGGGTTTTTCCCAGTGTTTTCTACTTTTCAAAACAATAAAATGTGAGATATTTTCCTTTCTCAGCTATTTCCAAGAGAGCTTCTAATTTCTTGATTAAAAACCTAATTCCCTTCTTTTCTTAACATAATACCCGTTTTTCTTTAGCATTTGTGATAAAGATTTGTAATGAAATCAAAAAGTTTAGGACTAAAGAGAAGCAAGCCACAGTCAAAGAAATGAATAGGACTGACTCTTTGCCATAATAGAATTCCTAGAGTACACACCTCCCTTTGTACTTTACATATATAAATACAATTTAGATCTAAAGTCTATTGCTGTCCTTAGTACCCTTATGCTGATATTGATATACTTCATTTTCTCCCAGAGTCCAAATTCCTTTAGCACTAGGAAGAACAAGTTACGAATAAAGACTTCAAATTTTATACCTAAGATATATTTCTCCCCACCCGTCTGTGTGTATGAGTGTGTTGGGGGAGGGAAATGTATGGAAAGGTGTTTATGGCCCTTTCTATTTCTTCAGTGAAGAAGACAAAGCAAAAGACTCCCCGCATTTCCTTCTTGTTTTCCAACTAACTTAAAGACTCACAAAATTGAACTGCATCTCACATGTTTAAGTAAATGCTATGCCAATCATAGTGGCTCATACCTGTAATGCTAGAACATGACAGGTGAAGGCAGGAAGATCAGATGTTCAAGATTCTCGTCAACTACATTCAACTACATTGAAACTTTTAGCCTATCCATAATTATAACCATTTCATTTCAAATACACACATGCATGGACACATGCATACATATACAGACATGCACACATGCACTCAAATGTTTGTGTGATAACTGAGTGTGTAAGGGCACTTTTGCCTCCAAGCCTGATGACCTGAATTCAGTCTCTGGAGCCCCACATGATGGAAGGAGAGCACCAATTCCCAGAAGTTATTCTCTGACACTACATACCTTCCCCCAGTGAATGTAATTACACACAAAAACACATACACACACGCATGTATATATTATGTGTATATGTACATATAATACATACAGATGTGTACAACATATACATGCTGTACATTTGAGCATATGATGCACACATATATAGTATATAATATATAAATATACATACATGTAATATGTGTTTGTTATATGAACAAATAAATACTGTTAGCTCTTTTCCAGGTTTCCAGTTATTGGGCCCTTATTTATATCCTTGATATTTGCACCCTCTGATTTTGTTCCAATAAAGAAATAACACTTGGAAGCTTGTACATGTCAACTGAAAGGGTATGCCTGCTGTTTTCATAATATGTGCTCCAAAACAATGTCTCATATTTTGTGTGTAATTTTTAAAATCGATTTTACATATCGACTTTTTTCATAATGCCATAGAAAACTGGACAGGTGTTTTCACAGCTTTACTTTGGTTTGTTTTTCCATTCGGGAGCGGGCATGATAATGTCATTACCAAGTTGATAGTGGGAGAATGGCAAGGAAACCCCAGTACATCCCGAGCACAGACCTTCTTTCTAACAGATTTTGACTGTGCTCACATATATGGTTGTAGTGTGTCTCTGGAAACATTTTCTTCTGGTTTTCAGGTAAGTTAATTAACATCCTTGTACTCTGAGGCACTTTTCTTATTTTCAACAAGAACACTCTCTTACAACAGTGGTAGTTAGGAAGAGGAAACAATTTGGAAGGAATCTCGCAGTGTTTCACACAATGATGAATGTGAGTATGTTCTGTAGCCTCCCTGTCTGGAACACTATTCTTTTTTTCATTATTAACAACACTAGGATGCAATTAAAAGTCGCAAGACTTAAGGAACACCGATGTTGCTATAGAAGACCTCTGAAATCGAGCACAGTCCAACCAGCACGCTTTGATGTCTCCGGTTACTTAGCAATGTCTTAATTATAATATTGGAATGTCTGAACTGTACCAAGTTTCATCTTTTATAATCTTTGTTTTCTTCATAGTTCAGCAGCAAGCTATAAACAACATTGATCACAGTTTAAAACAATCCACTCTGCATAACTTGATAAATGAGAAATAAATTGTTAAGGGAAGTGAGTTGCAATAACAAACATTTAGCTTGATACTTTGTGTTCTTATTTTACATTTCATGAAAAAATTGGATTGAGTTTTTGGTACAATTAAATATTCTTGACACTGTTGTTTTCTTTTTACATATCTAAGCACTATGATTTTAAGGGTGTTGCTATTGAGCAGTAAATGATTTGTCAAGATTCCTCTTGTGTTTCTCTCAATAGATAGTGACTTATTTTCCTGTTTAGGGTGCATGAAGCAGGCAATAAGGGCTAAATTGGGAATAGTTTCATGGAGGACAAATGCTGTTTAGTCTCTTGAGAAAAATTTCATATTGGAACAAATTTTCACCATCTCTCAATACTTTTGCCTCATTGTTGGGATTTGATTGTGACATGTCCCCCATTGGCTTATATGCTTGAACACTGGTTGCCTAACAGTGCTCCTGTTTTGGAATAAAGCAATGAAGCTTTGCTGCACAATGGTGGTCAGTGGGCATGGGTTTTATAGCTGAGTCCCAATTCCGGCCTCCACCCACCTTCTTGCTGACTGCTGATGCAGTGTGACCAGCTGTGTTCCCACTCCTGTTGTCACATCTTCCCTGCTGAAATGGTATGTGTGCCCTCAGACTGAAAGCCAGAGCAAACACTATGACAGTTGTGTCGCAGTCACAAGATAACTTACCAGTTTCCTCATTCTCTTCATGTTTCCCTTAGCTCCAACCCCTAAATCATGCTTGTGAGGTATTAGAGGTTCAGACAGTCCAAATGCTCTTCCAGACATTATGAAACACCACCAGTGTGTATCAAGATGAAGTACATGACTATATCGTTATCTTAATAAAGTAGAATAAAGTAGAGAGAAAGGACAACAAACTCGTTTGGAAGAACTGAGCATGGGACTTGGCTTACTTCTCACTAGTTAGGTTGTCTTGAGCAGCTTTCTTAAACTCCCTCAGGGCCTGTATCACTCTGGGTCAATCATGAGAGTTGGTCACAAAGGCATGCAAGATTTGAAAATATGAAAGTAACAAACAAATGTAAGATAGTTGTTGTTCAATTAATGGGAGATAACTCTGGAGTCCATTTAAAACAGATTACAAGAGAAGATCTAATGGTTTTGAATGCTATGAATATTGAATAAACAATTGCCTGAGAATTAAGTGATTTCCATGATTAATGCTAACAGCCTGCTAATGATGCTTCCACTAGGGAAACTGCATGCAGAAAGGATGTAACAAATTAATACTATAAAGATATTTCAAAAATATTGTGACAGGTATATGAACGTGACTTGCTTTCATGCTGGTTGTAGTTCTTTGTGCTTGTGTAAATGTTCAGACCCTTGTGGTACAAAGATGGCTGTGATCACACAAGTTATCCCACAAGTCCCTTATCCGTTCTGTAGACATCAATATTGGCAGCAAGGAAGGTAAACTGTTTTTGCTCTTCCCCTAAGTGGAGTAAGACACAAATATATTTAGTCTGTTAAATATCAGTGCATGGGCTCAGTAGGCCTTGCTCTATAATTTGCTGCTAAATGATAAAGGAAGAAGCGAGATGAAGGAAGGCAAATCCCTTCTCATTTTGTAAGGATGGAGTTAGACTTTGTCTTGGCAAGAGATAGAATAGTTCTACTAAAATTATAGCATTGACTTGAAATTGCCCTGTATTATCACAAAGTAGTGTTGTCAAAATGCTAAACAGTCATGCATAGGATAACTTTTCTCTGTTGGAAAAAAATAACTTTCACTTGCTACTTCTGATAAATGAACTGTGGGTTTATCATGCTTCTCTGTTGTAAGCTAAATAAAGCAGAGTCCTTCCAAAAGTGGACATCATTCCAGGAGGATGTCACAGCATGTGATTAGCTGTCTGTGTGTTTTCATTGGTGTTACTTATCTCCATTTGCTAGTCCAAGTCTTCCTGTGTGTTAGAAAGTGTTTTGAGGCCAATTCCCCTTTGCTTAGACACAGCTTCTCCATTATTGTTGACTAACCTTTCACTATTGTGCCCCGTGCCCTAATGTTCTACTAGAGCCAACTCTTAATTGTCAAAACATCATGACCTGTTCAATGACTTTTGCCTTGAAAGAACAGATCTTTCTAAGTCCTGGGTAGATGACAGAGTGATATTTTCCTCTGAAAATCTCTTCTACTTTCAAGCTGGATATATTCAGCATATATTCAGTCAGTAGAAGCAAAATATTCGTATTGCTAAGGACTACAGAAACTGGAATTATCAGAAAAATATAGCTGTGAATGGCAATGTTGAAAATACCGATCTGGAAAGGTGTGAGTGTGACAACTCTGAAGGAAAATGTATCCTAGCAGCCAGGAGCCCAGGAAAACTGCAAAGTCACAGTGCACAACAAACCTCACACTAGCGATTTGTTGGGAAAGACACAGGAGGCTGGCTGCTGTGCTTGGGAAAGAAGCAGCAATGAACTGACCGTGAGGGTTTCTTTATGGGAGGTGGGCCTGGAATTGGTGGGATATCACTGAGTCCCAAATTCAATATACACTCGTTTTACTTGATTTGTAAATTTATTCTTGGGCTTTTTTTTTCTCTGTGGGACAGAGCTTGGCCACTTGTGTCTCCAGGGGCTGGCTAGAAACAGAAGTGGGAAGTGAGTAGTCTGGAGGTGGGGACTAAATCATAGTGGTATCAAAACTCAGGAGTTAGGCAGCAGTTAGATACTCCTGAGAACAGCAGCATATTTAAGACACGTGTGAGCCAATTATCCTTCCACACAAAGAAAAAGATCAGGATATAAAGAGAAGATAGGGAGTCTGAGGGGAAAGGAGCTTGGAGATACACGGTGGCACAGCACTTACCTAACATGAGCAGTGCTGTGGAATTGATTCTGATCCGCAGTACTGAAATTATAAAAAGAAAGCAGTACAGTAAGACCTAACATCTGTTCAGATACAACAAGTATATAGTTGGGTAGTAAACTGTTGAGATATACAGCATAATGTGTTGCAGAGTGAATAGATGGAAACCTACCTTCAGCTACCCCTACTGATATTATAGAATGCCAAGGATTGAAATGGCAGTCACAAGGAATGAAATGTGTCAATAAAGTGTGCCAACCTAAACAAAGTCAATAATCTGTAGGGACAACAGAGAAAATCATCACATTATGGGATGAGCACTTTAAGAGACTGACTCTTAATTCTGTAATACTTTAGCCAGCTAGAGTTGTCTTTCAAAATTACGGTGGAATAAGGGCTTAGATAATCAAAACCCAAAAAGTCCTCCCACCGTTAGCCCTTTGGTGAAGAGATCTTTGATATAATTGCCTTGGGAAGAATAAAAATCATCTAGGAGGATACTCTCAGATGGTGAGTAAGCTAAATGGCATGATACAGACACAGATGAACATTGCAGAGTACATTGACCAGGGTGGTGTGTTTATGCTATTGTGGTAAAGGCCTAGGGATGCTACCAGAGATACAGGCTTCAGTGTGCCTCACAACTTCCATCACTTTGATCTCAGTGAACTATGTGGCCCAAGGGAACATTTTCTTTAAGCATGGAGGCTTTGGGACTTTTGTCAACAAAGAAGTTCTGTTGCAGTGTGATCCTAAAGATTAACTGTAAAATCAAATATTTATAGTATCAAACGGAATATATAGCTCACAAAACATGCTAATATGTGTAAGCAAATGCACTTAATAAAAAGACATTCCTGTGAGCATATCACCTAACCCCTAAAGTAACTTTTTCCAGTTACTTTCCATTTGTGTCTTGGTCTCATCTTATTTCTTCCTTTCCTGTAGTTAGTAACTGCTGTCTGAATCATTGCACTGCATATTTAGCATACTCTTTTAATGAGTGTAATATCACTGAGTTCCAAATTCAATATATACTTGTTTTACTTGATTTGTAAATGTATTTTTTATTTATTAAGTGCTGATGAATGGTCACAAAGTAAAACTGTCATCAATATTGTTTTAAGCCAGCTGCTGTAGTACAAAGAAAATTAACGGTGTAAACCCTGGACCACAAGACTGCTAGAGGTGTCCGATAACAGCATTAAAAAATGCATTTATCTGCTGCATTCATCAACTCACAGCAGCTGCATGCAACCTCCATAAGGTTGTATCAGCCAATACTCTTGCATGGTGAGAAAAGTAGTTCATCACCATTCACGTGTAACGGAGGTGCTGTGGACAGCTCATGGTTCTGGGGATTGATGGAAGTTAAGGCCATGACTTCTGATAGGTTGACCATGCTCCAGTGGGTATGTTTTCATACCCGTGAGTATATGGAAAGCACAAATTGTTATCAGTAGGTCGATAAAACCAAAACAGGACATGAAGTTGGGAGTTTAAATCATCTGAGAAGAATTAGGGGAAAGAGTTGAGTCTGAACGTGATCAAATATGAAATTCATTCACCAGTATATAAACTTGTATAGAACATAATGCAGATATCACAGTATCCTCATAGGTGGAGTCCCAAGGCATAAGTGTCAGCCCTTCAGTGCTTAAAGTTAGGTATTAACAAGTAAAAGTCACTTTACTAAAACCAGTAAAGCCCATTTGAAATTGGTGTGTATTTTCTTCCTTCACACTGCCAGGACTGGTCTTCCTCATGCTCTTTGTATTTCTTACGGAAGTCACCCCCAAAACCCCAGTGTTCTCAGATTTTCCCTCGTTCTGTGTTGTCTATGTGAGTGCATCTCTCTTTTGCCTGTATCTTTTATCATCACACAACCATGTAATATATTCTAAGCCTTTTTGTTCCCAGTGATTCCCCTTCCTGGTTGATGTCCCCATTCTTTTTTAATATTAATTTTTAAAATTTATGTTTATTCTATGTGCATTGGTGTCTTGCTTGCAGGTATGTCTGATTGAAGGAACTAGATCCCCTAGAATGGAATTTCAGACAGATGTAAGCTGTCATGTGGGTGCTGGGAATTGAACCTGGGTCCTCTGGAAGAGCAGCCAGTCCTTTTAATTGTCAAGACATCTCTCCAGTCCCAGCTGTTCCCATTCTTAAATATCATCTTCTCTTTGGGTACCGCCTGACCCAGTACACAGAAAACAACAGACCATGGAAATAGCTAGTATTACATTATGCTTCATCAGAACATTCCTCCCATCTCTTCATACTTAAATTATGTTCCAAGCTTATTCACTTAAAATAATGCCTTGTTTGTTCCCTCTCCTTTGCTGCCTCTTGTGTAATCATACATGTCTGCTCAAGACAACACCATCTCTGTGTAGTTCATACCCACACTCTAAAGGCAAATATAAATAAAGAAGGATATGTGTCTTGAAAGCCAGTATCAGTCATATCAGGTGTCCTCTGTGCTGGGGAATCATTCTAGAGTTTTTCTGGTGTTTTCTCTTAGTTTCCCTGATAACTATTTCTGCTTTTATTCTCATGCCTGGAATTCCAGAATCCCTCCTGAGTCCATCGCGGTCATACTAGAAGCAGTTACTTTATTTTCTAAGTTACTAGATGTTCAGGAGTCACCAGAGAGCTTCCACATACACGTTAGCACACGTAACCATCATCATCATCTGATGCTTTTCTCCTGCTGTTACAAATTCAAGTGAAACTCCTCATTAGTAGGGAATGGTTAGCATTCCCAAAGCTACTGCGTCCTCATCATCATCTTTTTTCTTCTTCATCATACTCCTCCTCCTCCCCTTCTACCTCTCTCCCTCCCTCCCATTTTAACAATTTTCTCATTACCATTAAAGCACTCTCTTCCTCTAAACCTGTAAAAAACAGTAAGTCTAGCCCTTAACCTCATTTCTTTAGCTAACAACCACACCATTTTTCAGCTTCACTTTAAGGCAAACCTTTACTTAGTTATTTGAGCCTATTCCATCACACATTTGTCCCAATGCATCATGTATGTGTTCTCTCTTCTACATCCCTTGTCCTATGAGTACAACATTTGACAGATGCTTATTCCTTCCTCCTGGCAACAGGCTCTTTCCGTGTTTCCAATATGTTCCATCTCAGGTTCCCTTCTTGTCTTCACCGCACTGTGGTTTCTAAGTATCTATGGATGTACTATTCATATGTCCTTCTGGGCTCTTCTTTTGAATACAATTGGGGGTCAAAGATGAGTCAGCCAAGATTTAAAGACTAATTTATGGCCTTCCCACCCATTCTTTCCTCAAACACATATCTTGATTCACTTTTTAATCTTTGTATGTGTGGCAGTAAGACAAAAAAAATGGCCCCCAAAAGGAAAGGCACTATTAGGAGGTGTGGCCTTATTGGAGTAGATGTGGTCTTATTGGAGGAAGTGTATAACTGTGGAGGTGAACTTTGAGGCCTCGTATATGCTCAAGCCATGCTTATTGAGATAATCTACTTCCTGTTGCCAAAATATAACAGCTCCTTCTCCAGAACCATGTCTGACTACACTCCACCATGCTCCCCACCATGATGATAATGAGATAAACTACTGAAAATGGAAGCCACCCAAATGAATGTTTTTCTTTTATAAGAGTTGCTGTGGTCATGGTGTCATGCAATAGAAACCCCAGCTAAAACAGTGTGCGTCACAGTACCTATGGTGCTCACACGTATTACTTGAGTATTAGAGAGATAATGCAAGTGCCATCAGACCTGATGTCTCCCCTCTTTTGTGTACTGTTTGACTCCATCATGTAGAAACTGCTCTGTAATTAGTGATTGAATTAGGGAGTGAACAAATTGCATTTTAAAGTGAAAATGTAAATGGTCTATAACAGTTAAAAAGAACTCAGAATTTCATTTTCTAAGAACAGGGTCTATGTAACTGGCTGGACTGGAACTCACTATGTAGACCACACTGACCTGGAGCTCACAGAGAGCGAGACACTTGTTTCTGCCACACCTTTGGGTGTGGGCAATACCACACCCAAACTCATAATTTAAAACTCTGAGAACTGCAAGACACACTTGATTTCAAAAATTTACAAAAGAATTTCAGTAACATTCTCATTTAATTTTCCATTCTTTTCATCAATATAATTTTTTCTCCCTAATCTATATAGTAAGAGATGCCAAAAAGCCTCACTACTCTGTTTCTAGAGAAGTGCATGATACCTGTTTCCCTAGGAACAAGTTTTGAAGTTGAGGGGACCTGCACCTACCTGTACCCTGAATCCTATGCTGGAGACCACTTTTGTACTATATCAAGCTCACATAGCATTAATTTTCCAAGAATGTTACCTTTATAATTACCATTTAATTCTTCCCTTGGGTGAACCCAGGAGTTAGCAAAGTTCTTAAACTTACATTTTTGAGTAAATTAAATAAAAGTATCAAATTACAGGCATTGGAGCATAGCTTAATTTCTATGAGCCATTGCAAGATGCTGAAATTGGATTTAATTATTCTACACAGCGGACATTAAACATTTATGACATAAATGGCCTACAATTTAATTAGATAGCTAGTCGAGTATTCATAAGGTACTTTGTCTCAAGAATGACTAATAGGTAGTAGCAAGAGCTGAAAAGATGTGCCTTCTTAGGATGCTGGAGGAGTGCTTTTTGTTGTGCTTGTTCAGGCATGAATCACAGGTAGCAATAAGAAGTAGCTGAGTGGTAGCCCAGTCACATGCATCTCATACCTCAGCTTGTTACACTGTGCATACAGAATTACTTCTTTCAGTGGGTAGAAATGAATCACACGCAATGTATTTGACTATAGTCACTAAGGTTCCTGAGCTTGGTATAGACACTGAATCTGAAGGAAGTCAGATTTGCCACAGGAAATTACTAATTGAGTCTGAAATGATTTGGTTGGCTCTGCCTTCCTTTTCGAGTTTCATTTTAGTTGTCCTTTGAGAAGATGGGTGTGGATGTCTCCAGTCAATGTATTCGAAGCTAGCAAGTCCTAGGACATTGGACTTGTGTGACCACCTCATGGAAAGCTAGCTCCTTGGTGGCTTGTATCCACACAGAGAGAGACTATACCACGGAAGAAAGGCCCAAAAGAAAGTGAAGAGTTTTCAAAAATTAGGAAGCAATGAGGCATTAGTAGGTTGACTGTGTAGAAGTATTGCAAAATCTGTATTATATACGAACTTGGAAGAAAAAGTCATCGAGTCCGTTATTAAAATCTTATAGATGTAAAAGCGATGCCGACTGGACATGCCTTATTTAGAAGATGATTGATGCCGTCTGGC
The DNA here is from genome assembly GCF_017639785.1 of Mesocricetus auratus. Lineage (NCBI taxonomy): Eukaryota > Metazoa > Chordata > Mammalia > Rodentia > Cricetidae > Mesocricetus > Mesocricetus auratus. The sequence continues at coordinate 63,940,096 of NW_024429195.1, forward strand.
TAGAGTCAACCCACGCACTGACTTTGCAGAATATGTATGGGAGGGGGAGATCCTAAGGTGGTGCTTGACTCTGAACTGTGCATGGGAGAAGTTCTGCTACCCCACACTCCTTGGAGCGCCGTGAGTGTAGACGCACCAGCTACATTTGTTTATTTTACAAGTGTAGCAGGTGTGATACTTTGGCAAGTGCAGTGGCTTGAAGTGAAGCACAGCTTTGCCTCGGTTGGTGTGTCCTGGTGGGATATTTTCTGAAATGATGTGTAAAGACCTTGCGTCACTATTTTTCCAGCACGGATCAACAAAGCCCCGGCTCTAGAAACATGCAAATACAATACCGTATACCAGGCAGTGTTCACATTTTATTTTATCCCCAGGAGGATTTACAGTTTGGGGAGGAATTGCTTTCCTCGGGTTTGTTTATGTTTAATCTGGTCATTGTTACTTAGAGCATGAGAAATACTTTCCATTTGTTGTATGCATAAAGGCTGGGGTTAGCTTGCTTAGGAGACAGTGTTTCTTAATGTTTGTTCTGTGAGTAGACATGTTGCCTTCTCATGTCATGTTGAAACGTGACTGTTCTGACTGAATCTCACCCCTAATTATGCCTGTGTGTTCATATAATAGTCCGTGTCTGCTCTGTAACAGGGGGAACAAAGTTATGCTGCCTACCTGTTATGAACTAAATATGTATTTTTCCAGATATGCTGAAATCCTAATCCTGGTGTGATTGGAGATGGAGCCTCTAAGAGAATTGATAAGGGTTGACTCATTAGCCCTTGAGAGTAGGACTCTTACACTGCAAATAAAGCCGTTCTAAAATAGATGTGAGGAATCTCCCCGCATCTCCTCTGTGTATACATACCAAGGGAGGCCATGGGATGGCATATCCGGGAGGGAAACACCAGCAATCTGAGGTTTAGTGAAGCTTCAGGGTATGTGAGCCTAACCTTTTCAATCTGTTATTTTGAAGTCACTGGCATGCTCATATTTCTAAGCAGTGAATATTTACACTAAGTCTTATTCAAATCTGTCATTTCTGCAACACAGAAACCATCATCTCTCCACTAGTTCCCATAATACCAGTGTGTTGAAAACATAAAGTAAGTTAGAGAAGTGATCTTTTTAATTTCAAATAATTTCCTAGATTTGATTGCTCTGTCATCTGTTGAATCCTCACTCTAGCATTCCTTTGATTATGTCAGTAAGATGTGTCTAAACCATATGATAAACATACATGCCCACAAGCATGCAAACATCTGATTGTCTTATATATGTAAAGATGATCGATTTACATACAAAAGGGCCAGGAAAGTGAGATTCTTCTCCTGCCATCCATAATAACTAAGTTCTTAAAAAATTTAGATGTAAATACCAACTTCCAACATATTTATGAAACATGATTTAATAACTTTCTAGTGAGTTGTTCCAACTTATCAGAATGAACAGTCATTTTATCACATGTATTCGAGTTCATGCTTTATTTTATATATACAAATTTAGACAACCTGGACAATGGAGTTAATACTGTGTAGTATGACCATTACTAAGAATGTATGTACATGCTCTTCCTTGCTCTTCATCCTCAAACTATTGAATATAATGTGCAGACGATTATATTGTGTAACCCAATAGGCAAAGAAAAGAATTCAAAGAGAATTTTGTGGGACCTATCTAGGTAAATGAGGGCAGATAGAGCTTGGTTTTTTTGTTTGTTTGTTTGTTCTTGACACCCAGTTGATGCTTGTCTGCAATGATTATTTTCTAAATTTCTTATTTTCTTTTTCTTTTTATTCCTTCTCCCATCTGCATGACAAGCAAAAGTTTGGTAGTTTTGTTTCATGTGATGAGCATTTTCTTGCTGTAAATCAAAATAAACAGTGCATTCATTGCATTTTGCAAATGCTGCAAGTGCCGTGGCCTGTGGAAAACATCCCTATGAAACTAAGGACATTAGGAAATGCAACTCCGAAGTAGCATTTTTTTCCAGTGGCAAGTAATTTCTGAGGTCAGGTTCTTAATTTAAGGGAAACACTTTTGAGTCTGAGAGATAACCACTACCTTAGAGATGATTCCATTACAGTGACTGCTCACTCCCCCCTACACCACGCATGCTGACATTTTGACTGCCCTCAGAATGAATAGCATGCCACATTGTGGCAATCACACCGGTCATAAAAGTTAAATGAACATTCCTGTTCTGCCCTGTGGGATGGGGCAGATGTAGGTAGCACGGATTGAGTACACAGGGTAAAATGTGTCACCGACAGATTGAAACTACTCCCTTAATACAGTGTTGTGTCTTCTTTGTAACCATATCTGTTTTGTTTTATTCAAAACCTAGTTCATAATACAGAAACTACATTGAAACTGAGAATCAAAATGAATCATTTATATAATCTGTCAGGCTCTGCCTTGCCCTTGCTGGGTTCAGTGCTGTTTGTCCTTGCATTGATGCTTTATTCAAAATTTGACTTCAGAGAATTATTCTCTCCGAATGGAGAGCGCTGTGTTGCTGATGGTTTTATTTCCACCATGCTGTCTTGTGAAGAGCCTTCCGTACATTGTATTCATGTTGCATTTTTAGTACACACTTTCCCCTGATGTTGGTTTGGTCACAGAAGGGTTAACATCATAGCTGTCACCATTGTCAGCTTAATCTCCCAATTAATTGAAATCCAGACTCCTATATATGAGGATTACTGTCCAGCTTCGGCTCTGCTCTTAGCAGTCTGCCAAAAATGCTTTTACAAAATAAAAGGAGACAAGAAGGATTTTGATGCCATCCATTAATTGCAAAAAGTCATGTACAAGTTCATTTGGAATGTAGAAGGTCTTGCAGCAGCCAAATTGTGCGTCACGTCTCATAGTCTTGTACCCAGAAATAAAAGCTTTCACCCCGCTTCCCTGACAGCTCTTACTGTGCTCCATTTAGACACATCTTCTCTTACCTTCCAAGGGATGCATTTGTCATCATGAGCAGGACAGAAAACTGAGGATAGTAAGTCCTTCTGGTGTGGTCCCTGTTAGCACTTACTTTAATGCATGGGTGGCAATTTTATCTACGTCCTAAATTTGAGGGACAGCATTGAGATAATATAGATTTACCTCCTACTCACTTGTGGTAAGTACCAGAGTGTGCTAAAAATGAACTAATTCCACGTCTGTATTAAAATAAAAACTTTTGTCTGCCACTTAGCTAGTGTCTAGCAGAGAACTTGACATATGGGGGCCCAATAAATGCATGCCAAATTACTGGTAGAGAATTGACCATTGCTCAGCCAGTTTCTTCTGCTTGACCATACGGAATCTCTGCAAGCATCCATGGAGTGTTTCATTCTTATTCCAGTCTCTGCCTCCCGCAGTATAAAGACAATTGAAATAAACTCAATGAGTTTTTCACCCTTCAGTGAAGAAGACAGACATGTATAACAAGCCGCTATAATTCATTGTGGTAATGTTGCGCAGTTAATGTATGCGGGCAGTATGATGGGAACCCTGAAAGTAAGCAGTGAATAGAGATTGCTGTCTTCTCTGGCTTGGTTTTGTTTATTTTAACGAGCAGTTTGTCTGGGAGAAAGGAAAAAGGCCCTTGTCAGAGGAGTCCTCTATGAGGGGAGCAAAGAGCACATAACAGAAACAGAAGTCCACGTAGCCCAGAAAGAAAGCACAGAGAGCATTCGTCTTGAATGCTGGATTTTAAAAGACTGCACAGAACCAGGGCTTCTGGTTTTGAATTCTTTCTTATAGATACAACGTGAAACCTCTGAAACACCGCTTTTTATTAGAAATATGACTGTGTAAGTGGGACACATACTGGAGTAGATAGGAAACTGAAGGGGGAGAAGACACGAACGAGGCTGGTGGAGTTTTAGGAATGGGACAAGATGCCAGCAGAGATGTAAGCACTTTGAAGAGAGGGGGAAATTGGAAGATTATTGATCATCCTAACCATAAATTATTTTTGGGTTGTTATTTTTTCATGGATATGAAAGGGAAGCCATAGAGCAAGGCACCTGGACAAAGGTCATAAATAAAGTTTATTCTGTGTCCTGACTGGATAGTCAATGCCATTGACTATCTCCCTCTATTGTGACCTGGGATTTTACCTGATTACTGTGAGATATTTGAGGGTGTGTCTCTCTGCCCAAAGTCCATCATATGGCTCCCAATATTTGTACGATCGCTCACTCCCCCTACACACACACACACACACAAAAGGTGAGCCTGTTTCAAGGAGTCTCCATTTTGTTTATGACAGATTTTTTTTTACTTTTCAAAAAAATTATTTTTGAGACAAGATCTCATTCTGTAGCTAAGACTAACTTAAAATTTATTTTCCTCATCTTGGCAAATGCTGTGTATACAGACTTCAGCCACCACTGTGACTCCTGACCATAAAGGTCCATTGAGAAACACTGATAGGATGTGATACTATACAGCTATAATGTCAGTACTCGGAGACAGAAGTAAGAGAAATGCAATTTTAGGGCCATCCATGCCTATATGAGTGCCAAGACAGCTGGATCCTGAAAAACACTGTCTCAAAAAAAAGAGGGGGGGGGGGAGAGAGAGAGACAGACAGACAGACAGAGAGAGACAGAGACAAAGACAGAGAGAGAGAAGAAAAAAAATGAGAGTATCTTATTTCTATATGACTTTTCCCAAGTTACATAGTATTATTTCTCCCTCCCCATATTCCCTCCCTCCCTCTGCTTTTTTCTCCCCCACCCACCCAATTTATCCCTTCTTCTTCCATGATTTCATGTAACTGCATGCCCTTGCTTTCTGTCTCCACTCCGCTCCAAAGCTCTTTACTAATTTCTTGGCCACCACTGGATATTGCAAATGAAACATATATATATATATATATATGTGAACACTCAAATCTATCATCCTCAAATGAGAGAAAACACATAGTGTTTGTCTTTCTGGTCTAGGTTCCCTCACTGGGAATGACTCCAGCTTCATCCATTTATCTGCAAATTTGTCTTAAATAGCTCAATAGTAAATTTCTATCTGGGGAAATATAGTACATTTTTGTTGGCCATTCATTGTTTGATGGACATCTGGGCTATTTCCATTCATGGCTATTGTAATAGAGCAGAAATGAACATGGATAACAAAATATCTCTGTAGCAGGATAGAGTGTCCTTTGGGCATATGACGAAAGATGGTTCTGTCTGAATCATATGGTGTAATCATTTCTAGGTTTTTGAAGAACTGCCACACTAGTTTCCATAGTGGATGCAGCAGATCGCTCTCCTCCTCACAGCTATGAATAAGCCTTCCCTTTGCATATTTGTCATCATTCGTTTTGTTTGTGTCTTTTGTCTTGTTTTTGTTTTTTATCTTAGCCATTCTGACCAGGGTAAGACAAAATCTCTAAGTAGTTTTAATCTGCATTTCCTTGATGGCTAAGGATATTGAACTTAAAAAAATGTGTTTCTTAACCATTTATATTTCACCTTTTGAGAATCCTTTAGTTTGGTTGGTTGTTTTCCTGACCTTTAGGATTCTTTTTGTTCTTTGTAGATTCTAGAATGAACCTTTGAGAATCCTTTAATTTGGTTGTTTGTTTTCTTGACTTTTAGGATTCTTTTTGTTCTTTGTAGATTCTAGAATGAACCTTCTGTTAGATGTATAGCTGGCAAAGATTGTGTAGGCTGTATCTTCAGTTGAATGATATTGTCCTTTGTACTGAAGCTCTTTAGTATTGTAAGGTGCCATTTGCTAATTGTTGTTCATAATGCCCACAGTATTGAGGCCCTGTTCAGAAAATTCTTTCTGTACCAAATTCAACCATATTCCTACTTTCTCTTCTATCAGATTCAGGACATTTGCTCTTTTTGTTTTGTTTTGTTTTTTGACCCAAGGTCTCTCTGTGTAACATCCCTGGATGTCCTAGAACTCACTTTGTAGACCAGGCTGGCCTTGAACTCCCAGAGACCCTGCCCCTGCCTCCTGAGTGCTGAGATTAAAGAGGTGTGCCACCACTGCCTGGCTGGTATTAGATCTTATGTGAGGTCCCTGATGCATTTGAAGTTGTGCTTTGTGCAGTATGAGGTGAAGATTCAGTTTTATTATTCTACATATAACTATCCAGTTTGACAAGCACCATTTGTTAAAGATGCTGTCTTATTATCAATGTGTGTTGATGTGCTTTTTACCTGTCAATAATGGCCCTACCAGATACCAAAAAGCCAAATGCCAGGAATTCAGTACCTCTTTTGGAATTACTGTCAGTGAGGTACCATAGACCCTGAAACATGATAGGATATTGCCAAAGCTGTTGGTTACCTCTGAAAACTTGGCAAAGACTCCTTTGCTGAATATGCTTCATACTTGGTTTATAAATGGAGAAATCATGGAGAGCTCAAGCTGGTACTTGCTTGGGAGCTTCATCCGTACTGACTGAGTTCATAGTCTGGAATGTCCTGTATATACTACTGAGAAGAAAAATAATCATCAGTCTTACCAAGATGTGAACTCTAAGAACTACAATAACAACTGGTCTGAAAAGGTACGCCCATTTGCACAATAGTGGCATGAACATCATGGGAGTGACCAACCACTTTCTTACTGGATTGAAAGCCTAATCCACAAGATGAAACACATACCTGAACCATATCTAGACATTCCATAGGCCCTACAGTAGAATCTGCTACTATTGTGCTAAATGCACATATTATTAAATAAACTCCTAGTTACTTATTATACCCATAAAATTCTTCAACCCTTCATTAGAAAAACTATTTAGAATAGATGGTGATTACTACAAATACCAACAAAGGGTCAAGGTACAAAGAATGAGAGACTATGGAATGCTTATCATTAATGACACATCTGTGTCACACCTCTTCATTCCAAGACTCAGGGTTAATTGCAGAATAGGGGACACAAAGACTATAAAAATCTAGAGATGCGTGACTACAAAGAAATATTGTTTTCCAGATATATTAGTGCAGTTACACATGTGGCCTCATAACAGTTGTGATAGCATGCACGAGTCCTGTACAAATTGAAGCATTTTTTAAATGCTTAAGGCTTGACTCATCTTTTGTTCTACCACTCATTATTTGTTCAGTTAGCTATTATTTTTCCATCAAAATAACTATGATAGAGAAGAAAAAATAATTATGGCTTACACAAGATGGAAAAAAGGAAAAAAGATGTAAGTGGAAGTGTTTCCCTTGTATTTTTTTATTGTTTGTTTTGGGTTTTTTTGCTAGTAGTTGCTAGCATGGAATCCAAAGCCTGATATAGTCTAGGCAAACACTCTACTATTGACTTATACCACCAACCTCTAAGGGTAAAGACTTAAGAGTGATATTAAGGTCAGGTTACCAAAATTTAACAATTGAATGTGATATGCTTGTGTACACAGTAGCATGGAACCAAGGGTGGTGTATCTAGGATTCTGGTTTTATATTAGACCATTAAGCACACCACTTAGGCAAAACAGAATGATCAATATCTCCTAGCCTGAGGAATCTAGTATATCGGGTATTATTTCAGTCCACATTAAGCTTTTCAGCAAAACCTATATTAAAATCATCTGCAATTATTTATTAAATGTCTGCTAAATATGCATAAAAGATTATACAAGAATTCTCTGTCCTGTGTGTTGCTTAATGTTTATTCCAATAATGTTTAAGCATCATGGTACAGTCATTTCTCTTGTTGATTTGGTTGACTAAGCAATCTCAGCCAAATGCATTTGAATGGCACCATTGTGTTATTTATAAGGTATTTGAAAAAGGAGAAAGGAGCAAAAATCCATTAAAAACTTTTAGTATGTGAATTTGTTTGTTTTCAGATTACATTCAGAAGGAAAGATGAAGGCAGGTATCTTGGAAACATTCCTTCAATGCATAGTATATGGGTTAGGAAGAGGAGGTCATGCTGATGCCAGCTCCTTCAAATGCTGTCTCATTCACACAATAGTAATTATACATTGCTATAGTTTTAGCAACATGAGCAGATTCTTTGGAAATGAATCAATGAACCAAATTGGAAATAAAACCATTTAATAGCTGGAAATGTTGGGCACTCCACTCTTTCCATCCTCCTGTAGTTTATCCTGTGAGGGAGGAGTTACCCTCAGGGTGTAATGGAATATATATTGTGAAGTAGAAATATTAAACTACACAAATTTAGGGATGTCCTATGATATTTATTGAAAGAGAAATCACTTACGTGATCACACACTGCTCTCCAGGTCGAAACTGAAACCCAAAGAGAGAGCATCCCCTCCCCCTAACTCTATTTACCACCGTATGTTCTACATACCTGTGAACACACCCACATGGGAGTGGTCAGCTCTTACAGATACACAAAAACAATCCCTACAATTCCCATTTTAGTCTAAAGAAAAGATTTAAACTTGATACAAAGCTCAAACATGCAACAATACTGCCTAGCCATTTCCTTCCTGTGGACCCTCCAAGGCCTCTCCAATCTTGTGCATCTTATGTCACCAGTACTCTTCCTTCAGAAGTCACTTTCCAACATTATGAGACATGCTAATGATAGGAAAAAAATTACCTCATGCTCCCAAATACTCTTTGAGTTGGACCTTTGGGCTATAGTCAGACCTCCATAATCTTTGTGTCTTAGCTCTGTCCTACCCCAGCAGATGTCCATCATTTTAATTTCCTTCTCCAACATTAGAGAATCAAAGACCACAGTAAACTACCAAGACACAACTCTCTAGAGACTTGAGAAAGACGTCATATGCAGCCTCCACATGGCTGCCAGTCATCCCATTTGATGGAAAGCATCTGCCTGCTTCAAGGAAATATTCCCAAGGTCTGGTCTTCTATTATAGCCTGTGAAGAAGGAGGTGGCCTCATTTGTTGTATTAAGCCGGGAGCCCTGTGTTAAACAGGGTTGTAAGCTGCTGCCTGCCATGGTTAACACGCTGAAAAACCCATCGGCTGTGTTCAATAAAGACCATGTGTGTGAGGGAAGACATTGGCACTCGTGGTTGTATCTCATCCCAAAGCCATGAGTTGTAGCTGGCAGAGAGCAAAGCCACCAGTATGCAATAAGATGGACTGCCACTCGAAATTCTTGCGTTCACTTCCATAACCAAAGAGGCTTGCAGGCTGTTTAGACGCCTGTCACACTCTGTTTCTATACCCTCCTTCTGCCTCTAGCTAGCATTTGAGCATTTTCAGCTCCGTTAATAAAATTTCATTTGAACATTTACTGTCTTAAATAGTTACACAAGTAATTATTTACTTAGCACAAGTAAAAGGAGAATTCTGCTTTACAATGGGATAGATACATGATCTGACAGACTTTGTTCTTAAAGGATAGACCTCTTCTAAATGATTTCTTTGTAAAGGTTGTAAAATGATAGCATCTTTGATCCAGGAGTGACCTTGACGACGGTGCTCCTAGTGCATGTTCATGGGACAAAAGAACCTGAGGATCTAGTTAAAATTCACATTCTGACTCTATACGTGGGGCCAGCAATTCTCATTGTCTGTCCAGCATTGAAGTGCTGCCCAGGCTACTCTCGAACTCATTTGCATGACCAGAAGACCAGAAGTTCTTCAGGACAGTTGACATGCATTAAGCCAAACAGCCACCACACAGGAGGGAGACACATGACAGGCTTGGAAAAATAAACCACTTGTCTTTGGAGCATTATATGCTTTTAGCAAACACTTAAGATTATTTATGTCCAAATCATAGTTGACACTTTCAAAGTAGTTACTTAGGTGCCAATGTCCATTATTTCAGTCATGTTTTACCATTTACTCTGGTAAGTTATAGGATGTAGCATGCAGTATATTACATAGGTTTTTGAATTTCTAAAGTAATTTCCCTATTAAAATAGGTATGTATATCCATTATAAAATGTTAAGATTATAACTAAATATGTGACCTCTTAAGCTATGGGTGTCCCTAAGTATGTGCATATCTCATTTACAGATCATTTTGCTCTTTAGGGAAAGTAACAAATATAAATGACTTTCCTTGACCTCCCATAACACATTAACTTCATGATATAGATTTATGACTATTTTTGTTTCATGAATAACATGCTAGGATATGAAATACCAAGTTCCAAAAGCACCACTGTAATTAGCATTCATAAATCATTCATCAAACAGATTTAGCTTCCTTATTATGTTTTCTTAGAATAATATTAAATACTAATATTTACTCGTCAACTTATGGTAGGAAGATAATTTCTAAAGACAGAAAACCCCTGGGCTGTAGTTTAGAAACAATAATACCATATATATGTGTAGCTTGGATAGGGTACATCCCAAAAGTTTGTCATTTCTATCTCATAGAAGAACCACCTCAAAAAGACTAGGAAGTTAATACAGACACAAGCAATCCGGAAACCCTGGTACGTTTTGTTTAGGGACACTCAAAAAGAGATTTGGGGTTGCATTTCTAAAGGGATAAGGCAAAGTGGGCAAAGAAGGAAAAAAAAAGCATTGTGATTTTATTCTCATGTAATCTAATAAGTGGATACAATGAATATTTCTGTCATCACCCTTGGACAAGAATTGAGGTCCCAAGAATATACCCAGCCTGTCCAGATATGCATTTCTGTATGGTAGAGCTGGCATGTGAACAAGGATATCTGAATCCATAATCTCTGAGTGTTTTGTATAATCTCCCTGTATTGCCATTTGAGGCATACACACTAGAGGTAGAGACATATTGCTAAGACTAGAGTCTAGGAAATAAGGATGGTCCCACAGCCATCTGGTTTCTTTCGGCCCAGTTCCTGGGCTGCTTCTACTTCTACTTAACAAGAAATGGCCTCCAACAGTGATTCTCCCACACTATTTTAGCATCTCTAGTATTTTGGACTGTAAATACATGCATACTAAAGTTCAGTAGCTGTTTATTGATAGTCATGTGAAGCACTGTGAGGAAACATAATTCAGAGATGTGTTCAGGCATCGAGGAGCTTGAGATAATAATGGTGGTGTGATAGCAGAACTCCTTTTGAAGATGAAGTAGGTGGGGTTATTTTGGTTTCCAGTGTAGAGCTTTATGCTGCCATGTAATTTAGAGCTGGGTGTGCTTCGAATTGGTTTTAAAATTAGAGACTGACCATCTGTATTTTTCTTCACAAGTATGAAGTCATCCTAGCCAAAAGATTGGTGAAAGCTAGGCATAGCTTATATTTGTGATATTATTTTTGGACAGAAAAAAGAATGTAGAGAAGCTTGAAAGTAATGGCTAGTAGTTTAGAATTAAGAAGAATTTTATATGTACACAGAGACATTATTTAGCCGGTAGAGTCAAAATTATGAAAATTGCCAAGAAGCGTATGATAGAGTAGGGAAAATGACCATGACGTTTGTAGAGCATCTACTTTGTGACTATATTATCCCTTATGGATCTTTTTACTGTTTTCATGTATTTCTAACAACATTCAAAAATTGGGGTACAAGGACATTAGCCCATTTCACCAATATCACAATGGTTAAACAAGAACTCAAACCCAGCTCTCTTCCAACTGAAATCTGATCATGTTTTTCTCCCTTTGTTTGCTGTTAGCTATTCCACTCTCCCCAGCATTGATTTGATTCACAAATAATTTTTTTCACAGTAAACAGTAGGGTCAAATGAATTCAGTTAAAAAATGCATGCATTGTAAAAATACTAAATCATGAAATGATTGGGAATTATCTTTGGCTTTTGCAGAGTGAAGGACAATTAATGGCTGATACTATCTTCAGAATGAAAGCACAATCATACCATATAAATGTTGTTTATTTGATATTTGAAATATGCATTAATATAGCTACCAAAAACTTTGCTTTCTGTTAGCAAGAACCTCTTAAGGACACAAATAGGTCAATAGTCCCAGTATTTGTAGATAGCAAACAAAATTTTTTCCATCACTGTATACTTTCATCAGCAAATGTCTGAGAATTTGGATGGACACACACACACACACACACACACACACACACACACACACAAATCCTTGCAGTAAACTGTGACTACCATAAACTTTAATTTTTTAAATTCTTACCAATTTTTTACATGATATAGTTTTATATTTCACTTGCCATGGTATAACCATTACTTAAAGTGTTTTTCTTCTTCTTCCTTAAGTACTTTTCAACAAGTTATAAAAAATGGATGTTTTTTAAATTTACAGTTTCTTATACTTGGTATTATTTATTTTGATACATTTATATCAACGTTTATCACTAGAAAACTCAAACAATTTAAAATTTTTAAATGTAAGGTCCTCGTCTTGGGAAATATTTTAGTTTAGGTTTGGGAAAGATGTTAAATTGAAATTTAATTTTTTTCAGGGCTTTAACTCTGAAAATATCAGTAAATCTCATAGCTTAATGTTTATACATAGAAAGCCTAAAATATAGCCAAGAAGAGACAAGACAGCATGGATGTAGAGTTTTCACTTTTCACTCAAGTTTCTATGTCTCATCTTTGAGGTATATTTTTAGTTGGTTTGCTTTGCTTCTGTGTTGAGTTACTGGGGCTTGAACCCAGAATATCAAGCATGCCAGGCAAGCACTCTATTACTAACCTGTATTTGAGGATTCTTCAGAAGACCAATTCTATCTGAAATTGCATTTATTTAAATTTGTTTGTTTCATGCTGCCCTATAGCTCTCACGATGTAGCCAAGGTGTGATGTATTTTGTTTGTGCTTTAAGAGATCAGAGAGCCGGGCGGTGGTGGCACACGCCTTTAATCCCAGCACTTGGGAGACAGTGGCAGGTGGATCTCTGCGAGTTCGAGGCTGGGCTGGACCGACAGCCTCCAATACAATACAGAGAAACCCTGTCTCATAAAAACCAAAAAAAAAAAAAAAAAAAGAGGGAGAGAGAGATCAGAGAAACAGAGCAGCCAGCCACTAGTTCTTAACTTTCCTGAATCCTCAGGTAAAAGGGGAGATCCTGTACCTCGGAATCCCCAAGTTGAATGCATGATCCTGTCTCTAGGAATCCTCAGACTGAATGCAGCGAGCTCCCTGTCTCCTCCCGCCTTATATTCCTCTCTCTGCCCAGCCATAGCATTCCTGTGTCCACCTCCCTGGTGCTGGGATTAAAGGCGTGGAACTCCTAAATACTGGGATTAAAGGTGTGACCCACCACTGCCTGTCTCTGTTTCTCTTTCAGACTGGATTGATCTCGTGTAGTCCAGGGTGGCCTTGAACTCACAGAGACCCACCTGCCTCTGCCTCCCCAGTAGTAGAATTAAAGGTATATACCACCACTGCCTGGCCTTTATGGCTAACTTATTGGCTAACTCCACACTCTGACCTTTAGGCAAGCTTTATTTGTTAAAGTACAAACAAAATATCACCATACCAAGGATGACCGTCAACTCTTGAGAGGACTAAGGGGATATACCCTCATGACCTGATAACATTGAAAGTCTTTTTGTTTTTTGTTTTGTTTTGTTTTGTTTTGCCATTCAAGAAAAAAGATACATTTCCTAACTGCCTGCCCTACATAAAGTATAAAGTGCATAGCAGCTTTTTGAAGATGTATATTCTTCCTGTCTGTATTTGTGTAAGGAGGAAAATTGCTTTCATCAGATGCCTCGAGACATGGATGAGGGCCTTTGTCTTCCCTGAAGGAGATCTTGAAATGGCCTCTTTATCTCTCACCACCTCTCTCTTTGTTACAGTATCCCGCTGCCCTCATGAACCTAGGAGCCATTCTCCATCTCAATGGCCGGCTCCAGAAGGCTGAGGCCAACTACTTGAGGGCTCTGCAACTCAAGCCAGATGATGCCATCACACAGTCCAATCTCCGCAAGCTGTGGAACATCATGGAAAAGCAAGGCTTGAAGACCTCCAAGACCTGACCCACGAGGACTAACCTTCTCCTATGCTCGTCAAAGCTGGCTTCGTTAACAGACTGAACTTCCCAGCAGTGCTGTGATAAAGGTTCAAGCAGACTTCAAGCCCAGGACAGAGGTCGTCATGGTTACTGCCATTGCTGGGAGAATCAATCCACTTTGCTATGGGCACAGCCCTTAACACCAAAAAGGGGAACATTGAAAACCTCCTGGAGGGTGTAATTGTTACCCAAAGACTATAAAGGAGAGCACTTAACAGGGAGGGGGAATTCACTGTTGCAGAGGTTGCTCACTTTTGAAAGAGAACTTTGAAATTATATTGTTCTTTAAACACTGTGAGAGGAAGTCAGAGAGCCCATCCAGCCACAGTGCACTCTTAAGGTTAAGTGTGAACAGGGGGCGAGTAAAGCATAGTGTGAATCCCAGTGGGCCACCAGTTGTCCTTATGCTGCTGTCTTCCCTCTCTGGGACAGCCTGCTCATTGATTTCTGAAGGTTACAATTTCGGTTTTCACATTATGTCAGGATCTGTTCGAATCTGCAGTTGTCTCTTGACTCATTCACATAAACATTTTCTGGTTTGACTGTCCTAGGCTTCCTTCCCAGTGTTGAACATTTGTCTGTCGTGTCTCAGATAGAAGGTTGAGAGAAGAGCTAAACACTCATGCAGGTGGTATGCGAGAGCCTGGGGAGGCCTGGAGTATGTGTCAAAGGCATTTTCATTTTGATATTGTCAGTATTTTCTCCAAAACTGTTCAGTAGTTCTCATCGCATTCATTCCTTTGGAATTACCATTTACAGTGTCTATTACTGGCTAATACACATACTCACCGAGGTGAAACAAAAGGATGTTTTGAGTGTCCCAGTCCCAGTCCCTGGTAGTGACTATATAAGGCATAGTCCTTGGTGCTTCCTAGACAGTGGTTGTTATAATAAGTCAATGAAAGTTGAGTACACAAGAATTGTTGTCAATGATTTTGTGTTTTGGAAAGAGCTGGTGTAAAATGCCCATCAATTCCTAACAGATGCCTAAACAGCAATGCAGACAAATCCTTGAAGATTATCTTATTTTGTTCTTTCTGAAAGATATCAAAAGTAAATTATTTTAAGATGCCATAGAGGTAAGCATCAGCCTGCATTTATCTTTGTCTTCTGCCAAATGCTTTTCTCAGTTGAAAGGCATTTTTCAATAGGAAACCGAGCATTTTATTTCCTTACCTACTATTAGGTGTTTCAATGATCACTTTATAAGTTGAAAACGATAAAATGAAACAGAAAATTTTCTTTAACGTGTTTGGCTTGTACGTAAAATTTACTACTAAAAATTAAATTCCTGGAATACCAGTTCGTTAGCAACTTCTTTGTAGAGAAATTAACTATTATATACCCTACATATTTATTTATTTATTATCCAACATAGCAAAATAACAACAAAAAAGATTTGTTAAGCCAGTTTTTTGCAACTAAAAATTTGCTTTTTCTTCTTCCCTTTTATACTACATGTATATATACATATATGATCAGTGAGTCTATTAAAGGGAAGCTGGACATGCAAAAAATACTGTTTTTCCCTATATTACACATTGTGTCATGTATCTGAATACAGTGGATTAAGAATTTGAAGTAGTGGTCCTATGAAAGTAGTCTCTTTGTGAGAAGGACAAATGTAGTGAGAGTTTTTGATGAGATTAATGAGAAGGTCCTATGTAATGTGTATATTATTTTGTAAACATTTCACTCAAGGGCCAGAAGTTAAATTATAACTAAATCACTATGATGTCAGAATACTATTTAGCATTAACAACAGCAAACCCCTGGTCTACCAAAATAGTGAACTGAGGTATACATTTCATTTTCTAATGCATTGGCAATTAGGACAAAAGGAAGAAAAAAAGAATTTAATATAAGCTTATAAAGATAAATTCAATGTGTTTAACATTTATTTATTTAAATAGTTGTTGTGGCATTCTAGTCTTTACATTTTATGTCTTTATTGTTACTGTTTCTTTTTTCCAACACTTGGTTCCTTTAGTGTCACTGAATGAATGCACAGTAGCCACACTTCACATGACTCAGCTTCCAAGTGGTGTTAATAATTGGGCCTGCATCATAAAAATGCATGGATCATTAATACTTACATGTCCCTGACATGTTTCACTACAAGGCTGGACGTAGTAACTGACCAACTCGGGGAGGGGAGGGGTGGGACTGGGTTAGAACATGATCAAAATGACTCTGCTCAGGGATTTATGGGGGATCATTGCAGACAGTGCTAAAAACGTAGAGCACAAGACAAGTTTACTAAATTAAAATTTTATTTTTTGAAGAACTGTTATTTGTATAAATTATCAAGATTTGTAGGCTTTCCTTTTGTAGAAATAATTGTTTTATGTGCCAGAGAATTTCCATTTTGTTTTGAACAATAAAGCATTGATAACAAATACGTGGTGTATCCCTTCTTTAGAACTCTTCTGTAGCAACAGCACTGAAACTCTGGCAATCCTGTTTTGTTTTGTGTGAGACAAGTTCTCACACAGTTCCCACAGTTGATCTTAAACTTGAAGCATTTCTTTTCCCTCAACCTCCCAAGCGGCTTGCGCCACCATGCTTATCTTTTAAAGATTCATTTATATTATATTTTGTGTGCTTGTATGGGGCATTCTGGCCATGCGAGCACACGTGCCCTCGGTCTACAACACCTAGAGCTGTACTTAAAAGCATCTACATCACCTAGAGCTGTACTTAAAGGCATTAGCCACCCACGCAAATGCTGGGACCCAAACTCAGGTCCTCTGAAAGAGTAATAGGGCGTTGGTTACTTCCCTGTTGCTCTGATAAAACATTCTGACCAAGGCAACCTAAGGAAGAGAGGATTTATTTTGACTTCTGGTTCCACGGGGATAAATGCCATGGTGGTGAAGTGAGTGATGACAGGTAATGGGCTTAATGGCAAGAAGGGCAACATTGAGCGCTCGACTATTAAAACACAAACGAGAAGCAGAGAGGGAGAGCACCGGAAATGGCAAGATGCTTGGAAATTTCAATGGCTTCTCCAGTGATGTCATTCCCCTCAAAGCTGCGTCCCCTAGCCCTACCCAAAGAGCACCGTCAATTGTGGACTCAGTGTTCACATGTATAAGCCCGGGGAGGACATTCTCATCCAAACCAGCAATCTCTCAAGCCCCTACAATATTTATCATCAATTTTGAAATCTTAAGGTAATAGAAGCAAGGCTGGAAAGAGTAGAATTTAAGCATTGAGGATACATGTATAACCTGTAATCAGTAATTTCCAGTAATAATAACAAATTGTACTACCTTGCCTTCCGTGTTCAGAAGAGATGACAATATTTGTTTTCATTAATGAAGTATGTCCAAAAAGACAAATCAAGAACCATTTGAAACAGAATTCAGTCACCAGATCACTGTGTCAGTTAATCATTGGGTATATATAAAAAAAATTGCCGTAGTGAGAAGATGGACTCTCCAGTTGTCTTTTACAAAAGCATAACACTCTTCTGCTACGAAATGTAGATACAACACGCTCAAGTGTCAGTGATAAGGAGCTCTGAGGTTGCCAAGTGCCAACAAGCCGAGGATTGAGGATTCTGGCCTTGTTGAATGTGTTGTTCCACCTATGGCAGCATGGTTGCATGTGAACTATTTCCTGCAGTATAAGATAAATCTTGACTCAGAAGGAGTTGCTGCCTCCTGAGCATCCAGTGGGTATACGAGGCATTGCAGTTTTACAGACCAGGAAGCTGCATGAGAGGTGTCAGTCATCTCTCATCAATTAGCTTGCCCATAGTCACTACTCTCACAAGCAACAAGCCTGTCCCCAAGCTGTTCTGGGTTTCTATCTGTAATTTTCAGCACTCGGGCACTGTATCAAAATTGGTACTCAGATTTTCGAACTAGCTACTTCATCACCTTCCATCATGCCATCCTCACTGCAGATGATTGTGGAGATTAAAAGATGTAATGAAAGGACAGTGTCTTGGGAACGGGTTGTGAGAATTCAGTGATGAGTAACTGACACCACTTACTCTCCACCTTGGGAATAGGCAGCTTACAAGTTGAGTGGTGTAAGATCCCAAAACTAGTTAGTCGCTTCATCTGAATGGCTATAAAAACGCTGGATTGCTAAGAGGTCTTTCCTTAGTAAAGGACATAACTGCACAATTGACTTAAACCTAGATGTCGGTGTAGCCGTACTGCAACACTGCTGGAGGTACAGACCATGTCTTTCTCTCTGGCATTGTTTCTCCAGCCTAGCACATTATTGCCCAGTAGACCATAAATGAAAATTCTGTCTAATTACTTGTAAGCTACTTGATATTTTTAAAAGCTCACCTTGTAAAGAGTTCTAATATAGGCAATAAATGATTCTCCATTTTTATTTTACCAGAGTGATGACAGTTTTCACACAGTATATGTTTCCAGTGAAAAGAAAGGAAATACAGAAAGTCTTGATTATTCTTCCTAATGCAAGGGAAGGAATGGTTGCTATGGGTAGCTAATGTGTTAGAATAGTGGCAGCTCATTTGTATATACCTTTAGAATATGGTTTTTCACTTAAATACTATAGTGCTATAACAGTTCAGTAGTATAGAATTTGCATCCTACTGTTTAAAATTTAATGAAGGAAAATTTCTACCTAAAGAGGTTATGCCTGCATGGGCTATGATTCTTTAAGGAGAGAGACCTGAATTGCAAAGCAACTTGATAACTTACCCCTATTTTTGCAAGGCAAAAGAAAAGCATGTGTCCCGGGACTTTATCTTGCTTTGTCATTTTGGGTGGTCTTCCTGCAGAATGCAGACAAGGCCTTGAGCCAATTTTCATTCTGTCTGCCCCTCAATCCCTAGCAATCCCTGCCCCTGGCCTAGGGTTGCTAAAGGATTGAGCTGGATCCTACCCCACCTACTTCCCTGCCCCTAGGGCACTAGAGGGATTTCAGTTCCCTGTGAACTTCCTGAAATTCCCATAAAGCTTTACTTCTTGTTTTCTGAGACCTTTCTTCTCCCACTTCCTACAGTTGATTTCTGGCATCCCGTGTTATTTAATTTTCATTCCTAGAAAAGGGAGTATTTTTACAGAGCAGGGAAATCTTAAGTGAAAAAGCTACACACACACACACACACACACACACACACACACACCAGATAATGTGATAAGTTTGTTAGCACTGATCCCAAGCTAAGAAGGTAAGTAAAGACTTAAAATGCAGTCTAACAAAAGCTTCTCCGGATGGCTGAGATTATGGAAAATGGACATGCACTGGCCATACTTACATTTCTGATCCAGAGCTGGGAGACAGCACTGGAGCGATTCGCTTGCCCTATAATCCAGCACGTCTGCATGGCCACTGATGGAGACAGACTGCAGGACAAAGATGTGGATGAACTATGCAGCTGCAGCCGAAGCTGGAGCATTAAACCTGTGTAAGTCTAGAGCTGGCTATTGCTCTGACTAGGAATCCATTTGTCTCCTACCTCTGTTGCATTTGACAGGCATATCAGTTACTCAAGACAAAGCTGTCGGCTCCAGTTATGTAGACAGAATAGAGTTCCGTATTTCAAGTAATAGGTCAAGACTTTTGTAATAATTATCATGGTGTCCCATTCCCATCCTAGAACCCTCATGGTAACTAACTCCTCTGAGATGTGTCTCTTGGCAACTTTGAGCAGAATCTAGTGATCGGAATAAAAGCTTTTAAACATGCACGGGGAGAGAAACCAATGTTACTCAAAAAATTAAAAACTCAAAGCAACATAAAAGAATTAAAAATAACTTGTGTCATCTCTGGACACACCTCTCATGTAATGCAGTACAAAGACTGAAGGCTGGAACGGATACGAGAATACAGGAGTGGAGGATGTGTGTTGGGAGGAAGGGGATGCGCAAAATGGCTACTTTTGATTTTAACCCGGGTCATTTCCTTTTCCTGGTCTCATTTCACAATCAGTGACAACTCTCGCTCTAATTTTAGTTCTTTACAATCCCTATTACTAAATAAATAAAACTAATTGAAAAATCTTGGTATACTTCACTTACCTTATCCCTTTGTTTTCTTTCAAATGCATTGTGATACTCTGTGTATGGACATTTTGTTTTTCTTTGCTATAGATTACATTCTACTTTTCCTATTTTACACTAATAATGATTCACGAAAGTTCCCTAAAATTCAGTTTTTCAAAGTCCTGTGGTCTGCTGGAAAGATTAAGTTGGTGAAGCCCTAGTAAAGCAAGCATCAGCCCCTGCTTTTCATCCCCAGAACCTAATGGGCCTTTAACAATAACAACAGAAAAAGGTGGACTGTAGAGATTGTCCTCTGGCCTTCATTTCCATGCACGTACACTTGCATCCAAACACAGATGAACGCATGCACACAGAGAAAAGCTGTCCAATGCTGTCAAATACATTGATGCTACCTGCACCATTCTGTTAATTGTTCACTCTATGCTTTGGTAGGTTGTACAATATTTTATTGTATTCCATTAAGTTGCTCTCCCAATTACCATGATAATATTTATGAAATGCAATTTTACTTGCAAAGTCCTTCTCTTTCTTTAACTTAGATCCAGGAAGTTTATATTTATGTATTTAGTTAGTTAGTTTTATTTACTAGGGACAACTTTGTTCTAACTCCTTTTTAGTGAGCCGATTATTATTTGGGATGGTATTTGCTTATAAATTTTTGCCCAAGATGCAGTGACTATGAGTTAATCTGATAGGTTCTCATTAGCCCAAAGGATACTCTGAGAATTCAGCCGTATTCAGTCCAGGCAGTGTACAAATGAAGACATTATTGCTTAGAGCTGTTAGTTAACTAAGCTGTCACATTCACAATGGCTTCAGACAGCAGATAAAGTACTGAGATGCTTGCCACAGTCATGTGGAACCCGGGCCTCGCACAGTTGGTAGAAGATTTTGAAATAGAGCAGTGGTTCTCAACCTTTCTATTGCTGTGACCCTTTAATACAGTTCTTCATGTTGTGGTGATCCCCAACCATAAAATTATTTTTATTCCTACACCATAACTGCAATCTTGCTAGTGTTATGAATTATAACACAAATATCAGTGTCCTGATGATCTTAGTGACCCCTTAGGGGTTGCAACCCACACATTGAGAACCACTGAGCTAGAGGGAGACACAAAGTTTTAACTAAAGTCAGTTCTAGTCTGGCGAGATACATAAAATGTTTATTTTAGGATAAATTTATGAATAATATGTAACCAATAGAGCTGGTCTCAGTAAAGTGGAACACAGTTTTGGGGTAAATCAACCATTTATTAGTTGTCTTTTTCTTCTGACTGACTGGTGAGCCAAGGCTCAGTGGCTGCTGTAGACAGATTCAGTGTGCAACATTCTAGTAGCACAACCAACCTGGGCATGATTGATGATTTTTTTAAAAATCACCTTTTGCCATATTTTAGGCTGTTCTTTGTGAAATGAAAGATTTGAGGATCATGCACACTAGTTAGAGCTCCCTAGGTGCCAGACAAAAATGGCTGAATACAAGTAGTATGTCACTTTTTTATTGCAAAGTGATAATGAAAAATCCATTTGCTACAAGTCTTCATGGTCACTAGCTCATTTCCATCCTTTCCACTGACTGGCTTCCCTCTCTCCCTGCTGTGCACCCAACACTCATTATATGTCAAGGAAGTCTACAGCTGAACCCAGTTCCAAACATAAGTGTCTGAACCTTTGACACAGCAGCAGCGGAAACTGATGAAAAGAGACATAATTGGAAATGTGTTGATTAGCAGAGGCCTGGTGTAAGAGTAAAGCTTTTTGTCCTTAGATGAGCTAAATTCAGACAAGTCGAAAGGAGATGGAGAGCAGACACTTTGGATAATGCTAGGAACACCTTGGTGAATCTTCTTCAAGTCTTCTGTTCCTGGAACAACACTGTGGTGCTGTGATTCGGTGATCTGTGGTGTCCTGTCTTCCTCCTCCCCTCTCCCACCATCCTCTTCATCTTCATCCTCATTCCCCTTCATCATCCCACTTCTTCTTTGTTCTTATTCCATGTTAAAAGGGGGGGAAAGCAAAAAGAGGAGATGGGACAAACCTAAATTTCTAAGTCGTCTTCAGTAAAAGGATAATTTCTAAACTGTTTTTCAAGCCTCTTGGTTTTAAATTCAATTTGCTCTGGGAATATCAGCTAAATGATCAAACAACAGAGATTCTCTAACTCAGGAAGGAACACACAGAGACACTGATGAAATTGAAACCACAGGGACATTGCAAGATTACCTTCCTTCCCTTTTGAGCTTCGGTTTGTGGGTGGGACACTCACCACAACTTCATTCAGTGTGCTTCCTGGGATTTTAGGCTCTGGGGCCTCCATGGTTGTAAATCCAAGTGAGGGACTGTTAGTTTCCCCCTCTGACTCACAGAGAGACTTTTGTTTCACGTTTTTACTTCAGAGTGTTTTACACTGTTGAAATCTCCATCTCTTTTTCTATTTAATAGTTCTAAAACAATGTGACTGAGTATAGAGAGCCATGGTTACCCTCAGATTCTAGGTGAGGGCTCACAGGATCATAATGGATGCCTGGTTTGACGGAACTGCATTCTGGGAGAATCAGCGATTCTAACTGTAACGACTTCAGAACAAATCCAGGGCTGGTGCTGAGGGGCATGGACATGAGTGGTGTGTTCCAGGGTCTTGCCATTCCTTGCTTCCTCACCTTTGAAGTAAGGATATGACTGAAAAGTGTTTCCGTAGGAAAAACGTTCATCCTGAACTGGAAACCAATTCCAACTATATTTTTATGTGATGAAAAATGAAGGAGATGAGCATTACTTCAGTGTTGTATTTTTAGAGGTGAGTACACGAAAATAACGTTTTTCTCAACTACTTTGTTACTGTTTTTTTCACTGATCATAGCACAGATATGAAATCAGTTGCTTCCACTTATAATTCTGCCATTGTTGAGGCTTTCTTTCACAGTCATGAATTAGCTGAATTTGGCTTAATATTTTTGGTCAACCCATATTCAATAGGATTATGCAGCTGCTCAGTGTTTATGACTTCCATGCTCCAGTAACCTGTAGCTCTGAGGACCCAACTCTGCAATTCCCTCAAGATTTTCCTTTTTTTTTTTTAAGGCCAGAGGTTATTCTCTGATATTTCAAAGAATCATTTACACTGGAATTATTGTGTGCTTTTCATATTTGTGTGTCTATGTGTATGTACTTTGTGCATGTTATTTGTATGTATACACTGTTACACACGAGTGTGTATTGCATGGGCATGGAGGTGAGCAGTTAATAATACAGGGATGCCTTCCTATATAACTGACCATCTTATTGTTTGAGACATCGTCTATATAACTGACCATCTTATTGTTTGAGACATTGTCTCTTACTGAACCTGGAACTCACTGATCAGCTGGACTTTTTGGACAAAGAGCTTCAAGGATCCATCTGTCCTCCAATGCTAGGGTTCTAGACACACATCACAAAGTCAAACTGAATGTTACAACCTGAACTCAGGAACTCATGCTAACATAGCAAGCATACTACTAAGCAACTTCTCCAGCCACTGTATAGGGCTTGGAGTAGGTGGCTGATTTGAAATATTTTCAGTGACAGTAGTTTTACTCAAATATGTGCCATAATATTAAATATTGGATCACCTTGTTATCCTAATTCTCTCTGGTTGAAAGACCCTGAATTCATAGAAATAAAATATAAGCTTAAACAGGGAGGGCACCCCACTAGAGAACTCAGAATGTAAACAAAGGGCCACATCCCAGGAACTGGCCAAACCACAGAATGGGATATATGGTTTAGCAACCTTAATTGCAGAAGGGCTGTAAACCCACAAAAGGCCAAATTCTGGGCTGCTGACCACCTGTGACGAACTGACCAGGGCATCAGAGATGGGCAAACAAGATTCGTGGGAAACAAGGAGATGATAACCACCATTTACTTAGGGAGAGACGATTAACTCATACCAAGGTTTGAGGAATTTACAACGTGTAGGTCAGGAAGACATCTACTTCCCCTGGTCAGTAGTCACGCCCCCCCCCCACGTCACAAGAAAGGGACCCCTCCCAAAGGCTTGTGGTTTTTGTCTTTAAAAGCTGATTGTAACTGAACCTCAGGGCCAATCGGTCTAAAAACTGACCAAGAGGCCCATCTGCAGATGCCTAATTAAAGCCTCTTGCGTGTTGCATCAATTGGCACGTGGACTCTTGATTCTTGGGGTGACGAATCCAGCTTGGGGACCCCTCCTCAATTTGGGGTACCCCAACAAGGTCATACTGAATTTTCCATTGGTTACCTGTTTCCATGAACATTAATCCTCTACTAAACACTGATCTCTTCCACTGTCTACCTTAATCTCTAAATTGCTTTACAAAGGCCTCTCAGCCCAGACCTGTGCAGGGTCCTCCCTGCAGGTAGAGCAGGAGAAGGGCTGGTCCAGCCAGCCTCTTCAGATCCTCCCCCCATTAGTTATCATGGAGAAAAAAACCACACTGAGTTGGGAGTCTGTCGAAGCAGGATCTCAATTTATTCCAACACGCAGGAACTTATATAGGACTGAGGTAGGGGATGGGAATCTTGGGATAGGGTAAGGTGACGTGAGGAGTTAAGGGCCAATAGTATTCCACCTAGCAGGCAGGCAGCTAGGCAGGGGGCAATCTTGCATCAGATCTGGCTGAGTCACCCCCACGTGGAGGTTACAGGTCAGAGACAGGTCGCTAAACTCTAGCCAGGCTCAGGAGGTTACACTGGGTCTCACCTCCGAGCCCTAAACTCAAGTCAGGCTCAGGAGCTTACATTGGGCCTCACATCTGAACCTTTCTTAGGCCCAACAAGCCTGTTCCATGAAAAGTGGACTTTCCAGATGTTTTCTTAAAAGCTGGAAACCTTTAGGATAGGTTAATCCTCCATACATATTTTGGAAAACATGAACAGTTATTTAAGAATTGAATTATAGCGTTTATTTAAATTCAAAATATCTGACAAGTGTGGGGAAACCATCAGTTCATGGTAGTGGTGAGAATAGGCTGACTAGCCACTATTCCAGCAAACCATCTGTCTTAGCTAGAATTTCTATTGCTGTGACAAAATACCATGACCAAACAGAAAGTTGGGGAGGAAAGGGTTTATTAGGCTTACACTTCAGCATTGCTGTTCATCACTGAACTCAGTGGCAGTTAGTAAGATCCCAAAGGCAGGAGCTAAATGCAAAGGCCAGGAAGGAGAGCTGCTTACTGGTTTGCTCCCTTGGCTTTCCTACCCAGGACCATGAGCCCAGGGGTGGCACCACCCACTTGGACCGGGTCCTCCCTCACTGATCACTAATTGAGAAAATGCCTTACAGCTGGGTCTCATGGAGGCATTTCCTCAGCTGACGCTCCTTCCTCTCTGATGACTCTAGCTTGGGTCAAGTTGATACACAAAATCAGTCAGTACACCACCCAGCCATCTTCCGCTCAGCCTCCAGATACATCTACAGCCATGTCTTCTGCTGCTATTGAAGATGGTGTCACACTGAGAGTTACTCTGAGACCTTCTGCAAAGGCATATTGCATATAGATGTACTGAAAATGTTGAAGAACAATTTTTTCCTAGAATTTTTAAACATTTAAAAGTTATTTAAGGTCTAAACATTCTATTATTGTGCCTTGAATTAAAAACGTTCTTTGAGTAACAGTAAAGTCGTTAAATGAAGTTTACAATAAGATACAATATTGCAAAGCCTTTCTTTTTCTCCCATGTTACTTTACTATGTTGACAGATTTAGATAATGCCTGGTTTATCACACTTAACTATTCATTGGTTTTATTTTTTGCCCCCACCCTATTCATGGGTTTTGGCTAATGGATTTTTGCAATTCATCTTGCTAGAAAAAAAGTCCCACTCTTATATCCTGTACTCCTTTAAAAAAGAGTTATTTTTACATCCCTATCTTACAACCTATGCTATTTAACTAGATTTACAGAAATGTCTTTAAAACCTGCTAAGGCAGAATTTAATTCTGATTGAGAGACAAGTCCCAAAGCTACCAGAAGTATACTGTGGTAGTAACAACAGTAAAAAACAAAATAAAAAAATGTTTAAGAAAACCCATTGTCTACATAGCATCTTTACCTTGAGACATTAAGTGAACACCAATAAAGTAGTTCATATGTAAAACTTGAATTTGGCATGCTGGGTAGGATTTTTAATTAATTATACAGACACATATATAATGTGTAACATGATTAAAGTCAATTTACTTAAGTGCTTTCTGTGCAGAAGGCTTTGGCAAACCCTATTTTAAGGTCCATTTCTTATCTGAAGTGTCTACTTGCCCTCTCTTTCCCTAAAATTATCTTCAGTAGAGTAAACTTGATTAATGAGCTGTTTCATTTCTTAGGATAAAGTTCACATTTTCTTTTTCCCAGCAACACTTGCAAGTTACTTGATTAGTATCAAAAGGCTCTGATTCCCACATAACCTTTGGATAAACAAGTTGTGATACTGTTGGCAACATGCTAAGAGGTATTCCTGTAAGTATGCTATAACAGAAAATTTTCTTTGTAATTAAATGTAGAGGGAGCCTTCCCTCCCCCCAACCCCGCAAATCTTTTTCCCCTTTCTCTCTCATAAGATGTGAATGTATTATGAGCCTGAGCCAAATTCAACTACACAATATCTTTTCCTATGTCAGGTGTCCACTTGTATTTCCTCCCTACCCAAAGTACAGGAAGGAAGTTGTGACATTTATGAAAGTGAAGTAGAATTTGATTCATAATTTTAAGGGTTTTCCTCCAGTTTTCATTTATAAAATGTAGCAACAAGAATTAACGAATGCCATGTTGATTGGAAAATGTTTACCCTATGAAAAGATGATCCTGATAACATTGTCAGTGAAACAGAATATGGACCCCATGGATGGTAACAAGGTAGATATGACTTTTTGTAAAAAAAAAAAAAAAAGATTCTAGGCTAAAGTGGATGGAGGAGAATGGAATAAAATATTCTGCCTAGATGGACTGCCAGGTGACTTGCTGGAGTTCTGTTTCATGTAGAAAATAAAAACTGGCCGGGCGTTGGTGGCGCACGCCTTTAATCCCAGCACTCGGGAGGCAGAGGCAGGCGGATCTCTGTGAGTTCGAGGCCAGCCTGGTCTACAAGAGCTGTTCCAGGACAGCCTCCAAAGCCACAGAGAAACCCTGTCTCGAAAAAAAAACCAAAAAAAAAAACCTGCCTCCTCCTTTTCCAGCCTTGCTATTTGTCTCTCCAGTAATAGTTTCTTCAGCACAGACAGCTGTTAGCATACAGACTGTGTGATGCACTTCACCCTAGCTTCTTATGGAGCCTGGGGATGGGTTGTCATAACTATAAGCTGGAGGTCTACCAATGGCGTGCTTAAGGCCAAATCAGGACCTCCATCTTTGATCTCAAATTGGTCGAAAACTTTGAATGGTTGAAAAAATATTAAACATATTTTACGATAAGTGGAAGTTACGTGAAATTTCACTGTCATTAAGTTTTATAAGAACACAGCCAGACATGGTCTTGCTACCACGGCGACACTGGATGCTTATAACTGAGACTGAGTTCAGGGCCCACAAAGCTTATGATATTTATTGTCTGACTGCTACAAAAAAAAATGTGATGACCCCTAGTCTAAGCCAACTGTGATACTCTGTCTACCGCTTTTCCAGGCTCTGCTCCAGCTGGCACTGGTCATGTGACAATAAAATATAAGCAGTGGCCCACCAGGAGGAATTCTAGAAAGGCTGGCATCTCAGCTTCCCTTCCAGCCTAGAATGCGAAAGTGAAATCTGGATGTGATTGCAGTCCTCTTGCAACCATGAAGTGAGGAACATGAAAGTAATAGCCAGCACCCTAGGGCCCCTGACAGAATTGTTCAGCAGGTGAAGCAAGGCCAACAACTGCTTGCTGCCAGATGCCATGCAGGTGAGAAAGATTAGCCTCCGTGTCTATGACATTCTTCTCTGGGCATCCAGTGGCTTGTGAGAAAATGCCTACCTTACGAACTGGTCTTCCTCTTCCTTTCCTTTAGGTAAAGAATATATTTGGTCATACTTTTGTAAGAACTTATAGAAGGAGGGTGCTCACATATACTCCTCCTGGTGTTCTCTTTTCACAGGCACAGGCACACATGAATTTGTTCATTGGTGTTTTCAGCAGTGTTACCTTGATATTTGGAGAAGTATTTTTGAGAACAGTCTTTCTCTTTGTCCTCTCCAATAGTTCAAAGCAGGAGAGCCTCACTGTATTTAGTAGGGCATCCTTATCAACACTGTCCCTGTATACCTTCACCCAAATCAGGTGCCTCATCTCTGTTAGTCCATACCCATTACACCATAACTTCTATCTAGTATGATATAGGTTGCTTACATGGTGGCTAGTTATTGCTTTTTGAGAAATCTACCTACTGATTCCCTCAGTGGCTGTATCAGTTACATTTCCACCAGTAGTGAGTAAATGTTCCCTTTCCCCAACATCCTTGCTAGTATCTCTCGTTACTTGTTTTCTTATGATAGCCATCCTGACTTAGGTAAGGCGGAATCTCCAAAGAGTTTTCACTTACATTTCCCTGATGGCTAAGGATGTTAGTAACCAAGTCTAATTTACATTAGGCACTCTAGCATGTATCATAGTGCTACATATATTATTGTGATAATAGACTAAATGAAAGGAAAACAGGCAGCACATTTGTCAGACAGAGTATTTTGTAGGATACATTAAATATATTATTAAACTTACCAGGTGTTCAGGTTGAGAATGTAGATCAGCAGTGTACTGGTCCAGCATGCATGAAACTCTGGTTTGAATCCCCAGTACCACATATTTGGGGTGTAGCTGTGTAATCCTAGCATATGGAAGGTGAAGGCAGAGGATCAGAAGTTCAAGTTCATTCATGGATATACAGTGATTCTGAGACTAGTCTACGATACATGGTACTCTGTTTCTTATAAAACAAACAAAGCTAAAAGGAGAGAAAGAACTTGTTTAGGCTCATGGTTCCAGAGATTTCACTCCACAGTCAGCTAGTTCCATCCCTGTGAGCCTGAAGCAATAGTGAATTTCATGGCTGCCACAAACAGTGGAGGAAAGGAAGAACAGAGTGGGAAGCAGGGTGGGGTGGGCAGAGGGGAGGGGCAGCCGGAGTAAGAACAGGAGCTAGATCTAGGGCAAGACATAGACAACAAGGACAGACCCCCGGTGACCTACTGCCTCCAACTGAGCCTCACTTCCAGAATCCTTCATCCCCTCCCAGACCTGTCCTGAAATTATGAGTCAATCAATGATCAATCTACTGATTAAGTCAGGACCTTTGTGAGTCAATCACACCTCAAAGGTTGGATCCAGGAGGTAAGAAACATAGTTGTTTTTTGGTGCCATACTGAATAGACAAACCATAACATATATCCATGTCAAAGTTTCTGCTTCTAAAAACAAGACTTTCATTTCACTGTTGTCAGCACATTCATTATCCTCTGGCCTTCCATGTTTTATAAAGCTTGGTATGACATCATGTTAGTGCTTGCTTTTGTGTGGAGACTATGTGATGAAGGGGAGGCTGGGATCAAACCATCACACCAGGAGTAACAGTGAAGGAGGACAGTATGGTTTTCAGTGGTTTTCTATTCATCAGGAATGTAAGATGTGCAGCGTAGACCTTGAGTATTAAAGCAGTGAACAGGAGCAGAGGTTGCCAATAAAGTGCTTCAGTCAAAGCCTAAGAAACTAGACAACCTATTTTCAGAGAGTTACCCTTACTACCCAACACATTGACAAAAAGGAAGTTGGCAGAGTCTTGCATTCTGAATCAATCTGGGATCCTACCACACAGTGGTATGGTGAATAGAGACATAAGAGCAAACCAAGCTATTCAGTCCTGTCATAGAACCCAAAGTGACCCTGGGTTTCGCCTAGGTCCACCTCTCTGGATTTTCAGCCAACTGTGGTATTTTAAAAAGTAGAGTGTCCCAGAGGATCTGAGTTTTTGCTGTGACACTGTGTCTCTTAGTAATATCCAAAGCTATATACCTGTAATATCTCACCAACATGACCACACAGACGTGAGCTGAACAAAGAGGACACCAACAAACATGATGAAAAAGTTCATGAGGCCTCAGCCCTACACAAAGAACTACAGGCAAATGAAAAAAGCTGGGAGCCAGCGAGGTAGTCCTCCCCAGGGAAGAGCACACCAACTGGCTGTTCAGTGCCAAATGGTCAGCTCTGAAAAAAATATATATGTAAAATACTATATGGGCACAGATGAACAGGTTTTATTCTTAGGAATATACATACATATACAAATACATATATGCATAGGATAACAACTGATGAAAAAGAGATTATGAATTTGAAGGAGGGCAGGATATATGGGAGTTTGAAGGGAGGAAAGGGAAGAGAAAATGTAATTAAATTATAACCTCAATTTTTTTAAAAAAATGAAATATTTGGGAATTATTCGTGAATTTATTTGCTAGCATGCTAAACAACAGAAAGCCTGGATTTAAGCAGTTACCCACCTTTTGCTTTTCTATTAAGTAAGAGAATATTGGCATAAACAAAACAGGTTGAAATATAAATAGCTAGACAAATACCATCATCTGATATTCAAAACACCATGCATTTGTATAACCTCAAGTTACTTCAGATTGATTGTGCTCTCTTCATTTCTCTACAGAACCACACGTTGGGTCTTTCTTTTTCTGTCTTTTGAAGAACAAAGAAGATTCTTAAGAGCTTTGTATCAGACAAAGAATTAAGTCATACAATGGAAAATAAAAGTGGATAATTTTGAAAAAGGAAACATGAATACTAATGGAAAATTGAGGCCGGCTGGGTTTTTTTTTAACACTTAAGTATTAAGTGTGGAGCCACAAATAGAAGAGAAACCCATCTTACAACATAACCATGTGCTTGCCTTAAGAGGAAAATGAAGATCAAAGGGTTTCCCAGAGTCTAGGTTTCTCTGTGTGTTCTCTTCTAGTTCTGACTTGTTTTAATTTACATGATTATGTGTTCTTATTGTCAGTTTCTTAGCAAACAAAATAGTGGATTTTATTCCGACGTTTTCAAACATAGGTATCAGCACACCGTGCTCATGTTCACCTCCAGCTGTCCTTATCCAATCTTGTCATAGTCTTTGAACGAAGTAGGTGGCCTTGGTTTCAGGTAACTTTTCTATACTGTGACTGAACATCAAGAGGTAAAGCCGAGATCAGCAGCCTCGGGGCTCCTTCTACCACTCTACCTTGGGGTTTTATTAAGCTCTTTTTCTCTTCAGGTTCCTCATCTGTTCAAAGGTGTAGACATCAACAAGTATAATGCATATAAACCTGCAGTACCCACCACAGTTTTGTGAAAGTGTTCTGTCATGTTGGCTGCTGAAAAACAAGACCTGGGAAAAAAAAGTGATCCTGTTTCTTTAGATGCATTCATTTTGTGGCATTTTAATAGCCACTAAGCTTTTATCAATGCTTGCTAATATGTAGATCATATAGCTGATTGTGTCCTCTGCGTAATCACTAGAGACCCAAGGAAAGTACATAAAGCACCATCATAGCTGTGGATGTGTGTAAACCATTAGAAAAGAATGTGATGGAGATGAAAACCCCTTTCATTTCAGTCATGCTTATATGCCTTGCTTTCATATCAGTTTGAAACAAACAAAAATGTTCTTTCTTCCTCCCAATTTATTTCACAACAGAATAGGAATTCTCCTAAGGGGTGTGCAAGAAAGTGATTTTAAGTTGCAAGAAAGTATCAGAAAAAATATTACTTACAAATTAGAATTAGTTATTGAAATTTATGGGAGGCAAACAATACTTTTTTGTTGCAGAAATGCTCAAGTGTGGGGTGGCTCCTGTGTGGGGACTAATGAATCAGAATAGGTGGACCTTGCCATGGTGATCCTGCCTGCTTCCTGGCTAGTGCCTGAAGGGCAAAAAAAAATGGGATAATATAAAAACAGCAAATGACACTCACTAAATCCCTACCAAGACATCAAAACTGTAGCAGAAACACGTACTTTCTCACTTAGTCATTCAGTATCCCAAAAGGTGGTCCAGGCCTTCCGAATGTGGAAGGAAAGAACTGGAATTCCAGCAGTAGCAAGGACCAGTTAAATTCCTGGGATTTAGTAGCAGGTAGGAGCAATACATCAATAGAAAACAATAAATTTGAATGGCTGTTGAACCTACACACCCCACCCCAACCCCTACCTATCTGCTAGGCTCAGAGAACGGTTCTCTTCAGAAGCTAGTTGAAAACGTATTTCAGCAAAGATTGGCTACTATTTTTCACCACAGTGATAGCTGCCATCCTCATGGTGGGGACACAGACGTTTAGCTGACCATACTCAGGGAGAGGCGTGCATCTGTATCTTCATGACTGTATGAAGGGTACCAATGTGGGAAGCAGCATACTAAACAAATCTGAAGCAGGACACAGGATGACTGTGAGTGGTACCTTCCCTGCAGAGGGGGAATGAGTTCTTGATTACAATATAAAGATGCCTTATATACAAACATTATCCTTAATGTAGAGCTCCCACATCAACATACATATGTTATGTGTGTATACACATGTGTATGTTTACATTGTCCTATTCATCATCATGACAATAATTTGTGATTGTGAAGCAAGTACTACATCAGGCCATAAAAGATTAGCAAGTCACAGACAGAAAGGCAAACCCACGTGCTCTGGCAACTTTGCATTACAATACCAATACTGCCTAGAAGGTGGCTGTCTCTTTTCATAATTTACCATTTCACAGGGGGATTGTACAGCTTATTTCCTATTTGAATTTAAGATCCTTTACTCCCTAAGAAGAAAGCCTCTGTACACAAGGCATAATGGCATAATAATGAGGTTCCCTGACTAAATTAACCATCTCTGCATACCCTCAAATATTCACACCCCCCTTCCCCTTGCTTCCTGCTGTATCCATAGCAAAGTTTAACAGGAACAGTAGGGAGTTGGAAGGGCATAGATATTGGAAATTGAAAATTGAAAAAACTTGCACGGCATATAGACATAAGTCTTTTGATTTAGTGAAA
This sequence comes from Mesocricetus auratus, assembly GCF_017639785.1. Lineage (NCBI taxonomy): Eukaryota > Metazoa > Chordata > Mammalia > Rodentia > Cricetidae > Mesocricetus > Mesocricetus auratus. Next base: position 63,972,989 of record NW_024429195.1, read on the forward strand.
TCTTGGCTTAGAAAAAGCTGGCTTTTTGGAAGAGCCCCCAGGGTGGAGAGAGATGGTATTGTCACTGAGAAACAGATCTGAAACATTGGGCAATCTCTTCCTTTTCAGTTTCCCATCTTTTAAAATGTGTGCTCCTGTATAAATAGTCAATGGCAACTGCAACAGGATACCCATTGCCCAGAAAGCACCAATGGCATTTTGGGTAGACAGGAGATTCTAGGAATGTTTGTTGGTTGTTGCTTCTGTGTTTCTATTTTACCACTTGTATCTTGCATGCAGTGGCAGGTATTCATTGTAGAGCTCACATACACCAGTCTGGTGTGAGAAATCATTTCCTTCTGCTGCGTACTGGCTGACAGTAGGTGAGAAACAGTTCTGTGCAGATATCAAACAATATCTTTGGAGGAATCCTGATGAGTCTTGTAGCAAAATATGGGATTGGAGTACAACAAGTTACTTGTTTTTATTTCTTTATTTAAACACATCAAACAAAAATACTAGAAGATTAATTCAGTTTATTCCAAATATTTAAAACTGCAGAAATAAAGGAAAGAAAACATTTATGTCCACGATTCTGAGCTAATACTGAAATTGAAACATTACTTGATCTCAAGTTACATCTTTGAAATCAACCTGGGAAATGACATAACTGTATGTAATTCCTCTGAGAAGGATTACACAGTTCCAACCATCTGCTAAATTAAGAAGCAGTGATTATGACAAGCATTTACAACAGAGCAGATACAAACAGGGATAATAACTTTATGCATAAACTAGAATCCTGGGAGGCTTCTGGAAACTTGGAAATGAGGATTGAAATTTGGAGAACAGATCCTTCGCCATTCCTGAACAGCAGAAGTGACAAAGGTCAGTAGTGCTTACAGCACGCCCTTCATTTTCTTGTTTCTTTTTGGGAGGAACTGCCACCAGTTCCATCAAACTCCCAGGAACCCTAACCTTCTTTTCCACATCTCACCAGACCTCTAGTCTTCTATATCATTTTCTTTTTTCCTGGAAGCCTTGCACATGTCATCATCATCATCATCATCATCATCATCATTATTTATTATATTGTTTTCCTTCTGTGTGTATAAGCATAAAAGTCTTGATCATATCCTCTGGTAGGAAGAAACCCTCAAAATTAAGATTGTCACCCTACGTACCAGTAACCTTATGAGATGAACATAGTGTTTTTTTCTTTAGTCCTTGAATATGCAATAGACTCAGCATCTGTATAGTTTTCTGGTAAAATAATATACTCATTAAGAAACAATAATGGTGGCCTTGGCCATTCTGGAATGTTGTCTATGTCCACTCTTTACATACAGAATATATTTCCTCAACACAGCCTTATTTGTCTAAATATTAGCAGAGACTCCTCATTAAAAAAATAAAATGAATTTTGTGTTTATATAACAGCTCTAGACTAATAGAAACAAAATGCCTAAGAAGTTATTTCTTTTCAAATGTCAGGCAATATAATATGTAACTAGGCCTAAAGCATCTGAAAAATAATCAATGTATATTTTAGACTTTCAAAGTCATGACTCTAATTATGCTTTTGCTACACTGACAGAGTGTGAAAGTCTGGTAGCAGTGTGACCCCCCTCCCTTTCCTATGTATACACACACCACTGAAATTACTACTTATGAGTCTTTGCAATAACCTCACCCTTGAAATGCCTGTGATGTGTTTTACAGTTTATGAAATAAAGAGGGCTATCAATTAACCAAAAGTGCTAATTATTATAATTGTGTTCAGAGAAAAATCCTGGTGTAAATTAGCAGCATACAGACTAATAGCCAGAACTAAACTGTAGGACTACGTGATGTTTAGGTGAGCTTGGTGTGTTTCAGAAACATAGGAAATGTGCCTAGTAGAATCAAAGTGAACTTTTCACAAGGCGTTCTGTCTCTTCCTGACACAGAATATATCCTTATGTGGTTTCGAAAAATATCATTTCTATTATTTATTTATTTATTTTGTGCTTTAAGTAATATTTGGTATCCAGAGACTCTCAAGAAAGCATCTGCCTGAAATTCATCCATCAAGCTGTAGAAATACTTTTATTTTTAGGCAGAATCTTGATTTATAGTTCAATCTGGCCCTTAATTCTCTACCAATAGCCATCCTCGGTCTATTTAGTGATGTGATTTTAGGCATTGTGTAATACCATTAGGCATCCATTAATTGACATTTATTTACTCAATAGCTATTCTATTTTTCCTTTTGAAATTCTGGAGAGAAAACCAAGGGTGCTGCACATACTAGGTGTGTCATCTATTACTGACCTACACCTCAATGAGTATTTATCAAAATACTTCCATATTTGGAGGATGTTGTGAACAAGATGTGGTTTCCTCCACCATGTGGCTTATATTCAAAGTGGACAAAACGGAATAATGAAAGAACAGTTCAGTATGTACTTTTGACAAACCCTTTGTTGAACTGAGTGACAGCAAAGATTTCCTTGAGAGACAGTTATTGAGGTGCCTTGAAATGTTAATAATGCTTCCTTTGCTCTAGTTTGACTCTGAGACCAAAGTCTCTAGGCCTAATTGACTGCCTGGGATGAACTACTGTGGGTTTGTTCAATAAATGGAAGGACAAACTCCATCTTTTAGATGATGGGACAGTGTTGTCAAAGAGAAGGAACTACTTGGCTGAAAAGTCTAGAAGTCTTCCAAAACCACAGGAGTGGGTGTTATTTTTGCTGAAAGGTATGCTATTCTTCACATTACAAATGTTATATTGAATTCAATTTGACTTGTTGGAGTGACGGATGCTGTGGACTGTTACTTTCACACTCTATAAGGTTTCCATAAAGAAAAAGTGGATGGACCTCCACTAGAAATGTAGGTGGAGATCTGGTATCAAGCCTGGGTCTCCTTACCATCCCCAGAATTAACCTGGATTTTTTTGACTTTTTCTTGGAGGATTACAAGAGTCACTTGAAATTCCAGAAAGCTTTTATTTTCAAGTTGAGATTTTTCTCTCTCTCCTGCTCCTTGAAAGGCAGCAATGAATTTGCCAGTGACCAGGCATTTACAAGGAACATCAATGTTTATATACTAAAATTTGTCTTTCTGTTTCTGCTATCCCAATAGTTGGTCTGTGTTAAACTAGCTTTTCAATTTCAAGGCAATATTTGCACTGTCTTGAAGAAGAACCAGATTCATGGTTGAACAGATCTTCTGGAAATAGATGCACTCAATGAATTATTTATTGAAACTCTTGGGGATATAACTGCTGCCATGACAATAACTTTAGATCTTGAGTGAATTATAGGGTCTAGATTATTGGCCCCAAGGAATGTCTGAGGAGGGCAAGGAAAGTAATATATTTTATAACAGCACTAGAGGGAGAGTAGCCAAAGTTAGTGGGTGCAATAAGCCTATGCTTCCATTACTTATGACAGCCTTATAGCCAAGAATGGTTTTCTGTCCATGATCAAATTAGCAGAAAAGAGAAAGCAACTAGCTAAAATAGGTGAATTCATCCTCTTTAGTGATTTGTTTTGCCATGAAGATGAAAGTCATTTTAGTATCATCAGATGAATAGGAGAGATGTCCCTAGACACGTCTGGTAAGACTCATGTACATCCATAGCAATAATACATATTTTCTAGGATGAACATTACTCACTTTAGGCCCAGCCACAGATAGCTTTTACTAAAACCCACGAACTGTTTGCAAAAGCTCATCTTTTAACTTTTTTGCCACATACCCACCCTTATTTGAAGATCTAACAGATTTTTTGTATGTTAGATAAACTATTATCATAGATAGCTATCTTGTCCTGCCTGCCACCACATAACAAATTGTGACCATATCTTGTTATTCTAATTTTCATTTGATGATTTGTTAGCAAAACACTCAAATGCTTCTATAGTGTGACAGTATGACTGTGACTATGTCCCTACCCTCTGTGTGATCAACTTACACTTCTGTTCCCCAGCCTGGAAATGGAACTTCCCTATTAAAGCCCATGAATCTGTCAGTCTGGTCTCTTCCCTGATTTCCATGGTTGAAACTTCTGCCCCTCAATAATCTTGCATTAGATTCAAGATCTTATTTGTTCAATCATGGTTTAAGTCTTATGTTCATTCTATGTTTACCCTGTACCAACTATGACATCAGTTATGGTAGTTTGAATTTGTATTAACCCAAACACGTGCAGTTACATGTGCTACAATGCTTTGCTGTGCTATGCTTTTAGATTCTTGTACATCTGGGTAATGTGATTATTTCTATTGATTTAAAAAGAGTCCATGAGTCCTACCTTAGCTCTCTTAGGCCTATTGCAGCTTGGGAGCAGGGACAGAGGATGCAGTAGATAGATGATGCAACAGATAGACAATGCAGCAGACAGAGGATGCAAAAGGCAGAGGATGAAGCAGGTAGGGATGCAGCAGATAGATGATGCAGCTGGTAAGTAATGCAGAAGACAGAGGCTGCAGAAGACAGAGGCTGCAGTAGAGGCTGCAGCAGGTAGAGGCTGCAGAAAGCAGAGGATGCACCAGATAGATGATGCAGCTGGTAGAGGATGCAGAAGGCAGAGTATTAAGTAGGCAGTTAGAGGATGCAGCAGATAGGGATGCAGCAGATGATGCAGCAGGTAGAGGATGCAACATATTGCAGCTAGAAATACTTGCAGATACTTCCCTGAGGATGCAGCAGATAGGGATGCAGCAGATGATGCAGCAGGTAGAGGATGCAACATATTGCAGCTAGAAATACTTGCAAATACTTATGGACAAGGCATATTCTTAGTACCAGAAACAATTTTGATGTAAACACACACAATTTCTACCCTTACATGACCAAAGTCTAAAAGGATGATAGATATAAATAATTGATCAATCACAGTATGATTATTTAAAGATAAGTGAAAAAAACAGCTAATTGTAAAGGATCACTGAAAAGAAGAAAGTAATGACTATGAACAGGCACAATGGGTGGAACTTAAAAGTAGAATTTGAGATGACTCCAGAAAGCTGAGAAGGGATCATATAAACAAATGCCTTTGTTGACCTAAAGAGAAAAGAACAGTGCCCAAAGCAGAAGCAGGGTGTGGTGAGCTCTGAATTTCTAGAGAGAACAGCCCTCTGGAAAGGTTAGACAACCAGAAAAAAATCACAGAATTTATGATAAGTGACTTGATTTCACTTCTGGATTAAAAAGAAGCCATTAGAAGTCATACTAAAATGTTTTAATTATCAAAGGGCACAAAGTAGTGAGTCTATACATCTCTGTAGTCATTGTGGAGTCTCATTGGATACATTTGCTTTATGGCTCATGGAGATATCCTTTATCTAGACTCTGAAGGCACATTCTCTCTTCCCTCCCTCCATTTCCCTGTTCTATAGCTAATGTATATCATTCCTGTGTAAGGATACAGTAGTATCTACTGAAACTCAAAATGTGCAATCCCCTGACCTTATACATTGTCTTCTAGACACAATTGCACAAGTGACATTTCCAGGCAACCTAGTTGCAGCACTGGTTCATTGCAATGAAAAAGTAGCTCTCAGTGGAGGGATGAATAAAGAAACTTTGGTTTAGTCATATAGTGAAATACTATCCATTAGCTTGGGGAAAATGCCTTGGAACATGTGATTTGATGAACATAGCACTAAAAAAATAACAAGCTTAGTTAAAAAGGCTTGTTACAAGGGAATATGTAGTATATATATCTCCCATAAATTTAAAATGAATAATCTTTTATTTATGGAAGCAAATACAGGTAATAAATGCAGAAAATACTAAAAACTTCTGATCAAGGAGCTATTGAGCTAGAAATGGCATTGTAAAAGCTCAGGCTAGCCACAGCATCAAGGATGTACTCATGAAGGTAGATAGGAAGCCAAATTCTTATACTATTGCAACATTGATTAAGGAGAATAGCAAACATATCAGACAATTTTCAGAGTTCCTTATAAGGTATAAAAATCTTAAGAATGTGATGTTTGGCTATAAGAGCATGGGAGTGAAAAGAACACATATAACACAAGTTTCCAGGAAAATTGGTCACCTGGTATCTATTTGTTGATGTTGACAAAAGCACAAGATAGGTGTGTTTTGTGGATAAATAGAGATAATAAATCTAGTGCCTTCAAAATTAATGTGGATAGCATTCCAACTCAAGAATTCAGGGATGTATAGGAAAGGAACCAAAAATCCACAGAGAATTCTGAAACTTGAATTCAAATTTCAACTGGAGAGTCATAAGGATATGCTATTGAATGCATGAAGAGAGAGCTGTTCAGATTAATTAGGTTGAATATATAGAGTGATAAGAAAAGCAGAATAGAGGAACAAGTCATGAATGAACTTGTCAAGCAGTTTAAGAAGAAAGAGACAAAAGTTGGCAGAAACTATGAAAGGAGGGCCTAAGGTAAAAGGAATTATTATCCTTTATATTTATTTTTTAATATGAGCCAGATTGAAAATGTTAAGTACCGCTGGGGAGGATTAAGTAAAGAAGAAGAAGCTAAATATAAAAGGAGAAGACAACTAATGGGTGAGTTTTCTCCAAGGAAGATGGAATCTTAAGTACTCGACACTGAGTTATTATTGATGTTATTGAGAAGTGAATGGGAAGGAATACTTCTGACACAGCAGAGGATGGTTGTGGGCAAAAGTACGCTCACTAAACTGGGCAGTGGGAGGATGTTTTCATTTTCTCAATGAGATAAGAGGGGAAGCCACCACTAGAGAATGAGAGAGGGGAGAGGGTCCCAAGGTTTGGGAAGCAGCATTTGTAGGTTCAAGATGAATTCTGGATAAGAAAATAACAGGCAGGGGAAAGGAAAGGGAACCAAGAAACACAGAGGGTGATAAGAGGAGGGGAGAAAAAGGCATGGGAGAGCAGGAAGGTTGAGTCGAGGTAAGAATAGAGGAGAGCAGGATGAGAGATACCATAATAGATCGAGTCATTATAGGCTTGAGGAGTGAGCTGACTCTAGTGAGATCTCCAGAGATCTACAAGGATAACACCAACTGGCAAACTAAGCAATAGTGGAGAGAATACATTAATAGCCCCTCCTTGATGGTAAGGTTGATAACTACCTTATATGCCATCCTAGAACTTTCATCCAGGGATTGATGGAAGCAGAGACAGATACCCACAGCTAAACACTGAACTGAACTCCTGGAACCTAGTGACAGAAATGGAAGAGTGATGAGCAAAGGGGTCAAGACCATGATGATGAAACCCACAAAGACAGCTGACTGGATAAGGGGGAGCTCTTGAATCCCAGACTGATGGCTGAGAGACCAACAGGGGACTGATCCAGTCCATGAATGTAGTGCCAGGGAGGAGGCCACAGAAATCACTGGAGCCTTGGGTAGTTGATCAGTGTTCACCATGGTTAATGAATGAGCTTTAGGAGCCCATTCCAAATTGAGGGATGCTCTCTCAGCCTGGACACAAGGGGAAAGGCCTAGGTTCTGCCCAGGATGAAATGACAGACTTTAGAGATCCGCACCCCGGAGGGTCTCACCCTCCCTGGGGAATGATGTGGGGATTGGGTGGGGGCTAGGGGGGAGGTGGAGGGACAAGGGAGTAGGGGTGGGAGAGGGAGCTGGGACTGACATGTGAAACATTCACGTTTCTAATTTAAATAAAACATATATTGAGAAAAAAAGAAAATAACAGGCTTTCTGTTCTAGTTTGCTTCCATTTTGAGGCTGGGAATTTTCACTTTATGGTGGTATTAAAAAAAATCCTTGCACCACAATTGTGAATCCACATTCTATTCCCCCTGGGTTAATTGTTTCATAAGAGACTCTTCATTTCCTCATACAGACACGCTATAATCCAGATGTCATACACATGTGTAAATCTATAGTCAGTAAGCTCAGGATTCCCATGTCCTTTCTTAATAGACATCCAGCATAATCAGAACTATGAAACAGCACTATTGTAAGTGTGGTGAAGCATTTGCAGACTTTGTGATTTGTTGTGTTTTTCTAAGCCCTATAGGAAGAACTGAATATTTGGGACTGTAAATTACAATTCAAGACTTAACAATTAATGTCTTTAAGAACAACATAGGGATTGGAGAGATGGCTCAGTGGATGTGAGCTCTTGCTGCCCTTCCAGAGAGCCTGAGTTTGGTTCCTAGCACTCATGATAGGTGGCTCATAACCACCTATAACTCCATCCCCCAGAGGTTCTAACACTATTTTGGACTTGCAGAGCACCTGTATGCATGACATTCACACACACACACACACACACACACACACACAAAAACACACACACACACACACACACACCAAAAACCAAACCAAAGTAAAACTTCTATTGTCTAGGGTACGGATTTCATCAATCCTACCCTAGAAATAAGGGAAGTGTGCCTTTTAAAACTGGCACTTTATAGTATATCAGTTTCCTTACTCTGACTTACGTAAAGTCATAATCGGGGAAACTATGTATTCCGAAGTCTGAGAACACTGAGAAATATTCTACCATGGTTACTGTGGTCCAATTGACTCAGCAACATATTGACACACATTTGCTTTTCTGTGAATTCAAAAGGCCCAATGTTTTCTTTTGCAAAATGACTTCATCCTCCCCTATAAACGCTTGTGCTCCAAGGTCTGGTGAGAGAATTCCTTGGAAACCAAAGAACGTTTAGTAATGTTGAGTGTATGTAGATTTTTTTCTATTTAATTTATGAAGTCTTTTGAGTGAGCAAATTAAAAAGTAGTGTGTTATAGTATTCCACATTTTGTTAATTTCAAAGAGAATTTATTTCATAAGCAAGTTTGTAATTTAAACAGTGTGACTTTTTGTGAAAGTCCTAATTATATCTGTGCCAAGCAAGTGAAATGAGCAATTTTTATTGGATTTTGATCTGAAGAATATCAAGGAATAGAATGATCAGTTAGTCATGGAGTCAGACAACCTGGGTTCCAGTCCAAGCCTCGAGACTATATTCTAAGTAACTTTGTCTGGATCCTAGTTTCCTAACTAGTCAATAGAGGGATTTTATTAGGTGATTGTCAAGAGGCTTTGCAGATCATAATCTCAGTGTTTGTAGTTGACACAGCTGTTTGGCAGCATGAGAAGGGCCTAAAGATCATATGATTATTAATACCAAGAATATTCATAATAAGGTTATATAGTACAATTGGAAATGTACAAGTTCAATCCTGGCATTTAAGTTCCTAGCGTTTATTCACACATGCATATGTGACTTCCATGATGATTGTAAAAACTGGGGAAGACTGATGAACAAGATAATGTTTTAACACACAAGCGGTCACATGGCTGCATGGAAGATAATAGGCAGATTGCCTGATCGTTACGAGAGACAAAAAATGATCCTGCAGTTATGATAATATTTCAACACTCAGGTGGTCACATGGTTGCATGAAAGATAATAGGCATATCACCTAATTATTAGGAGAGATCTAAAAAAATGATCCTGCAATAATATGCACACCTCAAAACCATCCCCTAAGGAAAGCTTTCATTTGACTTTCCTGCAGAGCATTAAACATCACACAACTCAGGTACAATGGATGATTCCAGTCCTTTTAGAACTATTCATTTTAATGTTTGTACATGACTCTACCACTCACCTCCTTAGAGTCAGAAATCTGAGCCCGACCTATTTTCAGCCTCTTCCCCATCACCTGTGTGTAAAACCCACCAACAACCCAAATCAAATTATCACAAAAATTTTCAAATCCCATAGCTATGATCACATTATAAGCCACCAGTATCACTTTCCGGGATTCCGTACCATTTTCCCTACTCCCTTTACCCCATACTATCTTTTCCCTCAAAGCATCTAAGAGCAACCTCAGAGTGTAAATTCAATCACATGACTTCTACTGAGGGCTCCCATGGGTTTTCCTGTACCTTAAATGACATAGTGGAGATCTGACCTGTGCTTCTGGGTGGCTCAAATCCATGTTAGTGCCTTCTCTCTCTCTGTCTCTGTCTCTGTCTCTGTCTCTGTCTCTGTCTCTGTCTCTGTCTCTGTCTCTGTCTCTGTCTCTCTCTCTCTCTCTCTCTCTCTCTCTCTTTTAGCTATACAGGTTGAGCCTTGCTAATGGAACATTTTCCATCTCAGGAATGCACCCTCACTCATCATCCTCTTCTGCTCTATACATTCATCTCTCAAATTTCAACATGGCTGGCTTCTTGTTCTTCAAGTTTCAATTCAGGTGTCCTCATCTTGGAGACAGATTCTCTTACCCTCTAAGTAGATTCTTTATGTGTCACTTTTACATTTTATTAGCATCATGTCAGCACTCAGCGCAATTTTAACCTCATTATATTTTAATACCCTCACCTATTGGCTTGTCCAGTAGAATTACATTGTCATTATTGTAAGGAATTTGCAGTCTTATTCAGTTGCCCTTTACAAATATGTGAATCCTAAATGTCACTAAGAAAGAAATTGGCTCAATTATAACCATTTTTCTATTTTGTGCTTGAACAAAATGATTATTTTATATTTGATGTATGAGAGTGTTGCCTGCATATATATGTGTGCATCCAGGGTATTCCTGGTGTTTTTGGAGGTCAAAAGAGGGCATTAGATCAGCTATGATTTCAGTGTTCAGCCCTTGGGATCAGCAACTGGAGTTACCGATGGTTTTGAGCTAATATGTGAACTTGATGCCTTTTCAAGGACATCTGCTGAGCCATCTCTCCAACCTCCTAACATTTAAAAAAATAAATGGTGTATTTAAACCAGCAGCTAAGTTCTACAAATATTGGCATGATTAAAAAAACATTTCACAATTGTTAGTTTTATCGTATTCTTATTGTTCAAACCTGAACATCTGTCAAGAAAATGGAAGGAGAAAATTTGATTAAACTCTATTTTAATATTTTTTCATGTAAAAAGTTCAGGAAGAGATCTAACTAATAAAGCACTTGGTGAGTAACAATTTCGCCACAGTGACAAGCAGTTCAACCTTTACCATGCATTTTTAAAAATTAAAAAGAATAATAAAATATTCCTCTTGGTTATTTTTTACTCCTAAAAGGTCAATTTATTTCTTTCTAAAATTAAATTCATTATAAATCCCTAAATATAAATTTTATTAATTTTGGTTATATAGGAAAGGCTATAAATGATCTTATCTTCTACAAAAATAATGAAGTACCTTTTCAGTTACTCTGAAGTAAATATAATTTTCTTTATATTAATTAATCTATTATTAATTTAAAATTGCTATCACACTCTAAACAGAAATAAATGAAATTTAAATTTTTTATTAGTTGAAATTAAAATATATTTACATCATTTTCCCCTTTTCCACTCATCCGTCCACCGGCTAAAATGGACCACTTGCACTCTCAAATTCATGGTCATTGGTTTTTATTTCATTGTATATATATATACATATATATTTCTAAATTACATACATAGTTTAATTCTGTCTATATCACATGTATGTATATATATCAATATGTATGATATAGACAGTTAACTTAAATGCATATATACACAACTGTGGATCATGCATATACATGTGTATGATATATGATGCAACATATGATACATAATAATGTATATGATGTATAATGTTCTCTGAGCCTCAGATGCTACAGAGTTGTGTTGTGGATGGATCATGGAGCTGGACACCACATAGTCACTTGTTCTCTGCATTTTAATCAGTTGTGTTTTACTGTAATCACCCCCATCTGTTGCAAAAAGAAGTTCCTTTGTTGAGGGATGAGAGCTACATTTATTTGTGGGTATAAGGGTAAATATTTGGAACGTAGTTACTACTTAAGCTGGTCTAGTAAATTGTTAGTTGTAATTCTCACCCTGTACACAAATCAGTTCCAAATGAGCCCAAGATGCCAGTGTTAGACTTGAAACTCTGAAACTTATAGGAGAAAGAGCAAGGAGTACAACCTAGAATATAGATTTAGATAAAGACTTTCTGCATGGGAACCTGGTTACCTACAAAGTAAGACCCATAATCAGCAAGTTGGGTTTCATGAAACTAAATTTAAAAAATTATGCACTGCAAAGGAAAGTGTTATTGTATTAAGAATAGGCTTATAATCCAGCATCGGCCACCATTCCTGTCTTCCCCTATACCGTCCAGTGGAGAGGTGAGTATCAGGGGCTCTTTCAGCCCATCTTTCCCTCTTCAAGGCCCCTGACCTGTGGCCACCAGACCCTTCCTACCACTGAATACCCCAGAGGGACCTGGAGGTAGAACAAAGCATCCAACACTGGCTGCCATTCCTGTCTTGCCCCTCTACCCTCAGGTAGAAAGGAGGGGACCTGGAGGCAAAACAAAGCATCCGATAAGGGCATAATTCCTATCTTGTCCCTGCACCCTGCTGTAGAGAGGAGAGGATAGAGCCTTGAACCCATACCCACCAGGAAAGGGAGAGAGCCCACCTGTACGCACTGGAAGAAGAGATGGGAAGACAACAGTATAAGAACACCTTTAACAACAGAAAGACTTATATAATACCACCAGAGTCTAGGGATTCTACACCAGCAAGACTGAACAAGATGAAGCAGAAGAGAATGACCTTAAAAACAACTTTATGAAAATGATAGAGGCCCTCAAAACAATCAAACAGATGAAAGAAAAAATACAAACTGTTCAAGACTTACATAGAGACAATAAAGAAAATCGCAAACTGAGGGAATGCTGGAAATAGAAAAGCTGGGGAAACAATCAGGAACTACATATACAAGCCCAACCAACAGAATACAAGAGATGGAAGAAAGAATCTCAGGCGCTGAAGACAAACTAGAGGAAATAGATTCATTAACCAAAGAAAATTTTAAATCCAACAAATCCTTAAAACAAAATATTCAGGAAATATGGGACACCATGAAAAGACCAATCTAAGTATAATAGGTGTAGGAGAAGGTGAAAAAGTCCAGCTCAAGGGTGCAGAAAACATATTCAACAAAATCATAGAAGGAAACATTCCCAATCTGAACAAGAAGGACATACCTCTGAAAGTACAAGAAGCTTACCGATACCAAATAGATGTGAGCAAAAAAAAAAAGTCCCCTAGCCATATTATAATTGAAACATCAAACATACAGATAAAAGAATATTAAGAGCAGTGAAGGGAAAAGGCCAATAAACATATAAAGGCAGACCTATCAGAATTACACCTAAGTATTCCTAAGTATTCCATGGGAACTCTGAAAGCCAGAAGGTCATGGATAGATGTTCTACAAATACTAAGAGACCACAGATGCCATCCCAGACTACTATACCCAGCAAAACTCTCAATCACTGTAGATAGAGAAAACAAGATACTCCATTGCAAAACCAAATTTATGTGATACATATCCAAATATTCACCCCTACAGAAAGTACTGAAAGGAAAACTCCAACCCTAGAATGTTAACTACATTCACAAAAACATAGGCAATAGATAATCCCATTTTACCTAAAGCAGAAAAAGGGGAAAAATTCACACATAATACAACCACCAAAAACAAGTCCAAAACAAGCAAGAATCAACAATAAATGGTCATTAATATCCCTCAATATCAATGGTCTTAACAAACCTATAAAACGACACAGGCTGACTCGGGCGGTATGGTGCACACCTTTAGTGCCAGCAAACGGGAACCAGAGGAAGGAAGATCTCTGTGAGTTTGAGACCAGTGCAGTTTACAAGAGCTAGTTCCAGGACAGCCTCCAAAGAGCTAGGTCCAGGACAGCTTCCAAAGTCATGTGTCTCAGAAAAACAAAACAAACAAACAAACAAAAGATACAGGCTAACAGAATGGATACAAAGACAGAATCCATCCTTCTGCTGCATACAATACAAGAAACACACCTCAACTTCAAAGACAAACATTACCTCAGAGTTAAGGATTGGGAAAAGATTTTCCAAACAAATGGTCCTAAGAAACAACTTGATGTAGCTATCCTAATATCTAACAAATTAGACTTCAAACTAAAATTAATCAAAACAGATGAAGAAGGTCATTTCATATTCGTTACAGGAAAAATCCATCAATATGAAGTTTCAATTCTGAACATCTATACACCAAATACAAAGGGATGCACATTCTTAAAAGAAACATTACTAAAACTCAAATCACATATAAGACCTCACACACTTATACTGGAAGGCATCAACTTCCCATTCTGACCCCTGGACAGGACAACCAGACAGAAACTTAACAAAGAAACAAATGAACTAACAGAAGCTATGACCCAATTGGGTTTAACAGACATCTATAGAACATTCCATCCAAACTAAAAGAATATACCTTCTTCTCAACACCACATGGGACCTTCTCTAAAGTTGACTGCATACTTGGCATCATAGCAAACCTCAACAGGTACAAAAAAATTGGAATAACCACATGTATATTTTCAGACCATCATGCTTTAAAGTTAGGATTCAACAACAACACAAATTGCAGAAACACTAAAACTCATGGAAATTGAATAACAAGCAATTGCACCATTCCTGGGTCAAGGAAGAAATAAAAAAAGAAATTAAAGACTTCCTAGAATTCATTGAAAATGAAGGCACAACATACCCAAACCTATGCAACACTCTGAAGGATGTTCTAAGAGGAAAGTTTGTAACTCTAAGTGCCCACATAAAGAAACTGGAGAATAATCACACTAGAGAATTAACAGCACAACTGACAGCTCTAGAACAAAAAGAAGAAAACTCACCCCAGAGGAGAAAACACCAGGAAATAATCAAATTGAGAGCTGAAATCAATAAAGTAGAAACAAAGAAAACAATACAAGGAATCAATGAAACAAAGAGTTAGATATTTGAGAAAATCAAAATGATAGACAAACCTTTATCCAAACTAACTAAAAGGCAGAGAGAGAACATGCAATTTAACAAAATCAGAAATGAAAAGGGGAGCATAACAACAGACACTTACAAAATCCAGAGAATCATCAGGACATACTTTGAAAACTTGTACTCCACAAAATTTGAGAATTTAAAGGAAATGAACAATTTTCTGGATAGATATTACTCGCCAAAATTAAATCAAGAACAGGTAATAAATTTAAATAGACCTTTAAACCCCAATGAAATAGTATCAGGCATCAAAGTTCTCCCAATTAAAAAAAAGTCTCCCAATCAAAACAAGCCCAGGGTCAGGGTCAGATGGTTTCAACTCAGAAATTCAAAGATGAGCTAAGACCAATACTCGTCAAATTGTTCCACACAATAGAATCAGAAGGATCATTGCTATACTCTTTTTTTACGAGGCAACATTTGTCTTGATGCCCAAACTACACAAAGACACAACTAAGATAGACAACTACAGACCACTTTCCCTCATAAAAGTTGATGCAATAATACTCAGTAAAATACTAGCAAATCAAATGATTTGTTTATCAGAAAAATCATCCACTATGATCAAGTAGGCTTCATCCCAGAGATTCAGGAATGCTTCCACATATGAAAATCCATCAATGTAATCTGCCACATAAACAAACTGAAAAAGAAAAACCACATGATCATCTCACTAAATGCTGAAAAAGTCTTCGACAAAATTCAACACCCCTTCATGATAAAGGTCTTGGAAAGATCAGGGATACCAGGAGCCTACCTAAACATAATAAAGGCAATATACAGTAAACTGACAGCCAACATCAAGCTAAATGGAGAGAAACTCAACGTGATTTTTCTAAAATCAGGAATTAGACAAGGCTGTCCACTCTCTCCATATCTCTTCAATATTGTATTTGAAGTTCTTGTTAGACCAATATGACAACAAAAGGAGGTCAATTGAATAAAATTGGAAAGGAAGAAGTCAAACTTTCACTATTTGCATATGATATGATAATTTACATAAGTGGCCTGAAAAACTCAACCAAGAACTTCAACAGCTGATAAACACCTTCAGCAAAGTGACAATATACAAGATTAACTTAAAAAATCAATTGCCCTCCTATATATAGACAATAAAGGTGCTGAGAAAGAAATATGAAAAACATTACCCTTTACAATAGCCACAAACAACATAAAATATCCTGGAGTAACTCTAACCAAACTGGTGAAAGACCTGTTTGAGAAGAACTTTGTGTCATTAACAAAATTAAATAAGATGCCAGAAAATAGAAAGATCTCCCATAATCTTGGACAGGTAGGATCCACAATCTTGCCAAAAGCAATCTACAGATTCAATTCAATCCCCATCAAAATCCTACTACAATTCTTCAAAGACCTTGAAAGGAAAAATACTCAACTTTAAATGGAAAAACAAAAAACCCAGGATAGCCAAAACAACCCTGTAAAATAGAGGAACTTCTGGAAGTGTCACTTCTCCCTGACTTCAAGCTCTACTATAGAGCTGCAGTAATGAAAACAGCTTGGTATTGCCACAAAAATAGACGGGTAGACCAATGGAATCAAATTGAAGTCCCTGATATTAACCCACACACCTAAGAATACATGATTTTTGACAAAGAAGCTAAAATTATTCATTGGAAAAAAAGCATCTTCAACAAATAGTGCTGGTATAACTTGATGAAGACATGTAGAAGATTGCAGATAGATCCATGTCTATCACCATGCACAAAACTTAAGTCCAAATGGATAAAATACCTCAACATAAATCCAGCCGCACTGAACCTCTTAGAAGAGAAACTGGGTGGTAATCTTGAATGAATTGGCACAGAGGAATGCTTCCTGAACATAATGCCAGTAGCATAGACACTGAGATTGACAATAAATAGGGCCTCCTGAAACTGAGAAGCTTCTGTAAGGCAAAAGACAAAGTCAACAAGAGAAAATGGCAGCCCACAGAATGAAATAGGATATTCACTAACCCTACATCTGACAGAGGGCTGATTTCCAAAATATGCAAATAACTCAAGAAGCAAGTGATCAAAATACCAAATAATTTAATTAAATAGTGGGGTACAGAACTAAACAGAATTCTCAATACAGGAATATAAAATGGCTGAAACACTTAAGAAATTGCTCAACATCCTTAGTCATCAGGGAAATGCAAATCAAAACATCTCTGAGATACCATGTTACTCCAGTCAGAATGGCTAAAATCAAAAACACTAGTGACAGTTTATCCTGGAGAGGATATGGAAAAGGGGGAACACTCCTCCACTGCTGGTGGAAGTGCAAATTTGTACAGCCACTTTGGAAATCAGTATGGTGGTTTCTCCAAAAAATGGGAACCAGCCTACCTCAATATCCACTCCTTGGCAAATACCCAATGATGCACATTCATACAACAAGGACATCTATGTTCAACTATGTTCATAGCAGCATTATTGGCAATAGCCAGACCCTGGAAGCAACCTAGATCCTAGATGCCCCTCAACTGAGGAATGGATACAGAAAATGTGTTATTTTATGCAATGGAGTACTACTCAGCAGGAAACTTAATAATGGAATCTTGAAATTTGCAGGCAAATGGATGGAACTAGAAGAAACTGTCCTAAGTGAGGTATCCTAGTTATAAAAAGACAAACATGGCATGTACTCACTCACATATGGATATTAGACATAGAACAAAGGATTACCAGCCTACAATTCATACCTCCAGAGAAGCTAGGAAACAAGGAGCACCCTAAGAGAGACATATATGGTCCCCCAGTGAAGCAGAAAAGACAAGAGCTACTGAACAAATTGGGAGCATGAGGGAGGGGGAATGGAGGTAGGAGAAAGAGGAGGGGAGAAAAGGAGCAGGGAGAACATGAGGGATTAGGAAAGATTGAGTGCAGAGATGAATAGAGGAGAGCAAAAAAAGACACATCAATAGAGGGAGCCACTATAGGTTTAAAGAGAAATCTGGCACTAGGGAATTGTACAGAGATCCACAAGGACGATCCCAACTAGGAACCTAAGCAATAGTGGAGAGGCTACCTTAATGTCCTTCCCCTTTAATGAGAATGATGATTACCTTAAATGACATCCTAGAGCCTTCATCCAGTAGCTGAGGGAAGCAAAAACAGAGATACACAGTTAAGCACTGAATGATACTTAGTCAAGCACTAAGTTTCAGAGAGAGAGGAGTGATGAACAAAGGGGTCAAGATCACACTGGGAAAACCCACAGAAACAGCTGACCTGAGCAAGTGGAAACTCATGGACCCCAGTCTTACAGCTGGGGAACCAACATAGGACCAAACCAGGCCCCCTGAATGTGTGTGTGTGTGTACTAGGAGCACTGGCAGTCTATGGGGCCTCTGGCAGTGGAACCAGGATGTATTCCTAGTGCACAAATGGATTTTTGGAGCCCATTTCCCAAGGAGGGATAGTCTCTTAGCACAGATACGCAGGGGAGGGCCTAGGCCCTGCCCCAAATGACTTGACAGATTTTGATGATACCTCATGGAAGGACTCACCGTCCCTGGGGAGTGGATGGAGTATGGGATGGAGGGGTCGGTGGGAGGTATGGGAGGATGGAAGGGAGTGGGAAAAAGTGTCTCCTGGATATAGCAGGACTACTGGACTCATTAACTCACAGAAGCTACAATTTCTTACACATGATCAAGCCAGTTAACATTCTAGCATAGAGGAGGAAGGAGCTCAAAATAGCTCCAGAGGAGCTATTAATGGTTAATGGCTTCTAAGTGTAGGATTTGGCTTCTAGTAGGTTGAACATGTTGCATTGGATGACCCACACCAAGGAGAATATAGGCAGTAAAATTTTGAGTTGATGGATTATTCACACAAGAAACAAGAAAGAGAACAAAAAGTTGGGGGCACAGGGATGCAAGACTGGAGCTGATAGGCGTTAGGGGGAGTAGTTGTGGGTTAATATGATAAAAATACTACGTTGTATGAAATTCTCAAAAATTCACAAGACGTAAAAAGAGAAAAGACAAAAGGTAGCAAAATAGATTGAATTTACGCAGCAATTTGAATTATCAAACAATAATACAAACAAAATTAATTGAAAAAATGTGGCTGTGAACAAGTCAGAGCTTCTAACAGCCCAGCATTATAACATTTCCGTAATAGATGCATATACAAGTGTACTAATAAATGGTTATTTCTGCTTTCTGCTACTCTTACTTCCTGGAATGGTCATAGTTCTCATGTGAATATACATTCCATCTGTAATATCACTAGTGTTTAATACAGTCTTTGATAACAAAGGTGACTGCCAAGGTCACTGGCACAATTTTATTGACCTAAAGTATGAAATGTTCCTCCAAATTATTTTTTTCTTGTTGACCTTTTTTTTCTCAATATATGTTTTCATTTAAATTAGAAACATGAATGTTTCACATGTCAGTCCCAGCTCCCTCTCCCACCCCTACTCCCTTGTCCCTCCACCAACTCCCTAACCCCCACGCAATCCTCACATCATTCCCCAGGGAGGGTGAGACCCTCCTTGGGGGAGATTTCTAAAGTCTGTCATTTCATCCTGGGCAGGACCGAGGCTCTCCCCCATGTGTCCATGCTGAGAGAGCATCCTTCTATTTGGAATGGGCTCCCAAAGCTCATAAACCATGGTGAACACTGATCTACAACCCAAGGCTCCAGTGATTTCTGTGGCCTCCTCCCTGGCACTACGTTCATGGAGTCTGGATCAGTCTCCTGTTGGCCTCTCAGCCATCAGTCTGGGATTCAAGAGCTCCCCCTTTTCCAGTCAGCTGTCTTTGTGGGTTTCATCATCATAGTCTTGACCCCTTTGCTCATCATATCTCCTTTAGTATTTGTACTTGGTGTTATAATCATAGCATGAATTCTGGTTCTTGTCACAAAATAAGATAATCACTACAATGTTAAATGTGTATAGGTTCTGTTAGCAGGATTAGATAATAACCACACATCAAATTAAGTCAAAAGTGGGAGACAATCTGTCTTCGTCCGCATAGGCCACTTTTTTCTCCTCTCCCAGGATTTCTATTGTATCTTTATGTCTTCTGATGTTTTCCACAAAATTCAATCAAATGTAATTCTGATTTGTATAAATTGAGAATATTTCTTCGATGATTTTCAATGTATGTTTTCAGTTCCTTTATGATAACATGTAATATACCCCTCAATTTTTTATGGCTATAGTGTAGAGTTTCTACTATATATGCTAAACTGTATAAACTAGTCTGATATAATGAACATTCCAGTTATGCTCACAGCATATTTTAATATTTATGGAGTTAATATTTGCCTACCTTGTTAAATTTAACAAGCACATATCTAGGTACATAGAAATAGAATCCTTGTGTCAAGGCTATGTATAGCAATTCAGATCAGGCAAAGACTGGAGATTTAATCTTTTCATTTTACATTGACTATAAATCTGCAAGAAACCCCAACTTTTTGAGAAACTGAGGATCATAATTTTAATATTTTCCCTTTGGATATCATCATAATAACAGTACTCTTTTGACAATGATCTGAAATTCCTAGCTTATGCAATCTAACATGAATCTGAAAGAAGAAAACATTTTATACTTTCTTTGTACTTACTATGTCTGAATTATTTTCCAGACCTGGGAAGACTCTGTGTCTATATATGTATAACTTTGTTTACCTGGTGTCTTTAGTGCTCCACAGTGTATGTTCATTTTTTCCGATGAGGTAAGGTGGATGGTATGGAGCAAAGATAAATCTCAAACCTGATTCATTGAGAAGTTTACTCATCTACAGAGAAATTTAATCCATTTCTCCCCTACCACTTTAAACTCTCACAAACTAAAGGAATGTTTCTCATATTGTTCCCAATTATCACATTCATAGAAAATATCATACCATCAGTGGTGCTATCCTCTTAAAAATCACACTCAATTTAGGTTTGTATTTGCATTGGTTTGACTGTATAATGTGTTACTGACAGTAACAGTAGTGGCTTTCTATCAGTAAATCACTTGATAGCTCAGCATTTGAAGGTCACAGCTAAGCACTTGTATTCTACATCTCACAAACTCAGAAATCATAGGAAAATTTCAAAATATGTAAATTATTATACAAACATCTGATTAATTTATGAACAGAGTTGGGAATGCACATGTAATCTTTTCCTTTTCTGAACATATCTTTTCATATTAATAATTCTATATGGCATGCAAGCCATGAGAATCCTTTACAGCAAAATTCTATCAGCTTGACACATGCTCATATATTCAATCATATTAATGTATTCTATCACTGAATAACAATTACTTGGTATATTTAAATGAGCAGAGTACTAAGTGATTAAAAGAAATTATCAATGGTATATTGTTTGTATTTGAAAAGTTTATATTAAAATATTGGAGAGTATAGAAACCATGTCATGACCATTTGCTGTAAAGCTTTAATGTCCCTATGAAATTTGATTTATAATAGATATTGTATGGATTATACATAATTGTTACACATGTTTTTATAAACATATAGAAAGAAGGTAAAATAATAAGAAAGAAGAGCTTATTTCTGAGTTAGAATTAAGTGACTATAACTTGGATTCAGATTGCCCCTAGTAATATTTCAGTGTGGAAACAGTTTCATGGATTTCCTATAAAACAAGACAGAGCCATTTATGTTGGGGTCTAGCCCCCACATGGTCTCTGAGTTGTTTGTCAGCTGATAGCCACAGGTGCATCCTGTTTTCTAGTCCTGGCTTACTGCCCCTGCATTGCCTCACTGACAGGCTCTCTTCCACCTGGGGTTTTTCTACTGTGTTGTAAGACTATATATAAGACTGCTCCCTCCTACAAGAGAGCAACTCTTAGCACTTGCAAAATAAAGACACTTCTTAGTACAAACAGCTGGACATCTGGTCTTTCTTTTCCTGATACCGTGGACTTGCTTGTGGCACGGGCGCCACAATTGGAGGTCCAACTGAGATGTGAAAGCAAGATTCTCGGCCAGGCTGCGCAGCAAGCGCCACAATATAAATCAATGCACTTAAAAAATGCATTAGTGGAAGCATCAGGGAAGGAGGATTCAGCAAAGTAGGGAAATTTTTGCTGTGGGATTTAGATGATATGTAACAACATTGTTAGCCTTTGGCTCTGTAGGAGATAGTGCTGTTAACATATTCCAGGTTTTACCTGAGAGTCCCAAGGACACTGGGTCTTACTCAGCAGTGGGGAACGAAAGACTATTAAAGACACCCACCTGAGACACAACAGATAATTTGACTCTTTTCCATAGCTTTATAACTCTCCACAATTACAACCTTTGAATAGACAGCCTTGGGGACATTTAATGTAGGTTTGGCTTTCCTTCTGGGAACTTTAGTTTACATTTGTATTCCTTGAATAATTACCATGTAATATAAAAGATTTTTTAAAATAGAAAAACAATACCAACATTGCTTCCGGGGTCAGGCAATGGTTGTTAGTATCACTGTTTGACTCAATTCATTTTTAGTATATTATTTTAGGTGTATTTTATTTTGTTAGGATCATTCTACAGCAAAATTTAACCGTCTTTATTTAAAAATTACCATAGGCATGATAATTATTCTTTCAATAGCTAGAAACTATTCTATCTATAAGTAAACCACAATTTAACCCATTCTACCTTAAAATGTGTTATTTCTAACTGAAAAATCAAGATCCATTATAGATATATTTCTATGTATCTTGAAATATGTTGAAATAACCTTAAAATGAACAATGAAAAATGTTTTGCATTTTTTGTCGGATGTGTGTGCAAGTGAACTTGGGTCTATGGGCTTGGCAGCAAGCACCTTTGCTCATTAAATTATCTCACCAGCCTCTAAATTAAACACATTTTAGTAACATAATGTTTTCACATTATTTTGATTTACTGCTTTTTGAGAATTTCATACATGAGTAGTATATTTACATAATTCCTAACCCTTCTCCTTTCCATCTAACTCCTGTGTCTCCCCCACTATTCTTCTCACATTTGTAACCTGTCTATTACATATATATATATACATATATATCATATATATATATATATATTTGTTGTTGATTAATCTATTGATTCTATTTAGTGATTCCATATATATGTATTAAGGCATGACTGCTTCGGATTAACATCAGTGGTGTGCTGGCTAGTTAGTTCTATGTCAACTGGATGCAAGGTACAGTCATCTGAGAGGTGGGAACCTCAGTTGAGAAAATGCTTCCATCAAATCCAGCTGTAAGCAAGCCTGTAGGGTATTTTCTTAATTAGTGATTGATATGGGAGGGTCTTACCTATTGCAGGTGATACCATCCCAGGCTAGTAGTCCCGAGTGCTATAAGAAGGCAGGCTGAGCAAGTCATGAAGAGCAAGCCAGTAAGCAGCACCTCTCCATGTCCTCTGATCAGCTCCTGACTCCAGTTTTCTTCCCTGCTTGATTCCCTGTTCTAAACTCCTTCAGTGATGAGCAGTGATGTGGAAGTATAAGCAAAATAAACCCTTCCCTCCCCCAGTAACTTTAGATAAGGTTTTATTACAGGGATGGGAACACTAAGTAAGCCAGGGGGCTTCTCCTAGAGAATATGGTTCTCCCACTCTCAGTAGTCAGCGATTGCCTGTAACTCATCATCTAGTAGTGGGGCCTTATAAAATTTCTCTATTCTCAGTTGCATGTCAACTGGTGTGGTAATTATTCAGATTTTGCTCAGACAACCATATTTCTAAGATTTCATGGGGGCAGCTGCCCTTACATGTCTGCCAGCAACCTTTCTGGGTCTCAAGCTCTTAACAATCTTTCTGTGCCTTCCTCACAGATTTCTCTCCAAGCCTTAGGTAAAGGAGTTGCATTATAGATATGTCAATTGGGGTAGGGCATCCTATGGTCAGTTTTTCTCTGCATTTTAACCAGTTGTGGGTTTCTATAATGTTCTCTATGTGAGACAAAAAGGAAAAAAATTGGTTCTATGATGTGGATGAGAGCTTCACTTACCTTTGGGTAAAATGTTAAGTATTTAGAATGTAGTTAGTGGTAATGGCTTAGAAAGCAGAGGTAGTGAGGTTCTCCTCTAAGATCTGTGACCTCACTAGTCATTGATACTTGGCTAGGTTTACAATACCAGGCATGGCCCCTGATGGGGGAAGTTCCTTTTGTATATATGGTTGATGAATAAAACACTGTTGGCCAATAAGACCGGAAGATAGGCAGGACTAGAAGAAGAGGAAAATTCTGCGAGAGGTAGGCAAAGGGAGCCCTCCAGAAAAGTCACCATGGGAGCCACCAAAGGAGTGAGAAGTTCAGACCCTTCTCCAGTAAGATAAGACCACATGGAAATACTTAGATTAATAGAAGTGGGTTAATAATTAAGACAGAGCTAGTAAATAAGAAGCCCAAGCCACAGGCCAACAGTTTTATAATTAATATAGAATCTGAGTGTTTATTTGGGGCCCAAGGGCGGTGGGACCTGACAGGACAAGAAAACCTCTGGCTACAACCCCTCACTTGCTAAGCAGGTCATAGGTCCAATCAGACAGCTGTTGGCTACCATTCATATGTAAGTGCTGCTATTGCACCTTTGGGGATATCTTCCCTCAGCAGCGACTGTTGGGATTCAGTTGTTACAACTTGGGAGAGCTATTGATGGTTTTTCTCCCTTGGCAGTTTGTAGACCATCTGCTGACACTAGGAGACCTAATAATCAGGAAAGAGACTTTTAGGTCACTTTCAACTGTTTATCCAAGTCCTGTAAGTCTGAAGCATATGTTGTATTCAGCAATAGGGACTTAACTTTAAGTTCTGAGAGACAAGCAAGGGCAATGACAATACCCAATATTGTTTGGAAATTTTGTAGACTCCCATGAACAAGTTAAACGGAGGTTTCCCCTGCCTGAACCTGAGATTTTGTTAGACAGCCTGTGGCTTTTGTGTGGGGCATTATCAATTCCATGTGTCATAACTGCATTTAAACTCCATATTGTATACACACACACACACACACACTCTCTCTCTCTCTCTCTCTCTCTCTCTCTTAGGTAAGCCTATAAAGGAATATGCTTCCTTGTGGCTTTTTCACACATCTTCAGTGCTATCTATTCCTCTTCCCTACCTTTCTCTCTACATTGTTTATCCTCCTCTTCCCAGCGCAATGCCCCATTTTCCAAATCCCCCCTTCATTGCACCATTATCTTATTATTCCCGTCTTTAGAGTTCCTTCTCCCATACCCCAATTACTTCTTTATATAACTATAATTATTATTTCATCCTCTAAAATATTGGCTTTGGATAGCTCAAATAATGTATCAAAGGTCACTTAGCCACTGACTCCCCTTTATTTTACCAGTTTTTCTTCTTCTCTTTCCCTCTTTCTAGTGTTGATCCTCAAATTTCATTGTCTTTTCCTCACAGCTCCTAAAGAAGTGTCTACTTTTTTTCTCCTATGGAAAATTTAGCCTGAGTATAAATCTACTTGAATAGGAAGTTTTGTGTATTCTAGTTATCAAGATCTAGGTATCTGTCTATTGGTGAATCTAAAGTTAAAATAGTAAGGACAATGTTTAATTGCAGTAGAATGAATCAGAAAATTAGTTTTACCTGTAATTTTTGATGTAATCTCTGTGTATATACCATTTTGCCATGAAGTACATTTCTCATGGTAGGTATGTAATGTATTTTTCCAACGCCGTTTCCTTAACAAGGAATCTTCATTCTCTTTCTATACTATCTACCCTGACAAATGAACCAACATCCTCCCCATTCACTGCTGAGGCCTCCAGGGATGCTTTAGTCAGGCACAGACTGGAGACTTTGGGCCCTTGGACAAATACATTGCTATCAGAATTTCAGTATAACAGCATGCAGTATATACATATTTATTTAAACATAGTACATTGTGTGTGTGTGTGTGTGTGTGTGTGTGTGTGTGTGTGTGTGTGTGCTGTGTGGGAGAGATCTGTGCCACAGCATACCTGTAGAAGTCATAGGACAATTTGAAGCAGTCAATACTCTGCAACCACCATGTGAGTTCCAGGGATCAAACTCAGAAGGTCAGGGTTGGCATCAAGTACCTTTATCCACCGAGGTACCTCAGGAACCAGAGAGTTTGGAAAGTACTTGACATTTTAGATTTGCTAATATCTCTAATAGGGTTCATATTATGTTTTTCACAGTGAGTTTAAGACAATGGAATTTATGGAACTTTTAGGTTCCCAAGGGAAGGACCTGGGAGGGGTTGGAGGGACCAAAGAAAAGAAGGAAAGTGTATTTTAATTTTTAAAAATTTTACTATAAAGTAAAATATGACACATATACTTTTATTACATTCATTTAAATGAAATCTATTATACTTGCATAAACATATGGGTTTGGCACATTGTGTTGCTGTACATGTACTGTAATGAATTGCTATAAACTTGTGGGCTATCTCTTTTACTTGTCCAATGTGAGGCTTATTATACCAATATAATACTCAGAGACATGTTTTAATTAAATCTCAGATGATAACATATAATCTAAGTGTATATTCCTTGGTTTTAGTATTTTTTGAGGAATAATATGATGAGATATGGATAAATTATATTCCTAAAGTAAATATTTGTTCAAGCCACAATGTCTCCAGCCAGGCTGTGTCTAATATTACTGATTTCAGTAGTTGTCATTACTCTGTATAATAAAAGATTTGAAGAACTGAAGGGAATGGTTTTGAAATGGTTTGTCCCTGATGGATTAGTGTTTTCCAAACATTCTTGATAATATACCCTCAACCTCTTGACATTTCTTTCATTAGTGGATGACTCTGGGCAGGTGAAATAGATCACATGTCTACATCATTCAGTCATCCATGCTTCATCTTCAGGGTTCTAGAGCCTAGCCCCTTCAGTCACATTGCCAGGTTGAAACTGGCCATTGTGGGCATATACACACTGCAGATACTGACAAATGTATGTTAAACATAAGAAACTCATCCCTATTTAACTAACACCACTCATCTGTTTATACCCAATCATGGTTTCCTGAGAGATAACAGTTATTAAGTTAAAAATCCTCCCTTTTTTGCAAAGCACAAAAAACTAATGTAGACCTTAGCAGAAGCCATGATATTCTGTCTTCGTTTATAGAAGTAGAGTGAGTTTTGCCATCTCTTCATTGCCGAATAGCTAAAAACATTTCTGGTTGGCAAACATAATGGTGGATGACACTTCTATCAAACTTCTTGAATAACAGGAATGATCAGTAAGTGAGGATTCATCCTGTCTCAAGTATAAATGATGCTTGGGTTGAAATCTCTACTCTGGGCGGAAATGGGCTCCTAAGACCCATAGCCTTGTAAAACCTTCTTTGAAGTCTATCTTAATGACTTCCCCTCATTGTCTTTGGCAGCTGTCACATCTGTTTCCACAATTCTTATCTTAAAGCAACTTCACCCTTCTCCTTATGTGTTATGCTTTGATTTGGACAATTTAGCAATGACCTATTTGTGCACCTACCTTCTCACTCCCCCAAATTCTCCAAAATTATTCTTGTTTGCCACTCAGCACAGCAGGGCAAATGAATTCTCTTAGCGTAAATAATAAACTTGGTTTTCTTCTCTCATATATAGTAGAGTTAATTTAATTGTAGAACACACTAGTAATTGATTTCTTAGGTTTAAATTTTGCTTCTGGAGTCAAGTTTGTCATGCTTTCACATTTTTTTAAAATTTGGGCAATTTAAAGGTAGTAACTCAGCAGATAGATTTTTCCCCAGCTGTCAGAATTCTTGCTAAAATATCATTTAGAACTACTTGACTCAAAAGGGATCTGACAATTAAAGCGATGTGTGTGTGTGTGTGTGTGTGTTTAACAAACTACACAATGAATATGCTTCTTCAAGAAGTTTATTTGCAATCCATTACCATACTTTGAAGAAGATTTACTAATTGTTATTCAACTACATTTCATAACAAATAATTGGCTTTCTACATTTAAAAATGATTTGCTCCTGCTGCTTCAGAGGCTAGTCATGGAAGCCACTAAATCACAGCCTGGACAAAGAATCGTCATTTTGTTTCCTGATTACATTGCCTTTGCCATTCCAATTTTAACAAGGTGACTATGTCCTTGAATTTTTTCATGTCGTGTTTTTAGGCAGATGGGTAAGGTGATGCTAATTTGATTCTGTTTTTAAAAAGTAGACTCTCCCTTCCTTTGAAATTGAATTTCTATACTCTGTCATTAAAAGAGTAACCAGCCCAACATGTCTACAAGAAAAGCAAGTTCTCTAAGACAACTTCTGTAAGCAATTCACAGAAATCAAATAAAGCTGTGACTCTGCTCTTATGATTAACAAAAGCATTGCCTTTGAGAAACTCTGTAAAACGGGACCAGTAGAAACTGGCATCAGTCTCTAGCTCTGCTGTGTTATCCAGTCATAAGTTAGTTATATCTTGATAAATACTTACAGACAGACAACCATATATGTAGCATGAATACTAAAAACCCAGAGACAGATATTGGGGATCAAGATGAAGATCAGAAAAACAAAGCAGCCAACCACTAGAGAGTTCTTACTTCTACCAAGGCTCAAACCAAAAGGGAGCAATCTTGTCCTCAGTGTTGACTGCAGACTGACTGACTCCTGTCTCCTCCTGTCATATTCCTTTCTAGTGCTAGGATTAAAGGTGTGTGCCACCACCATCCGACATCTATGACTGACTAGTGTGGCTGCTGGGAGTAAAGGTGTGTGTCATCCTTGCCTGGTCTGTATGATTAACTAGTGTGGCTAGCTTTGCACTCTGATCTTCAAGCAAGCTTTGTTTATTAGATCATAAACAAAATAGCCCAACACATATATCTATGTAGTGGATGCCAAAAAAAGGTAGAAGTCACTAAGAGAGTCGGGGCTTTGCTTCTGACCCTCTGAAACCTGCCTTTCAAAGTGTGGTCAATACACCGTTGACATTAACATCCTTTGGAAACTTGTTAAAAACCTAGAACCTCAGGCTCAGTCCAGAGCTGTAGAGTAAAAATCAAGACTCTGAGTCGATGAGTGTACTTGTTAAAGTTTGTTAGACATTGGTTAACAGCTACTATGAAAAGTAACTCTGAAGTTAGGAAGGTCCAACAGAACTATTTATGAAAGTCTGAGTATTCATATTAACAAAAAGAAGACACAATTTGCATTTTGAAATCAGATAACTTCTTTGAAAATGGGAGGAAATGACCAATTATTGTTATTAGGTATACTTTAGGCATACCCATTTCCACAAAGGAGTTCAAGAATAATGGCAGGAAACTATCTATTGAAACTCACATAAAAGAGGACAGAGGGATGGCTGGACTCAGTTCCATCAATGTAACCAGGAGAGAATCTTTAAATGACTTTGTGGAAACTGTGATCTCATCATGTTTGCTTACTTTTTTGTGGAATCACATCTAAGAACCACAATGGGGAGAAAGTCTATGCTTCTGGTTGTAGAAAATACAGCAAGGGTAAGTAATAAGAAACAGCGAGACAAAGAAAAATTACAGGGATGACTTGAGAAAAGAAATGAGTTTGAAAGGGAAAGAATGATTTCAAAAGTACAGGCAATGTCTCCTGTGGGTGCCCCAGACATCAAAATGAGAAATATAGTGTGTCTCAGAGCTGGCTATTCCCAAAGTCACAATAGCCACAAACTCCTGTCAGCAACTTAGCAGGGACATGGATGCCAAGAACAAAATCCACATCCACAGATTTATACTCAAATTGCGGCAATTGCCTGTGGCAAGTCCTTCTTGGAATCCTCTTATCAAGATAAACATTATTTAGTGTTATAGAGAATGCTCCACAGGAAGAAAAAAATTAAAAAAGCGTGAAGCCAGAGGCATGATTTTTCTGTGGAAACACATCAAAGAATTTATTGGTTCTACAAGAAACTATTGTTAATGCACAAAGATGGCTGTAAAATTTTCAGGTAGGATACAAATGATACACACACTCTTAAGCATTGCTTCCTAAAAACAAACCAACCAAACAAACAGACTTTGTTTTATAAAGCAGACAGTTTATGTTTAAGGACTGAGGGAATTCAGCAGTGGACCATCTTATTTTTGATTTCAAGCTTTCTGGAAAAGCCCACAGACTGGGAACAAAGCCAAAAAATTGTGCCAACAATATAGGACTAAACACTTTCCCTCTTCCAGTTAAGCTGCACACTACTTAGTGATAGAGGACCCAATAACACAAGAGAACTGAATCCAGTTCACCTTGACCTTGGAAGGTATTTATGGGAGAGCTTCAATCCTTCTACTCAAGGAATGTTAATTAGGCCACTAAAATTTGCAAAATCTTTAGTGAAAGTGAAGGCCTTAAAATCATAATGGCAACTAAATTGTATCCACTTTGATACTAAGAAAGTCAGCCTGGGTTTATTTTATTGATTGATTGATTGTTTGTTTGTTTTTTGTGACATTCTGTAACAGCAAGATAATTGCCTTGAAGTTGCCAGGCATGGAATCAGTTAACCACATATCTGTCATTAATTAACTGGACGGCTGTTTGTAGTGTACCTCCATGGAGGGAGGGAGGTAGGAGTAATCTCTAATAGAAAACACAAAAATGACTTAATGATAATCATCTTTGAACATTTTTGTGTCAAGAATCGCAATAATCACAACCATAAGGAATACAGGGATGTAAATGACAATTCATTGCCTCAATGGCCCTGGGAAAAAAGCAACTCATAGAGTGAAACACAAATGTCAGTGTGCTCTGAGTTGTTTCCTGCATCACAATGATTGTCAGCTAGTTCCAGGGAAACTTGCAGCTGTAAGCTCCCAGAAACCAGGAATTGAATTTGACTCTGTTTTCATCATGTTTGTAGCAGGTAGCACAGGTTTGTATTTATTCCTGTGAACCCCTTATTGAGTAGTATTACAGTCATTTTCCTGGGTTCTAGAGGATGGAGTAGTCAAAAGCAAATCAGAAAATTACGACTCTTGCATTCTAGCTCTTATAGTGAATTCAAACGATGCTGGTTTGCTGAATGATTTTACTCAAGATGAGCATCCAAGGCTGTCAGAATGCTATTATCTAACTGTTGACTCGAATGTGATATCAGAGAACCCTTTCCTTAATTAAGGAGATACTATTAAGGTTTGATGAGAACAGTAAGAATGGGGGCTTTGAGGAAAACACCACAGACATACTCTGAAAGCAGATCCCATAGAGGTACTGACCCAGATGATGACGGAGAAGCTAATAAAACATGTGTCAGCTACAACTATGGCAACTGACAGTTGCTGTTTCCTGGGATTTTGTTCTTTGTGGTGATATATTTCTTGCACAAATAAAGCCTGTCTGGGGGTCAGAGAATGGAGCTTGCCACTAGCTAACCATAGAGGTCTGGAGGTCTGTACAGACAGACGGGAAGTGATGTAGCTGGACAAAAACAGGTTACAAGCAGGGAGAAACAGGAAATCACTCTGCAGAGACACTTAGGAGGCAAGGTGTGCTGTGGCTTGCTCCTTCTCTCTGATCTCTCAGCATTTCCCTCTATGTCTGACTCCAGCTTTTTATCATCTAGACCAATTAAGAACTCATTACAGTTCTTAACTTTCTTTATAAAATGGAGCATGCTGGATGTGTGTACAATTTTGTTCATGTGAATGTAGACCCTAAAGAATCATGGCCCCTCTTCCTCCCTCCCTCCCTCCGTCTCTCCCTCTCTCCTTCTCTGTTCATGTAGGCAAACCTCTCTCTTTCTCTGTCCTCCCAGTCTGAGAATATTTGTGTAGAATTTAAAGTTTTGGAAACTGTAGTTGTTCTATGAACTATGGAAAAACTACCCTAGTTTGCTGTGTTGGGTTGGCACTATATTAGAATTACCCGTGATCTTGGTCTTAAAGTCCTTCTTTCCATTTTAATAGGGATAACGCACTACATTAAATATGTAAGGTATTAATTACATGAGTTCAGTGACAGAAACTAATAATAAGATATTCCCTGAATATAAAAACCAATTATAAGTGCTTAATATTTTAGAAAGAGAGATACATTAAGATGATGATGATGATGATTATTATTATTATTTTGGTTTTTGAGACAGGGTTTCTCTGTATTGTTTTGGACGCTGTCCTGGAACTTGCTCTGTAGACCAGGCTAGCCTCGAAACTCGGAGATTTGCCTCTCTTTACCTCCCAAGTGCTGGGATTAAACGCCTGCGCCACCAATGCCTGG
Source organism: Mesocricetus auratus (assembly GCF_017639785.1). NCBI lineage: Eukaryota > Metazoa > Chordata > Mammalia > Rodentia > Cricetidae > Mesocricetus > Mesocricetus auratus. Next base: position 64,004,973 of record NW_024429195.1, read on the forward strand.
CCATTAAGATTATTTTCAAAAAGTATGTATTATGTATTGCTATTAGATACAATCAGTGGCCCCCCCTGATTTTTCTAGTTTTGTTCTAGTAGCCCAAGCTGACTCTAAACTTGTTGTATAGCCGAGACTGGCTTGGGACTCCTCATCCTCTTGCTTCTTTCTCCAAAGTGCTAAGATTCCAGGTGTGTGTCATTATGTCTTCCCTAAAATTTTAAATTAAATTCACATGCTCTTATTGCTTAGGCCATAAACACGATTTTCCAAAACCATTTGTTCTCATATTCCAACATGACAAGTCTGAATATATTTTTACTTTAAGGAAAGATTTTTGTGTCTATGAATGGGTGGCATGCATGTACTTGAGCATGTGTAGATGTAGACGTCTTTGTATGTGTGGAACCCTAAATAAGTTATCAGATGCCTCAGGGCTGTAGTGACAGGTATTTGTGTGATATGTGGCTATAATTCAGGTTCTGGCATCTAAATTCTGGTTGGAATGATTGTGCAGCAAATTTCTTCATTGGGCCATCTATCCAGCCCATTTTTGTTACTTCTATTACTTTGATTACATTAGCATTCCAAATAAGAGTTTCACTATGACATTGTCATACCTATATATAAATTTGAATTTTTAAAATAAATTGGGTTTATGTGAAAAAACAAAGTGAAACAACACACTGAACAATGATAAAGATGAAAAAAGTAGTAAATAAGAGATTTGAAGATGTTAAAGAACATGTATTCATACTTATAATAGAATGCAACATACTTCAATACAACTGAGCTTTTGAGAAAATGGGCAGAAGTGTATGGAAGAAAGAAATAATTGAAATTTTCTCAAAAAATGATAAAAGTGTCAAATTCGGATTTAACAACTTCCATCCAATCACACGTAAGATGAATGAAAGAAATCCACTTAAACAGTGTAGTGGGAACTTAGAACATGACTGACAAGGAACATAGTTTACGTGATGGTGAAAGAGAAGACAGATTGCTTACAAAAATATGCCATTGGTATTAGACTTGCCAGGAAATTTCTCAACAATGTAATGGACAAGTCCAGACAAATTATTCTCAATTATTAAGAGAGGATCATGACCTTAGAATTCTATTTCTCAAGGTTTTTTTTCAAAAATGAAATATAGGGGTCCTCACATTTGATATGAAAACCTTTATTTATAAATCATTGTCTTTTCTGGAGTTGTCTCAAGAATTTAGTTAGGGAACCAGAGCTGGCAATTTAGTATCAAAAGATCCCTGACTTGCAAGAGGATTGACCAGGAAAAGAAGTCTCAACAATCCACACAAAGCAATAGTGGTAATACATCTTTGCAATGCTTCACAACTAGAGGAATTCCAGAATGTGTATTCAAAGAGTTATTTGTGAAATAACGTTCAGATACATTTTGAGGAACGAAGAGCTTAGAAAAATGTATTCGCTAACAATGCATGTGTAATTAGTTGTGCTGTATTACTATGTTACTATGCAGCTGTAGAAATGTATGAACTACAGCTATTTGTTTCATTTTGGATGATGCTAATCCAATCATTCCTTATACCAGAATTATTCGTAACCCTGTGCTTTTGGTAATGAGTTGGGAACAGGAGGGGGAAATGGAAGATAACAATGTGTTTTTAGTTGCAGCTTGATTGCAATGTCCGATTTTCAATAGAATGCCACAAACGAACTACTTCCTTATAATTTCGTTAGTCAGCTTATCTCATAAAATCAGCAGAAGGCAGTCTGGAATCAGCATTTCTTCAATTTTCTAATTATAGGAATAGCGTATCCACCACTGCCTCTTCCCATCTGAATGTCTCATGAGATAAACCCTAACTTTTGAAACGCATTGCCTCCACTGATTGTGTGCACATGACAGGTTAGTTAGGAAAAGTGTCTCTGCTTGTGTACTACAACTTGTTCTTGTCCCTCTGTGTTGTGATACACAGCACACAAGCTTTTCTCTATTATTATTTTACTCTATTAAAATATGTGAGGTTGGATGTTTTAAAAATGAAAACGATTACACTTTACAAAATTTCCTGTGGTTTGGCTTTCAAAGACAAGAGTTCCTCTATGACGAAGAAAAGCTTTAAGGCCACACCTTAGCAAACTACATTTTATAGTTTAATTTTTAAAGCAACTGCTTTTATTTGAATATGTATTTAGCTGGTTTTCTGAGTATTCCAGTTTGAAGTTGATGTATATTTTGTATAGGTACAGAGGGCCAATTATACTTAATTATGACTTTAATGAGAACAATCAACCTTAAAACAAAAGACTATGTCTTGGGAGCAAGTACTTTAATATTTAGAGGGAAACGGAAACTGAAGAGCAAAACAAAGGGAGCTGCCCATGTCTGAAGGGAGGAAAGCTATACATGAACATGCTAATTGATAAGAGCAAAGTTAATATTTAACATGGTACTTTGCTTTCATAAAAGAATTGGAGCCCTTTTCTTGGTTTTCAAATTTTTGCCTTCCATTGAAAATAGATTTTTTCATCACATAATATATCCTGATTGCAGTCTCCCATCCCTCTACTCCTCCCAGTTCCTTCCCAACTCCCCTCCCATCCAAATCTACCCCCTTTCCGTCTCTCATTAGAAAGCAAACAGGCTTCTATGAGATCATAATAAAATAAAACAAAATAAAAACAACAAAATATAATAATAGGATAGAACAAAACCCGACACATTGGAATTGGACAAAACAAACAACAGAAGGAAAAGAGCCCAAGAGCAGGCACGAGAAACAGATTCCCACTTGTTTGAACACTCAGGAATACCATGAAAACACTAAACTGGAAGCCATAATACATATGCAAAGTTCCAGGTTCAAATTGGTGCAAGGTCCATACATGTTACTTCAGCTTCTATGAGTTCCTATAAACTTTGTTCATGTTGATTTCAAGGGCCTTGTTAACTTGTTTTCTTGGTATCCCCATGCCCTCTGACTCTTACTCTGTTTCCTTTTCCTCTGGGTGTCCTGTGCTCTGTGGGAGGGATTTAATGGAGACACCCCCCCTTTAATGCTGACTGTTCCAAGGTCTCTCGTTCTCTGTATAATTTCTGGCTGTGAATGTCTTTATTTGTTCCCATCTGTTGCAGAAAGAAACTTCTCCGATGGTGGCCGAACAAGACAATTATCTATGAGTATAGCAGAATGCCATTAGGAGTCATTTATTGCTCTGTTGTTGTTGCTCAACAGCAGTATTTGCTTTCTCCCTAGATCCCTGAGCTACCTAGTCTTGGTTCTTGGTCACTCATATACTTTCAGGTGTGAGTTCCATCCTGTGAGTGGGCCCTAAGTCACACAGGTTGCTACTTCCACAAGATCTGAGCTACCATTGCACTAGCATGTCTTGCAAGCAGGACCCTTTGTCAACCCAAGGATTTGTGGCTGGGTAGGTGTTTAGATTTCTCTTTTGGTAGCCTGCAGAGTACCTTCTTGTACCAAACACACTACCATATAGGTGTGAAGGCTTTATGTAGGTATCTGCTTGACCTCTCTATGGTCACTGAGTTGTATAAGTGTTGTATTCAGCAATGGGACCTTGCCATCAGTTTGTAGAGAGCAACTATAGTCTTGGTAACAGCCTGGGTTGTTTGGGGATTCCCATGGGACCTCCTTGGCCAACAACTCAAATAGATTTAACCACATCCTGGTACTGGAAGTTTCATTTTGTGGCAAGAGATGGACAGATGGGGCTCCATCTAACCTCATTCTATCTATTCTATTTTTGTTTCCTAATGAGATCACTGTCCTCCTCCCCCAGTCCCTTACCTAATCTCTCTGGTTCTATGGACTGTTTAGTTCTATAGTAGCTTAGTTATCATTGTCTTTTTAAAAAAGATGTATTTGTTTATGATGTGTATGGGTGCTCTCTCTGCATGTACACCTTTATGACAGAAGAGGGCATCAGATCCCACTAGAGATGATTGTGAGCCACCATGTAGTTGCTGGGAATTGAGCTCAGGACCAGTCAATGCTCTTAACTGCTGATTCATCTCTCCTACCCCTAGTTATCATTGTCTTAATAACTAATATCCACATAGAAGTGAATATATACCACATTTCTATTTATGGGTCTGGGATACCTCACTCGATAAGCCCATTTCATCTGTAAAAAGAGATAATGTACCTCAGATTCCAAAATGTGTGAGACAGTATTTTTGTGTGTGTGTTTTATTAATACTGATCCTTTATAATATTTTGGCAAAAAGAATGGATTGTTTTGTTGTCAAGTATCTAAATACTTTCCAAATTCTCAGAGAGTAACTACTTGCATTTATACATGGAAAGACCCTGAAAATGTACAATGGATTTTTAAAAATCCATTTTAGTGTTCTTGACTGACTATTCCCTGGTGGTGTGACTGCTTCAGAGTCATCCACAATTCTATAAATAACTCTTCACCCAGGCTGTGTAAGTAAGCCTAACAAAGTCATTTGGGTTTCTCAAGCAGTACCTTCAGGGAATAGTCATTGGGGTGGATCTTTCCTGGGGAGAATGAGGTTTCCTGATGACATACTTCATTCCCATGCCTTACTTTCTGTGCTTTCCAAGCTCAAGTTTGCTTCTCTACAAACACAGAGAGAATACAGGAGATAAAGGGGGAGGAGGAGATGGGAAGAAAGATGAGAGATTGATTGGAGCTATTCTGCTGTCTCTAACATGTCACATGCACATTTCTACCTTTGTCAGAAGTGTGTTGAAAAACCAACATTTCAATATAACTAATGATTCCATTATGCACTGCTTCCTTTTAAAATAAGACAAATTATGTCTTAACATGGAGCTGCACTTAGAACCTGAGGCAATTAATTATTTTAATTTTCACCCTTATTAATATAGTCTAAGAATGCTTTGTCATCATTTTACAACTTAGGAAACATGCATAGGCTTTTCAGGTTAAAATAGTCCACAGATTAGTTTTGGAAACAACACTTCTGCACGGTTACCTAAGTGTTCTTCCAAGTTAGGGACTCTGTGATTAGTTAAGCTGATAATGAAATCTAGTGTGGTTTTAGAGATTCACTGTGAGTAGAGTGAGCTCACACAGAGAACATCTGGCAAAAAACATGACCTTTGCCCTCAAAATGAACTTAGAAGCAGTGCATGAAAATTGTAATGATGACTTATTAAACATCTATTATGTGTCAACGTCTCTACTGGATTTCTATCATAAAGAGCAATACTAATTTTCCTCAGTTAAATATTAATAGGAAACTAAGGTTGAGAGGAATTGCATAAATTACTCCGTCATAGAATTAATAAGGTGGGAAGCCAGAATCTAAACCCATATTTCTTTAATGATGAATCCTATATTCTTTACTCTAATATGGTCCATGTCAAACCAAGGTTTTAAGCAGGGTTAAACAATACATTTTAATCCCGTAAGCAGGGAATTAAATCATGAGTATCTGTTTTCAATACATATGTTCAAAACTTTTTATTTGTTTTATCCAGGATATTGTAGGGTTATAGATTGCATCTACTACAAATATTTTAAAAGCTGATGTTAACTGCTAATGTTAATACTTTCTGTCAACATAGCAACCAGGTTTATGAAGTGGTCTTCTCTTTGCTTATGTAGTCATGTTCTCAATCCCAACTATGGGAGACTGATTTCAATAGTCAGCTCAATCTATCTCATAAACATTCTGAGTGAATTTATAAAAATAAAAACCTGGGACCAATTCAGTATAATTTAATGAATTAAATGCAATGTGGAATCAGTTTATCAGAAGACTTATCTAAAAATATATTACAATTATGTACAATGTACGATTTTTAAAAATATACACCCTATCATGCAGTAGTAAGGTTATTCATGAGGACAGAATAATAATGGTCCACACCATTTTCTTCCTGGTATCACTCATTTTCCCCCACAGTAGTTATAAACTACTTCATGTTTATAACAACAGTCAAGTTTTCTTTCTTAAATACAGAATGGTGCATCCAGTCTGATGTTATTTGGTCAATATTACCCTGAATAAATTTCATGAGACTCTGGTAATACCCATTTATTAGGAAGGATGGAAAATGTTTCCTTTGATTTGGGTGCAAATATCCAGCTAAAAGTTTGAATTAAACTACTTCAAAGGTCACTTTCTCTTCCTATCAATGTCCCTGTGTCTGAATCTGTCACCTAAATATGCACAATTATCTTACTGTTTGAGAAAAAACGTGCAGATGGATATGAGACACTGTGTAAGATGGGCATGTTCTTTCCTCTGCCTGCCTCTCCCACCCCATGTGCTTATCCTTCTTGGCTAATTATCATTTTCTTTCGTGTCTAACTTTGAAACAGCTTCCTTAAGAAACCTTTGCCTGACTATTCCCTGTATATTCTTCACCCCTGGTCTGTCTCATCATTTAAGTTCCAATAGTATTTTATTTTGTTTTTAATTACATATATTTATGTGGTTGTGTGCACATGAGGGCAGTGCCCTTAGAGGCCAGGAGAAGGAATTACATCCCTGGAGCTAAAGTTTCAGGTCACTATTAGCTGCTTAGCCATATGCTTTCTTAACTACTGAGCTGTCTCTCTAGCTCCCCACTAGTGTTAACAACAAGACGTTAGTATATAATCACAACAAATTGATGAGAGAGTAAAGTTTTCCGATCTATATTCTCTATTTCCTCCTGTCTGCATCTTTAAACACTATAACTCTTCCAATGTTTATTGGCCTCCACATTGAAAATTCTTATCACCAAAGTCCCATAATTTACATTATAGTTCATTTGCTTTAAAACAGTACATAATACACAATAATTTCACTGATATAAAAGTCAGCATGCTCTACTGTTTCCTCCTTCCTTCCCTTGATTTCTTTTGGGATGGGAACCTCATATCATTCAAGGTCTCCAATTCTTTAGAGGATGCCATGAAATTCTGAGCCTCTTGTTTCAGCCTCTCAGGTGTCTGTACTATGGAAGTGCACCACCATGTCCAGTTTAATACAATCCTAGATAACTAACCCAGGGTTGTGTTCCTGTTAAGCAAGAACTCAGTCAACTGAGCTAGTCCTTCTTTTCTAGGAGGTGAATATAATCAGATTATTACTTAACATAACTTTACCATGGTGTCTTTGATTTAGTACCTTGCATTTATGGTTATTTTATAATTATCATCACTCATTTTCTTTTTTTTTCTTTTTTTTATTAATATTTTTTTTATTTTCCATTTTAAATTTAGATAAGAAACAAGGTTGCTTCACAAGTCAGTACGAAGTCCCTCTCCCTTTCCCTCCCCTCCTCCCGTGCCTTCCCCCCATCCCCCCCCCCCCCCGTTATCCCCTCATTCCCCCAGGGAGGGTGAGACCCTCCATGGGGGTGTCCATAGTCTGTCATTTCATATAGGGCAGGGCCTAGACCCTTCCCCAAGAGTTCAGGGTGAGAGTGCACCTCACATTGTTCTATGGGAGTCCAGAGACCGTGTGTATACTTGGGATGGGTACTGATCTGCTGTCCAAGGCTCAATAGATTACCTAGGCCTCCTCACTGACACCCAGATTCAGGGGGTCTTGATCAGTCCCATGCTGGATTCCCAGGCTGATGCCTGGGATTCAAGAGTTAACATTTGTCTGGTCAGCTGTTTCTGGGGGTTCAACCAGCCCAGTCTTAATCCCTTTGATCATCAGTCCTCCCTCTCTGATACTGGCTTTCTTGAGTTCAGCTCAGTACTTAACCAGCCAGTAAATGAAGTTTCTGTTTCCCAGACTCTCTGGCCATAGGATTGTAGGCTGGCACTCCCCAGATCTATGTCTAAAATCCATATATGAGAGAGTACATGCCATGTTTCTCTTTTTGTGACTGGGTTACCTCACTCAGGATGGTTTCTTCTAGTGTCATCCATTTGCCTGCGAATCTCAAGATTCCATTATTTTTTTCTGCTGAATAGTACTCCATTGTGTAGATGTACCACATTTTCTCTATCCATTCTTCGGGTGAGGGACATCTAGGTTGCTTCCAAGTTCTGGCTATTACAAATAAAGCTGCTATGAACATAGTGGAACAGACATCTTTGTTATATGAATGGGCATCTTTTGGATATATGCCTAAGAGTGCAGTTGCTGGGTCTTGTGGTAGGTTTATTCCCATTTTTCTGAGGAATCTCCATACTGCTTTCCAAAGTGGCTGAACCAGTTGGCACTCCCACCAGCAATGGAGGAGTGTCCCCCTTTCACCACATCCTCTCCAGCATAAATTGTCATTGGTGTTTTTGATTTTAGCCATTCTGACAGGAGTGAGATGGTATCTCAGAGTTGCTTTGATTTGCATTTCCCGGATGGCTAAGGATGTTGAGCACTTTCTCAAGTGCCTCTCAGCCATTTTAGACTCCTCTATTGAAAACTCTCTATTTAGTTCTGCAGCCCACTTCTTAATTGGGTCCTTTGCTGTTTTGGAGACTTGCTTCTTGAGTTCTTTGTAAATTTTGGAGATCAACCCTCTGTGAGATGTGGGATTAGTGAATATTTTTCCCATTCTGTGGGCTGCCTTTTTGTCTTGCTGACTGTGTCCTTTGCCTTACAGAAGCTTCTCAGTTTCAGTAGGTCCCATTTATTAATTGTTGATCTCACTGTCTGTGCTACTGGTGTTATGTTCAGGAAGCTGTCTCCTGTACCAATTCTTTCAAGGGTACCACCCACTTTCTCTTCTAAGAGGTTCAGTGTGGCTGGATTTATGTTGAGGTCTTTGATCCATTTGGACTTAAGTTTTGTGCATGGCGATAAACATGGATCGATCCGCATTTTTCTACATGCCAGTCTCCAATTATGCCAGCACCATTTGTTGAAGATGCTTTCTTTATTCCATTGTATATTTTTAGCTTCTTTGTCAAAGATCAGATGTTCGTACGTGTGTGGGTTAATACCCGGATTTTCAATTCGATTCCATTGGTCTGCCTGTCTATTTTTGTGCCAATACCAAGCTGTTTTCAGGACTATAGCTCTATAATAGAGCTTGAGGTCAGGGATAGTGATGCCTCTGGACGTTGCCTTGTTGAACAGGGTTGTTTTGGCTATCCTGGGTCTTTTGTTTTTCCATACAAAATTGATTATTGTTCTTTCAAGGTCTGTGAAGAATTGTGCTGGGATTTTAATGGGGATAGCATTGAATCTGTAGATTGCTTTTGGCAGGATTGCCATTTTTACTACATTGATCCTACCTATCCAAGAGCATGGGAGATCTTTCCATTTTCTGAGGGCTTCTTTAATTTCTTTCTTTAAAGATTCAAAGTTCTTACGATACAGGTCTTTCACTTGTTTGGTTAGCGTTACCCCAAGGTATTTTATGTTGTTTGTGGCAATTGTAAAGGGTGATGTTTCTCTGATTTCTCTTTCAGCCCTTTTATCATCTGTATATAGTAGGGCTACTGACTTTCTTGAGTTGATCTTGTAACCTGCCACTTTGCTGAAGGTGTTAATCAGCTGTAAGAGTTCCCTGGTAGAGTTCTTTGGGTCACTGATATAAACTATCATATCGTCTGCAAACAGTGAAAGTTTGACTTCTTCCTTCCCAATTTGTATCCCCTTGATCCCCCTTTGTTGTCGTATGGCTATAGCTAGAACTTCAAGTACCATGTTGAAAAGGTATGGAGAGAGTGGACAGCCTTGTTTTGTTCCTGATTTTAGAGGAATTGCGTTGAGTTTCTGTCCATTTAGTTTGATGTTGGCTGTTGGTTTACTGTATATGGCTTTTATTATGTTTAAGTATGTCCCTGTTATCCCAGATCTCTCCAAGACCTTTATCATGAAGGGGTGTTGGATTTTGTCAAAGGCTTTTTCAGCATCTAGTGAGATGATCATGTGATTTTTGTTTTTCAGCTTGTTTATATGGTGGATTACGTTGATGGATTTTCGTATGTTGAACCATCCCTGCATCCCTGGGATGAAACCTACTTGATCGTGGTGAATGATTGTTTTGATGTGTTCTTGGATCCGATTTGCCAGTATTTTATTGAGTATTTTTGCATCAATGTTCATGAGGGATATTGGTCTGAAGTTCTCTTTCTTGGTTGTATCTTTGTGTGGCTTGGGGATCAAGGTTATTGAAGCCTCATAGAAAGAGTTTGGCAAAGGCCCTTCTGCTTCTATTGTGTGGAACACTTTGAGAAGAATTGGTATAAGCTGTTCTTTGAATTTGTGGTAGAATTCTGCACTGAGGCCATCTGGACCTGGACTTTTTTTGGTTGGGAGACTTTTGATGACAGCTTCTATTTCCATAGGGGTTATAGGTCTATTTAAATTGCTTATCTGTTCTTGATTTAGTTTTGGCAAATGATAGCTGTCCAGGAAGTCATCCATTTCCTTTAAATTTTCGAATTTTGTGGAGTACAGGTTTTCAAAGTATGACCTAATGATTCTCTGGATTTCCTCAGAGTCTGTTGTTATGTCCCCCTTTTCATTTCTGATTTTGTTAATTTGCGTGTTCACTCTCTGCTGTTTGGTAAGTTTGGACAAAGGTTTGTCTATCTTGTTGGTTTTCTCAAAGAACCAACTCTTCGTTGCATTGATTCTTTGTATTGTTTTCCTGGTTTCTACTTTGTTGATTTCAGCCCTCAATTTGATTATTTCCTGGTGTCTACTCCTCCTGGGGGAGTTTGCTTCTTTGTGTTCTAGAGCTTTTAGCTGTGATGTTAATTCTCTGGTATAACTGTTTTCCTGTTTCTTCATGTGAGCACTTAGTGCTATGAAATTCCCCCGTAGCACTGCTTTCAAAGTGTCCCATAGGTTTGGGTATGTTGTGTCTTCATTCTCATTGAATTCGAGGAAGTCTTTAATTTCTTTTTTTCCTCTTTGACCCAGGGATGGTGCAGTTGAGCATTATTCAATTTCCATGAGTTTGTAGGTTTTCTGCAATTTGTGTTGTTGTTGAATTCTAATTTTAAGGCATGGTGGTCTGATAAGATGCATGGAGTTATTCCAATTTTTTTGTAGCTGCTGAGGTTTGATATGTTGCCAAGTATGTGGTCGATTTTTGAGAAGGTTCCATGTGGTGGTGAGAAGAAGGTATATTCTTTTTTATGTGGATGAAATGTTCTATAGATATCTGTTAATCCCAGTTGGGTCATTACTTCTATTAGACCCTTTGCTTCTTTGTTGAGTTTCTGTCTGGTATTCTTGTCTAGTGGTGAGAGTGGTGTGTTGAAATCTCCCACTATAACTGTGTGGGGCTTTAGATGAGATTTAAGTTCTAATAATGTTTCTTTAACGAATGTGGATGCCTTTGTATTGGGGGCATAGATGTTCAGGATAGACACTTCATCTTGGTGGGTTTCACCTGTGATGAGTATGTAATGACCTCCTTCATCTCTTTTGATTGATTTTATTTTAAAGTCTAGTTTGTTAGATATTAGGATTGCTACCCCTGCTTGTTTCTTGGGTCCATTTGATTGAAAAATTTTTTCCCAACCTTTAACTCTCAAGTAATGTCTGTCTTTGAGGGTGAGGTGTGTTTCTTGTATGCAGCAGAAGGAAGGGTTCTGTCTTCGAATCCATTCTGCTAGTCTGTGTCTTTTTATGGGTGAGTTAAGGCCGTTAATATTGAGGGATATTAATGACCATTGATTGCTCATCCTTCTTCGATTTGCGATGGTTGTTGTTGGTGGAATTATGGGTGGAATTTCGCCCCTTTGTTCTTTTGGCTGTTGGTAGAGAGGGATTCTCTAATGCTTATGTTTTTCTGGTTGTAGTTAGCTTCCTTGGGTTGGAGTTTTCCTTCCAAAATTTTCTGTAGGGCTGGGTTAGTGGACACATATTGGTTGAATCTAGTTTTGTCATGGAATATCTTGTTTTCTCCGTCTATAGTGATTGAGAGCTTTGCCGGGTATAGTAGTCTGGGCTGGCATCCATGGTCTCTTAGTGTAGGTAGAATATCTATCCAGGACCTTCTGGCTTTCAGAGTTTCCATGGAGAAATCAGGTGTAATTCTGATAGGTCTGCCTTTATATGTTACTTGACCTTTTTCCTTAGCTGCTCTTAATATTCTTTCTTTATTCTGTATGTTTGGGGTCTTGATTATTATGTGGCGAGGGGATTTTTTTTGTGGTCCACTCTATTTGGTGTTCTGTAGGCTTCTTGTACCTTCATTGGCATGTCTTTCTTAAGGTTGGGAAAGTTTTCTTCTATGATTTTGTTGAATATGCCTTCTGCCCCTTTGAGGTGGATTTCTTCTCCTTCTTCTATACCTATTATTCTTAGGTTTGGTCTTTTCATGGTGTCCCATAATTCCTGGATGTTTTGTGTTAAGGATTTGTTGGATTTAAGGTTTTCTTTGGTTGATAAATTCATTTCTCCTAGTGTATCTTCAACACTTGAGATTCTCTCTTCCATCTCTTCTATTCTGTTGGTAATGCTTGTATTGGTAGTGCCTGACTGTTTGTCCAGCTTTTCTATTTTCTGCCTTTCTTCAGATTGTGTTTTTTTTAGTGACTCTATTTCAGTTTTCAACCCTTGCAGCCTTTGCATTGCTTCTTGCAATTTTCTGTTTATCTGTTCGTCTGTTTGTTGCCTTTTATGAACTTTTTGGTTTGTTCTTTCTTCAATTTCTTGCATTTTTTGGTTTGCTTTTTGTTCCATTTCTTGGATTTTGTGCTTTGTTTCTTCTTCCATTTCCTGCCTTTTTTGGTTTGTTTCTTCCTCCATTTTTTTTTCATTTTTTGCTTTGTTTTTTCTACCATTTCTTGCATTTTTTTGCTTTGTTTCTTCTTCCATTTCCTGCCTTATTTGGTATGTTTCTTCTTCTAATTCTTGCATTTTTTGCGCTGCTTTTTCTTCCATTTCTTGCATTTTTTGCTTCATTTCTTCTTCCATTTCGTGCCTTTTTTGGTTTGTTTTTTCTTCCAATTCTTGCATTTTTTGGTTTGTTTTTTCTTCCATTTCTTTGAGGGATTTTCCAATATCCTCTTTTAGGGCCTCTATCATTTTCATGAAAGTGCTTTTAAGGTCGTTCTCTTCTGCTTCCTTCGCGTTGGAATATTGGGGTCTTGCTGGTGTGGAGTCTCTAGAATCTGGCGGTGTCATATTTGTTTTTCTGTTGCTGACTGTGTTTTTGTATTGTCTCTTTCCCATCTCTTCTTCTAGTGGGTGCAGAAAGAGCCCCTTCCTGGTCTGGGGACCAGAGTTCCCTTTTGGTGGGTGCTAGTAAGTCCAGTAATCTGGTGGTTCTTCTATGCCTTGTCCAAATGCTGGTCCGTGGGTAGAGAAGAAGAACAGGAATCTGGGGCGCTTAGCCTCCTACCTGGTCCCCTGGACCCTATGCTGGGTCCTGTTGTACCTGATCCGGAACTGCTACTCCCCTGGTCTCCCTGGCTCCTGTAGTTTCCTGGTCTCTTTGGTGGGAGAGAAGATCTGGAGTCTGGGGTGCTTGGCTCCCGCCGGGATTGGGAGCTCTGTGCAGTTCCAGGCGATCTGCAGGCTCTGGAACACAGGCCGGGAAGCTGGCCTGTTTACCTGATGATGCCAGAGGGACAGCTACTTCCCTGTACTCCCAGCCTCCTCTCCTTTCCTGGAATCGTTGGTGGGAGAGAAGATCTGGAGTCTGGGTTGCTTGGCTCTCGCCGGGATTGGGAGCTCTGTGCAGTTCCCAGGCGATCTGCAGGCTCTGGAACACAGGGCGGGAAGCTGGCCTGTTTACCTGATGCTCCCGCCGGGATTGGGAGCTCTGTGCAGTTCCCAGGCGATCTGCAGGCTCTGGAACACAGGCTGGGAAGCTGGCCTGTTTACCTGATGATGCCAGAGGGACCATCATCACTCATTTTCATCAAAATATTCATTTGTATTTTTGTTCATGTGTGTTTGTCTTTATGTTCATGTGTGTAGTTCCATCAGAGACCAGATGAGGGCCTCAGATCCCCTGAAACTTGAGTGGCCAGTTGGTTATGAGCCACCCAACGTGGATGTGCTAACCAAAACTGGGCTCTCTGAAAGTGGGATTATAATTGCTGGGCAGACTCTCCAGACCCATAGCTCATTTTCCTTTAGTACCGAATAGTATTTGGTTGTCTGGATGGACTGCATTTTATCTGAGCATTGGCCCACTGAAGGATGTCTCAATTACTACCATGTTTTGGCACTCGTGAATGGGATTGTTACAAGTTTATGTGCGGGCTTCTGTCTGCTCTGAGTATCTAGCCCACTTGAGTAAACACAAACCGGCCAACTGTTGCTCTTACAGCAATGGTTTGTTTTGTAAGAATTTTGCAAACTGTCCTCCAGAGCTTCATCACTGGTTTTCCATCCCTACCAGAAATGAATGAGACTTTTCACTGTCCCACATGTTTACCAGTTGTGAATGTCAGTGTTTTGTGTTTGCGTCTTTTCTCAGGGTTAGACATTCATCTTACTGAAATTGAAAAAGATGCTTAAGAGATGTTGCCCATTTTCTACATGCTTCTCACTTGTGTTGTCCCTTCTCTGCTGAGTTATCTATTCGGGTGTCTGGACCACTTTTTAGTGAGTGGGTTTGTTAAAATGCTTGTTTTTCGTTGTGGTAGAATACTATTTTAAGGTGTGTGACTTTTGTTTATGACGCATTTGTTGAACTCTGTGAAGCTGTGTTACTGTACCTATCTAAAACACCTGATGGACACATAGAGAGATGAGCAGTCAGTAGCGAGGCAGGAGCAAGGATAAGTGGGGCTGGCAGGCATAGAGTACAAATAGGAGAAATGAGGACGGGGAGAGAACAAGGAGAGGAGGACAGGACATCAGGGACCAGCCACCCATCTGCCCAGCAAACCACGGAGAAAGAAGGAAAGTAAGATAAACAGAATTAAGAAAGATAAAAGCCCAGAGGGAAAATTAGAAGGGTTAATTTAAGTTAATAAAAGCTGGCAAGAAACAAGCCAAGCTAAGGCCAGGCATTCATTACTAAGAATAAGCCTTCGTGATTGAGTTATTTGGGTGCTGGGTGGTGGGCCCCCCAAAAAACCAAAAGAGTAAAACATTATGCAATATGTTGTTTAGTTTTTAATATTATTTTTATGTTTTAGATACAGTCTTTTATATGGTATGGCACTTGCAAATATTTTCTCCCAGCCTGAAGCTTGATAACCTGTTACAGAGCAGTTTTTAATGTCAAGGGTGTTCAACTTATCAGTCATTTCACAGATCATGTTTCCTGTAGCTTGCTTAGGATACTATAATTATATAATATACATGCAGATGCTCATAAGTAACTGTTACTTTTGCTGTCATAGAGGCTGCTTAGTGTCTGATCAAGGTGTTGGTAGATTTTGTATTTGGGGGGAGCTTGGTATGTGTTTGTATGTGGTTCCTTCTAGTTGTGACATCTTCCAGGTCCTTCATTTCTTCATATTGGCTTTCCACCCAGTTTGTCCATAGTCACAAATTGACTTCCCAGAATTTGTCTGGGGGTTCTGTTTAATCTATGAATAGAAATAACTGACATTATGGCAATATTGAATTTCTTTACCTATGAACATGGATTATACCTCCACATATTTTTTAATTTCTTTCATTAAAAATGCATAATTTTCCTTGTACAGATCTTATACATAGTCTGTTGTCCCACTGGTGTTTTTTAAATAGCCATGGAGTTAGTTCTATACAATTTAAGCCATCTATCTTTACAACTAGACTGTTACATGACATTAAAGAATACATCTACTTTCCTTCTAATTGAACTTTTATTTATCTTTATTTTATTTGCATTGGTATTTTTCCTGATATGACAAACTATGAAGATTCCCCATGGAAGACCTCAACCTCCTTGAGGAGCAGAAAGTGGGTGAAATGGGGGCTTGTGGGAGGTAGGGGAGAAGTGGAGGGAGAGGTAACTGACTCCCTGTGGGGGGAGTCAGAGCTTGGGGTTACAGACAGTTGTGAATTCCATGTGGGTGCTGGGAATTGAATCCGGGTACTCTGGAAGACCAGTCAGTACTCTTAACAACTGAGCCATCTCACCAGTCCCCTAACTATACTTTTAGTGCTGCATTCTCCATATAGGAATTGGTGTATTGAGCTAAATCGCAGTGTGGGTAACAGACTTTCCCATAATGTTCACTATACCCCATAAGCTAAGAGATAATAGATAACCCTTCATCACTGATTTGCTATGAAATGGGCATGGCCACTCTTGCCCATGAATTACCCTCTTATTGCTGATTTGTTCTGAAACAATTATCGTCATTTTTACCCATGAAATATCGAGGGAAATCAACCAGAATGGAAACTTTGGTATTTTTTTCAGATTTTTAAAAATTTAAATGAGAAAAAAACTTGTTTTACATGTCAATCCCAGTTCCCTCTCCCTCCCCTTCTCCCCTACCTCCCACGAGCCCCCTATTACACCCCCTTTGGGATTTGGGTCAGTTCTATGCTGGTTTCCCAGCTATCAGTCTGGGGTTCATGAGCTCCACCTTGTTCAGGTCAGATGTTTCTGTGGTTTTCTCCAGCCTGGTCTTGACCCCTTTGCTCATCACTCCTCCTTCTCTGCAACTGAACTCCAGAAGCTCAGTTCATTGTTTAGCTGTAGGTGTCTGCGTCTGCTTCCATCAGCTACTGGATGAAGTCTCTAGGATGCCATATAAGGTAATCATCAATCTCATTATTGTGGAAGGGCACTTAAGGTAGCCTCTTGTCTATTGCTTAGATGTTATCCTTGGTGTCATACTTGTAGTTTCTGGACATTTCCCTAGTGCCAGATTTCTCATTAAACCTATAATGGCTCCCTGTATTACAGTATCTTTTTTCTTGCTCTCCTCTAGTCTTCCCTGGCCCAACATTCCTGCTCCCTCATGTCCTCCTCTCCCCTACTCTTCTCCCTTCTCTTTCTCCTAACTACCTTTCCCCTCCCTCCATGCTCCCAATTTGCTCAGGAGATCTCGTCCCTTTCCACTTCTCCTGGGGACCATGTATGTCTCTCTTAGAGTCCTTGTTTCCTAGCTTTTCTGGTGGTGTGGATTGTAGGCTGGTAATCCTTTGCTCTATGTCTAAAATCCATATGTGAGTGAGTACATTCCATGTTTGTCTTTTTGTGACTGGTTTACCTCACTCAGGATGGTTTCTTCTAGTGTCATCCATTTGCCTGCAAATTTCAAGATTCCATTGTTTTTTTTTTTCTGCTGAATAGTACTCCATTCTGTAAATATACCACATTTTCTCTATCCACTCTTTGGTTGAGGGGCATTTAGGTTGCTTCCAGGTTCTGGCTATTACAAATAATGCTGCTATGAACATAGTGGAGCAGATGTCCTTGTTGTATGAATGTGACTCTTTTGGATATATGCCTAAGATATATGCTGGGTCTTTTGGTAGGCTGACTCCCATTTTCCTGAGGACTCTTCATGCTGATTTCCAAAGTGGCTATACAAGTTGGCACTCCCACCAGCAGTGGAGGAGTGTTCCCCTTTCTGCACATCCTCTCCAGCATAAACTGTCATTGGTGTTTTTGATTTTAGCCATTCTGACAGGAGTAAGATGGTATCTCAGAGTTGTTTTGATTTGCTTTTCTCTGATGGCTAGGCATATTGAGCACTTTCTCAAGTGTCTCTCAGCCATTTTAGACTCCTCTATTGAGAATTCTCTATTTAGTTCTGTAGCCCACTTTTTAATTGGATCCTTTGGTGTTTTGGAGACTTGCTTCTTGAGTTCTTTGTAAATTTTAGAGATCAGCCCTCTGTCAGATGTGGGCTTAGTGAATATTTTTTCCCATTCTGTGGGGTGCCTTTTTGTCTTGTTGACTATGTCCTTTGCCTTACAGATGCTTCTCAGTTTCAGGAGGTCCCATGTATTAATTGTTTACCTCAGTGTCTGTGCTACTGGTGTTATGTTCAGAAAGCAGTCTCCTGTACCAATTCATTCAAGGGTACCTCCCACTTTCTTTTCTAAGAGGTTCAGTGTGGCTGGATTTATATTGAGGTCTTTGATCCATTTGGACTTAAGTTTTGTGCATGGCCATAGATATTCATCTATCTGCAGTCTTCTACATGCCAACATCTGGTTATGCCATCACCGATTGTTTAAGATGCTTTCTTTTTTCCATTGTATAATATTAGCTTCTTTGTCAAAAATCAGGTGTTCGTAGGTTTGTGGATTTTCAATTTGATTCCATTGGTCTACCTGTCTATTTTTGTGCCAATACAAAGTTGTTTTAGGACTATAGCTCTATAATAGAGCTTGAAGTCAGGGATGGTGATGCCTCTGGACATGCCTTTGTTGAACAGGGTTGTTTTGACTATTCTGGGTCTTTTGTTTTTCCATATAAAATTGATTATTATTCTTTTAAGGTCTGAAGAATTGTGCTGAGATTTTGATAGGGATTACATTGAATCTGTAAATTGCTTTTGGCAATATTGCTATTTTTCCTATGTTGATCCTACCTATCTAAGAGCATGGGAGATCTTTCCATTTTCTGATATTTTCTTTAATCTTTAAAGACACAAAGTTCTTGCTATATCGGTCATTCACTTGTTTGGTTAGCATTACCCCAAGATATTTTATGTTGTTTGTGGCTATTTTAGATATTGATGATTCTCTGATTTCTTTCTTACCCATTTATATTTTGTATATAGTAGGGTTACTGATTTTTTGAGTTAATCTTGTATCCTACCACTTTGAAAGCTGTAGGAGTTCCCATGTAGAGTTTTTTGGGTCACTTATGTAAACTATCATCTGCAAATAGTGAAAGTTTGACTTCTTCCTTTCCAATTTTTTCCCCTTGATCTCCTTTTGTTGCCTTATTGCACTAGCTAGAACTTCAAGTATAGTATTGAAGAGATACGGAAAGACTGGATAGCCTTGTCTTCTTCCTCATTTTAGAGGGACCGCATATATGAGTTTCTCTCCATTTAGTTGATGTTGGCTGTTGGTTTACCATAAAATGCTTTTATTATATTTAGGTATGTTCCTGTTATTCCTGATATCTCCAAGACCTTTACCATGAAGGGGTATTGGATTTTGTCAAAGGCTTTTTTCAGCATGCAGTACAAAGATCATGTGGTTTTCCTTTTGTAGCTTGTTTTTATGGTGGATTGCATTGATAGATTTTTGTATGTTGAACCATCCCTGCATGCCTGGGATGAAGCTTACGTGATCCTGATGGATGATTTCTCTGATGTGTTCTTGGATTTGATTTGCTAGTATTTTATAGAATATTTTTGCATCAATGTCCATGAGGGAGAGTGTTTTGTAGTTCTCTTTCTTAGTTGTGTCTTAGTGTGGTTTGGGCACTAAGGTAATTGTAGCCTTATAAAACGAGGTTAGCAGTGGACCTTCTGCTTCTATTTTGTGGAGCAGTTTGAGGAGTATTGGTATTATGTCTTCTTTGAATTTCTGATGGAATTTTTTGCTGAAACCATCTGACCCTGGGCTTTTTTTTTTTTTGATTGGGAGACTTGGTAACTTCTTCTATTTTAGGTGTTGTAGGTCTGTGTAAATTGCTTATCTATTCTTTATCTAATTTTAGTAAGTGATATCTATCCAGAAAAGTATCAATTTCCTTTACATTTTCCAATTTTGTGGAGTACACGTTTTCAAAGTATGACCTGAAAATTCAATGGATTTCCTCAGTGTCTGTTGGTATGTTTCCTCTTTTCATTTCTGATTTTTTAATTTGCATATTCTCTTTCTGCCTTTTGGTTAGTTTAGATAAAGATTTGTCTATCTTGTTGACTTTCTGGAAGAACCAACACTTTGTTACATTGATTCTTTGTATTGTTTCCTTTGTTTCTGCTGTATTGATTTCAGCTCTCAATTTGATTATTTTCTGGTGTCTACTCCTCCCAGTTGAGTTTGCTTCCTTTTGTTCTAGAGCTTTAACTTGTGCTGTTAATTCTCCACTGTGACTATTCTCCAGTTACTTCAAGTGGCACTCAGTGCTATGAACTTTCCTCTTAGTACTGCTTTCAAAATGTCCTGTAAGTTTGGGTAAGTTGTGTTCTCATTTTCATTGAAGTCTAGGAAGTCTTTGATTTCTTTCTTTATTTCTTTTTTACCCTCGAATGGTGCAATTGCTCATTGTTCAATTTCCATGAGTTTGTAGGGTTTCTACAATTTGTGTTATTGCTTAATTCTAACTTTAAAGCATGGTAGTCTGATAAGATACAGGAGGCTATTCTAATTTTTTTGTATCTGTTAAGGTTTGCTATGCTGTTGAGTATGTGGTTGATCTTGGAGAAGTTTCCATGTGGTGCTGAGAAGAAGGTATATTCTTTTGTATTTGGATGGAATGTTCTATAGATGTCTGTTAAACCCAATTGGGTCTTAAGTTGTGCTAGTTCTTTTCTTCTTTGTTAAGTTTCTGTCTGGAGATCCTGTCTAGTGGTGAGAGTGGGGTGTTGAAATTTCCCATTATAAGTGTGTCACATTTTATGTGTGATTTGAATTTTAGTAGTGTTTCTTTTATGACCATTGGTGTCTTTGTATTTGGGGCATAGATGTTCAGAATTGAGACTTCATCCTGATGGAGTTTTCCTGTGATGAATATGAAATGTACTCCTTCATCTCTTTTGATTGATTTTAGTTTGAAATCTAATTTTTAGATATTAGGATAACTATATCAGCTTGTTTCTTGGGTCCATTTGATTGGAAAAAATCTTATCACAATCCTTTAATCTGAGGTAATGTCTGTCTTTGAAGTTGAGTTGTGTTTCTTGTATGCAGCTGAAGGATGGATTTTCTTTTCACATCTAGTCTGTTAGCCTGTGTCTTTTTATAGGCAAGTTAAGACCATTAATATTGAGGGAAATCACGGACCATTGATTGTTAATTCTTGTTTGTTTTGATTTTGATTTTGGTGGTGGTATTATGTGTGGATTTACCCCCCTTTTTTTCTTTTGGCTTTTATTGTAATGTGGGATTATCTTTTGCCCATGATTTTGTGAGTGTAGTTAACTTCCTTGGTGGGAGTTTTCCTTCCAGTAGTTTCTTTACAGTTGGATTAGTGGATATGTATTTTTTAAGTAGGGTTTTGCCATGGAATATCTTGTTTTCTCTGTTTATAGTGATTGAAAGCTTTGCTGTCATATAGTAGTCTGGACTGGCATCTGTGTTCTCCTTGTGTTTGTAGATTAACTATACAGGACCTTCTGGATTTCAGAGTTTCCATGGAGAAATCTGGTGTAATCATGATAGGTTTGCCTTTATATGTTACTTGGCTTTTTCCTTTGCTGCTCTTAATATTCTTTCCTTATTCTGTATGTTTGATGTTTTGATTATTATGTGGTGAGGGAACTTTCTTTTATGGTCCACTCTATTTGGTGTTCTGTAAGCTTCTTGTACTTGTATTGGCATGTCTTTCTTTAGGTTGGGAAAGTTTTCTTCTATGATTTTGCTGAATATGTTTTCTGAACCTTGGAGTTGGGTTTCTTCACCTTCTTCTATACCTATTATTCTTAGGTTTGGCCTTTTTCACTGTGTCCCATATTTCCTGGATAATTTGTGTTAGGGATTTGTTGGACTTAAGAATTTCTTTGGTCGATGAATTTATTTTTCCTAGTGTATCTTCAATGCCTGGTATTCTCTCTTCCATCTCTTGTATTCTGTTGGTTATGCTTGCATCTGTAGTTCCTGATCATTTACCCACCTTTTGTAATTCCAGCATTCCCTCAGACTAGTTGTCTTTTTTTATTGTCTCTACGTCAGCTTTCAAAGCCTGCACTGTTAGAATTGTTTCTTGCAATTTTTGGTTTGTCTTTTCCTCCATTTCTTGAATTTTTTGTTTTTTCTTCCATTTCCTTAAAGTATTTTCTCATTTCTTCCTTTAGGATCTCTATCATCTCCATGAAGTCATATGAGGATAGAGAAAGAAAGGAAAGGATAGAACTTTGAATCCATACCCACCAGGAGAGGAAGAGACCCTACCTGCACCCACTGGAAGAAGTGATGGCAATATAAGAACACATTCCATAGCAGAAAAACCAATTATGATGGCACCAGAATCTAGGGACTCTATACCAAAAAGACCTGAACATCCCAACACAGATGAAACAGAAGAGAACAACCTTAAAAACAACTACAGATGCAGGTCCAATACTCTGATGTGTCTCCTGGTGGGTGCAGGTGAGTCTGAGATACTTCCTCTCCTGGTGGGTGGGGGCCGGGACTAGCACAGGGATGTCCGCAGACTCTGGATTGCTTGATCTGCTGGGAGTCAGTCTACCTGCTGCTGTCCCCAAGCCAGGAGATCCCAAAGTGGGCAAGCAGAAGTCGAGCCTGAAACAGGGGTCCACGTTCACCTCTCTCCTCAGTGGGGGCAGGACTAGCACAGCATATCAGCAGACTCTCAGTGCTTGGTCCCCCGGGGGCCTGCCGACCTGCCTGTAGTCCCCAGATCAGAAGATCCCAAAGCTGAAATCTAACTCTTTTTTAAATTATTTTTTATCAGTTTTTAAATTTTAAAACCAATCTTTTCTCATTTTACATACCAGTCCCTAAAGGAAGGTGGCACTGGTGCTTTCTGTTTTCCCTCAACTCATGGCCAGGGCTGTGCCTAACTCCTGTCACATATGCAGTCATCTTGATGCTAGCTTCTTCAAGAAGACCAGGTGAAAGGTGAAAAACTAGGGGAACTAAATGCTGATCATTGAATCAACCAGTCTGAAGTGTACATGTCCTATGGATATAAAACTTCCTCTAATTTCACATAATACAATAAATATAGTTCTTAAAGGTATGTTTAAACTACATTATATGGGAATAGGAGTCAGTATATTTACTTTTTTGGCATAAAAAGTTCCCATCTGAGTATTACCTACACTGAGAAAAATGACTTATTGTAGAGGAGCATGAAGATTGTCACACTCTATTTTAATATTATTTGAGGTGTCCATCTCTTCTCTCATTCACTCCCAGAGTACACGCTGTGCTCTAGTTCTGTCTTAAGTAAACCTACACATATCCTAGCTAGACTACATGAGACAATTAGGTTAGTAATTTTATTTATCCAAGTGTAATATATATTTCTTTTAAAAAATCCCAGATACAGTAATATCCATCACTACTTTGAACCTCTGGTGTGTAACAGTAATGACCTCAAATCTGTTAAAGAAAAATATCTTGCATTATTCTAACGGCTTTAGTAACCTTTATCTTTTTAATTTTTCCCAATATATTTTTTTATTTAAGTTAGAAACAAGCTTGCTTCACATGTCAATCCTAGCTCCCCCTCCCATTCCTCCTCCCTTGCTCCTCCACCAGCCCCTCAACCCCCCAACCCCCCCAATCCCCCACCATTCCCCAGGGAGGGTGACGCCCTCCCTGGGGAATCTTCAGAGTCTGTCATTTCATCCAGTGCAGGACCTAGGCTCTCCCCCATGTGTCCAGGCTGAGAGAGCATCCCTCCATGTGGAATGGGCTTCCAAAGTTCACTTGCATGCCTTGGAGAACACTGATCTATTACCCAAGGCCCCGGAAATTGCCAAGGCCTCCTCACTGACAATACATTCAGGGGGTCTAGATAAGTCCCCTGCTGGCCTCTCAGCCATCAGACTGGGGTTCAAGAGATCCCCCTTGTCTGGTCAAGCTCAGCCATTAAAGGCTAGGCTCACAATAAAAATTATGAGTCTTTTTAATTTTTAATTATTATATTTTTATGCTCATACAAACATGCTCATGGGCACATACACACACTTCCCCACCATATTTTATCACTCACAAACACCCTTTAAACATCCACAGTTATCTTCATCAGACTGCATGCAAAACTTTGAAATGAGAGGAATTTGAACTATTAAACAGATTAAAAGGTTAATTGCCTAATCATAGTTCTTTTCCTGAAAAGACTATTTTGACCTATACAAGTTTCCTGGCAGGAAGTGAGGAATCCTTTGAAATATAATTACATAATCAGTCTTATCTCTAAGGTCAGCTGCCTTCACATAACAATGTTAGTGTCTTAGCAACAGCTACTTTTACATATTTCTTATAAGAAAAATTTAAAACTCTTCTAATCGTGCATACTATTGTATTTGAATAATTGTTATCTATAAAATTTTTCCCTATTAACAACAAATTTTCATGAGTAATACTTTTGGAGAATGTCATAAATATGAATAAATATTTTGTTCTTTATAAGATACATGGAATCTGGGGAAAAGCTGACATCTGAGAAATCACAGATGTTTTGGAAAATGTTTTATTTTTAATTCTTATTGAATACTTATGGATTTTCAATGGTGTTAGAGAAATATGTCACCTGCAGTAACTGTTATTACTAAAGTACTTGATAGGTCCCATGTAATTCT
The DNA here is from genome assembly GCF_017639785.1 of Mesocricetus auratus. Lineage (NCBI taxonomy): Eukaryota > Metazoa > Chordata > Mammalia > Rodentia > Cricetidae > Mesocricetus > Mesocricetus auratus. The sequence goes on from NW_024429195.1 coordinate 64,029,190, forward strand.
CCCAAGTACTGGTGAAAACATGGCAGTTATTTTCATCACCCTGATAATTTTGAGCATTTTACACTTAGTAATGTGGATTTGCATGTTTCCTGCCTGAGATTTTCCCAATGTGTTCTTTGTTTGAATTCTCACACTTTATTGGCATGATCATATAAGCTACTGTTGGTCTTATTGGGTTTGGTTTATTCTAAATGATCATGTTTTTACTTGAACACATTTGCCGTCTTTGGTTTGGCTTCAAGAATATTCAGACACATCGTTGCTTAGGGATACAGAAACATGACAGTGAAGAAGTAACACACTTTAACATGTGACTTCTCTCAATCCATCAAGTGCTCTCTACTATAGTGTGGCACAGGGTCTTACAACAAACCCAGAACTCCTGGATTGGGCTAGCCTGGCTGGTCAGCTGCTCCTTTCTCCACTTCCCCTGGGCTGGGCTTGTAAGAGTTTGCCACCATGACTGACTTTATGGGTCCTTTTGTGTAGCAGGCAGTTTCCTGGTGGAGTCCAGGCCCAAACTCTGTACTCCTTAAAAGCTGACAGAAGTAGGCAAACAAACAGCAAAGATCAAGAACAAAACCAGTGGGAGCTGTCAAGAGTTCACCCTCTCATTTATTGGATTATTTTTCTTTTTATCCACTAAGGAGGGCCTCAGATAATGAGTCTCAATTTTCTCTTTCTTGAAGAGAGACCCAAGTCTGGTCTTAGATGCCCCTGTGAAGGAAGGTAGTGGAAAGAAGAACAGTAAATAGGATTGTCTCAGAGGCAAGAAGAGAGTCAATGATGGACTTGAGAACTTACAGGCAAACATAAGAGGAAACAGAGTAACATAAGTAATCAGAGAATAAACCCTTAAGAAAAATGCTCAGAAGTTTCTGTAGCAGGAAGGTTGTTAGGGCAGAGTGGAATTCATCTGCAGATGAGGTGGTGATTAAAGAGAAAAGCCAAATAGAGCTGACAGGGTTGGGCTGGGAATAGTCATTACCTCATGAGAACATTTAGTATGACTGTCTCTAAAGACCCATAAAGCAACGTAGGGCCGGCCAACAGGAAGTGCCAAAGCAAAATGGGTCCATACATCAGAGTAGAGCTAAGTAGAAAATTGGAATAGGAATCATTTCCTACTTGGCCTTTAAATTCTTTTTTTTTCTTTTTGAAAAGTGTATTGAGTATATTGAGGGTGCACAGTAATGCTTCCCCAACAGTTATCCTTAGGAGCAACCAATAGTCCTCAAACTCAGCATTAGGTTTGATTGTTTCTGAAGTTTCTTAAAGAGTGTATTTTGTAACCTGCAACCTTTTCACCACTAGTGAAAAAGTAATAATGTGGAAAAAATAATAATGACTGATGTGCCCATCACAAGCCTGGGAAATACAATATTGCTGGTTCTTTCAAAACTGACATAACTTTAAAAGAATCTCCTGCTATTTCTCATCCCATCTGATCTATGTAAGGAATCCACAGCCTGTGTTTTATATCCATCAGTTTTTGTTTTCCTGTCAGGTATCTTCATTTTGATTTTTAGTTAAAACCCTTCTATATAAATATAATCCCAACAGATGTATTCACCTACATACTAATCTGCTTAATGCATGTATTTTTTAATCCATTCATTTTCATTGTTGGCTGGCATTCTCTTAAATGAATGCTTGCCATTTTACTGAAATATTTTACGAAGCCTTCTGTAAATCTCCACAGTCAATGGAGATCACAAAGACGTTTTCATGCCTGTAAGAATAAACCTTGGTAGAGGAGGCAATTCAGTAGAGTGAGGTGCTGGGGCATCTGTACAGCTGTTCATTCAGTTCTCATATGCTTTGACGACCTGCTGTAACCTCGAAGCGATGTGGGATGATGTTCTTCTGTATGCTGCAAATGTGTGTTGTTTTTATTGGTTGATGAATAAAGCTGCGTTGGCCTATGGCAGGGCAGAATTTAGCGTGGCGGGAAATCCAAGCAGAGATACAAGGAGAAAGAAGGAAAGAAGGTGGAGTCCAGAGTAGATGCCAACAGCTATGGAGGAAGCAAGACAAAATGAGTTAATGCCAGAGCCACTTGGCAACACATAGATTAATAGGGATGGGTTCATTTAAATGTAAGAGCTAGCTAGAAATAAGCCTGAGCCATTAGCCAAACAATCAAAGTTAATATGTAGCCTCTGAATGATTATTTTGGAAGCGGCTGCAGGACAGGCAGGAGGGACAGAAATGCTCCGGTTACATCATAGCTTTTGTCCAATTTCTGCTTTCTCCTCAGTTAATGCTGTGTGTCCTCAAACTGTGACTTTATGGATCAGTTAAAAGACAGCTCACTTCCCATCTCAAGTTCTCGATGCCCAGGGGTCAGATGCTAGTTTCTTTCCAAGGCCAAGCAGAAAACACGGGCAGTGCTTCTATGAGAACAGTCATCTGCAGACGATGGTGGTTTTGTTTCTGTTGCTGGTGGGTTTGCCCTGTGGTTCTTCTAGCTAGGTTGCCCCAAGTTTCTGTTCACTGCTCTACTCACAGTTTCAGCATCATTGGATGATCGGGGTCATAACATTCAGTCAGAACAAATTTTGCTGTGGTCAGACCTGATCCAGAGCTTTTCTTTCAGGCTCCTATTCTCAGGTTGATAGCTGCTTGTTTAGTGAATTACAGCAGACTGCTCATATATGACTTTTGCCTTGAAACTCTGAAGATGCCTTCTAATAACTGAGACTCTTCTTTAGTTGTGGGTAGGACTAATTCTAACGCATTTTCTTTGGAAAGGACATCCTGGCACTCTTACAATGGAACTCACAGACATTTCACAAGATGCCTAGCTCCTGAGATTTTATGGGCTGTGTCTTATTGTGGTGCTGATGACCTTCCAAGGGTTATGCATTGCAGTACTCATCAGATGCAATCAGCACTGTTGGTGGGCATTTGATGAATCAGTACAGGATAATAAGGTAAACAAATGCTGTGTAGGATGGTGAGGGCAGATGCTTTGAGAACTGAAGTAGCTTTGAAGCAATTCAGGGAAGATGTACTGCTTGGTGCCCCAGGAAAATTCACATCCACGTTTCTGACCCCTAGCCCACCCTGGGTAATACAGGGATTCTTGTGTGCCTGAATATCCTTCGGGTCTCTATACTGAGAAAACTTAACACTGCATTCACAAAAAGGGTGATAGGCTTAAAAGTGATTTGCCACAGTACATACATTGAAGGCTACATTTGGTTGAGAATGAATGCACACTATAATAACAGAATCGGCATCAAGTAAAGCAGGATACCCTCAATGATCCACGTCAACCACCTTCCATCATTCTTCACTCTGCTCCTGGGTGACATCATAGTGAAAGCAGGTGTGAAGTTTGTGTGACTTCTCTTCACAGTGCTGTTGCTGATGTCTAACCTGCTAGATAAAATGTCTATTGTGCCTCTATATGCTTCTGTCCATGGAGGATGCCAAATGCAACTGTTAACCAGCAGGAAATTGAGTGTATCATATTCCTTACATTCCAAAAGTATTGATGTAAAGAGATAGGAATTGATACATACATATATATATACATACATACATACACACATACATATATATGTTTGTAACACTTGCCTTCAGAGCTCTAGCTATCACCACTGTGTTTGCAGTTGTTTGATTCACTGACAGGATATGTGATATAATAAACTCAGTTCCACAGGCTCCTTCAATGCAAAGGAGTTGTAATGGTGAGCATGTAACTTAGGATCCACTCACTCTTGGCACCTGAAACCCACACCCAAATTGCTAGCTTCATAAAGCAATGAAAGGAGACTCTAAAGATGTAGCAGCTGAGGTGGCTGCTTGGCGCCTGCTGCCAGAAGCAATGGTACAAGCTGAAGACACAGTACACATACACACCCTAATTATCAGTCACTAAAGAGTACTCTGTCTCTAACAATTAGGCTACAAGGAGCCAGAATCCAAGGATACAGGAATAACTCCACTTCCCAGCAATCTTTGTGATCCACATGTAGATTTTTATTTTGTAATCAACCACCTAAAGTCTAGAGATGTGCCTTCCCAGAGAAAGAAGGCTACCAATAGGCAACGCGTTACCGTTCCTATGTATGTTGTGGTTTCTTCTTGATGACTTTGAGTCTTGAGACTAGAGAGTGACAAGCAAGAAAAAGCTTCCATTTTGACACGGATGTCTGACCCAATCATCTGAAGGAAGATCTCAGTAGCACAATGACGTGAGGGAGAAGCAGATCCAGATATATATCCTTTCATGTTTTTGAACTGTGTGTGTGTGTGTGTGTGTGTATGGCATGTGTCCATGTTTGTATGTAGGTATACATACCCATGTATACCCTGCACAGTCGAGAGTAGGGTATTTTGTGTCCTCACTGAATCCGGAGCTGGACTTGCAGCTAACAAGCCTCATTGACCTTCCTGTCTGCAGCACCCAACCCCTAAGTACAACTATACTGCTGTGTAACCATGCCTGACTTTTCTGTGGGTTCTAGAAACTTGAACTCAGGCCCTTCTGTTTGATCAGAATGTGCCCTTACCTACTGATCCATCTTCTCAGATCCTTCTTATCCAGTTTTGGAGCTTCCAGGCCCTGAGACAGTTCTGGTAAGGAGGCTCAGAAATGAGTGTTTGGATCACCCCACTGCTGAAGCCACCTGTGTGAGCAGAAGTGCTAGCCAAGGGTGACTGAAATGGTGACTAGTGGAGGGAGACAATGAACATGTTATAGCTCTGAGAGCAGCTGCAGCGGTGGAGCCTGCAATGTTTCCATGAACTTTGTTCTTGTAAATTTATACAGGAAAGGAGATAGACCAGACTCCTGGAGGAGTTGCTCCCAGCTGGGGGAACTTATTTTAAAAGGAGGCTCAGAGCACACAGGTGTGAACTATAGTGGGGGCTGTGGTGAGACGCCCAGATGCCCCTCTTAGTCCTAACATTCCCAGCTGTTAGGAATGTTGATTGCTGACAACTCACAGCTGAATCCCTTGCATGGCAGGGCCTTCTGCCAAGTAGAACTGCTTTGCCCAAGTTTTATGCCTCCTCCCAGAGGCAACTGCATTAACAACAGATCATGTATGTACTCTTGCCTCATTTGAGACATCTCTGAAGGGCCTTTCAGGTTCCAGAATCCCTGCAAGAATCTTGTAAAACTCAGAGATATTCTTTCAACAACAGCTCAGCTCAGCTTCTCCTACATCTCATTTGTACTTCATTCCCTAACATAGTTACCTCTGAAACTTTCTAAAAATACGAAGCTTTTAAATCAAAATATCTTGTTTGATGGAATTAAGTGCCATCCTCAACAACAGGCCCTTGTGGAGGTTGTGGAGGGTGACTGATATCTTTGGAAATAACCTATGATATTTGGGGCATCATGGGATCCCTTTGACCAATGACTAAACAAGATGTCCCTATACTAGCATAAGATTTCTGGTTGGGGCATTGTCTTTCCTATTATAGGGTGACTTCATTTTAAATTTCTTTCATATATATGTTTCACCTCTACTGACTAGTGTTCAGGTCCTACTTTAGAAAGGCAATGTCTATATGATGACTACCTCTTGGCTTTATGCACTGCAGCAGCTTTGAATGCTTGAGAGAGAATTGGAGAAGTAGGAAAAAAATTGAATCATTTACAAAAATTATACAGGGCCCAAAGGAAGCCTTCATTGATTTTTTACAGAGACTGACTTCATCAGTAAATGGAATGATATAAGACACAGAAGCTAGAAAAATAGTAATTGAAACTATGACTTTTGAAAATGCTAATTCTCAATGCAAAAGGATAATTAGGCCTTTAAAAGCAAAGTCAGCACCTTTGGAGGATTGGATCTGAGATACAATTAACATTAAGGCTCATAGCCATGATGATGATGATGTATGAATAAAAGAGGTGGTTTCAAGAAGTTTGAAGAAAAATCTAAATGTCAAATGTTTTAATTGTGGCAGACAAGGACAATTTAAAAAGGGATCGTAAACAGGACATTCCTAGCAACAATGCTTTTTATAAACATAATCCAAACAAAACACCCCTTCCCTCCCTTCTGGATTGTACAGAAAGTGTAGCAAAGGCAGGCACAAAGGAATGTAAGTCAACAAGATATTATCAAGGTAATACTTTGCCATCAGGAAGTGCCTTGAGGGGCCTCTGACACACCCCTATGGCAAATTCAGTTCGGCAGTTTCCTGTCTCTGTGGAAATTCCTTCCAAGAGCAACTAAAGAACCTAATACCTATTGTGAAGAAAACACACTGCTCTGGATGATAGAAGAGCTTTAAAAGGTAAAACATAAGTTTCAGGAGAAACCAGAAGTCAAAATAGATAAAGATTAGATTAGAAATTTCCCCAAAGTTAGGATTGGGAAAGGCTTTGTTTTTGTCTTTCCATGAAAATTAAAACAACCATCTTGAATAATTTAAAGACCTTTGGACAAATAGCATTTGTCCAGAAAAAAATTACCAAGAAAATAAAAGTGATTTAATGAGATCTCTGAAGTCTCTAAAAAGAATATTGAATCCATGCACTTATTGTCTCTGAGGATTGCACTTTGAGGATTCCTGGAGCCAAGATTGCCATTTCAGCCTGAGGCAGTGGTAAGAGCTAGTGGCTGGCTGCTTTATTTTGCTGATCTTCAGCTTGAAGTTTCAACCTCAATATCAGTCTCTGGGTCTTTAATATTCGTGCTACATTCACGGAGCTGGAAGGCACTCTGTAAGCTACCAAAAGATAATGGTAACCAGCAAGATCACCCAGCTACAAACCCTGAATCCTACAAGAGTGACCTGCCTGCAAGATACACTGGAGTAATAGCACAAATGTTATGCAGGTAACCAGATACTTTTTGGCTGGATTTAAGAGCCATTAATGGAATGGAACCCATAGCTTACACTGGTAAATTGTCCAAGAATCTCAACCCAGATTGGTCACTGGCCAACGGGAGTGTCCACTGTTAGCATTCCGCTAAAGGAACATAACAGTAAAAGGACCCCTGATAACATAGTCTAAAACCATGGATAGTGCATCCCTTCATCAGGGAATCTTCTCCTTGCAGTAGAGAGAAATTAACACAGAGATCCACAATTGGACAATGTATAGAGAGTGAGGGACTTTGGAACACTTGGGCATAAATGGGGTTTCTTTGCTAAAGTCCTGCCTTCAAGGTTCAGGGATCCATGTAGAAGAGGAAGTAGAAATACAGTAAGAACCATAGGTGGTAGATGACCAGAAGGAAACAATGTCTCCCATCCTCAACAGTGCTGATCACATAGGAACTCACAGAGACTAAGGCAGCATTCAAAGGACCTGTACAGGTTCAAGCCAAATGGGGATCCAGAACTGAGAAGGCAAAGTAGATCTAGAATTCCATTTGCAATTGATAAGTGCTGACAAAGGGAAAATCTGTTTTCTTTAACAGAACGTCCCTGGGTACATCAATCACTGTCCAGAACAGGCTCCATGTCCAAAAGTAGTTTGACAACATAAAATAAATTCCATGTTGTTGTTTGTTTTGGTGCAGGTTTTGGTTTCACTATGTTTTGTTTGGGCTTTTTTCTTCTTTTTCTTTTTTCTTTTTTTTTTTCTTTTTTTTTGGTTTTGGTTTTGGAGACAGAAAGAACAGTGAGGATAGGGAGGTATTAGGACCTGGGAAGGGCTAGTAGAAACTAAAATCAATATCAAAATATTTTTTAAAAATTAAATGAAAAATTTTTTAAAAGATCTTTTGTGTGAAATACCAGGGCAAGACAAGCTGCTTGTTTCTGTTTTTTTTTTCACCTTTATACATGTTGATCATTCCATGTCTTTTTTTCTTCATATTTTCACACCTGTCTTCTGGTTGACAGTCCTGTTTCCAGGTGTGTTGTCTGATCTTGAACTCGTCTATTAATTCCTTAGCTTCATTTATGTCTCTTCTTTTACATACTGATTGTTCTTAGTTTCCTTCAATGTTTTCCAATTCTCTCAAATTCTCTACACTTTGGTCTTTATTGTCTCCTGTTTCTCTTTGTCTTTGTCTCTCTGTCTTTAATATATTAAGGTTTATAAGCCTCTTCCTAACTGAAGTGTTGGAGTCATCTCTCCCTTTCTAATGGGGAATGGTCATATTTTCTCACCTGCTTTCTTAGTTATTTCTAGAAGTATGCTAATCATTTCATGCAACACACAGGAGAGGTTTTCATTTTCCTGTGCTGGCAACTGGGAACAGGAAGGTGGGGCTGCCTTCTCAATCTCTTCAGGCATGCACATATTGGGTTGGGTTTCCTTTTTAGATATTTAGTCTACTTCTCCTCATCCTTTTAGGGTTAGCTATTTCCCTTCTCTATGCAGAGGGGTTTGCCTCTGGAGCTAGTGAAGCTCGGTCCTGTCATTATTGGGAAGATTGAGGAAAGCAAAGTGCTTTGAACATTGCAGCCAGGCTTTTGTTTGTTTTTAAATCTACGTTCTATGACTAAAATAGAGCAGCTTCCTTAAAAAATAAGACTAGTGACATGTTTGACATTGGGCATTTCCCTAAGATTTCTGGACATCTTACATTGCCTTCTGGGAGCTTTGGCCCAAACCCCAGGCTCCTGCAAGGCACATGCTCCGCCACTGCCCTGTCGGAAAAGCAGTAGAGAATTTGCAAACCTACGTGGATGAGGTTTCTTTCGAGCAGTTCCACAGACAAACAGAACTTCTCCTGGCTCCTTCCTTTTCCAGCCCCCAGCCCCTGGGCTCTCTATTAGTCAAGCACGGGTGTCTGCAAGCACGCAAGGCAGCGATGCCTGGGAGGAAAGAAAGATAAGCCTCTACCTCCCAAGAATGGCGTTTTCTTCTTGCTGGAATTTCAGTTTGTTGCTCTGAAGTTTTCTGATCCTTTAAAAATATGGCATATATAATTTATCCGGTTGTGTCCACTTTAGCAGCAAAATTTCCCATTATCTTAAATTTATTCTAAAGCAGGAACTTTTTTTGCCATTAGCCTTTACGTCCGAACATATTCACGGATTGTTTGACAGTCAATATTTCAATGATTTATTCATGTGTTTACCATTTTCCTCACTCAGTACTTTTTACTTCTTAGCTTTTCTTCTTAGATCAATTTTCTCATAGTACATTTGTTAGAAGTTCCTGTAATGAACATTTGTTGGTCATAGAACTTTCAGTAAATGTTTGCACGAAATGTCTTTAATTTATCCCAGTTCTTAAAATATGGTCTAAGTGGGTATATACTGAAGATTGTTTTTCCTGTCTGGGCTTTGAAGACTTAATCTAATTCTCTCTCTTCTTCCATTGTTAAGAAATACATGGTTAGTTAAATGTCAGTTCTTTGTAGTAGTTGTGTTCTTTATGTTGGGTTTTTAATGGTCTTCCTTTTGTATTTAGTGTTCTTCAGTTTCCCAGTTGGATGATATAGTCATTTCATTTATTTATTTATTTATAAATGTGTTTGTGATGTCTTTGGATTTCTTAATCCAGAACTGAGTCTTATCCGTTTCTGGAAATTTCTCTAGTCATCTACCCTTCTTTTTCTGTTACCCTCTTTCTAGAAAGCCAATTAAATATTAATTTCAGGTTTGTATCACTTTGCTCTTTGTGCCTGGGAACAAGGCCCTGGTTTCCATTCCTCACTGTTGTGAACAAGCAAAACCCCTCAATAACAATGGTTAAAAAAAAATCCTCATTTTATCCTCTAATACCTTGTTCTTTGAACTTAGCTGATGTTTTCCCCTTTAAACTCACTAGTTCTCTGCTTCCTTTTTTTTCTACTGTTAAATCTATTTTTTAAAAGTTAAATTTATAATTGTATATGAGTTCCAGAATTCATTTTTTGGTCTATTTCATCTTCTAAAATGAAACTTCCAAACACCTACCTATGGTTTCCATTAACTTTATTTTTTACAGCCTTCATTTTTTCCTACAGTGTGCATGCCTTCCCATGCTGGTTTCTAGGTCATGACTTCATGCGTTTACCTTCATTGGTTCTCTCTTGTGAGTCAAACTTGTGTCTAATTTGGAGTTCTGGAATTCAACTGTGATATATTTGTTAATGTGTGTATATTTCAAAAATTTGGGGGTTATTTAATGCTTTTAATGTTCAAATATATTTTCAATTCAATGTTTTCTTAAAATTACCATAAAGGCCATTTTATATATGTTGATTTCGTATTCTCACTGTGGAAACCCTTACATTTGGAGTCTTCATATCCCAAATGGTAGAGCTGCTTTCATTTCTCCATTGCTTTCAGTGGCTTATTTTGTTTTGTGGCTTTTATTCATTATACCTTAATCCTTGCAATCTTATCTTTCAGAGCTTGTGAGCCCAGATTTAATGTTTGTTCCCTTGGGGAGAATTTGAATTTGATTCTGCAAGATACTTGGGGCACTCTAACTCTGTAAAGGCTCCCTGTCATTTTTCTGTATGGACTATTATTTTCCACTGTATCTATTGACACTTTTCCCACTGTTGTGAGGGCAGGTGCTTCTGCTATTTCTCTTTGTGAGCTACTTTGTTTTTCTTGGTTCATTTATTATAGTGAACAAGATAGACTAAATCCAGTTTAAAAAAATAAACCCCAAATCTTGTTAGTGGCTTAGGAAAGAAAGGCCATCTCTTTATGCCAAGTCTGAGGTGGAGTGGGCTGTCCTGCGGCCTTCCAGTCCTATCTGGAACCCATTACCTACAAAGGGCCATGACAGGAAATGGAATACAGCATTTCCACCCACAGTCTGCTGGCCAGAGTACCCCCTCACAGCCCCTAACTGACTACACAGGAGAGGGGGAAACATAGCCTCTTCCAGTGCTCAGGAAGAGGAAATGGTGTTGGACAGGTCAAGCTGTCTTTTTCTTCCATGGAGTGGAAGCCTTTCAAGTGTCCAATGTTATTTGTGAATATCTGTTCTCATTTTGCCACTCTCAAGAAACAGGCCTTTCTTTCTTTCCTTCTCCCTATCCCGCCCCTCTTTCTGTCTCTCTCCTAAGTCAGGCTCATGGACCGTTAAAAAAAAAAAAACTCTGGAGAATGTTGGTTTTAGTGCTTTGGGGCTTTATGGGTTTGTACTTTGCTGGCTGTTTGGCCTCTGAGATTTTCCTTTCTTTTTCTGCCAACTCATTTGGTACATTTTCCCCATTTTTACGTTCACATTCTCCATGCTGGTCTTAGGTGTTCTATACCACCGGTGTGTCTGGGAAAAGCAGCCTGTTGTACTGAATGAAAAGGAAAACAATCTCAGTCTCCATGTGAGATTCGTGCTTCTGGTAGTCTCCCTAGGCTATGGTTTCTGCCGCTGAAAAGGAAACTTGTTGTTTTTCTCTTGTTTACAATGGTCTGAAGTGTTTGGGTTGTCAGATAGTTGCTCCTTATTCTTGGTTGTGCATGGCTCTCTCACTTTTATGTCTTGTAAGAGAAAGAGTTGCTATGTTCAGACTGAGTTTCTTGAACTAAGATGCTGGGACTGCCATTACCCAGTATCCATTTAAACTAGTACTACATCAATAATCTCATTATCTTCTCTAGTTTCACTTAAGTTCAATGTATATGAAAGCTTGGGGCTAGTTTTATTTTAGGAGTGCTGTATTCATCTGTTTTTATTGTTGGACTGTAATAGTATCTGAGTCAGGCTAACTGTATATCAGAAGTGGCCATAGTTCTGCATGTTCAAAGGCTCACATGATATTGGCATCAGCCTCTCCTCTAGTGAGGACCTCATGACGCAAGCAGTCATAATCCCAGGAGGAGTTAGGCTATCAGATGTCACACACATCTGTGAAACAAGAGTTTTGGCATCCACATGACTTCTGAGAGCACATTTTCATCTGAATAAGGACCTCTCACCAGGTTCTGCCTCTTACCAATCTATCATCATGTTACACTGAGAACCAAGTGTTTAACACATGAGCTCTTGAGGGAAACACCGTATCCATACCATTACAACTGTTAAATATGTTTTTGATAGAAGGAATAGCCCAAGATTAATGGAAGTGAGGAAGAGTATGTCTGGAGTGTAGAAGATATGGTAGGGTGTCTCTTGGTATTCCCATGTTCTGTGTTTAAGGCCTTTGTTGGTTTGATTTATGTCACAAGCTAGAGTCATTTGGGAAGAGGTACTGTCAACTGAGAAAATACGTCTATAAGTTTATTCTATAGGCAAGTCTGGTGGTTATCGTTTTTATAATAATAATTATTAATGTGGGAAGATCCAGCCCACTGTCAGTGGCTCCAACCCTGGGCAGGTAGTCCTGAGCTGTGTAAGAAGGCCGAGGAAGCCATGAGGAGCAAGCCAGTAATCAGTGCTGCTCCATGGTCTCTGCATCACCTTTTGCCTCTGGGTTCTACTCTAGGTTCTTGTCCTGACTTTCTTCAGTGCTGGAGTCTGACCTGAGAGTTAGAAGATGAAACAAACCCTTCCCATTTACATGAAGGATTAACTGTGGGGAGAAATCCCTCCCCTGGAGTGGGTGGCATCTTCTGATGGGTGGCCCAAATGTAAAGAAATCCAAGGACATGGCAGTAAAAAGCAGTGTTGCTTGACACCCACTTCCCATTTTCCTGGTGAGTGTTTCTGTCCTTGACTGATTCAGATCCCAGCTTCTGCCTTCCAAAGTGTACTACAGATGAAATATTTCACAGGACCTTTCCCGGCCTTTGGTGCCAGATGCGGACTACAGAGAGTATAGAAGATGTATAGACTAAGAAACCACCTAGTTTTCAGCCTGTTTACTATGCAGATCGCCACTGGTGGATGAGCCCCCCCCCCACTAATTGTTGTAAGCCAGTTTAGTAAATCCATTTTTTTTTTTTTGGTTTTACAAGACAGGGTTTCTCTATATTGTTTTGGCCTTGAACTCACAGAGATCCACCTACCTCTGCCTCTCGAGTGCTGGGATTAAAGGTGTGTGCCACCACCTCCCGGCTAGTAAATCCATTTTTGTCCTATACAAATAGACTAAAATTATTATTTTCTAAATACTTATATATTTTAGGAGGGAAGATCTGATTTAATACCATTTTGCATTTTTAATGCTGTTCAAGACCAATTCAGAGTCTTGAGTAAATCTTCTGTTGCTTTTGCTATATATTTTAAAAGTAATTTCAATTTAGAAAACTTCTCTGATCACTAAAGTAGTTCCTAGCACTTCACTGTACATGTTTGCTGTAGAACAGAATTACTATCCTAGCCAATGAGTTTCAAGATTTTCCAAGCTTTTTCTCAAATCATTTTCTTTCATCTCTTCAGATGAACAATTTGACACGTCTCATTAGATATTACTTTCTATATTACCTGCTGTAAATATTTTAATCCTCCTCCTATTACTGCTAAGAGAAAGATGATTTTTGTGAGCTGACTTGATTTGAGACTGCTTACCCACTGCAGTCTCAAATTCATGGCACGTGCAATACCCTCGCTAGTTCAGTTGCAGAGGGTTATGAGGATTATCAGGTTCAAAAGAAAGTCAGTCAGGACAAATGGCTAGCTGTGGAGCTTATTAGCAACCAAAATTGCATGCTGCCCTCCAGGCTCACTCAGTACCACAACAACCAGTAGCTCCCCTCAGCTCTTCACAATCTCCCTCTGCACTAAACTTCTCTAGCTCATTGGCTTCCCTTCCCCCAGCTTCTCATTTCCATATAACCCCACCATTTTGGTAATGTGCTTTCATGGTACACCCTCTTTTCTCTTCCTCTCTTGCCCCTCTCTCTTGGTCTCCTGTGTCTGCACTTTTTGTCTTTCTCTCTAGCCCTCCCCAACACACTTCTCTCCTCTCATGGCCCCGTAGAGTCTGCTGACCATGGTCACTGTATTACTTTCTCTCTGGGCTTTAGATTCTTCCAGATGTCTCTGGCTGTATTCTCTTCCTGTCTAAAATAAAAGACCTTCCCTCAACTGTATCTTGGACTGGTCATGTCCTCAGTTTATACATCTTGTGCTGAAACCTTCAGCTTGTATAATTATAGCTTTTCAGATACTGCCAATTTTGAAACTTTACACTGTCTTTCAGATTTGACAGATTATTATTTTTTCTTTCTTTTCTTTTTTTTGTGATTTTCATTTTTCAAGAATGGATTTCTCTGTGTACCCCTGACTGTCCTAGAATTTACCCTGTAGGCCAGCTTGTCCTTGAACTCACAGAGATCTGCTTGCCTCTGTCTTCTAAGTACTGGGATTAAATACACCCACCACCACCTCCCAGTATATTTGGCAGATCATACTCCCTTGTCTCATACATCTCTCTCTATGTCAGTAAAGACTGATGCATAGATAAGATAGACTATAGTTTGTAGACAACACTTATAATTCAACTTTAACCAGAGAGCATTTATTAATATTTGTATTAATAAAGATCCTATTTAATGGTCACATGCATGTTTTTCTCTGTTTAACAAAAATGATTATCTTCTTTTTAAAAGTATTTATTTTTTTCAGTTACACACATGAATACATTGTGATGTGATTACAATGATCTCTCATTGCCCTTTCTTCTTCTCCTATTCACCCCTCATTGCCCATTTGTTCTCTCTTCCCAGTCCTTCTAACTCCCTTCCTCTTCCCCAGATACCCCTCCTATGGGCTTGTGTGCATGCGTGTATGCATGTGTGCGTGTGTGTAGGTGTTGTGCAAAAAGCTACACTGGTTATGTGTTCATGATTAACATGGCCATACCATCTCCAGAAAACAATGTTTTATAGCTCTCCTTTGTATCTTCTGGCTCTTAAAATCTTTCTGCCCCTCGTTTCTGTGATGTTCCCCAGTCCTTTGAGTGGGTATCACAGATTTCCTGTTTGAGGTTGAGTACTCAAGAATCACTTATTCTCAGCAAATTATGACTCTCAATGCTCAGCACCACCCTCTGCAAAATGAGGCTTTTCTGACCCAGGCAGAGAGAATTACAATTCTATAGGTTTAACTGTAAAAGATCTGAAGGCATTTTCCACTATACTCCTGTTTTAGCAAAACATGAGTAGTAAATTTTCCCGTGGAGCCTGGGTGAAAGGTTTAGGCATTACATTGGCCTGCCCTGTTACCTGGCAGGATGCACTCAGGCAGCACTCTGGCCAGCCCAGAGTTCTGTGAGAACCACGCAGGTGCAAAGGACCCCTTTAAAGGAATGACCCCTACGCTCATTTTTACTCTCGTCTTCCTCTCCATTTCATCTTCTCTCTTACTCTCATCTCTCTGTCTCTGTCTCTCTGTCTCTCTGTCTCTCTGTCTCTCTCTCATCTTATCTCTCTCTCAGCTCTGCATGGGTTGGTTACCTCTCACCCCCCTTTCCTTCCCTGTCTACCAATAAAACTCCATGTGGGATCATTGAGTCACGGTTTGTAAACCTAGACATTTTAACAACATTGGTTCCCTGACTGGAAACCTAGACATTTTAACAACACTGGGACCTCTCTAGCTGCTGGCTTTTGACAGGGTTTATAGTACCTGGTGTGTATTCCCTCTCAAAGAATGGATTTCAAATCCAAATGTAGTGGTTGGTTATTCCAAAAGAGTCATGCCACTATTGTCCCAATGTGCATATCTTGCTTGTCAGGTTGGTGCCTACAGTTGGCTGGGACCATTGATCTTCAAACACTGCTAGCCAGCAGAAAAGAGGATACTAGTGCTAATCTAGCTTGATTTCTCTGTGTCCTGTATCAAACAAACAAACAAACAAACAAACAAACAAACTCATGGTATCATCAGCAACAGGATCCTTACAAAATACTTTTTATTTTAGTCACAATTTCAGAGAGGGTTCCAACTCACATTTTGGAATATAATTACTACAAAGGAAAGATTACCTTTCTTTTAAAAATGGGCAAAGTAGATACAGTTTTTAAATCAAGCAGATAAAGTCATAGAAGACCCAAGAAAAGGTTGAATGGTGAAGCCAGAACTTCACTCAAGAAGGAGGTACAACTTGAAATGGTATATTTTAATCACCTTAGATTCCTCCACCCCTTCTGTGCCAAGTTTTGAGGTTCTAAATTTTTATAGATTAAAAAAAATATGTATGCTTGTTTATGCATATGTATGCATGTGTGTACATAGTTTTATTAGTTGAGTTGGCACTTTTTTTCACTCTCAAAACACACACACACATACACACACACACACTTCAAGTAAGCCGGATTTTATAACCTTTGGGAAATCTTGTAAGTGAATCCCATTGAGATTCTTAGAACTTATCCATTAACCCAGGGTAAGAACTAGTGCTTACTGTAGCGCGATAATCCAATAGCTGTTACTTTGTATGGAGTCTCAGAAGATAGGATACAACGAGAGAAGTGCTTCTGTTTGGTGGAGTAGTTTGCACCACTCTTCTTGGGTCTTTATGAAGTGACTGTCCAGGGGCTGCTTTGTCCTGTTGTTGACATAAGAGAAACCCAGGGCAGAGGTGGCTTTCAAAGTCTCAGAGTAACTGACCTTTTGATAGCGTGCAGTTGGGAATGTTTCATAGAAGTGCTTATTCTAACTCTTATAGTCTAAAGGCTCTGGGGTGGTTTCAATGAAATTGGCCCCCACAGGCTCACAGGAGTGGCACTATTAGGAGCTATGTTCTTGTTGGAGCAGGTATGGACTTGTCAGAAGAAGTACATCACTGGGGATAGACTTTAAGGCTTCAGATGGTCAAGCCAGGCTCAGTTTCTATCTTCCTGCTGTCTGATGATCTGGATGTAGAACTCTCAGCTACTGCTCCAGCACCATGTCCACCTGTGAGACACCATGCTTCCCTCCACAACCAGCCCCAATTAAATGTTTTCCTTTACAAGAGTTGTCATTGTCATACTGTCTCTTTATCGCAAGACAACTCAAAGACCTACTCGACATACAAGCTGTTAGAAACACACGTGGACTTTGGGCAAAAATCTCTACTCAAATGAGATAACAGGTGATTGATTGCACATCAGACATTGAGACTCCTAATGAAATATTTAGAAAAGAGCTACTGGCTGTTAGAAAATGCCTACTCTAGGGGCAACTTTACTGAACACTTATTAAACATATGCAACATAGAAAGGTATGTTTCAGTATTTTTCAAATAAATATGTTCCTGATTTCCAAGCCATGAAAGAAGATGTTGGGTCTAAAATCTGCAATGTACATTATTTGATTGACCTTTTTTCAATTTGGAGCCACTAAAACAAAAGATGGCGTGGATGGAAGAAGGGATACGGCAAGGGAGGGCAAACCTCTGCAGTTGCTGCTACAGTCTGCATCCGTTTTAAAGGGGAGATTTATGAGGATTTGGTGGGAAATTTTGAGGAAGATAATGGATTTCTCACTGTGTGAAATAAAATCCCAAAGCTTTTTTAAGGACTTCCTTTGAATTGGAAATATCTATCTGAGTTAAATTTGCACAAGGAGAAGATGAAGAGGAGGCCTGTCTCTTTTTGCTGTATTGATTATCACGCTGTGGGATGTCCAGGGGCAAGAAATCAGGCAGCAGAAACAAGTTACTATTTGCAAAGTGTTAAAACAGCCAGATTGTTTCTTCTTCACTTACTGTTCACAGTGTGGGCTGGCACCACTGTGGTCTCTTAGAAATCCCCAGCGCTGTCAGGAAAAACAAACCCAGCCCTCCAGACAGAAGAATAGGGCAGGAAGACAAGCCAGGAAGAGGACCGAGGATTTATCCTCGGTGAAAAAAAGGATGATGTATTTGCTAACACCCCGGTGGAAACTGCTCTGTGAAGAGGTAATGACCCCAGGAAATTCATCTCTTTTTTTCCGGTTCACTATCTTTGTTCCACAGTGCAGCACATGTGGTGATTTAATTAGCAGTGGGTTCCTTTAACATGTAAAATTCCTCTAAGATACAAAGGCCTCATATTGTGAGTTTGATGGCGCTACACAGAGAGGTAGTGGATTATTTA
The DNA here is from genome assembly GCF_017639785.1 of Mesocricetus auratus. Lineage (NCBI taxonomy): Eukaryota > Metazoa > Chordata > Mammalia > Rodentia > Cricetidae > Mesocricetus > Mesocricetus auratus. The sequence continues at coordinate 64,047,016 of NW_024429195.1, forward strand.
GATGTTTTCTAAAGAAACGTTTCCTCAGCTTTTTTTTTTTTCTCTTCAAGTTTTTCAGTGAAATAAAGCCAAACGGTGAAAAACAGAAGGAATGAGAAGTTATCTTTTGTCACATCCTAGTGAAAGCTGTGTATCTCAGGTACGCTCCAGGTCAAAATCTTGTCATCTTTTCTAATAGGTTACCCATGTGTACCCATCCCTGTCCTTTTCCAGGAAAATGCAGTGTTTGGAATCTTTTGCAGTATTTATAACATCAATTATGAATATATGTGGTGATTTCAGTATAAGTATATGAATTTTAAATTGTTAAAAATATTCTAGTTATGGTGACTAACTTAAGTGTAAGCTTTATCAAAATGTGTTAGTTAGGTACTTTCACCAAAGCTGAGTTGACAGAAATAACCAAATTGCCCAATTTCATATTTTCTGTTACTTTGTTCATTTTCAGATTTTTTTCTTTTTTGAAATATGATTTCCCTGGGTATCCTGAAACTCCTGACTTTCCTGAAACTCACTCTGTTGACTAAGCTGGCCTTGAACTCAGTTCAGCCTGCCTCAGTCTCCAAGTGCTGGGATTAAAGGCGTGTGTCACCACTACCCGGCATAATTTCTTAATTCTCCATTCATTTGAATAGAGAGCATGTGAAATACCTACTCACTGGAGATTTAATTTGCCTTGGTTATTTTCATAATTGTTCTGCTGGAAGCTTTACCCCAGCCCCCGGCAGCCATTATATACCAAAAGAATCTGAAATGTTCTGGTGGAAGTCCCATCTCAATACCCCTCCCCCATATCTCCCAAACCCTGCCCTGTCAAACATGACTCATCCGGGACCACGCCTACCGGCTATTTAAAGCCTGGCCCAAAGCTCTGCCTTGTGTGTCTTTGTGATTCCTCTCCTGCCCTCTTGAGGGTCACCCAAGATTTGCTTTGTTTTGTTCATTAAACCTGCATTTAGTAACTTGATTTGATTGGCTTATTACATCGGTAGTGGCAGATTTTCAATACCAGAGATTCAGAACTTATCAACAACATTTTGTAGTGGGGTGGGTTGGTCATGTGAATATTTATTACCCTCAATTAAGAGCCCTGCAAACTGATTTTTGCTTTTAACACTTTATATCATGTGATATAAAATATTAACTTTTATCAAAATTTAACCAAAAGGTTAACTAAAAAATTTGAGAGAAGAGTTGTTACCATTCACATACATAAGCTGTGAACATCTACATAGAAAACTTTCAGAACAGACTTAAATAATAAACTACTCAGGGAATAAAGATATCAGAATTTAAAAGGCTTTTAGTTACAGGAAGGCAGCAATCTAGACTTGGGAAAAATCATTTGTATTTATATAACACAGAGACACTTTAAGTATTCTCCTAAACTAGTGCAGCATAGTAAAAAAATGGGAAAATACATATAGAGCTACTATACTGAGCAGCAATACACATTCACATGCTCACCCTGACTAGGTCACCACAAGGGTTAAGTGTCTAAAGTCAAAGACTTAGTGAAAGTTTTCTTAACTAGATCTCATCAGTACACACACCTGTCAACTCTTGCGCACTACCAACTTAGTCAAGTAGAAATGTATAAAGGATGAGAAGAGGAAACTAGTCAAATCATTTTAATGAGAAAGACTCATTTTAGCACAATTGTCTTGAGACCTATGTGGCACTACTTCTAGTGTCTGTGTTCAACAGAATATCCCTGATTGGAATTTTAGTTTTAAGATATATGATGTTCAAAAACAGCTTTGAAACAGTGAGTAAATGAATGAATCTTTTTAAACCAAGAAAGAAAGTTGTATAACTGAGATGGTTTATGCTAAATAGTATATTCATTGAGTTTTATGTTACATATGTAAAAGGACTTGTGCTTATATATGTGTATGCAAATCTGCCAATGTATGATTATTCCATTTGGTTCATAGTTTACCCCTTTAATTATTACATCCTATCATTTACGAATACACATAAATTACAAATTTCTTTAAATTTTTCCTCTTAAGAGCTTTAATCCACACTTGGCTATGTGGTTTCTTTTCTACCAAGATCGACTATTTTATTGTGAGTTTTTCAGTCATTTCTTTCTGTTACTCTCATCCATGTTCCATGTCTTCACAGAATCCTTCTGACTTTGGACTACGCTTGTGACATCATTTCTTCCTGACTCTGTAGCTTTGCCTTTTGATGGCACTCAGTCCACATAGTTCTTTCCAGTTAATGCTGCTCATTTTCCTGCAGACTCATGTTTCCTATATTTTTACATATCTCTAGATCAATTAACAGACACCACACAGATACATCTACACACACGTGCACGCATACATGCATCCACACATTCTTTAGACATTTTCTTCCTGTATAGAAGAGATTAGCCTGGTATTCATGATCTTCCTGACTCATCTTCCGCATTCTTTTCAAATATTTTTTAATGATTATAAAGAAATGACTATTCTTGCACCTTTTCCTTAAAAATAAACTGTCATTATTCCATGCTAATGCAGTCCAGCTACACTTGTCTATTTTATAAATGGTTCTCTTCAGTCTTCACTCCTACAAAATTATGGAAAGTTTTCATTGCCTGCCTTACACTTCCTCACCAGCTTTCTCCTTTGATAAATATCCATGTTGCTGGCCTATCTTATGCCTTTAGTCTCAGACTTTGTTAGTTCATCCCAAACAGACAAGGTATACTGTATGCATGCCTGGGCAGACCATGTTTTAGCACTCATATTCCTAAATATCTCTGATTCTAAACTTCATCAATATCAAGGGGTTGAATCATTATTATTATCTTGTTGAAAAAGCCTCAGCTTAAGTTAGAACCATTATAACTCCTAAAATCTTGCTATAGCTTTGCTTATATGATTTATCAAAAATTTTATTACATATTGTTTAACAATGTTATATTTCAGTCTATTTTTATGAGGAAGATTTCTCTTAGAACATTCCTATGACATAGAATTATGATAAATTAGGCAGATTAACATTTGTGATTGACATTTTGTAGTCTGGGCTAGTGAGGTCAGGCTGACCAGGAAACATACAACTATTAAAGAGCTAAAAGGACATCGTCTAATGCACTCAGTTGGGGTCCTTAGAATGTTTTACTTGGTTTTCTTCTGTTTGTACCTAAGAATGTAATTCTGGTTAAGAAAATGAATAATTTCATTGAGAAATTGCAAGCAACAATAGGATCTTCCGGTCTATGAGTACAGTCAGTACTATCATTATTTATTTGCAATATTTTGCATGAGTTTAATTGGGATTTCTGAGCATCAGCGATAGCATTTTTTTTCATTTTTATGCCCATCCAAGATCTAGAGCAGTATGCCCAACATTTGATCAGTGAGTGGTAAGTGCTTGTAAATTGAGTGATCAGATTTTCATTCTTGAGATGTGGCCTTTAATACACATTTCAATTTATTTTATAAAAATGTGCTTTTCTTGCCATTTTATTACAATATAATAAAAAGGTGTTAATTCAATAGGAGATTTTGAACATCTTGAAACCAGGATTTTGTCACTGAGTTGGTAATTTATTAAAAATTATTCATTCAGTCTTGTTTTTATATTATAAATGGGCAAAAATACAAGAGAAGTCAATTCACCTCACTTGGGTTTTAGAGTTTCCTACACAGATACAGACAGACACACATACTCATAGACAGACAAAGAGAAACCTTCTCTTTCCCTCTTTCTCTCCTCACATCTGTCTCTCCCTTGCTAAGAATTATTTAGAGTTGTGAATTTCTACTATATTACTTCAGAGAGGAAATAATCTCTGCTACACAATGTTCCCCAATGCAGTGATTCCCAGTCTTGAAAAGAAATCTTCCTTCCTTCCTTCCTTCTTTCCTTCCTTCCTTCCCTCCTTCCTTCCTTTTCTTCTCTCTCTCTCTCTCCCCCCATCTCCATGTCCATCTCTATCTCTATCTCTATCTCTATCTCTATCTCTATCTCTATCTCTGTGTATATAGGCACATATGTGCCACAGTCCTTGTAAATGGTACAGCTCTGAGGAGAAAGGCTTCCCAGACTGAAGTGTTACAACTCTGAAGGGGTAAAGTATCCCCAGTGTAGGCATTGTGACTCTGATGGGGAAAGTTTCCCCAATCCAAATAGTAAAGTTCCAGGTGTGAATTTTCCCCAATGGAAGCTCTGATGAGAAAGATATTCTGGAAGCTGGGAGCCAAGGAATACCACAAAGTTATACTACATAACCAACTTCACACAAGAGATTTATTGGGAGAGACACAAGAAGGTGGCTGACTCTGCTGCTCTGGGGATTGGTGAGATTTCAACCCAAGCCCAAGGATGGGTGTTTTCTTTTTGTTTTGTTTTTGCTCAGAGATTGGTGAGTTTTCATGCTCAGGGATTGGTGGGTTTAAGTTTTCAAACCTGAAAGTGGACTGTAATAGTTATACTCTTAGTCGGTGGCTGGGTGGCTGGGTGGCTGGGTGGCTGGGTGGCTGGGTGGCTGGGTGGCTGGGTGGCTGGGTGGCTGGGTGGCTGGGTGGCTGGGTGGCTCGGTGGCTGGCCCTGACATCCTCCTCTCCTCATTCTATTTTGCTTCTTCCTTCCTCTCCCGGATTTCTCCTATTTATTCTCTCTGTCTACCAGCCTGCCTATCCTTTCTCCTGCCTCACCCTTGGCTGTTTAGATCTTTATTTGGCCATCAGGTGTTTTAGACAGGAAAAGGGTCACAGTTTGACGTTGTTAAATAACTGCAGCATAAACAAAAGCAACACATCATTACAATATTAAACAAATGATCCACAGCATAAACAAAAGTAACACACCTTAAAATAATCTTTTACAACAAGTCACTCTTAGACAAGCTAAACTGCAAAGAGGATTCGCACATAAGCCAGGCTGCAATGACTCCAAGACAAGATTAGAAATCAGCAGTGATGCCTGGAAGAGGTTTAGACCAACTGAGTCTTTTAGAAAGGACGACCTTCAAACTTCTGAGCTGCCTGTAGCCACACAGCGTGCTTCAGATTCACAGCTGTGCCATTTGTCACCCTTGCTGGGGTGGCATTTTGTGGTACAGCTGTTTTTGGGTCTTTTCTGTTCCTGTAAGTAACCCTTCACCCATACTCCTGTAAGATATCCCAACAAAACTCATAGTTGACCAGGTTGTTCTTTGGTGGTGTCTTTATTTCAGTCTGTTGTGGGCTTCTTATCTGGGGTGTGTAGCATCTCCCCAGGAAAAGTCTTGTCCTACAACAGCTTGTTGGCACCAATATTTTTTTTGTCAGTGCTCATCAGTTTATTCATGTTCATCTTAGGTGTGGCTGAAGAGATGCTGTTTTTGAGATTAGGAGAAACAGTTCTAAAAGTCTCACCTTTCAATTCCCCTTCCTTAGTCCATGGTATTCACAAAGGAGCTCTTTATCTGCCTATTAAGTGAGGATCAGATTGCTCAGAAGTTGGTAATATATTCTATTAATCCATTGACAGTTTATTCATATATTGTATTAGAAGAATTGGAAGTTAACTGAAGAATGCAACCGTTCTTGTCAAGTTCTCTGGTTTTGCTCTTTGGGATGACTTTGCTACAAGACATAGAATTATCTGATTATAGACTGAGTGCAAGGATCTATTTGTAGCCATATTAATAGTTAAACACAAGGGAGTATTCCTTTTTCTCCTTTTCAACAGAAATGAAATGATTAAATTTTATCTTTACCCTGTAGATCATTTACATACGTAAGTGGGCACATTAACCTCCCTTTGGAGATGGATATCTTCTGTATGGCTGCTTATTTGTTTAATCTTAAAACTAGAAACAGAACTTCAACAGTCAGTATCTAGGGAGATTTCTTGAGGTCAAGTTTCCTTCTGTCTAGACTAAGGACTTGATGTTGGTTCAGGCTGGTATTGTCTTTGAGAATTGCCTAAATTTTGCTGATGCATAATGTGCCTTGTTTGATTTATCCAAGGGTATTATTTTCTTTTATTGGTACTAAATTACTATTTACAAGTTTTTGACATTTGTTAATTGTTCAAATATCAATGTCTTTGATACTGATCATATGCTTCATTGAAAGTGGCTATCAAAATACCCAGTTGTGCTCATGTCTCTTTGACAGTTCTTCCCAGCCATCTCTCCTGTTTTGCAGTTACCCTCACTGGTGCTTTATGAGTGATTTGTGAGCTGTTCAAGCTTTTGTGACTCAAAAATGTTTTTCCCATTTCAGATGAGATGGGCTGCTAAGCAATAACATTCCAGCACTCCAGTGTAGTGCCTCCCATCATTTGAAATAAATGTTTAATTCTTCATCAAAATTGAGGCTGCAAATATTCCTCATAAAACTGAAAGATCACACACTAAACCCAGAGTTAAGTTTTAAGTACATTTATTTATGTTGTGTATGTGACTATGTCTGTAGATGTGTGTGTGCACACCATCATGGACACATTTGCAGGAGTCAGTCCTTTCCTTATGCTCTGTGAATCCTAAGGATTCTGCCTTTGTGAATGAGCAATTTGTAGACCCTTGAATTACAATGTATCATAAATGTGAGTATATAAACATCATTTAAGTATCTGTTCCAACTATATCAAAGTATGTATCTTTATAGTCAAGACTGTGTGCCCCTGGCTTATACCATCTGAGATCAAAGGCCTAAGTTTATGAGATAATAATATAAGCTATTTAGGAAAAATATAGATATGAATCTTTGTGATCTTGAATTAGGCAATGTCCTTTTTTAGTTTTTTAGTTTTTTTAAAATATTGATTGATAAACATCATGGCCCAAAGCAACTTAACAGTCCACCATTAAGGGAAGCCAGGGCAGGAGCTCACGGCAGAGACCCATACAGGAATTGAAGCTGAAACCACCATGGAATGTAAAGAGAAGCCTTCCCACCAGCCTGGTTCCAGAGCCGCATCAGTCCCAAATAAACACACAGGAGGCTATATTAATTATGAAGCTGTTGGCCTTGCTTGTTTCTTACTGCCTAGCTCTGACTTAAGTATTTATCCCATAATTGTTAATCTAAGTATTTCTCTTACCGGAGAAGTTTCTGGGCTTCTTATCCCTATGGCAATTACATCTTGATTCCCTGTGTTTCTCCTACCCAGAGTCCTCCTCGACTCCTAGTCCCACCTAGCTTGCTTCCCTATTGGCCAACAGTGCTTTATTGACATATACACAGGACTTCCCCCATCAATGGAAGAATGCTGCTTACTGTCTTGCTCTCCATGGCTTGCTGGGATTGCATTTTCATACAACCTAGGACTACTTTTTCAGGGTTGTGCCAAGCCAGAATGGGCTGGATCCTCTCACTTCAATAATTACTAAAAAGAAAATGTCCCACAGAGTTGCCTACAAGCCAATTTGAATGAGTTGTTTTTCTCAATTGAGGTTCACTTTTCCCAGATGATGAAAGGTTGTGCCAAGTTGATTACCCACTCCGAAAAAAAAAATCTAACTACATTGACTAGTAAAACACAAATTAAGAAAATTATAGATATATTGGTATTATTTTATGGATGAAAATTTGCCATAGCTGGAATGTATGTATTTTATTCTATTAGAGTTTTCTAAGTCATATTTTTAGGCAGAGACAAAACACTTAGTTAGAAAGCTGGAATCTTTTATGACTTTTCTATTGTGAAATAGAACTAATGGCTAATAACAAAGATGTCCTCCAAACTGAATTGGTTTTCTCTGACAATTGGTAAAAAGCCCTAAGGAGTCAAGTTCTCAGTCATATTTTATTACTGAGATAGTGGCTATTTGGTTAAAAGTGGCAAATTATATCTCTGAGAAATTGAGGATGGGTGGCCAAGAAAGGCCTGAGAGAAAATAAACAGCTGAGAAAAGAAAGAACACATAGAACAGACAGAAAAGGTAGACTCTAGAGCAGTAGGTACTGAAGGGATTCTAGCCAGCCTGAGGTTGGCAAGCACGACTCTGGCGGGTCTTGTTCTCTTCCATTCTCCCTGTCTTACTAAACAAAAACCATTAGATTATGTTCCTAAAGCCAACCTCAAAAGTCTACTTCCTTGTTTGGCCACTTCCTCCTGAGGCTGACTGACTACCAAGGTCCAGCTTTTAAATTTTGAAGTGCAGCAATCAAAATCCCCCTTTGCTGCCAAGTCAAAACCCACCCCGCATCCTAGCCCATTCTAACTAACACAGACCTCCCATTTGTCCTCTTAAAAATCGTACCTATGAGGTCACTTGCTGCTGTTTTTCTGCCTGAGTCAGAAAGTGGCCACTTTTACTTTCCTTCCCCAGTTAATAAAGGATCTCTCCTTGAAAACAGGTGTTTAGGTGTAGTTTGCTCTTAATCCAGGGTACAGGAAGCAACCTTGCTATGTGTAGGTTCCCTTCAAGTACCTCTTAGGTGCCAACTGTATCTTTTGCAGAGGTTGACAGGATAGTAACATATAGAAAATTTTAAATAAAGGTTGTAATCAATCTTTTGTTTTGGTTTGCATGGAAAAGAATGTTTTCTCTGAAAAAAGATAACCCTAAGGTGTTCTTATTTGGAAATGAAAACGCAAAATGGGATTCTCTCTGCTCTTTGACTAAAGTACTATTTTCCTTGAGTGTTTGTCCAGATCTGTATTACTATAATACAATAATCAAGGCAGCTAACTCATAAAAAAATGTTCAGTTGACTCTCAGTTTTGGACATAGGTTCAAAGTTCACCACTGAATGTCTGTGTGTCTGGCCTTAGTAAGGGTGATGGAGCACATAATGGCAGAGACTTGTGCTGGAGAAAATGGAAACATTTTGCAATATTCGCTTCTGGCATGCTATGTGTCCCTTGTCCTAAATTTCCACCATCTCTCGGGGTTGTCACAGTGAAGACCAAGAACTTAAATATGGAAATTTAGGTGACATTTGACTATGTGAACTACACCTCTCACCCCATTAAAGGCTGAATTTCAATGTAACTAAGTCTCTGTTCTCCTGCTGCTTTCGGCAGGGCTGACCACTGGTCCTGAGCATTCCTGTGATTCTCTGTACCTTTGTAGGTAGTGCTTGTCTTTATCCATCAGGCATCACATTCGTTAGTGCCCATTTGTTTTGCTATCTGTGTTCTCTAACAGATAGTGATCCTCTACACCTTACTTAAGTCCTGACAAATCACCTTTAGCTAGTTTATCAAATGATTCAATGCAGATTTAGTCCCAGGATCTTGAAAGATTTACAAATCTCATGTTAGCTTTACCTTCATCTTATCGTCTACTCAAAAGGCTACTTTAGGATTAAGATTCTTTAAATTTCATATATATATATATATGATTATTTTTATTTTGGCTGTGTGCACACCTGTGTGTCCCTAGTGCCTTCAGAGGCTAGAAGGAGTCAGATCCCCGGGAAGTGGAGTTACAGACAATTGCGAGCCACAGTGTGAATGCTGGGACTTGAAACTGGTCCCGTGGAAGAGCAGACAGTCCTCTTAGACATCGAGTCATCTCCCCTGGCCCTCAAAAGCATACTTTTATTATTTATTCTGTAACCACCAGATTTATGGATGTTCTGTACAAAACATTTGGAGAATTGTCTTTGGAGGATAGCATGGCTCTAGCTGCCTTGCAAAAGGTTTATGATAGTGTAGAGGGCAGGGAAAAAAAACACATACTGGTTCACACACATCTACACACACACTATGTAGCACAGAGCTTTATAAAATACAGTGCACAAAAAATGGAGGCGTAGCAATATCTTAACAGGAATGGGGCTAGCATAGGCCATGAGGCAGCAGGGCAACCCTCAGCACTGTGAGAAGAAGGCTACTCTGCCTGATAAGTTTGTTAAAACTGGGTCACCAGCTTCCCTTCTTTTTCCCACCTCTCATCTCTAGCCCAATGGAGCCAGATGGGTCAAAAGGAAGTAACCCTCCCCCATAGCCAGAGAGACACTTTTGTTGACCCAGGTCACAATGGTTCTGGTAGATCTATTTCTGGTCTCACACCATAGGAGGGTAGAGGAGACAGCTAATCAAAACACAGCACAAACTTGAACACTCTCGTACAAAGTAGGAGAGCAGCACGGCGGTGTCAAGAAATGACTTTCTTAATTTAAAACTGAGAAAATGCCTTCACGTCTGAAAGTCCATAAAGATGTACACAGTGGGTAAGAACTGAGCATGGAGGCCAATAAGCAATTAAAATAAGAATGAAACTGACAGGTCACAAGCTAATACTCCAAGCCATCGAAGGCTTTGTGTGGGATTTAAAAGAAAGAGAAAAGCTCCCTTGGAAATTATTTTTCTTTTAGAATAGAAGATTATTATTTATATAAGATTAAGCATTCTTTGTGACAAATAAACCCTGTATCAGTGATGCTCAGCCTGCTCAGGACCAATCACTGCCATTGCTTCCTCTCTTTGTCTGCTCTCCCATTCATACTATATTTTGGAGGAAAAAAAAAAACCCTGCATCTCCTTTGCACTTCATATTAATAGGTTAGTTCTCATTAAATAGAATAATGGAAGACGATTGTCAGTCAGAGATTTTCATAAGAATGAAATAATAAGCTCCAACCCACCCATTCATTACCGGTCCAATCCCAAACAAAGGACATTTCAATTGCAGCCAGCTTGTGTTTTGTAATTTTAGGAAAGCATACATCTCTAAAACATTATGTTCGTGCGTGCGTGCGTGCGTGCGTGCGTGTGTGTGTGTGTGTGTGTGTGTGTGTGTACATGCACACTTGTATGCACAGCACATGAGGGGAGGTCAGAGGACAATTTTCAGGAGTCCTTTCTCTCCTCTCAGATGTGGTAGGTAGCCAGAGATGAAACTCAGGGGGTCAGGCTTGGTGGCAAGAACTTGTATCCACCAAGAGCCATCTTACCATCCCGGAAAGCATAGAACTTAGTATTCTTCTGAAAGTTTCTCAGTTCTCAAAATACTTCTCTGTTTATTTTTTTCAGCTTTGCTTGGTGTGACACCACAGACATTGTAGTCAGAGTGATTCTTGTGTATTGTAGGATTCTTGGCAGCATCCCGGGCCTCTGCGTGCTACACACTATTAGATCTTCCCTAATTGTGATAATCAAAAATAATTCCAGACATTAGGAAATAACCCCCGAGGAGAACAACAGAACCCGGTTGAAATTAGATACCAAGAGGCCTGAAGCAGTGTTTTGACAGTCACTGACCAGAAGGGAGCCAGCAGACAAAGAAATAACACACAGAGTCAAGTGTGGGATGAAGAGGAGAAACAGAGGACAGGGTTACATGGAGCTGCCTTTCAGGAAGCCAGCCCTGGGTGAGAGAAGGATTGTAAAGCAGGCCTCTCATCTGCTGCTGCCCAGACAGGAGTGTATTTGACAGCGCATCAACTTCCAACTCCACACAGGAGAGTAGAAGCAATGCTGCTTTAGGATGTTGCTAGTTTTACCCAACTCCAGGGGGATGGGATGGGGGAAAGAGAGAAAAGGTAAAGAAAAAGGATAGGAGGCATGCAGTTCCCAATTCAGACTGTTTCTAATTTGGGGTAAAATGCTACTTGTCACAGTTTGGCTAGAGTGGAAGATTGGTATTAACCTTACAAGGTTCTCAGGCTTCTTAGAGTCAAACCTTAAAACACCCAGCATACAGTTCAGCTGTTAACAAAATGCTGTCTGCAGCAATTCGAGACTGGAATTGTCATTCTTCTTGTCTGTCATTCACTTTGTGAACTGGAGGATAAATTGTACGTAAAATCGGAACCCAACACAGCTCTATTGTGCCAGGTAGTTATTATTTAACAATTTTCAAGTTGCCACGATTGTCACAAGCTCAACTTACAGCAGCCATTAGAGCCCAATTTTATTTATTTTACCATTGTTTTCTACAAATTAGAGAAGAGTCATTGTAAGAAAATTATGAATTAAAACTGGAAATCTGAGACAGGAGGATCACCATGAGACTGAGGTCAGCCTGCTCTACACAGTGAGTTCCAGGACAGCCTGGGCTATAGAGTCTACCCATTTCACCCTATCCTGACACCCCAAATAAAAGACCAGAAAATGCCAATCATTCTTAACCTCAGTAAGAGAAAGTTTACTTTTAAATATATTTTCATCCCACTTTACTGTGATGAAAAAAATTTATTTTTGCAATAATGAGAATAAAGACTTCCCTTTTCATATTTTGTACCTCCTCTACAGGAGAAAGGGCATCTAAAATAATAAACCAGACTAGTACTTGGTTTAGGTAAAATTAGGCAAGAATAAGTTCTAGAATAATTAACAACAAACAGCTCTTTCTTACTTTTGCTGCATTGTATATTTGTACATGATGTTTTGCTGGCAAAAATAATTCCAATGGTAGTCAGTAATCCTGAAAAACATCCAAGTTTATCCGTTTGTGTATTTAATACTTCTTACAATGTCCAGTCTTTCTAATTTTGATGTGTGTGATCTGGTATGTCCTTGGATACAGTTGTAGTCATTTTCCATATTTTTATCCATGATAAACATTAGAAAAATCAGCAAATAAAGATGCCAAGGAAAGCCTTCTTGCAAATATCACTTATTTATCTAGGATAGTCTCTGCCCTCTCTGTTTCTTTGTAATGTCGGTTCTTTTTCATTGCAAACTTTGATGTAGGAAAAGCCAGGGGCACAGTGACTAGTGGGTTCTAGAACTTTGGATTCCTTTACTTCCATGTAAGGATTTCAGACAAGGGGAACTGAAAAATTTGGCTCAAATGCCCAAAGGCAGCATCATCTAACTGAGGATTGAGGCGACTCAGCACAAGGAGGTTTATGTTCACAGCTATAGAGATGTAATTCTCCTCCTAAGGTTTGAAGACCATAAATTGAAGTCAGTGTTTAGCAGAAGCACAGTTAATGAAAAAGGAAAACTATTAATCACAGGAAAGGAGGGGGCTTTGATGAAATATTTCTGATTAAAGCAAAAGCTGTCTACCCCCAAGTAGTCTTCTGATAGATATCTTTAATTGGTACACAGTTCATATTCTCTCTTGCTGTAAAACAAATGACTAAAATAGAAATCAAGAAAACTGTCACTAAATAAACACAAATTTAAAAAGCTGTCTACATATAGTAATTTATATGAGACCAACCAGCTAGCAACTTTGAATTTTCTTTATAGTAATTGATATTCAGAATTTATACTACCTTTTCTTGAGTTGACCTTTGAAAGTGCACATGCTAACTTTCAGGTTTATCAAGCAAAGGCATTGAAACAAAGCCAGAACACCTTTTCTTTGTCTTTTTCTTCTTAGTTTGTATTTTTGAACTACATCCATGTAAGCTGGGCTGGCCTCAAACTGACTGTGTACCTGGGAATGACCTCAAATTCCTGATTCTCCTGACTATGCCTCCCAAATGTTAGAATTACAGACCTGTATCATCAAGTCTGGCTAGGTAGCAATTTTTCTAGTGAAAAAGAATTGATCTACATAGCAGTTTTCTGAGATGAGTTGCCTTGAATACATTATTCTAATTCACAATGACAATGTGACACTTGAAGGGACAGAATTTCATCCTCTTTTCATGTCTTCCTTGCTGTTTGGCCACATTGATTTGAAAGTGTGTTACTTCACAAAGGGGACTTTCTTTTTTTCCTTTAGAAAGATAGTTCAAACATGATTAAATCATTCAAAACCTTTAAATGCTGTATTGAATTGTCACTCCATTTACAATATAAAGATTCTTCCTGAATTTTTTTCGTGCTAAATCATTTTTTTCTCATGAAAGGTAAATGTGAAATGCTCACTAGAATCATGTCTCTTTGCTTTAGAATCTCAGGTTATCATAAAGTTTAGGTAATAATGAACTTGACTGAATTATAATTTAGAAAATGCCAGCATTTAAGCAAACATGATGAGACAACAGAACCGTAGGGCATTTTTACCTTACTTCTCCTTTAGAAAACAATCCTGCAAATGTTTACCCATAGTCTATGTGTTGATAGATTCATATGTCTATGATTCTTATTTACTGTATTTTCTTTTGTTTAGTTATTTAACTAGCTCTTCTACGTCTCATTGACTTATGAATGTCCCAACAGGGACTCTTAAAAGAGAAAAGGAAGTATAGAGGTGGTTATTTAGAGGAGTTACAGGAGTGGCCAGCATTTGATATTTATCAATTAATGAACTATTGACAACAGTGAACTTTGCTTGATTTTACCTCTAGCAACCATTCTGTAGACTTTCTCTTATTCTTCCTGGGGTATGACACTATACTAATACCAAGGCAAAAGAGCTTTATTCTGTGCTGCCACGTCCGCTGCGCAGCCTGTGTCCGAGAATGCGTGAAGGGTGTCGGGGATTGACAACACAGAGACTCATTCAACGGTGTAAAGAAAACTTTAAGCAGGCCCCAAAAAGGCTCAAGAAAACTTCCCAAGAAAGGCCTCCCTCCAGAAAAGCTTCTGCTCTCTCCTTACCCCTGGCTGGTTCTGCTCTGACACCAGAAACTGATTTGGGTGTGTCAGAAGAGGCGGTTAGTCTTTGGAAAAGGTCGAAGTCAGGGCGGTTCCCGTGGGCCAGCCCTTTTCAGGAACTTATTGCCCTGGGCATTGTATTGTTTTTAGTAAACATGTTTTTAGTAAACATTGTCTTACAGCTGCCTACTCCCAGGCTGATGGGGAAGTGGGTCTCTGCTCAAGGTCTGGTGTCCCCACACTGTGCCATTAAAATTCCTCCAATATGAACAGAAACATCCCTTTTCCTTCAAGGCATGTAGATGTAAACAGCTGAATAATGAATGTCTAATTTATATGTAGACCCTCTTTGGTGAGCCAACAAGGGAAATTCTATGTCTTAGGTATAAAATGTTCCTTACATGCTCATATGTTTGAATGTTTGGTCCCAAGTGCTGGTGCTGTTTTGGAAGACTGAAACATTTGAAAGGTGGAATGATACCTATAGGAAATGTGTCCCTGGGTTGGGGAGAAGATGGAAGGCCTTGAGGTTTATAGTCTGGCCCTGCTTCTGGCCTTTTCTCTTCCACAATCTGAGATGTAATTAAGCAGCCTCATCATCTTGCTTCCTCAGTCTCACTTACCTCTTATTACACTATACCTTCCATGCCATTATGGACTATACTCTCAAATAATCATGAATTCAGATAAATCACAACTCTCTTAAGTTGATTGTTCTTTTAAGTCCAAGAGGTTTATTGGGAGAGTGAAAGAGTAAAAGACAATGTCAGAAAGGGTACCTGAGAGAGGCAGACAGACAGATAGACAGACAGGGAAGAAATTAGGGGAAGAAGAGAGGCTAGAGAGGACAAAAGGCAAGAGAGCAAGCTGTGCCTGGCAGGTACTTTTAAGGGGTGTGCGTGTCTTATAGTTGACAGTGAAAAGACATCTGGTGACAAGTTATGTCACAATTGCTTTGGTGGCAGAGGTTAAGTTGATTCTTACCAGGGCACTCTGTCCACAATGTTGAGAAAAGTAACTAACACAGAGAACTGCTAGCAAGAAATGATTGTTGCTGTTACTTCTCTGAGAAATCTAACTTTGTGGTTCTTAGGTCTTTGTGAGAGTCTTGGGGAGCAATGTAGAAGCTTTTGTGCTGTGGCTAGCAAAGCCTTAGAACAGAATAAATAGAGCTTAATGGGTGATACTGGTGAGAGCACTGAAGACCAGAATGTTGGGGGAAAATGTGGGCAGAGGAAACCTGCTCCATGAGAGTTAAGAGGAAAACAATGACTGTGTTTTAAGTTGTGCTAGACACCATTCGTTTCAGCAATCTTTCTGTGCCCTGATAAATTTCATGGACTGAATTATAAAGGAATGGACTAAATTGTTTGGCTAAGAGATCTCAAGACATGTATGTTATGAAATGGTTACTGTGTTTGGGGAGGTTTATAGTAGGAATTTGAAGAAAGATGAAAAAATGTGAAATTTAATGGGTAAAGGTATGAGAAAGCTTCTGATATGTAGTCAAGGACAAGGCAGATTGGAGAAGATTAGCACCACTACCATGCATACAGGGACTTTGCAGTGGCCCAAGAGGGAAGGTATTTGGAGGCAAGGCATCGTCCACTGAGAACTCCAGGTATATCAAAGCATCCAAACTAGAAAACCTTTATTTGGAAAGTGAGTGCATGAACACAGAGAGTGTCAGGGTATGCTGCATAGGCAGGGTCATCAAGATAATTGTTTTCTCTTGCTCAGGGGCAACTATATAAGGAGGCTATCACAGCTGCTGGCAAGATGGTATTGCTGCCTACATTTAAAGCTGGAAACAGAATTTGGCATTGTCCACATGGTGCTAGATTTGCAGGCATGCAAAATACTAAAGGCACAGTGTCATGGAGGCTTGCTCCAAAAGGTGACCAGGCCAGTGTGCTGCAGGGTTGGATTCTGTGCAGAAGCAACAAGAGGCCATTGTGTTGAGTTTCAAAGGAAGCCCAAGTATCAGTGAAAACCCAGGATAGTGGAAATTCTAGAAATGTTGGGCATTTGTCAAGGAAAGCTGCAGGCACCAAATAGAATTGGCCCAAGCAAGAGGCCACAGTTTCCACACTCGGTGGAACTAGAAGGGCAGGTCTATGCAGGCACAATGGAGCATAGGTGATTCTATCACAAGCCCCAGATGCAAGACATGGAGCTTTGAGGTTGGCAATTCCCCCACTGGGTTTCTCTTTTGCTTTGGTCGGAGCTTTCTTTGCTGTGTCCTCATGTCTCCCATTTGCAATAGCGTTGTCCATCCTGTGTGCCATTATATGTTGGGATATAACTTGTTTTATTGTACTGGGGCTCATAGATGAGATAGGGTCTTGATCATAGAAGAGACTTTGGACCTTGAAGAAGGTTAGAATTGTATGTATGTCTGTGAGGACTTTTGAACTTGGATTAAGTTTTATATTATGGTATGACAATGAGCCTAAGGGACCAAGGGCAGGATGATAAGGTTAGGATTTGGCATTTCCTCCATGGATTCGTGTGTTTATGTGCTTGGTCCCCAGCTGGTAGTATGGGTTTGGGAAATTTTGGGGAAGTAGAACCTACCTGGTAGAAGAGGGTTGCTTTGGAGTAGACCTTGTGGTTCATAGCTTAGGGTATGTACTTATGGTCCACTGCCTGCTTCCTAATCTTCTGAGATTAAGTGTCTTCATGTTACTGCTTGTGCAGTGTGAGTCTCTCCTGGTACCTTGGCTTTTCCTTCATGAATGATTGTATCCTTGAATTGTGAGACAGAGCACATACTTTCTGACATCTCTTCTTGTGAGAAATTTGTTTGCTGCAATAATCAAAGTAACCAACCCAGTAAACACGCAGTAGAGAGAATGAAAAATGTATCCAGAAATCAAAGAAGACATTTAATGAAGAGTACATTTTAGTAGATGTATATTTGAACCTAGTTTAGATATTTCAGATAAAGAACTTGCTTTTCTCTTTCTAGTGCCTGACAATTTTATTCACAAGTAATTGACAGGAACTCAAGCTAATATTTCTTATAAAAGCAATATCTGTAAGTAATGCAGTTGATGGTAAATTCTATAGGTCAATAAAAGTAATAGAAGCATTCGAGGTCATTTCCTTCCTCTCATACTACAAGTGATAAAATCCCATCCCAGTGTCTCTTGCTTCAATAAATGTTTCTAGAGAGGGATTATTTGAGTTTTCCGTTTTATTGTTTACTTAAATAGTTTTTTAAATTCCTTCTCTTTTTTTTTAAAGGACAAAATATGCCACCTAGAGAGATGGAGCAGCAGTGTAACCATCTGTTGCATTTGCAAAGCACCCAGCACCCCATGTGGTATTTCACAACCATCCACAATTCCAGCTCCAAGGAATCCAACCCTCCTTTGACTTCTGCAAGCACCAGGCTTGCAGACATATTGCACATATATACATGTAGGCAAAACACTCATACTCATAAACTAAAAAAAAACCAAAAAGCAAATAAAAACCTACCTTCCCCCACAAAGTATGTAATCTAGTACCAACTGTATCTTTGTTCACAAGTTGGTATGTAGGTATTTCTTTTCTATCTTTTTTTTGTTTTTGTTTTTGTTTTTTGTTTTTTTTTTGAGACAGGGTTTCTCTGTGACTTTGGAGGCTGTCCTGGAACTTGCTCTTGTAGACCAGGCTAGTCTCGAACTCACAGAGATCCACCTGCCTCTGCCTCCTGAGTGCTGGGATTAAAGGTGTGCGCTGCCACCGTCCATCTGTAAGTAGGTATTTCTAATGTTACTTTCTTTTTAAAAAATATTACTTATTTGTTATGTGTACAGTGTTCTGCCTGCATGTATGCTTGCAGATCCAAAGAGGGCACTAGAACTCATTATGGATGGATGTGAGCCACCTTGTTGTTGCTGGGAATTGAACTGAGGGTATCTGGAAGAGCAACCAGTGCTTTAACTGCTGAGCCATCTGTCCAACCCAAATGCATGTCTTTTTTTTTCTTTGCCATCTAAGTGCTGGGAATTGAACACAGGACCTTTAAGATACTAGGAAAGAACACTACCACTGAACTATAACCCCAGCCTCCTTTCAGTTCTTGAATCACATTCAATTTTGTAACGTAGCAATTCTTCCCTGTTCATATGGATATATTTGTGTGTGCAGATGTCTTTTTGGAAGTACATACTGCAATCTGGACATTTTGCATGCTTTGGAGACCCAGTATAAATAAAGCCTTGGCAAGACATGGCCCTAGGCTAAATGTGACCAGTCATGTCTTCTTCAAAAGAGTTAGAACATAGCTTTGTGTTTGTTGGTATATCAGGCTGCATTCACCTTATAGTACAGGATTTAGAAGTAGTGAGAGAGCATTGTGTCCTCAGGCACAATAAGGAAAACTGGAAAAGCAAAAATATTTTTTACTGAATCAAGTAATTATACTATAATTAGATCTGTTGTAGAAGCTGATAATCACTGTAGTGGTGCGTGTTCTTGAAATCAAAACTAGTTATGCTCATTTTTCAATATGTTCCATTCAATGTGAGGAGTTAAGTTTGCTTTTGCTTTGCATTGAATAAACGCTGGTACCTGATTATATCAGTCATGGGTTCTCAGACAAACAAAATCAATCAGGGTATATAGCAACATATGTACAAAAGAGATCTGCTGTGGATATTGGCTTGCCAAAGTATGGAAGCTGGGAAGTCTCACTGTTGGGGAAGTCCTGTTATTTGCCTGTTATTTGTCAATAAAGTACTGTTGAGCCTATAGGAATCTAGATAGGTGGGGCTAGGAGTCCAGGAGGATTCTGGGAAGGAGAAACACAGAGAGTCGAGATGTAACGCCATTGGGGTAGGAAGCCCGGAAACCTCTCTGGTAAGAAACATACTTAGGTTAACAATTATGGGGTAATTACTTAAAGCAGAGCTAGCCAGGAAGAAACAAGCAAGGCCAACAGCTTCATAATTAATATAGCCTCCTGTGTGTTTATTTGGGACTGATGCGGATCTGGAACCAGGCGGGCGGGAAGGCTCCTCTCAAGGAAAAGGTTTCCCATAACATCTCACAATCTATTATCTGTAAAGTGGGGACGTGGGAAAGGTAATGGTATTATTTGTTCAAAAGCCTGAGAATTGATAAAGGTGGGGGTTGCTTTTATTAGTCCTAGAGTCAGAAAGTCAAAATACAGAAGTTCTTATGTTTAAGGGCAGATTCTGGAACTCCTGGCTCAAGCGGTGTATAGTGGGGGTAAGGAACGAATGCAGGAGAAGACAGAGGGGAAACCCACCTTTCTTCCACATAGGAATCTGTTCTGAACTTGAGTGTATTTAGGCTGACAAGAGTGGATCTTTTCTCAGATAAGTCTGCTCAGGATCCTATTGCAGAACCGTAAACCAGGATTGAAAAGCAACTGACATTCTTCACTTTCACTTATCATAGAAGCTACCCTTTCTCATAGTCCTGGAAGCTAGGAAGTCTGACGAGTAGATTTGGTGTTTGGTGTTGAGGGTGAACTTCCTGGTCTCTGTCATGGTACCTTCTCACCTCAGATGGAAGAGGAGACTGACTGAGCTTCCTTGGACTCATTCTATGAGGTCAGTATCCCACTCAGGATGGATTCACGACCTAGTCATCTCTCCAATGGCTACGCAGCCAAACTCCATTTCTTTCAAGATTTGAATTTCAGCATGAATTCTGAATTGTAGGTGTGTGCATAGAAAATCACAAATAGACTGTAGCCTTTAATTTTCTTATTTAGATAGCACCTAGAAACAGTGTCCCTGAACACAATCACTTTTACAAATAAAATATATACTTACCTTTTCAGTCAAAATTGTCCAGCTATTAATGAATGGGCAATAGTTCTGTTTCCATGTAAAAATGATCTTGTACCATTTTGAACAAAGCTTGCAATCTTGAAAACATTGCACGGGATATCCCTTCCCAAGCTGTATATAATTCTCTTGTGTTTCATTAGAGTCTTTTTATATTTCAGAGTGTGTGGGGGGGTTAGCAATTATAATTGGTAATGAATTCATTTTTAGATGGTGCCTGAGCTGCGTCTGGTCAAAGGGAAAATAAACCCCCATTTGGTAAGACAGAACGTGTCTGCATTGCTCTTTTCTCTCCAAACTAGCCTCTTACAGGCCATTGGGTTTTTCCTGCTTTCATCCTCCTGGGTAGTGTGTGTAAGGAGGAGGAGGGATAGGGCAGCTGTAAAATCCTACCTAGCTGAAGCACCCGGGACAGAGCCCCACTTTCGTTACCATTCGGATCTGAGAGGTGCCTGAACATTGCAGTTCCCACTCACCTATGCAGGAAGTCAGACGTAATACAGTTTGTACAATTGAGTCCCTCACACGAGAGGATGACTAATGAGGGTGACATTTATCCTGATTGTCCTGCTCTTTCGGGAGATATTCTAGATAAAGAGTGCTTATTTCCAGGCCCCAGCTGGAGACGGCATTCTTCAAGGAAACTTGCCAGTTCGGCTTGTTCACTAAACACATTCTTAAGTACAGGTTTCTATCCTGGTAATTCCTGTCGTACTCATGAGGAGAGATCTGTTTGTTTTGAAGAAAAGCATCTATCCATTTGTGAGACACTACTGCATGGCATTTTAAGCTGCAGTCTACTTTAAAGACTGCATGCTACTTTTAAACTTCCTTGAAGACACCACATTCCACTTTCAATCGAACTGTATGAAAGATTTAACCCAGACGCTTTTACTGTAGAAGCTCACAGTATTCAATCATGACCTTAGCTGGTAATTTCAGACATGAATATCTAAAATTAGTCAAGGTTAACAATAAACTATGAAGTTACTTTTTGGTTCTGAGAACTGAAAGGTACTGTCAAGCTTCTCTGATTGCTAACCCTTTAAAAAATTATTGCTATTGTGTTTATCTTTGTGTAGTGTGTGTGCATGCATGTGTGTGTGTGTACATTGATGTAGATTAGTTCAGGCACACATGCCATGGCATGCATGAAGATATCAGAGGATATCCTTTGCCTCCCATCTTGACTTAGAGTTTCTTGTTGTTCACTACTGTGTACATCAAGTCCACTCCTGTCTCTGTCTCCAGTTTGCCATAGTATGGCTGGGGCAGCAGACAAGTGCTATTGTACCAAGCTTTATATGAGTTATGTGGATACAAGCTTGGATCATCATGCTTGAATAGCAAGCACTTAGCCCACTGAACCATTTTTCCACCCCAGATGTTGTAATCTTGCAGGGACTCTGACACATGGCACCTTAGAAATTCCTTTCATCCGTTTTTCCCAATGGATATCAGGTCTCCAAAGCTCCGAAGGTGTTGGGAATATACTGACTGCCAGGATTGCTGTTACTCTGAATGCAGTATAATTTTAGAGAGAAGGCATTGCTGATTCTGTGTTGGTGGCAAGGTTCTCTCATGCAAAGCTCTCTGAACAAGTGTCGTGTGGTGTTCCCCCTGCCCCCACCTCTCCGCAAGCAGACACTACAGTTCCTGGTTGCTTTGTCTGCCACAGACTGGTTTGTTAAATGAACCCATCAGTGGTACCATACTTGTTACTGTGTTTGTTCACATACAGCTCAGTATCCACGTGATCTCCAGAGGCATGTGTCTTGCCTGTGATGAGGGCAGGACAGACCCCAGAAGGGTGATTTAAGAACTCTAGATTATAACAAAGCAAATCTAAATTGTTTTTAAAAGGGGTCAAATCTGAACATAAAATATGGAACTGAGAGTCCAAATGGGATATAAAAGCAAGGTCAAGAAACTATTCACCCTTACAAACCAAACACAAAAGGTATTTGAATTTTAGATTGGATCAAGGCAGTGGTTCCAACTTGTGGGGTGTGACCCCCACAGGGCTTGCATATCAGATATTCTGTAAACCAGATATTTACAATGTGCAACAGTCGTAAAATCACAGTTTTGAAGCAGCCATGGAATACATTTATGGTTGGGGGTCACCACAACATGATGAACTGTATTAAAAAGTTGTAGCATTAGGAAGGTTGAGAAGCACTCGAGGAGGGACTGAGTGGGAGCTCTGCAAAGTACTGAACAGTCCAGTCAGAATTTGGCTTATTATTCCACCAGAATCATCTAAGGGGTCAACCTCTGAAATAAGAATGACCCTAAGCCCAGAAAACTTTAAGAAAAATGAATTTGTCTTAAATAGACTTTCTTAATTTAGAATATGAAATTATTACCCAATAATGACCCTGTACAGGCAGTTTAAAAATAGTTTTTTGAGATTATAATATAATTGCATCATTCCCCCCACCCCAGCCTTCAAACCCTTCCTTGATCTTTCAAACCTATAGCCTCTTTTTCTATTAATTGTTGTTTTGCTGATATGTCTATGTATATACATATGTATGCCTAGATATGTAAATACTACCTACTCAGTCTGTCAGAAGCCATGCCCATAAAGTTTCACCAACATGATTACCTAAATATGAGTTGGACAAGGACAACCCATGAGGCTCGACTCTACATAAAGAACTACAGGCACCTGGGAGTTGGTCTGGAGAAGAACATACCAATTAGTTATCCAAAAAAGTAAATGATGATACTTGAAAATGTATATAGAAGGAACAACTTTAATGAATAGATGCTATGGATTGTAATTATGATAGACTGTGTTTTTACATTCATAATTGCTCCTACTGTACTTGTAGTATAGTACTTAGAGATGTCTTCTTAGCAATTACATCTATGGTATGGATTTGTTAAGACTTTTCCTGAGCATTGTGAGAAATGAATGTTCTTTGTTTTAATGCTACATCATCACAAATCCGAGATTGCTGTAATGGAAACATCTGTATGCTGCTTTAAATTAAGAATATGGCAACTGTTTCCTTTCCAAAGTATACATTTTTTTTAGAACTTCTAAGACCCTATTTATCAGAATAAAACATAGATGACAGAATTAACTATAATAGATTTAGAAAGATCCTGCTATGAGTCTGCTGATAATACAAAGGGATTCAAAGAGAAACTATGTCTTTTTGAAGATAAATGCATTTCCCCAAATGTATTTTTAAACTTGTAATATTTCTAGAAACTGAGGAACGGTGATCAGGAGTGGGATGATGAATTTCCACATAGAATGACAAAAGCTTTAAAGGAATTTTAGAAACAGAAGAACAGAGAGAAGCACAGAATTTTGGTAGCAGCATTTTTCTCAGGTGGGCTCTGTTTTGCTAGGGACAAGCCTAGATTCATGCGGCTCGCTTACCGGAGTCTTCCTGACTCGGCATAAAAAGAAAGCAAAAACAAAAACAAAAACAAAAACAGCCAGCAAGGTTGTTTTAAGAGACTCTGCTAACGATTGAAAGGTGTGTGTGTACAGCTGGAAGTGGCAGCATTTGCTGGATGTCAGCATGGACTGAGGCGGTGAGCTGGAATCACGCTTACACCTGCCATCTTGGAAACGGCAGTTTAAAACAGCTGCGGTTTTACAGATAAGACACATGGCCAGAAAAATGTAAAGATTTACAGTAAAGTCAGACTTGGATGAAGAAAACCTCTAAAGGTTTACAGTGTGTTTAAAAATATACGTGAGATTGAGAGAGAAAATGAAACGGCAAAGTGGTATATAAATACAAAAGCCAGCATTGTGGTGGCGCACGCCGGTAGGATTTACTCCATAGGCAGAGGCAGAGGCAGGCAGATTTCCAAAGAGAAATCCTGTCTCAAAGAAAAATAAATAAAAGTAAAATAAATAAAGTAATAATAGATAAATAAATAAGCCACGTAAAGATGGAAAATACACAGAGAGTCTGGATACTGTACGCTATTGTGTTTTTCAGTTTTTTCATTGCTAAGGAAGGAACAAATGCTAAAGTACACTTGATTATAAATGCTGCTGAATTAATTCAACTTATATCTTTTGAAAATGCCTTGACTTCAAAATTTAAGTATAAGGATATGTTACTCGGAAAAGGAGTTTTAGTTTATGTTTCCACAGAAAATGAAAAGCTGAGGATTTCTTCCAGGCTTCTGTGGTTTGACGAACCAAGACCCCTGGAAGCAGTGGATCAGATGTTCCAATAATTGAAACAGCTAAGATGATGCAGTCTTACAGACCCCGAAAATATGGACATACAGGTTTCTGAGTTTTGTCATGATCCCCATGGTATAAACAGCGCCCCCTTCCAGCATGAAGCAGTTTGGAATGAGCGACGTCCTAATTCCCCTCTTGTTTATAAATCTTTGTTTTCATTTAAATGGGATTATTTATAATTGGTTAATGATCACAACCAATCTCTTTTTAATGGTAAAAAGGGGAATTATGGTATGGGTATGGCTTTTCATTTATTGATACAAATTCAAGGTCAATTCTGTGATGTGTATATTTCTCCTCTTGATTAAGTATTGTGCTTATACTGATCTTTTAAAACGTAATGCATAATTGAATACAGACTATAGATAGTTATTTATAATAGAATTTATAGTTAGGTAAGTTAGGTTTTCTAGATATACAGAAATATATTTGAGATAGATAAACAGTCTTCAAACCTTTCAAAGACCTTCAGAAAATGGCATTTAAAATGGTTTAGGGTTTTTCTTGACAATGAGAAATGTCTGCTTCTGGCAGCACCAATTACGTCTGAGAGGAAGATGGGCATCGAAGCAACCTGTTATGGAGTTTGCTTTCAACATGGCAAGATTAGCCATTTGGGCAAGAAACTGCTTTTGCCTGTACTGCTTGACTGTTGTTGTATAATCTGGACATGCAGGACCCACAGAAAAGTGACTGCTAAACTCAGTCTTACAGGGTTCCTGATTCATGAAAGAGTCTATGAGACTTTCTGCAGGACACAGAAAAATGACTGACAGACTGCCGACGCAGATGGACAGTTTGAAATTTCCTGCTTTGCTGAGAAGTGTTCCAGACACATTGTGGCCTATGGGCTGAAGATGGATGCCCCAACGTTACAGAGGAACTTCAGGTGACTGTCCAGGCTGTAAGGTGTCTCTGTCAATCCTAGTGTTTATATATTATCCTTCTGTGGTCTTTGATGGAGTTGAAGACAGATAGTTATAATTATAGTTTTCCTTAGTTATGATAAAAGATAAGCTACATATAGAACTTTGGACTCACAAGAATGGGATGGATGATATTTTCTTTAAATCTTGCTGAAATATTGTAACTATGTTCTTACTTGATAACTGTTCTGTTATATACAATTTGACTATGTTAAAGTTAAGACCTTTCTTTTTGTTTAAACAGAAAAGAGGAGATGTTGGGGAAGTCCTTTGTCAATAAAGTACTGTTGAGCCAATAGGAATCTAGATAGGTGGGACTAGGAGTCCAGGAGGATTCTGGGAAGGAAAAACACAAGAGAGTTCAACATGTAACCGCCATGGGGTAGGAAGTCTGGAACTATTCTCCTGTAAGAGAAATACTTAGATTAACAATTATGGGGTAAATACTTAGGTCAGAGCTAGCCAGTAAGAAACAAGCAAGGCCAGCAGCTTCATAATGAATATAGCCTCCTGTGTGTTTATTTGGGACTGATGCGGCTCTAGAACCAGGCCGGCGGGAAGGCTTCTCTCAAAAGAAAAAGCTTCCTTTTACACTGAGGGAGTTGTTGATTAGAGATTTTTACCAATGTCTTATTATTATTCTTTTACTGTGAAGAGGCATCATGGCAAAGACAACTTATAAAAGAAAACTTTTAATTGGAGGTCCGATTACAACTTTAGACAGTTAGCACTTTATCAACGTGGTGGGGATCACAGTGGCAGTCAGACAAAGTGCTGGGAAGTACCTGAGAACTTTACATCCAGATCTCCAGGCAGGGCAGAGAGTGAGGGACTGGGCCTGACATGGGCTTTTGAAATTTTTCAAAGCCCTGTGCCAGAGACATACCTCCTCCAACACACCTCCCAATCCTTTCTAGACAGTTCACCATTTGGGAATTAAACATGTAAATATATGAGCCAATGGGAGTCATTCTCATTCAAACCACCACAACAAGATACCATTAGAGTTTTTACCATTAGAGTCATCATTCCATCAGTGATCCATATACTCATCTCAAGGCCATGGGGGGAAAAGCAAATATTACTTTTAAGACTTGTTGGCATTCTTACATTTCTGTCATTTCATATATATTCAATTTTAACCAAAAAGTCTCAGATAACTATTGCTTTTAACCCTAGTAGAGAAATCTGCTTCTTTATTTGCACTCAAAAACTTTTGTTTGACAGCTTTATCCCATGCCATTCCCTTTTCGGCTCTTGACAGAAACCATTTCAGTTTGCTTTAAGGTTTTCAGTTCAACCTTGACTCTTCACTCTTATAGGATCACCTTCTTGTCTTGATTGAAGCAAATGGACTAGCTGAAATTTTTCCGTGACTCCACGACACAAAGTACACCTTTACTGATTTTGACTTCTATTATTTCTGTCTAAAAATGGTCTTTCCTTCTACACTATCTCTTCTGTGGTTTTGCATCATTATTGATTCCTTCCTTCTGTAAGATTTTCCATTTTCTCTGTATTGATCCCTTCTCCTCAGATGTGAGCTGTAATTGACTGTCCTATCACACAAAATTGCACATAATTAATTTTAATAACACAAAACTACTCTTTCCCACATTCATTCTCAAATTAGCTTCTTTCTTATGACTAAGTTCAGATTTTTGAAAAAGATAAATTATTGTGGTGTCCATCGCAACCCTTGTTCAGTCCTTAAATTACAGAAGTCTGAATTGATCTCTTTGTTTAAATTTCTCTCAGTGTTCGGGTGTTGCACCTGAGGTATAGCATCCAATGGGCACTTTAATGTTTATTCTTTTGCCATGTACAGACCTATAGGATTCTTTAAGAAACATCTACATGTTTCACATATTGTTCTTCACAGAAGCTTCAACTGAAATCTTTTGGCATGTAAGATTATATTTTGAATAAGTGACATCTCTATGTATTTTGATAGGCGAATGTAACCCTCAGAAAAGTTATAGTCATACAAGAACAATTTATTTCTAAAAACACAATTTCTTTTATAGTAGAAATACCATTAATTGTGTTTGTGAATTTCAACTTCAGATCCTTCAGCCTCATTTTTCTTCTCATTCTTTCTTCCATTTTTCTTTTATTTTTGAGATTATAACATAATTTCATAATTTCTCCCCTCTATTTCTGCCTTCCAAACCCTCCCTTGCTCTCTTTCAAACTCATAGCCCTCCTTTTAAAAAATTATTGCTACATGAATATATGTATATGTATATACACATATTTTGCCCAATAACCTGGTGAGTTGCATACATGATGTTTGAAAAATTGTCATCTTTTAACTTTCCATTTCATTATTCATCCCATATTTAGTATTTAATTCATTGTAATGACCTCACACAGTTTCTGATATGCTGACTGCTAGTAAATGTGTATTAACTTGCTTTCTGTATAGGACCACTTAGTTGGATATTTCAAAGTTAATGTTCTGCATACTTCTAGGACTGACTTCAATTTGCATATCTAGGAACCAAACTAGTCCTTCCTAGTTATAACTAAATCCGGCTTATACAAGTATGAAAAAAATGAAAGAAAACAAAAGCCTTCTAATTCTACCTTAAAACTATTGTCTTTCAATGCCCCACCTTTTCTCTTATTAACATATATTTAGTTTGGTTTCTCATAGTCACATAAAGATTCAGTCTCTATAGCCTGACTCAGAGCTGTGTAGCTCCTCTGTCTAACTGACCTTCTGTTGTAGTTTCTAGTCTTCCTCTCATGCTCTTGCTATTGATATATGTATGTCATTTCCTTAATGAAAAAAATAACTGAAAAGGTTGGATCATTATTTCCTTTACCTGAAATGGCTAATTTTTCTACTCATTATGGGAAAATTCTATTCATTAATTAAACATCAGTAAAAGAATCTTCTTTATGAAAAAAATAACCTCACTTTTTTCTTTTCAGAAAGAAGTTTATTCCTTGCATCTTCATGTCTCAGCTTAGGTTCCTGTGTTTCTAAGGAACAGAACAAAAAAAAAACGCTCATTTGTCTTGTTATTCATTCATTACTAATAAATTAGACCCAAATTCTGCAGCTTAAACCAGCCACACTTATTAAGTCACAATCTCTATATTTAAGAAACTTAGACATAGTTTAGTTGTGTCTTCTACATCATAGTTTCATAGAGGGCTGAGTCTTGCTGTATTTTTCTTGTCCCACCAGGTACTGCTGCTGCTTTTCAACCTCAAATAAACACACAAAGACTTATATTAATTATTAAACTTTTGTTCTATTTCTAGGGCTTCTTATTAGCTAGCTCTGTCTTAATTATTAACCCATTCTATAAATCTATGTGGTATTGGCTTACCTGAAAACACCTGGTGCATCCTATCCTCCTGATCCCTCCAGGGTGTATCCTTTACTCTCTTCTCTCCCTACCTTTCCCAAAATTCTCCTCATTGCCTGGTCCCGCCTATCTTCCTGCTTCTATTGGCTATTGGCCAAATACTGTTTTATTCATCAACCAATTAGAGAAACATATATACAGAAGGACATCCCCTATCAGCTGAGATTTATCTCATCTCAAGATTAATAGTGTCAAGGATGGATTGAGAAAGGATTCACTTCCAAGTTCAGTACTAAAACCTCAGTTCTATTGGTTGGAGGACCTTATCGGCTGCTGGCCAGGAAGTCTCTCAGTACCTTACCCCACCAGCTTCCTTAAGACAACACATTGCTGCAGGAGAGAAGTTGGAATGTTTCATAACCTAATTATCGAAGTGTGATTATTTTTGTTGATCGAGAAGAATGCTATTGGGTTAAGTTCATAATTAAGTTGAGAAGATGATACAGGGGTGTGAATACAGAAGGTAGAAACATTTGGTACCACTGTAGAATTGTGTGTTCTGTACCGTTTAATCCTCATATCATCTTATAGATGATAATACCAGCATCTCCAGAGATAACCTTTAGTATTGAGATATTAAGGGCACAGCAAAGATCTGAAGGAACACAGATTTATACTCCCTAAATTGGCTTCTTGAATCTTTGTGTTTCATCACTATTATCTTTGAGGAAAAGAAGACATCACTGTAACCATGGAAACAACAGTCACAACTCTGGTAAAAAAAGAACATTAATGAATATAGTTTTTCCTTGTTCTTAGCATTCACTAGTAAAATTATTTATCAATGTTCTATGTCTATGTCACAGAGACTCTATAGTTACAAAAAATCCTTGGTTTAATTGAGACATTGATCCTAACCAGCCAGCCAAGGAAATAGGCTCATAGAGTATAGTATGGCTTCAAAATTTACAGTGAAAGGGCTTTTATGCAGATAAGTTGTATGTGGAGATGGTGCCAAAGGTGAAAAAGGAAGCCCTTGCCTCTTCAAACACTGAAGCGAAGACTTTGAAAGGGATAAGGCGACACTGAAAGGGACAAGACACAAAAGGTCTGCATATTACCCACCTTGTGTCCATTCAAGAAGCTGCAGATCCAAAAGCAAATACTCTCAGAAGGTGACTTCCAGAAGACCAGCAAGTTTCCCTGACCAGGCCCAATAGAGAGAGAGGTACATGTTTGACTGAGTCCTGACTATGATGCCTCAGATGTTGCCAAAAACTTAGGATCATTTAAATTGAGTGAAGTTGGTTAATTCTAAATAACTTGCATTTGGACTTCTCCATGCTCTGAGTTTGCCAGCATATGTCTCTGCTCCAAAACTGTCTGTACGGGCTGACCATGTCTTGCTCATCTTTAGACTGTCAAATATCTAACATAATTGAACCTTATTGACAAATTCAGGGAATGCTAATTTTATTTCCAAGTCTTCTTGATTATCATAGTGCTGGCACTCTCCACAGTACATCTTTACTGTGGATATTGTGATGACTGGGATATAGCTCAGTCTCTTCCTCTTGTGGTAAAGAACTCTGGTAGCATAGTAGGTCCTAGCAACTTAGATGGTGATTCAGATCATCTTCACATCATCTCTGAGCTTGTTGGAGATGAGAGATCTCTGGGTTCAGACCTGCTGAATTAGGATCTGTATATTCTGAATTTCATCAGTAACTTTGGATGCACAGGCACTCTTGAAATTCCATGAACATGGAGCAGGGCATATTCCAAAGGGTACTGTGTATCGTATCACATAATTTAACAAGCACCAGAAGAATTGTCTGTATCAGAATCATAAATTCGTGGTGTGGTGATGACGTAGATAATGGTGATAGTAGCTTAAAGTTGTTGCTCCTCAGCCCTACAAATTACCCATCAAGGATGTCATAATGTGTCAGAATTTCTACTAAGTTCTCCAGATGAGTCTGAGTATCACTTAAGTTTGAGCAGATCTGGTTAAGGTGTCACATTTGGAGCCAGATTTCTTATCTTTTTTTTTTTAACATGGGATAATGATAGCAGCCGTCTATTTGCCTTGTAAATCTGCCATAAGAATTGCATATGCTAATATATGCACAGTGCTTAGCACATTGCTTGGGGCCTAGAAATCATATGGTAATGTTAGCTAGCAAAAGCTGCTACACATGCTTGGTGTTGAATACATGCATGTTTGCCTTATCAAATTGCTGGCAATGGTAGCTTCACAGTAAATATTATGTTCAGTTTCTTTATTTTCTTCTTGCTTATTTATTCCTTTCCCAACTATATTTTGTGATTTTTGTTTCTTTCCTCTATTTCTTCTTGATATTACCTCATAGTGTTTAGCATAGTAAAATTCAATAACTTTTTTTTTTTTTTGGTTTCTCAAGACAGGGTTTCTCTGTGTAGCTTTTGGAGCTTGTCCTGGCACTTGCTCTGTAGACCAGGCTGGCCTTGAGCTCACACACACACACCTGCCTCTGCCTCCTAAGTGCTAAGATTAAAGGCGAGTACCACCACCGTTGGCTTCAATAACGTTTTAAAAACAAACTGTCTTTAGTGATAAGAGACATGATGAAGGACTTGGGCAAATAAGGAAATACCATGATCCTCAAGAAAATAAATAAAAGGGAGGCAAAAAAAGGATAATAAAAGGATGTGGTTGTATAACCAGCATGAAGATATAGGCACAATTCAACAAGCATTTAGACTCAGCTATATAAGATTTATTCAGCATATTCGTAGCTAGATATGACAGCTAGAAGTCTGTACTGACTTCCAATTTTTTTATTTTAATGTACTTCTGTAGAGTGAAGCCTTCTCGCCAGCATGGTTCCAGAGCTGCATCAGTCCCAAATGAACACACAGGAGGCTATATTAATTATGAAGCTGTTGGCTATTTGTTTGGTTCTTATTGGCTATCTCATAATTGTTAATCTAAGTATTTCTTTTCCTGGAGAAAGGGTCCAGACTTCTTACACCTATGGCAGCTACATCGTGGCTCCCTGTGTTTCTCCTTTCCATAATCCTCCTTGACCCCTAGTCCCACCTATCTTGCTTCCCTATTGGCCAACAGTGCTTTATTGACATATACACAGGACTTCCCCATCATCATGTGGTTGTATAACCAGCACGAAGAGATAGGCACAATTCAACAAGCATTTAGATTCAGCTATATAAAATTTATTCAGAATACTCATAGCAAGATATGACAGCTCGAAGTCTGTAGTGACTTCCCATTTTCTGATTTTAATGTACTTCCAAATACATATTATGATTTTCAAATACTATTTTAAATGATCAATTCTGTATCATTAAATAGTTAACTATCATGTTAAAAGAAAGCTGACACTAGTTCAAAATGTACTTCAGCAATATGGAAGTTTCTAGAAGAGGACAGCACTGCAGATATAGGATGGTTCAAAATGCCTAGCCTTACTATGCACAAATTATATTTATAGCCAGAGGAAAGCAAAGGACATGAAGAAGACTATAGGTTGTGGTTGGCCAGTTGGCCTATATGTTATATAATCGTACATTAATCATCTGACTGCTTTTTTTTATTTTAGAAGCACTCTTATTTACATATCAAGCCCCCCATTTCCTTGCCCTCCCATCCTCTCATGTTCCCCACCAACCCTGCAACCCACCACCCCACTCTCCAGGGATAGTGAGACCCCCCCACGGGGCACCATCAAAATCCATCATAACATATGGAGGAGAGCCCAGGCCCTCCTACCTGTATCTGGGTTGCAATAGTATCCCTCCATAGGGAATGGGCTCCCAAAGTCCATTTGTGCTCTAGGGATAAACACTGACTACCACTGTTAGAGGTCCCATAGACTGCCCTGACCTCTTTGCTGGCACCCGCATTCAGAGTTCTTGGTTCGGTCCAGTGTTGGTTCCTCAGCTTTCTGACTAGAGTCTCCTGCTCTCACTAGGTCAGGTCAACTGTTTCTGTGGCTTTCTCCTTCACCATCTTGGCTCCTTTGCTCATTCCTTCTCCCTCTCTGCAACTGGATTCCAGGAGTATGGCTCAGCGTTTAGCTGTGGGTGCCTGTTTCTGCTTTGATCAGCTACTGGATGAAGGCTCTAGGAATGGTAACCAAGGTAGTCTTCAATCTCATTACAGGAGAAGGGCATCAAAGGCAGCCTCTCTACCACTGTCTAGATTCTTAGTTGGGGTCATCCCTGTGGATCCCTTTTTTCCCCTTTGCCAGACCTCTCTCCAAATCTATACTGGCTCACTCTATCGAAGCATCTCCTTTCTTGCCCTTCCCTATTAATCCCCTATCTCAGTCCTCCTGTTCTCCTCCCCCCTCCCTTTCTCCTCCTCTCTCCTTCCCACCTCCCTCTCCTCTTCCCTAGTGCTCCCAATTTGCTCAGGGGTTCTTGTCCCCCTCCCCTTCTTCAGAGTATCATGTGTTTTTCTCTTGGTGTCCTTGTTTCCTAGTTTGTCTGGTGGTGTGGATTGTAGGTTGGTAGTTCTTTGCTCTGGCTGCTTTTAATTGGCTGAACTTTGCCTGCTGTGATTGCTGATATATAGTTGCTTGGTTACAAAGATATGGTAAGGTTCTAATTTATTTACATATTAAGGCAGTATTCAGCTCAATGTGGAAGGAAACTACTTTGAGTCAAACTTTATCACTCAAGTATGGAGAAAGGTTTGTGTCAAACTTCCTTCAACTTAGCAATTACAAAAGACAAGGTTTTCAAACTGAAAGAAGTAAAGAGCTCAAGTAAAATTTATGTTTTGGGAGAGCCAGTAATTTAGCTGGAACAGAAGGTTCAAATTTAAAACGATTGATTGCTAAACATAATTTACTCTATACTTTATTTAAAAACCCATGGAAGAGTATGCCAATTGCTTTTCCAATACCAAATGGTTAGTCCTGAAAACATATACATAACAAGTAACATTGTACAGATTGAGCATGTTGTATTTATATATTTAGATATATATATGTATGTGTATATATATTATATATATGTAAAAACCAAAGAAAAATAAATGAAATTGAAAGAGAGAAAGGGTATACAAAAAGAGGGTTTGGAGGAAAAATGATATAGTTATAATATTAAC
Source organism: Mesocricetus auratus (assembly GCF_017639785.1). Classification (NCBI taxonomy): domain Eukaryota; kingdom Metazoa; phylum Chordata; class Mammalia; order Rodentia; family Cricetidae; genus Mesocricetus; species Mesocricetus auratus. The sequence continues at coordinate 64,080,807 of NW_024429195.1, forward strand.
ATTTTTAAAATAAAATGCCATATTTATATGAAAATTTCTTCTATACTCTATACTGATATGTATTTTGGGCTGGTTCTAGCGTGCATCTCTGAATTCAAGTCCCAGTGCCAACTGTTTAGCACCATACTTCAGACAGATCTTCTTCTGATACCTTGAAAATATGGTATTCATATTAGTTAGAAAATATCCATTATTGCCACTGATTAAGTAGAAGAGTAAGTATATGATAAATGAATGATTGAATGCCATGTTATTGAGTGAAGTGTGTCTTAATTTTTCTGTCAAAAAGAAGAGGGGTGACAGTGCAGAAGCTGGGGAGCATTGTCTCTGGTTTTCCATCTCTGTGTGAGTTCCTCTATGATCCAGAGTCTTCATTTCTCATTCTGTAGGGTAAATAGACCTTAGCCAGCTCTCTTCTGAAGGGAGAATTTGTTTATATTAGGGATTCCTTCGTGTTTAGATGCCAAATGAATCTTAGTTTTCAAGAGTGAGTAGGCCTGCTCGTTAGTGAACAGTGGCATCATTTTAATTATACTGTTTTATCAATCTGAATAAAAGTAACAAAATAAATTAAAGTAGATGGAGGTGTCTCTTCTTTCTAAATAAGGTTTTGGCTGGCAAGTAAAAAAGCATTTTTGTGTCCTACAGTCAGTTTTTTACACGACCACCCTCAAAAATTGGCAGCACCAGGTACTGTAAAATTGGAGTGTTGGTTTTGCATGTGTGTGGGTTTTCATAATGAGGACCGGCCATGTAGAGGAAACTGCTCTGGAACTCTCTGTGTGGTTCAGCATGGCCCTGAACGTACAAATTTTTTGCTCTGTCTCCTGTGTGCTGATAGAGGTCATAAAACTGTGGGACTGGGGAGATGGCTCAACAGTTAAGAGCACTTGTTGCTCTTGAAGATGACATGAGTTCAGTTCCCAGCAACCACATGGTAACTCACAACCATCCAGTTCCAGGGAATCTGATGCTCTCTTCTGACCTCCACATGCACCGAGCAGAAACCTCGTACACAGACATGCATGAAGACAAAGCACTAACACATAAACTAAAATGAATAAATCTAAAACAAAACATTTTTTAAAAAATTCATAAAACTGGCAATTGGCAAAAGGTCTGGATTCAGCTGTAAATGAATCTAGATACTAAAAATGAAGTACAATCTCACAAGCAGACATTTCATATTAGCTATCATATTTGTCTTTGCATATGACTTTAGGATTAAATCTTCTAATAGTTGGCCTGTTTTAGGAGCAACATGAAAGAAAAGAAAGTTGGTGCTATTTGAACTTCTCTTACAAACAGGTGGTCACATAAACATTAATGTGGCATGCTTTGATAAAGGTTAGTGAGCAGTGATTAGGCCTTAGAGCTTAATGTTGTACTAAAGGGACCTGGGACATAGCTAGGGTGCTTTTAAACAACAAAAATGTATACTTACAGAAAGTACTCATATCACCCAAAACGCTTGTACTGCTGTCCTGTAGTTGGACACACTTCAGGATCAGTCACCAAGCCTCTATAAACCAAGTGTTCTTACTCTGTGGTGACATTTGTTTGGTCTGTGGATGAGTGGTTGGGAGTTTTGACATCTTGTGAAATTATAAACAAAACTTCATTGAGAGTAGGAATTGTCTTAGAAGAGAGTCTGTAATGAATTTTAACTTCCCAAGGTCTGCAATGTCTGCATATTGTATCTGTATCAAATAGGTTTTTTACTCATCTGTATTCTTCAGGATACTCTAAGCATTACCAAACCAAAAATACAGGCTTACTGCTGAAAAAACCCTGGTACTTCCTTAACACAGTACTTACTACCAAAGAGAGGCCCCTTTGTGCCAAATAAATGAGTGGAGGATGGAGAGAATAAACAAGCAGGCTATATTATTTGCACACAAAATATAATGTGAACTACCATATTCCCTAGCTATATGCTTTCCCTAGTTTGTGAATGAGAAATTATTTAAGAGATTTATTGAGTAGAGTCAAAATGTCATCCTCCATAGCTTACATATAGAACCCAGGCAAAAAAAGCATGATATGAAGTTGTTTAGTGAGTTCAAAATACGTGTGTGAGTCTGATGAGAGGAGTTTATATATTTGCAGCAGAAACTGCTCAGAGTCGGGCTTGTACGTAGATAGAGGGACTTTTCCTGTGATGCCAGTTTCTCCGATGATGATGTGGTTCTATCAGCTTTCTGTTTTGCCCCATCTCACACATCCAGGTAGATGAACGAATTCTAGCCGAGTCTTGTGATGACATATATACATATATTCATAAAGCTCCAAACATACTTTTTTTTTACAGTGTCTTAGAGAAACTCTGTATTCTCTAATTAATGGACAGGCGATATGTTACATCTAAGCCACAGGGCATGTATTTTGTGACTAATGAATTTAGAGAGGGAACACAGGAGAACAGATGTGCACCATTCACAAAAAAGAATGAAGCAGGAATTGTATGTCCAAGGGTTATTTCCTCAAAGATTATTCTTGCATTGGACTAAGTTATTATTTTTGGAACGAATATACCATTTTCTTCCAAACTATTGGTATCAAACGTTTTATTGTAATAATTTAGTTTTGCATTCACTTACTTTATAATTTTTTTCCCTTTTAGACAAGGTCTCATGTATCCCAGGCTGGCCTTGAACTCCTGGCCCCCTGACTCTAGGACTTATGGCATGCCTCTGCCTACTGGACCATACTCCCAACTTCTTTATTTACTTATTTTTTTTCTCATTTCTGTGACAAGATACTTAACAAAGGCAACTTAAGGGTTATTTTGGTTTATAGTTTTTGGTGATGTAGTCTGCCATGGTTGAGAATGAGTGAGACGAGAGCACGTGCTGTCAGGAAATAGAAACCAGTGATGCGCTGCATTTGCTTTGACTTTCTCCCCTGTTTCTCCATCCTAGGGCCTCAGCTCATTGCATTTGCCATCCACACTCAGTGTGGATCGCTCTTCCTCGGTTACCAGTCTTGGCAACTTCCTCAACGTCATGGACGGTATATGTCTCCTAGGTGATTCAAGCGCAGTGAAGTTGGTCGTGAAGATTAACTATCACACTTAAAAATTATTGAAAAGTTCTTCATGTTTCTTTATTAACAAGCAATGGAGTCGGAAATCTAAAACTTTGTTTTTAGACAAATGCTTTGAATATAGACACTGCCTTACCAAAATTTGAATAGATGGGAAAGGACTTTTGCTTTGCTCCATTTAAAAGAACAGCATGCTGGTTCTTTTCCGTTGGCTTGAAATCTGACACAGCTTTGCAAAAAGAAGAGGAAGTGACATACAAAGGTTGGTCACTCTGCTGGAAGAGGGAGAAAATGGAGAATAAGCTTTTATTTCAATTTTTATTCAGGGGAAATTCAGGTCAGGAAACATCATGGGCAAAATACCTTGATAATCTATAGTGTGTTTAGAGTATGAATTAGACTGAAAATCCTGAATTCTGTACTCGCTATGTTCACTACAGCACACTACATTTCATAATTGTTATCTTCTTACTACTTTTTACTAATATTTTATATGTATGATAACCACACAAAAGAATTCCTCACAAAATCCTTTCCCAACATTATAATTTTGTGGGATTGAAATCTAGGTACTATTTTGCATAGTTCTCTTGGGTCCTACTATCCCAGAGGCTGTGATCAAGGTGTCAGCCAGAGTGACATTCACTGTAAGTCTCCAATGAATGTGGGTTAGGAGAGCCTGCTTTCAAGCTCTCTTGTGATATCTGGCATGCCCAATTCCTCTCAGCCTTTGGCTCTATATTCTTCACAGTGGTCCAATTTCTTGCCTTGTTACAGCGAGGCCTGGGCATGACAACTTGCTTCATCAAAACAATGGAGGAGAAAGAGACAGAGAGAATACAGACCAGAGAAAGTCATTTTTTTTGTTTTGTTTTGTTTTTTGAGACAGGGTGTATTGTTTTGGTGCCTGTCCTGGAACTGGCTCTGTAGACCAGGCTGGCCTTGAAATCACAGAGATCTGCCTGCCTCTGCCTCCTGAGTGCTGGGATTAAAGGCGTGCGCCACCAACGCCCAGCGAGAAAGTCATATTTTATGCCTCAGTTTTGCTGTGTTCTATTTATTAGAACAAGTCAACAGATCTCACTCACACATAGCATGTATTAACAGAGATAGGGATCACTTTAATATGACTATTTTAGATGTTGCCTTCCACATGGATTGAACACCCCCTTGCAAACTATTCATTATAGCATATTATTTGACTAGAAAGCTCGATTGGGGTGAGGGATGGAAGGTAGAGTCACATTCATAATGGTTTTCTATCACTTCTCATTAATATCTGTGAACCTTACCTATGAGTTCTATGATGACAGAACATGAAAGTATTTAGGTATCCTTGAAATGAACTAACCCGTATCCACTCGTTTTTTTCTCCCTTGCCCTTCTCAAGAGTAAGTACAGAATGCGCTGATAATGCAGAATCTGGAGCTCTGGGGGAGCTTATCAAGATAATGCTGCTTTTGTGATCCCCTACTAGGAATACAGTTTGCCTTAGTCTTCTCTTCCAGTGAGTCAAACACCCCAGGTGGTAAACAAGGGTGCAGTTGACTATTTCTTGACTATCTCTACTGTGGTGCAAACAGGGCTCTTCCATTCCCAGATTTCATCTGCATTCCTGTAGCCTGGGAACAGTTTTATTTTAACTTCTAGGCTTCTATTGCCTGTTGCTGCCTATCTGTAAGCCATTAACCTGATTCATGTAACTTGTCCTGTACAAATGTGTTTCGTATTCCTTAGTTCAGACAACTCAGTAATCAGTGCCCAGTGAACCAGCTTCACAGACAGATGCTTAATCCTGCTAATGAACTCTGTCTGTTGCCCAATACTCCCACCCCACCGTGCAGCTTTATCTAAAGACCATCTCTAGGCAGACAGCACTAATGGGAATAAGGAATATTTTTAGGAATAAATGATTGGCTTGTTCCCCGAGAGCACAGCCTTTCCACACATATCTCTTGCAGGGATAGAAATATGTGTAGATGAAAAGGAAGTCCCAGGGGCTGGAGAGATGGTTGAATGGTTAAGAGCCCTTGCTACTCCCACAGAAGACCCAGGTTCAGTTCCCAGCACCCACACTGCAGCTCACAACCATGTGTAACTCCAATTCTAGGGCATCTGTTTTCCTCTTCTGGTGTCTGCATGTACCAGTCAAGTGCATGGTGCAGATATATACATTAAGACAAATGTGGTTTAAATGAAAATGGCCCCCAGAGGCTCCTAGGGAGAATCACAATTGGAGGTGTGGCCTTGTAGGAGTAGGTTTCTATCTTGTTGGAGGAGTGGTCACTGTGAGCTTTGCCATTTCAAACGCTCAAGGCAGGCCCAGTGTGTCCTTCTCTTTATGTTTCCTGCCGATGCAGATATAGCAGCTTGTCCTGCACCATGTCTGCCTGTGTGCTCTCATGCTTCCCACCATGATAAAAATGGACTAGACCTCTGAACCTGTAAGCCATTTCCAATTAAATATTTTCCTTTAGCAGAGGCAGACACCCACAGCTAAACACTGAACTGAACTCCTGGAATCCAGTTGCAGAAAGGGAGGAGTGATGAGCAAAGGAGTCAAGACCAAGCTGGTGAAACCCACAGAGGCAGCTGACATGAACAAGGTGGAGCTCATGGATCCCAGACTGGTGACTGAGAGGCCAGCATGGGACTGATCCATATACCCTGAATGTGAGTGTCAGTGAGGGGGCCTCAGCAATCTATGGGACCTTGGAAAGTAGATCAGTATTTATCACTGGCATACAAATGGACTATGTGAACCCACTACCCATGGAGGGATGCTCTCTCAGCCTGGACATATGGGGGAGGGCCTAGGCCCTGCCTGGATAGATATGACAGAATTTGAAGATCCCCATGGAAGGCCCCACCCTACTTGGGGAGCAGAGGGGGCATGGGGTGGGTGTTTGGGGGGGCTGGTGAGGGATGGGGGAAGAGGGGAAGGAGAGAGAGCTGTGATTGACATGTCAAGGAAGCTTGTTTCTAATTAAAATTAATTAATTCATTAATTAAATAGTTTCCTTTGCAAGAGTTGCCATGGTCATGGTGTCTCACTACAGGAATAGAACATTGACTAAGACAGCAAACATTCACACACATAAAATAAAAATAAATTAACTCTTTAAAAGCAAAGGCAGTTCCATAGCTGTTTGACTCTTTAGGTACTTTGTTTTTTTCACATACATGCATACATACATACATACATACATACATGCATGCATACATACATACTCCTCCATGAGACATGCAGTGACATGCTAAACATTATTAGAAGTACCAAGTTTAGTCTTAATAAACAGGCAGATGCTTTGAAGTAAACTGAACTAGTATTAATGACTTAGATTCCAACCCATCAATCTGTGCAGTGATTTTTGGAGATTTACTGTGCAGTGCAGTTCGTGTTTTGTGTTGTCCACAGTTACAATGTGAGAGACCTCATCTAATCAGTGGATTAGGGCTAATACTTAGGAAGACAATTAACTTTTAGTATATATTTTAATAGTCATGTAAATGAGAAGGACAGAGAGGTCAAACAGGATAAGGACTTTCACTAGGATTCATTAAGGAAGACTTTGAAGAGGCTCTTTCATACCTTTTCATTTGTACCTTCAGGGATAGCTAGATTTTAGAGGATGGCTAACATGGTTGGGGAAAAGGAATGTATAAAACCATTTTAATTTAGTTATGTGTGTAGATGTGTGGAAGGGTATGTGCATTGAGTTCATGTTTCTGAGGAGACAGGAAGTGGGCATCCTGTTCTCTGGAGTTGACATGGTTGCTGGAAACAGAACATGGGTGGGCCCTCTTTAAGAGTAAAACTGAGCCATCTCTCTAGCCCAGTATTTTAAAGATGTCAAAGAGACTGACCAGGACAAACTCTATTCATTTTAGAGGAAGGACAATACTGAGAAAGACAGTAGCATGAGACACATCAATTTCCAAAGGAGAAAGCACAATGGTTAGGAATATTTGTTTCCTTGAGGACTTTTACTCCTGATATTTCTCCAACAGGCATGTAAGGCCAGACCTACACATAGTTTGGAAGAAATGCCTACATCTCATTAAATTCTCCTCTGTGGAGCCAGGAATTCATTTTCTTTTATATAATTTGGTTTCTTCCTTTCATGCTCAGATTGGTCATACTCAGTCATTTGTGGAAGTAGGGAAAACAAATTCAGACCGAGATGTGAATGGTTGACTTGCTGGCAGTGCTCTTTACATTCTGAAATATTCCAGACGGGACACTAATTCCATCCATTATGTAGGGACAAACGAAAGCTTACCTACAGATTCAGAGGGTGGCAGAATTGCCCACGTCCACCTCTTCCACTCATTTAGCTTTCTAAAGTTGGTTCAGCCCAGCCAAGTCATGACCTTAGCTCCATAAGCTTGGAACACTGAGGAAAGGGTGTTTTGTTTCAACGAAATGTGATGAGTTACCACAGTTGTGTTTCCGTTTAATTTTAATTACCTCTTCAGAGTACATCTCTTTAAATGCAGTTCTGTCGAAGCATGTGAATTTTGGAGGATGCTTTTTAGTCTGTGACAAATAGCTTTCACTAAATGACACATTTCTCTGGGCACATTTATACTATATCATTACTTAGGGAAATAAAGTTAAGGAAGGCCCCAAGTATTACAGCTTGGTCTACATTCAATGAGCACTTATTTGGGGTCTAGGAGCAAAGGAAACCCTTAGCATACAAAGGCAGTTTGATACCCTTGTACTCCTTGTTTTCTTAAACCAAGGATGAAACAGGATTATGAATAAATAATTAAAAAGTATAATGGTTAACTCTATATACCCACATGACTGAGCTACCTTAAATGCCTTTCTCCGATAATGAGATTGATGACTCCATTATATGCCATCCTAGAGTCTTCATCTAGTAGATGGTGGAAGCAGAAGCAGACACTCACAGCTAAACACTGAGATGAACTCCTGGAATTCAGTTTCAGAGAGGGAGGAGTGATGAGCAAAGAGGTCAAGACCAGGCTGGAGAAACTCACAGAAACAGCTGACCTGAACAAGGGGGAACTCAAGACCACAGACTGATAGCTGGGAAACCAGCATAGGACTGTTATAGATCACCTGAATGTGGATGTCAGTTTGGAGGTCTGGTTAATCTATGGAATGTCTGACAGTGCATCAGTATTTATCCCTAGTATATGAAGGGACTTTGGGAGCCCACTCCACATAGAGGGATACTCTCTCAGCCTAGACACATGGGGGAGGGTCTAGGCCCTGCTCCAAATGATATGACAGACTTTGAAGATCCCACATAGAAGGCCTCAGCCTCCCTGGGGAGCTGAAAGGGGAAGAGATATCAATCTCAGTCCCTCTTCCTCCCCAACTCCCCTGCCCCCACCAACTCCCTATCCCATCCCATTTCAGCTCCCTATGTTCAGGGAGGCAGGGAGAGGGAATTGGTATTGACATGTAAAACAAGCTTGTTTCCAATTAAAAAAAAGTTTTGGGAATTAAAAAGATGCCTTTGCCATTACATCAAAGCAATGAGGAAGCAACTAAGACACTTCCTGTAGTAACCTCCATCTTCTTCTTGGGATTTCTCTTGTGTAGAAATGTGGATTTTTTGAGAATATACAAAGAGCCAGAATGTCCAATTAATGGAACTCTGTTTGACTTACTACCATGAACCCTGGTTTTCAACCAAATTATTTGATTTTATGATTATAATTTGTATTTTGATTCAAATTAAACCAAACTATTCCCTCTGCTCTTAATTGAGCTGACTTTAGTGCAGATATTTCTGAGTATAGGAGTCTTTTGAAAATTATGCATGTGGACATGGTTCATTCAGTACATGATTTGTATGGTGTGTGGTTCAGAGGTGTCCGTGGCCTGAACTGGGTGGTAGTGTTCATTATTTGATAGTAACACAAGCTCTCCATCCCCAGTGCATACTTTGGGTAACCTCCTAATTTTCAGTCTTCTTTAGAGATTCTTTAACTTCACCTGCAGGATATTTTTGATAAATGTTATTTACTCCTTAGTAGCAACTAGGGACACTGTGACGTCAGGAAAAAGGTAATCTGCCATAGGTCATGCAGTGGCCTTGGAGATCATTCCACTGCATAGTGTGATCATGGAATCCACAGCAGGGGTATGAAAGGTCAGTCATCCCAGAAACTATATGTTCTATGGATGATATTCTTGCAGTGAGTACTACACATAACTGGTGATAGAGAAAAATAACTTGAAGGAGAAGATACACGAGTGTTCCAGTTTCCATTTCTCACATGACAAAGGCAACCAGTGTGAGGTTATGTGACTCAGAACAGAATGAAACAGGAAACCTTGTTGGGACACATCATTGGGTTTTAGCTCCCATTCTATTTGGATGCAGCAACTTGGGCTCCAAGGAGATGGAAACTTAATGGTCACTTTAACCAGGGAGTGTGGATAGGGAGGAGACACAATAACCTAACTTTTTATTCTTTTTATCTGTTTTCTCCCTTTTACTGAAATGTAAAATAATTATTTACCAAAATCTTGTCTTTTGCATAAGCATGACTAACATACTATCTGTTAGTATTTTAGTTTTTCTACATCATCTTCTTGTGTCTAGGTTACCTCACTCAGGATGGTTTCCTCTAGTTCCATCCATTTGCTTGCAGATTTCAAGATTCCATTGTTTTTCTCCACTGAGTAGTACTCCATTGTGTAAATGTTCCACATTCTCTCTATCCACTCTTCAGTTGTGGGGCATCTAAGTTGCTTCGAGGATCTAGCTATTACATATAATGCTGCTATGAACACAGTGGAACAGATATCCTTGTGTGAATGGGAATCTTTTGGGTATATGCCAAAGAGTGGAATTGCTGGGTCTTGTGGTAGACTCAGTACCATTTTCTTGAGGAATCTCCATACTCATTTCCATAGTGGCTGTACGAGTTGGCACTTCCACCAGTAGTGGAGGAGTGTTCCCCTTTCTCCACATCCTCTCCAGCATAAGGTGTCATTGGTGTTTTTGATTTTCGCCATTCTGACAGGAGTAAGATGATATCTCAGAGTTGTTTTGCATTTCCCTAATGGCTAAGGATGTTGAGCACTTTCTCAAATGTCTCTCAAATTATTTTAGTCTCCTCTGTTGAGAATTCTCTATTTAGTTCAGTCCCCCACTTTTTAATTGGATCCTTTGGTGTTTTGGAGACTTGCTTCTTGAGTTCTTTGTAAATTTTGGAGATCAGTCCTCTGTCAGATGTGGGGTTAGTGAATATCTTTTCCCAAGCTATGGGGTGCCTTTTTTTCTTGCTGACTGTGTCCTTTGCCTTACAGAAGCTTCTCAGGAAATTATCGTTATTTAAAATATTTATAAAAGAGAATTGAATTCAGATATTTAGGTGGCATACTAGTATATTTCTGAGTTGTTATAACAGAATACCTATACTGGAACAATGGATAATTATGATCATAATTCTGGTGGCTACAAAGCTCAGACGTCATGGCACCAATATTCCAATAATGACATTCCCTGACCATATGGAGAAAGAGAAAAGGAACTGGTGTTTTGTAGACAAGCCAAGGGTATGGGGCAATCTCAATATTAATGTACCCTGGCAGGACTGACTTACACTACAAACTAGTATTAATTACATATGAAGTTGGTGTCCTAGGACCTCACTGCTTTCCACTAGGAACATATTATAAGTGTTCTATTGCTCTCATTCTGCCACCCTGAAGGCCATGCCTTGTGGCACATGAACCTGTGAGGACACTCACTCAAGCCACAACAAAACCACACCAGACATTAATTCACTTCAAGGGGATTAATATCACATTCCAAACCAGATGTGCCTGACTTCAGTGTTATAAATGCTCTCAGTTGTTATCTTGTGGTGGTCTGCAGAAGAAGGATGCAAGAAGCTTACTTAAATTTATGTGATTGTCTGTACAAAGACCATGCATTTCTTTTCTTTTTTAAAATTTATTTTTATTTAAATTAGAAACAAGCCTGCTTCACATGTCAATCCCAACTCCCTCTCCCTCCCCTGAACCCCATTCACTCCCCCACCTGCACCCCCCTCTGCTCCACAGAGAGGCTGAGGTCTTCCATGGGGTAATCTTCAAAGTCTGTCATATCATCCAGGGCAGGTCCTAGGTCTTCCCCCATGTGTCCAGGCTGAGAGAGCATCTCTCTACATGGAATGGACTCTCAAAGTCCATTCATACACCAGGAATAAGTACTGATCTACTACCCGAGGCCCCATATATTGCTGAGGCCTTTCACTGACACCCACATTCAGAGGGTGTGGAACAGTCCCATGCTGGTCCCTCAATCATCAGTCTGGGGTTCATAAGCTCCCCCTTGTTCAAGTCAGCTGTTTCTGCAGTTTTTACCAGCCTGGTCTTGACCTGCTTGCTCATCATGCCTTCCTCTCTGCAACTGGGTTCTAGGAGTTCACTTCAGTGCTTAGCTGTGGGTGTCTGCTTCTGCTTCCATCAGCCACTGGATGAAGGCCCTAGGATGACATATAAGGTAGTAATCAATCTTATTATCAGAGAAGGACATTTAAGGTAGCCGCTCCACTATTGCTTAGATTGCCAGTTGATGTCATCCTTATAGATCTCACTAATGCCAAATCTCTCCTCAAACCTATAAAGGCTCCCTCTATTATGATATCCTTCATTCTGCTCTCCTCTATTCTTCCCCTGATTCAACCTTCCTGCTCCCCAATGTCCTCCTGTCCCCTCCTCTTTCTCCCAGTTTCCTCTCTCCTCCCTCCATGCTTCCAATCCACTCAGAAGATCCTGTCCCCTTCCCCTTCTCCAGGGTACCATGCTTATCTCTCTTAGTGTTCTCCCTGTTTCCCAGACTCTCTGGCAGTGAGATTGTCAGAACAGCTAAAATCAAAAGCCCATGCATTTCTGTGAATGTTTGCCATGTGACTTTGCCATTGCTCTGTTGAAACACTAGGAAAATTATACAATAATACAGAAGAAAAACATATCTTAAAATCAATATTTTGTGGAAGGCAAAAGAAAACCAAGTTTTAACTTGATTTTTGGGAAGAAATAAAGCATGTCTTATCTTAGAAAAGAGAAGGATTTCTTCAGTAAGAAATGTCCATAAGGAAAAGGCAATATATTTAACCCACTGAAGTTGAAATGACTAGTTTGTGAAAATATACTACTAATAAACTGAAAACAAAGATATAGGAGAAGCATTTAATACATGTACACATGTGTGTACACATCCAGCAAATTTGTGTGCAGAATACACAAAACATTCTTGTAACTCAGTAAGGGAACTGCAAACATTCTTATAACTCAGTAAGGCAACTGCAAACAGGCCCTAAACACAAAGGTGTTGGAGGCTGACATCTCTCATTCAAAAAAAAATCAAAAGTCTGAAGTATTAAAACTATCTGAGCTTTTGAGTCCCAAATGAATAAGAATATTTTGTCACCATGACAAACAATTTAGAAGGTGAAATCTTTTTTTTTTAGTTTCTTTCATTTTCAGTTCAAGTTTAATTGACTTTCTTGATTTGAATCGGAGACACAGAATATCATAGCGGTGGAGGTATGAGGCAGAGGCTGTGTCACTTGAGAACAGAAAGAGGGAGCAGAGAGCAGAGAGAGGGAAAGAAAGTTGGAGGTAGATGGACAGAAGGAGGAAGGAAGGGATGTAGGCATTTGAGGGAATGGCCCATTTTCTCAGGAGTCACCTTGGTGACATAATTCCTTCTATGGGTTTTACTTTTATTTTAGCACCTCTTAATAATAACCATATTTAGGATCTATCATGTTGTTAGTCTATTGATTAAGTTTGGGCCAATTGCTTCTCAATGTCTAAATTATTCTGGTTAATATAGAGCCCACAGTGCATGAATTTTTGGCAGATGCTTGACATAAATCACATCAGTGAAGTTTCACACTTGCCTTGTGTGGTTGGGTACAGCACAAACACAGCTATGCTAAAACACTTTGTGAAATTGCCTACACGCAACATGCATCAGGTCTGTGTGAAATATGTGAATTTTATGATTTGGATACCATATTTAGGATATCTCGTGTATGTACAAATAATCCAAAATCTGAAGTGTATAGAATGAAATACTTTTAGCTCAAGCATTTTATGTGAAATCAGGATGATCTTTGGTCACAAATGCAAAAAAAATCTGCAACTAGTTTAGAGGATTTTTTACCTCAATGTAATAGGAGGCTAAGCCAAGAGAATCATGAATGTTAGGTGAACCCAAGTTACAGAGCCTCAGATACATTTTGTCATTTGAAAGTTCATGAAGGTCATCTTTAGTCTCCTTACTATTAGGATCCTGTGGTATTTTGAAACTATTTCTCTGCCATCATTCACATAAACGTTTAAGAGGTACAAGTTATTTCAGGTATCCTTTCAGTACTTAAATTCACTTGAAAGGAGAAAAAAGAGAAATGATGAGCAAGCATCTTTCTTTCATAAGAATCACTGTATTTGTGTTAATGTTTAATTGTTCAGGACCTTTATGTATGACTGTATCTGACCCAGAGACATAGAAACAGTTAATGGGCTGGAGGTGTGGCTAGTCAATAAATCTATAGATCACAAGGATCCAGGTTTCTGAATTCCAGACCCTATGCAAAAATCTGAGCATGGCAATGCTACCCCAGTAACCCAGGGTTGGTGTGCTTCAGGCCAGCAAATGACTCTGTCACTAGGGAATTGTACAGAGATCCACAAGGATGATTCCACCTAGGAATCTAAGCAATAGTGGAGAGGCTACCTTAAATGCCCTTCCCCTATAATGAGAGTGATGATTACCTTAAATGCCATCCTAGAGCCTTCATCCAGTAGCTGATGGAAGCAGTAACAGAGATCCACAGATAAGCACTGAGCCAAACACCTGAAATCCAGCTTCAGAGAGGGAGGTGTGACCAACAAAGGGGTCAAGACCACTCTGGGAAAACTCACAGAATCAGCTGACCTGAGAAAGTGGGAACTCATGGATCCCAGTCTTATAGCTGGGGAACCCACATAGGTCCAAACCTTGAATGTAGATGTCAGCTAGGAGCACTGGGCAGTCTATGGGACTTCTGGCAGTGGAACGAGGATGTATCCCTAGTGCACAAATGAACGGACTCTGGAAGCCAATTTCCCATGGAGGGATACTCTCTTAGACTAGATACACAGGGGAGGGCATAGGCCATGCCCCAAATGACTTGACAGATTTTGATGATCCCTAATGGAAGACCTCACCCTCCCTGGGGAGTGGATGGGGCATGGGATAGGGGGCTCGGAGGGGGGAATGGGAGGATGGGAGGGAACTTGGATTGGTATGTAAAATAAGATCCTTTCTAATTTAAATAAAATTTATAAGAAACAAAAGCAGCAGCAACAACAAAAAGCTAAGATGGAGAGCAAGTGACAAAGATACCTGATTTGGGCCCCTGAATTCTACACTCACACACATCAGTAAAGCCCACAAACAAAAAGAAATATTCCTAAGTTTTAACTAACACTTTAATAGTTACACATAGTTGTGAGGTGTAATGTACCATATGCATTCTATAATCCTACAGAGGATTTAGCATGCCTAACACTTCATACAACTATTACTTCATGGAAACAACTTGATTTTTAATTTAGCATGCTTTACATTAATAATTGTGTAAAAGACTGGAATATTTCTGCACATGAAGTTCCTTAAGGAAAAAACACACATGCCTGCCTAAGATTATATACATATGCATATATGAATATATGAAACTAAATAGAAAAAATTTAAAAATTACCTAAATTCTATCCTGAGAGTGAATAAAATCATTGTGTATATATTCTATCTTGAGATGAATTGGATCTAAATGTACCAATTATTATTCTTCCCAAGTAATGCTGAGTAAAAAGATGAGCATATTATACAAGTTATTTTATGTTTATAGACATATAAAAAACTATAATGCTCATATCAATGAAAAACTGCCTTTCAATGCTTGCAAATGATAAATATTAAGCATAAGCTGATGGTGAGCTGTACTCAGAACATAAATGCAACTGTGTTACATAAGATGACATAAGGCTCTATTTAGGATGTTTTATTTCCCAAACTGAGTGGTGGGCAGAACAGCTTCATTACATTTTCCTTTACATTTGTGTGGCTGAGCTATATCATCATCATCAAGTTCAGATAAATAAGTACCTTCAGGAGGATATCATCTATGGTAAAATGATGAAAGAAAGACCCACACAATTATTTTGGCAAGTTCTACTAGTCTAGACTTAGTTTGAGAATAGTTATGATATGAAATTAAGGAAAAGGCAAATACTGTGCTTTTTTCCTTTTCAAGAAACTGATAATAATTGGTTCTATTTATCCTTAAAGTATTTATCATCAAAGAGTAAACTTAGCAACAACTAAGACCACTTAATAGATTTTCCTAACCTACTGTGTTTCTTCAAAATAGTATCTAACAGTTGTTGACATATACATACATACATATATACATACATACATACATACACACACATATGTATATATATCATCTACTCTCCCTTCTTGGGGAGTGCAGGGTAATTCTGAATGTATAGAATTATTGTATGGTTGTCATACTTGAGTGCACCAATCTTAACTATTTAGTAGACAGGAACCGGGAAGCTGTGTTTGCTATAGTTGGATACTGCACAACATTTGGAGAGAATCTCCAATGTGGTGGGGATGGGTAAAATGATAGAACTAATTTTGTTCTCATCCAAAGTGGGTGTGTCTGGTGTGTGTGAATCATGATAAGTTTATTACTTGAGAACTGTTCCCTACCAGAATGATATATATATATATATATAAATCCAAAGATGATATTTTCTTTTACATTAAAAATATGTGCAACTAAATTTAGTGGGCTTGTTCACACAGGATTTTTTCATCCTAACTTCTTGTTCTGAGGTTTCTAGGAAGCTAATTTCCATAAAACCCTAATCCCAGCACTTGAGAGGCAGCGGCAGGCCGATATCTGTGAGTTCAAGGCTAGCCTGGTCTACAAAGTGAATTCCAGGATAGCCAAGGATACACAAAGTGACCCTGTCTCAAAAAAAAAACCCAAAAATTATGCATACATACATAAAATGAAAAAGAATCATTTGGAAAAATTGAAAATACATATAAACTGTAGATTTATTGAAATTATGTAAACCTGATTTTGTTCTTCAAACAGAAAGCAAAACATAACAAAATAAAGGACAAAAGCAAAGAACTGTCAATGACCCTTTGTGCTTAGTGCCATTTTAGTCTAATAAAAAGAATGATCCTGTGATATTGGTATCTAGACCAAACATTCCAAGACCACTGTATGGACTGTATGGAACAAGCAGGCAATGTTTGGTTTGCAAACTTCAACTCCTATGAGTGGCATGGAAGAGAGATCTGTGTCTCGTAAGAGTCCGTTATTGATGTCTGAGAACTTTAAATCTGCAGCCAGAGCCCATTTGCATTCCCTATGGCTGCTGCAGAGGAGGCCAGCTCTTAAATTATGTATGCAAAGAAACAAATTGTTCTGTTCTTTATCTGAAATGGTGCCAATGCAGGCTTAACAAGGATAAACTTTTCACTGGAAATCCTGCTTCTTCCTCAAGCTTGCATTTGTTATCTTGTCACAGTGCTTACACTGATGAAGATGAATTGTGATCACATAGGAGAGCTTTGCTCAGGCTCTTGAGAGGGTAATAACTAGAAGCCGTGATGGCAGATTCCACAAGCAAAACTACCAGGCTCCTCAGTCAGTAGGTTATTAATGTTTCCGGAAGCTGTACTACTGAATAAACAAGTTTGGGGCATTATTACTTTTGCTCAGCAGATTGCATTCTTATTTAAAAAAATTGGGGGTTAAAAACTGTCACTCAGAATTTGTTATGAAAAAAATAATGAGCTTTGTATGCTAAGGGAAGCTCAGACATTTCAGATTTGAGATCTGTTTTGTTAAGGGAATCAAAAAGAACTTAGCCAAAGAGGTTTATAACAAATGTAAAGAATTAGAAAGCCAAAATTAGTTTGGATATTAATCCAAAGTCAATCAGTAATGTTGCAGTCCAACTTACTGGGTGTTTATGTTTGATTTTTCTTTAAACAAAGTAGTCATAGCTGAAAATTACTTCATCATAGAACAAAGAGGCTTTTGAGCTTTTATTTTTATCCAGTGAGTTTTTGCCACATAGCCCGAGAATCCGTCATACTTGAGGAACCACAGGACAAGGACATGGTTTAATATTTTCTGCTGCGTTTCTTAGAGTCATCGATACTACTTAGGCTGGACTGCTCTTTTTCTGTGAATGTGGTGAGCTCTTGCTATGAGTTGTGTGAGTCTCAACAAAACTTCATCACTCCATCAAGCAACATTGTTTGGCAATGAAACAAACCAGAATACTTCTTTGGGGAATGATTGGGCAGGCTTAGCTTGAATTTGTTTGCACCCCACCACTCTATCTGCTTTTCTCTTCCTACCCACGCCAAGTGTTTTCAGTTCAGTGGTTTTAGAATGTATTTAAGCTGTATTTGGAAGCAAAGCTGGCTGCTTTTCCACGTCCCCACTCTTATTATATGCAGCCAGTTTAATGACATCTGTTCTTCTGCAGTAAGTTAAGTGTTTTCTACTCCTCATTAAAAAAAATACACTTTGGATTTTAATTTGTGTTAAACTGGTATTAGCTTAGGGGAGAAAGTTTTTTTTACTTTAGGGGGAGTTCTAGTAAAAAATGTATTTCCACTTATTCAGTGTTTTATTGTGTCATTCAGTAAGGCTTTGTGTACATTTTTCACTCTAAAAAATTGATGTTTAGAGTTTTAATTTGTGACTCACATTACTATTATATGTATATTTTCATTTCTAATTGGTATCTTATTCTGATATATATGTTTGTTATACGTAAAATATCTAGTCTCTTATTAAATGTTGTAATTTTTCAGCTACAGGACTGTATGTGAAGGCAGGATTTTTAACTAGAGAAACTTATCTACAGTTTGTGATACCATGAACAAAAGTAGATGTTTTAACATGTTGGTCGCTAACATTCCATCCTTTCAAGAGTTTTATGAAAATCAGGATTAGAATTAGAAATAGTAGGATAGAGG
The DNA here is from genome assembly GCF_017639785.1 of Mesocricetus auratus. Classification (NCBI taxonomy): domain Eukaryota; kingdom Metazoa; phylum Chordata; class Mammalia; order Rodentia; family Cricetidae; genus Mesocricetus; species Mesocricetus auratus. The sequence goes on from NW_024429195.1 coordinate 64,098,929, forward strand.
CAGATATGATAGCATCTGTAATCCTAGCACTTTGAAGACTGAGGCAGGAGGATTGGTGTGAGGCCAATAGCATCCAGGTTAGGCCCATCTCAATTATATGCACATTTATTTATATAATATAACATCTATTACACATACACATGTAATATATGCATATTTGTGCACACATATAATATATTTGTGTATGTTAATATCATGTATACGTATATAATGCCTGGTACTAGAAACCTGTGGCTAGCAGCCATAGATCTTAGAAGAGAACCTATAACCTCCAATTTACTAAGTCATCATAATTCCTAACTGCATTCTAAGTATTTACCCTTATACCCTGTATTAGTTGGTGTTACTATTGCTGGGTGAAATTGGGGAGGAAATTTGGTTTACACTTCCATATTGCAATCCCTCACTGAAGGAAGTCATGACGGGAACTCAAACAGGGCAGGAACCTGAAGGCAGGAGCTGATACAGAGGCCATGGAAGGGTGCTGCTTATTGGCTCTTTGTATTAGACAAAGATCATTATTTAAAGCCAGAATGCATTGAAATTCTGAGAGCAAGTAGTTTTACGGTGGCTGATCTCAAATGATCCATCTAAAACACAACTCTTGCATCTAAGGCTTAGAGAACCTTAAGGAAAGGGGCCCCAAAAGATTCTAATATCCAAGGGAACACGATGTCTGCTGGGAGATTATGTCTTCTAAAGAAGTCGAGAAAGCTACACCCATGAGATCTCACCAACAGAGATGCCTGAAAAAGACCAGGACAAGAGTAATACTGACAAACATTCTAACATGGAAGGGAAAAAAATCTCACAGGACCCCAAACCTAGACAAAACAAAAATAATACATGAAGCTAAAGAATGTGGAAAGTGGGAGAAATAGTGTACCTCAAAGAAGAGTCGCCCAATTGGTTATCCAATACCAAGTGGTCAGCTCTGAAATAATATGCATTCAACTAACATTATACAAACTGGAAAGATTGTACACATGTACATATACATACAAAGCACATACAAACATGCATGTGTATGTGGTGTATGTGTGTGTGTGTGTGTGTAACAACAAAGGAAAAGAGGCCATCAGCCATCATTTGAGAGAGAGAGTGAGGAGCAGTACATGTCTATGGAAAAGATTGGAGTGAGGAAAGGGAAAGCTAAATCTGAGACAACTTATTAAATTGTTAAATTTCTAAAGCAATGATTAAAAACACACATGAAATAGAGTAAGATGATATGAAACAGAAAACAAATCAAGACAGGATTAGAACAATCAAAGTACAGGGTATCACTTCCATTATCTATCAATTTGTATACAGTAATGTTGGGGAAGTCCTGTGTATATGTCAATAAATTACTGCTGGCCAATAGGAATCTAGATAGGTGGGGCTAGGAGTCCAGGAGGATTCTGGGAAGGAGAAACACAGGAGAATTCAAGATGTAACCGCCATGGGGTAGGAAGCCCGGAACGTCTCCGGTAAGAGAAATACATAGATTAACAATTATCTTAATACTTAAGTCAGAGCTAGCCAGTAAGAAACAAGCAAGGCCAACAGCTTCATAATTATTATAGTCTCCTGTGTGTTTATTTGGGACCGATGCGGATCTAGAACCAGGCGGGCGGGAAGGCCCCTATCAAAAGAAAAAGCTTCTCTTTACACAGTAAGGAGTTATTTACTTAAAAAATTCTACAGGAACTGTCTGAAGCACAATGGACATGTCAGATCATTAGCTGCACTGTGGCGCTGTCACACAGAGGTCATTCTGTTCTAGAACTATAACCTCATCAGCTGGACTGTGGCGCTATCACACGGAGGTCATTCTGTTCTAGAACTATAACCTCATCAGCAGGACTGTGGTGTCACACGAAGGACCTTCTGTTCTGAACTATAACCTCATCAGCTGGACTGTGGTGGTGTCACACGGAGGTCATTCTGTTCTAGAATTATAACTTCATCAGCTGGACTGTGGTGGTGTCACATGGAGGACATTCTGTTCTAGAACTATAACCTTATCAGCTGGAGTGTAGTGGTGTCACATGGAGTTCATTCTGTTCCAGAACTATAACTTCATCAGCTGGACTGGGGTGGTGTCACACGGAGGTCATTCTGTTCTAGAACTATAACCTCACCAGCTGGACTGTGGTGGTGTCACACGGAGGACCTTCTGTTCTGAACTATAACCTCACCAGCTGGACTGTGGTGGTGTCACACAGAAGACATTCTGTATTGGGTCTTTTGGGGGCAAAAAGAAGGAATAAGAATGAAGTAGGAATAAGATGAAATGGAACAACTTGAGTAAATGTTTGGCTACACTGTATACATAATTATTATAATTATGCTTCATAAGCAAAAATATTTTACTGTATAATAAAAGCAATCTATGTTATTATTTTGACTAATTCAAAAATGTGAATAATCTGATCTCAATTTTGAACTAGATTATTCCAACTGTGAATATGTATTTGAGACTTTTCTATTATCTCTCCAAGTATGCATGATAAAATTGGATACCTTTTTTTGAAGTTTGTAGATGAGGACTTTTTATCAAATTCAATCACAGTGCATAAATCTGCAGTTCATTATTTCTGAAGAAGTGTTTTCCTTTATAATTATCAACTTAATAGAATACACATAAATTTAAATACTAGAAATTTAATAGAGCACTCTAACTGCAGTGAATGGGTAGCCTTTTTGTATTTTGCTTTTTATAATATTTCTTGTTTGCTGTGTCTCAATCTCCTGGCATTCCAGACGTATTAGTTCCTGGCAGTATTCGATTTATGGGTATTCATGTAGTTGTCATGCTCCAGTTCAAGAAACATGGGTAGAAATGACTTGTTTGTATTGAATGCAGAAGCTTCACAGGTCTATGTGCAGGTCACCATTTTTTTTCTGTCAGTGATTATCAATATTCCAAGGAGAACTTCCCTCCTGGAAAGAGGATAGCATATGTAGCTTTTGACATATAGGTGGCTTCAAAGAAAATTAACTTATGCTGACATAATTCTCCCTTGTAAAAGTTCATAGTCAGTGCCATCAAGCTAAGCTAAACAGAATTTGAGGTAATATAGTGATGAAAATTGGTGATAGGGTATTAGATAACATTTTAGAATGAGTTGCTTTTTCCCACTATAGGCTTTAATTGTTCTCTTACATTCTTTTTAAAAATGTATTTATGTGTGTCTGTGTGTGCACAAGTCAGCTCATGTGTGTGAGCATATGACTGTAGCACCCTCAGAAGTCAAAGAGGGTATTGGATCCCCTGGAGATGTAGTTCTCAGCATTTGTGTGGGGTACAGTGTAGGAGCTGGGAAATCAACCCAGGTCCTCTGAAAGAACTGTAATTGTTTTCAACTGGTGACTTATTCCTCCAGTCTCTCATATTCCTTTTTTATTTTAACATATCAGAAGCAATTAACATTTATTCCTTAACCAATTTAATTTTTGTATTAGTAGTTATGAAATGATAGGGATAGAATGCTTGGTGATTATCTGACTAAATCTATTCTCTTTTTCGTTAGTTAGGAAATAGATGCACCAATTGACTTGTCAAATGTCTCATAGCTAATTGGAGGTAGGACCAGGAACCTGTCAGTCTAATACATTTTTCCTTTTATTTTTGTCTTATGCTTCCATATAGATGGTCTAATTTATAAGCAATGGATTTTTGTTTGTATTTGAGTAACACTAGAGGATATTTTGGAAGAAAGTGGGATATAAAGAGAAATGCAATTAGGAAAATTGTTGCATTGGCTTTCAGGGAGAAAACAGCTAGCTAAGGGGGAATGAGCCATCATTTCAGATATAGGTAAATGTCAGTGTGAGACAAATGAGGACAAAATCAGGACAGATGTGCCCATCTCTTCATGTCTAAACAAAGAGACAACTGAGAGAGCTTATAAACTGACACGCAAAATGTCTGTTTAGGATTGCTTTAGTTAAAAACCCAGAATGAATTCAGGATGTGAGGGAGAAATTTGGGACCATTTTTTCAGATGCAACTAGAAAGAGTAAAATACTAGAAAATTTCATTTTTATTTATGGACCAATATAGTGTATTATATTTCTAAATATGGAATGCAGAATAATAGAAATCTTTGATCAGAGAAAGAGCTTAGATGCATATGCTAGTTCCCTTGCCTGACCACTTGACTCGTCAGTCACAATTTCCTTTGTTTCCTGTCCTTTAACACTGCATACATGTACACAAACATGCACACTCACACACGCACAAATGCAAACACACATGCACACACACGCACGCACATGCACACACACACGCATACACTCCTCAAGGCCCATGGAAGGTTAAGATGACCTAATGTCTGAGGTGCTTATGAAATAGTAAAAAGTTATGTATACTTTAGTCGGGTTTTGTAAATAACTGGGTTTGGAATAGTTTATTGCTTTCATAAAAACTCTGTGTGGCTTTACCAGTAGTCGAAAATAACAGGAACAGGTTATTTATAGTTTGGCCTCCTAAAGGCAACTCTTATACATAGCACAGCCCTTGACAGGAAAAAAAATAATTTTCTCTAACATATACAGTATGATTTTTATTGCATATTTTACAGATATTTGCAAGTAAAATTTCTCAATGTGATGGGACCACAATTTAAAATCAATAGTTAAATTTAATATATTAGTATTTATTATTCAGTGGTACCCTCATCATTACCTACCACAATCAAAGGAGAAGACCATTGAAAACTGTTATTGGCTCTTATTTAGGAGTGAGCATTGGACTTTTGAGTTTCTATTCAAACTGACAGTGGCACAAACCTCAGTTGATGCAAATCTACCCGTGTTCAAATGCTGCTCTTATTATTTATGTCTAATTGCTTTTGGTTTGGCTATTGATAACTTCACTCAACTGTATTTTATGACCCAAGCGGTCCATATATCTATTGTATAAGTTTAGGAAGATATATAGATAACAGTCAATAAATTTTATGTTTCTCATTAGACAGACATCCAATACGAGGGAAACAACAGGATATAATTCATATTCATAAGAAAATTTCTGTCAATTCTTATGTGACTATAAAACAAGACCTAGAATACTATTTTCTCTATTTATCTGAAATATTGATTCATGCACATAAAAATTCTATATATCCAATCCATAAAGTTAGAATATAAATTTTGAAAAGATAGTAAACTCTTAAAAGTATTAAAATTGTTATCTTTTTCTCATAACTACTTCAAATATTAGATTTTCTGGTCTTCCAAGGGATTTTAGGGATACATAAAATTATGTGTGCTTTTGTTCCAGTGCTAGAGGATAAGAAACAAAAGAACTTATGTGTGTCTAGATAGGAGTGCATAGCTAACTGGTTAGACATGGGTGCTAGCATTTCACTACAGATATGAGAACAATGTTTCAGAGGTGGGAGAGGATCTGGGAGGAGTTGAGGGAGGGGAAATAATATGATCAAAATATATTGTATGATACTTTAAAAAAGGTTGCTAACAATGAGAAAATACAGACGATTATATGATAAGTAAATCCAGCTCTAATGGATACCATTCATTTTAGAGCATTTCTATTTATATTTTATATTAAAATGTCCAATAAATTAGCCATTTCTCTCTGTACACACATAGCCACACACACAGAACATAAAATATTGTTAAGAAAATGCTACCTGAATTTTTAGCAATCTGTCATTAAATGTTGTTTATCAATTCATGGAACAATATAAATATTGATTCATCTATTCATTCCAATACATTTACTAGGTATGATTGTTTATTCCATAATTCTAAATTTCACTTATTTTTATGGTTTTGAATAAAAAAACCTGTCACCATCTATTTGTGTCTGGATCATTTTCAAGATCATTTAATATATGTAAATTCTAATCTCCAATGAATTTTAATTAAGATAACACATTGAGTCTTGCCTCACATTTTTTTTCTATCATCCGAGCCTGGAATATGGGAGCTATTTTTAGGTAGTAGGAGGGTGAATATATGAATCAAACTCAATAAAAATTTAGATTTTTTTTTCTGAGAGAGAGTATCAAATTTCAAAATGTGTGTTATTTACTTGCTGTGTTATATATGGCGATTTTCTTATGGATATTGCTACCAATTGTCCTTTCCCAATTTAATGTATATTTAATATTTTCGTGTAAAATGCACACATTTAAAATTATAAGCATATATGTAAAGGTTTCTGAAAGAGAGTTTATATTTTATGGGATTTTTCTATATTTGCTTTCAAATTTTGGGTTGATGTTTGATGCTTAGATTTCTGTAGTTCCCTGAGAACTTTTACTGATACATTACTCAGCCATCAATGTCATCTATTACAGGTCAGTACTCATCTCCCCTCCCTCACACAATGGTTTGCTCTGTTTGACTTATTTTGATGAATTCTTCTCTAGTAGGTTCTTCTGTGATTAGGCAGTAAATCCCAGGCACAGTTTTACCCTGAAAATAGCAGACAGGCTTGTTGAGATCACTGTGAACATATCCATGAAAAATTCAGTTTTTTATATTACCAAGTTGTCTTAAGTTTTCTAAGAGACAGGGCCATGGTGGGACTAGAGGATGATGGAATTTTAAAGCTATGATTAATTGAAATTCTAGTCTGAGTAGTAGGCCTGGGTGTCACTCATCAATCTGATTTGATATAGCCGATAAGGGAATTCAAGGTTAGGCAAAGGTGAGGTAGGAATTTCAAGGGAGCTGTGCTGCTCTTTGTTCCCTTCTGAATGGAGATTATTAACCTACAACAGCAGAAGAAGAGGAAAAAGCTTTAAAGAGACTGCACTGTGTGATACCAAATCTTGCCTTTGAGTCATGCTTTGAGTTCAGCCTCCTTCTTATTTTATGGAAAGTTTTATGTTAATTAAACTATGAGAAAGAGCAGACAAAAATATTACTACAAACCTTACATTCATGTTGCTTTTATAAGGCAGTAAATATAAATATTTGATGATTATTTTGCGACTTCCATATAGCAAACTGAAAATTATATGCTTGTTGGTATCTCTGAAGGTCAAGAAATAGCAATTTTTTTTCTGCTAAGTATTTAGTACCTTTTGAGCAAAGGTATAGGAATTGTGTCTTACAAACATGTTTGAGAAGCTGGAGATATAGCTCAGAGGTTATAAACATTTACTACTCTACTCTTTTTTTTTAATTTTAATTTTAAATAGCTTGTTTCACATGTCAATCCCGGTTCCCTCTCCCTCCCCTCCTCCCGCACTCCCCTTCCACCCTCTCTCCCACCCTATTGCCAAATCCTTCCACATAGGGGATGTCTAGATTCTATCATTTTACTCTTGGTAGGGTCAAGGCACTCCCCTAAGAGTCCAGGCTGAGAGAGCATCTCTCTTTGTGCTATAGGCACATGAAGACAGATTGTATACCAGGGATAGACACTGATCCACAGCTCAGAGCCCCATAGGTTGTCCAGGCCTTCTCACTGACACTCACATTTGGGGGGTCCAGATCAGTCCCATTCTGGCCTCCCCACTGTCGGTCTGGGGTCCAAGAGCACTCCCCTGTTCAGATCAGCTGTCTCTGCTGGTTTTGCCAGCCCATTCTTTGCCAATTTGCTCATCATTCCTCTCTCTCTGTCATTGGGTTCCTTGGGTTCAGTTCAGTGCTTAGTTGTGTGTTTGCCTCTGCTTCCATCAGTCCCAGGATGAAGGCTCCCGGATAGTTATAGACATCAAGTTCATTATCAGGAATGGGCATTCGAGGTGGTCCTTCCACTATTGCTTAGCTTGCCAATTGATGTTATACCTTTAGATCACTCGAGGTCACTCTGGTGCCTGATCTGTCTTCGATCCTATGATTCCCTCTTCCCCCTATTCTACCCCCACCCCCTCAAGTTCCTGTTCCCCCATGACCAACTCCCTTCCTCTTTACTCCCTCTATTCTTCCCAGGTCCCACTACCCCCCCCTCGCCCTGTTCCCCATCCATTCAGAGGATCTTGTCTCCATCCTCTTCTCTTGGGTACTATGCATATATGCATATCTTTTAGGTTCTTTCCTGTTTCCCAGACTCTCTATCTGTGGAAGTGCAGACTGGCACTATCCTGATCCATATCTAAAATCCATATATGAGTGAGTACATACCATGTTTGTCTTTTTGTGACTGGGTTACCTCACTCAGGATGGTTTCTTCCAGTGCTATCCATTTCCCTGCGAATTTCAAGATTCCATTGTTTTTTTCTGCTGAGTAATACTCCATTGTGTAAATGTACCACATTTTCTCTATCCACTCTTCAGTTGAGGGGCATCTAGGTTGCTTCCAGGTTCTGGCTATTACAAACAATGCTGCTATGAACATAGTGGAGCAGATGCCCTTGTTGTATGAACCTGCCTCATTTGGATAAATGCCTAAGAGTGGAATTGCTGGGTCTAGTGGTAGATTAATTCCCATTTTCCTGAGGAATCTCCATACTGATTTCCAAAGAGGCTGTATGAGTTGGCATTCCCACCAGCAGTGGAGGAGTGTTCCTCTCTCTCCACATCCCCTCCAGCATAAATTGTCTTCAGTGTTTTTGATTCTAGCCATTCTGACAGGAGTAAGATGGTATCTCAGAGTTGTTTTGATTTGCATTTCCCTGATGGCTAAGGATGTTGAGCACTTTCTTAAGTGTCTCTTGGCCATTTTAGCCTCCTCTACTGAGAATTCTCTATTTAGCTCTGTACCCCACCTTTCAAGTGGATCCTTTGGTGTTTTGGAGACTTGTTTCTTGAGTTCTTTGTAAATTTTGGAGATTAGCCCTCTGTCAGATGTAGGGTTAGTGAATATCTTTTCCCATTCTGTGGCCTGCCTTTTTGTCTTTTTGATTGTGTCCTTTGCCTTACAGAAGCTTTTTAGTTTCAGAAGGTCCCATTTGTTAATTGTTGATCTCAGTGCCTGTGCCACTGGTGTTATGTTTAGGAAGTGGTCTCCTGTACCAACTCGTTGAAGAGTATCTCCCACTTTCTCTTCTAAAAGTTTCAGTGTGGCTGGATGTATGTTGAGATCTTTGATCCATTTGGACTTAAGTTTTGTACAAGGCGATAAACATGGATCTATCTGCAGTCTTCTGCATACCACTACCCAGTTATGCCAGCACCATTTGTTGAAGATGCTTTCTTTTTCCACTGTACAGTTTTAGCTTCTTTGTCAAAAATCAGGTGTTCATAGGTGTGTGGGTTAAAATTAGGGCTTTCGATTTGGTTCCATTGGTCTACCTGCCTATTTTTGTGCCAATACCAAGCTGTTTTCAGGACTATAGCTCTATAATAGAGCTTGAAGTCAGGTATGGTGATGCCTCCTGAAGTTCCTTTATTGTATAGGGATGTTTTGGCTATCCTGGGCCTTTTGTTTTTCCATATAAAGTTGATTAATGTTCTTTCCAGGTCCTTGAAAAATTGTGATGGAATTTTGATAGGGATTGCATTGAATCTATAGACTGCTTTTGGCAAGATTGCCATTTTTATTATGTTGATCCTACCAATCCAAGAGCATGGGAGATCTTTCCATTTTCTGGTATCTTCTTTGATTTCTTTCTTCAAAGACACAAGTTCTTGATATACAGGTCTTTCCCTTCCTTGGTTAACATTATCCCCAGATATTTGATGCTGTTTTTGGCTATTGTAAAAGGTGATGTTTCTCTGATTTCTTTCTCAGTCACTTCATCATCTGTATATAATAGGGCCACTGATTTTTTGAGTTTACCTTGTATCCTGCCACATTGCTGAAGGTGTTTATCAGCTCTAGGAGTAACCTTGCGGAGTTTTTTGGGTCACTTATGTAAACTATCATATCATCTGCAAATAATGAAAGTTTGACTTCTTCTTTTCCTATTTGTATCCCCTTTATCTCCTTTTGTTGTCTTATTGCTGTAGCTAGAACTTCAAGTACAATATTGAAGAGATATGGAGAGAGTGGACAGCCTTGTCTTGTTCCTGATTTTAGAGGAATTGCTTTGAGTTTCTCTCCATTTAGTTTGATGTTAGCTGTTGGTTTACTGTATATTGCTTTTATTATATTCAGGTACGTTCCTGTTATCCCTGATCTCTCTAGGACCTTTATCATGAAGGGGTGCTGGATTTTGTCAAAGGCTTTTTCAGCATCTAGTGAGATGATCATGTGGTTTTTCTTTGGCAGATTGTTAATATGGTGGATTACATTGATAGATTTTCTAATGTTGAACCATCCCTGCATTCCTGGAATGAAGCCTACTTGATCATGGTGGATGATTTTTCTGATGTGTTCTTGAATCCGGTTTGCAAGTATTTTATTGAGTATTTTTGCATCAATGTTCATGAGGGAAATTGGTCTATAGTTCTCTTTCTTAGTTGTGTCTTTGTGTGGCTTGGGTATCAAGGTAATTGTAGCCTCGTAGAAAGAGTTTGGCAGTGAGCCTCCTGCTTCTATAGTGTGGAATACTTTGACGAGTATTGGAATGAGCTCTTCTTTGAATTTCTGGTAGAATTCTGCACTGAAGCCATCTGGGCCTGGGCTTTTTTTGTTTGGGAGACTTTTGATGACTGCTTCTATTTCATTAGGGGTTATAGGTCTGTTTAGATTATTTATCTGTTCTTGATTTAGTTTTGGCAAGTGATATCTATCCAGGAAATTGTCCATTTCCTTTAAATTTTCAAATTTTGTGGAGTACAGATTTTCAAAGTATGCCCTGATGATTCTCTTGATTTCCTCAGAGTCCGTTGTTATGTCCCCTTTCTCATCCCTGATTTTGTTAATTAGCATGTTCTCTCTCTGTCTTTTGGTTAGTTTGGACAGAGGTTTGTCTATTTTGTTGATTTTCTCAAAGAACCAACTCTTTGTTTCATTGATTCTTCTCAATGTTTTCCTGGTGTCTACTTGATTGATTTCAGCCCTCAATTTGATTACTTCCTGGCGTCTGCTCCTCCTGGGGGAGTTTGCTTCTTTTTGTTCTAGAACATTCAGCTGTGCTATTAATTCTCTAGTATGACTGTTCTCCAGTTTTTTCATGTGGGCACTTAGTGCTATAAACTTTCCTCTCAGCACTGCTTTCAAAGTGTCCCATAAGTTTGTGTATGTTGTGTCTTCATTCTCATTGAAATCGAGGAAGTCTTTAATTTCTTTTTTTATTTGTTCCTTTACCCAGGGATGGTGCAATTGTGCATTGTTCAGTCTCCATGAGTTTGTAGGGTTTCTGCGATTTGTGTTATTGTTGAATTCTAATGTTAATGCATGGTGGTCTGATAAGATGCAGGGGGTTATTCCAATTTTTTTGTATCTGTGGAGATTTGCTATGTTTCCTATTATGTGGTCAATTTTAGAGAAGGTTCCATGTGGTGCCGAGAAGAAGGTATATCCCTTTGTATTTGGGTGGAATGTTCTATAGATGTCTGTTAAACCCAGTTGGGTCATAACTTCTATTAATTCTTTTGTTTCTTTGTTAAGTTTCTGTCTGGAGGTCCTATCTAGCGGTGAGAGCGGAGTGTTGAAGTCTCCTACTATTAGTGTGTGAGATTTTATGTGCATTTTGAGCTTTAGTAATGTTTCTTTCACGAATGTAGGTGCCTTTGTATTTGGGGCGTAGATATTTAAAATCGAGACTTCGTCTTGATGTATTTTTCCTTTGATGAATATGAAGTGCCCTTCTTCATCTCTTTTGATTGATTTTAATTTAAAGCCTAATTTGTTAGATATTAGGATTGCTACGCTCGCTTGTTTCTTGGGGCCGTTTGATTGGAAGATCTTTTCCCAGCCCTTTACTCTGAGATAACGTCTGTCTTTGGTGTTGAGATGTGTTTCTTGTATGCAGCAGAAGGAAGGGTTCTGTCTTCATATCCATTCTGCTAGTCTGTGTCTTTTTATAGGTAAGTTGAGGCCATTGACATTGAGGGATATTAATGACCATTGATTGGTGATCCTTGTTTGCGCTTGATTTATTTTTAGTGAAGTTATTTTGTGTAGTTTCTCCTCCCTTTTTCTTTTAGTGTTTTGTAAAGTATGATTCTATATTGCCTGTGTCTTTGTGAATGTAGTTATCTTCCTTGGCTCTAGGTTTTCCTTCTAGCATTTTCTGTAGAGCTGGATTCATGGATACGTATTGTTTAAATCTGGCTTTGTCATGGAATATTTTGTTTTCTCCATCTATGGTAATTGAGAGCTTTGCTGGATATAGTAGTCTGGGCTGGCATCCTTGTTCCCTTAGCGTTTGTAGGACATCTGACCAGGATCTTCTGGCTTTCATCGTTTCCATTGAGAAGTCAGGTGTAATTCGGATAGGTCTGCCTTTATATGTTACTTGGCCTTTTTCTTTAGCTGCTCTTAATATTTTCTCTTTGCTCTGTAGGTTTGATGTTTTGATTATTATATGGCGAGGTGACTTCTTTTTCTGGTCAAGCCTATTTGGTGTTCTGTAAGATTCTTGTACTTTCATAGGCATATCTTTCTTTAGGTTAGGGAAGTTTTCTTCTATGATTTTGTTGAATATGTTTTCTGTACCTTTAAGTTGAAGTTCTTCACCTTCTTCTATACCTATTATTCTCAGGTTTGGCTTCTTCACGGTGTCCCATATTTCCTGAATATTTTGTGTTAAGGATTTGTTGGTTTTGAGATTTTCTTTGGTTGACGATGCTATGTCCTCTAATGAGTCTTCAACACCTGAGATTCTCTCTTCTATCTCTTGTATTCTATTGGTGATGCTTGCATCTGTAATTCCAGACCGTTTACCGAGCTTTTCTATTTCCAGCATCCCTTCATTCTGTGTTTTCTTTATCGTTTCTATTTCAGCTTTCAATCCTTCAACTGTTTGAGCTGTTTCCTTAATTTTCTTGGTTGTTTTTTCTTGGTGCTCTTTAGATTCTTTGAGAGATTTGTTTATTTCTTGAATTTTTCCCCCATTTCATGGATTTTTTGTTTGTTTTTTCTTCTATTTCTTTAAGGGATTTCCTCGTTTCTTCTTTGAGGCTCTCCATCATCTTCATGAAATAATTTTTAAGGTCTGTCTCCTCTTCTTCATCTATGTAGTGCTTTTCAGGTCTTGCTGGTGTTGGATCCCTGGATTCTGGTGGGGTCGTGTTGGTGTTTCTATTGCTGAGTGATCTCTTATTCTGTCTTCTTCCCATCTCTTCTTCCAGTGGGTGCTGGTGGGGGCTTTCTGTTTCCACTGGTCTCCTTCCTTACTGCAGCTGAAGCTGAAGCTGGCCTCGCTGGGGTTGGGGTCTTGGAGGGGCTGATCTCTTTCCTGAAGCTGGGCTCGCTGGGTTGGGGTCTTGGAGGGGCTGATCTCTTTCCTGTGTGGGCGGCTCTTCTGAAGCTGGGCTTGCTGGGTTGGAGTCTTGGAGGGGCTGATCTCTTTCCTGTGTGGGCGGCTCTTCTGAAGCTGGGCTCGCTGGGTTGGGGTCTTGGAGGGGCTGATCTCTTTCCTGAAGCTGGGCTCGCTGGGTTGGGGTCTTGGAGGGGCTGATCTCTTTCCTGTGTGGGCGGCTCTTCTGAAGCTGGGCTCGCTGGGTTGGAGTCTTGGAGGGGCTGATCTCTTTCCTGTGTGGGCGGCTCTTCTGAAGCTGGGCTCGCTGGGTTGGGGTCTTGGAGGGGCTGATCTCTTTCCTGTGTGGGCGGCTCTTCTGGAAGCCGGGAGCGGCCCCGAAGATGGAGGGGGATGGGTGATGGCCGGGTGGTCCCAGCCGGGGACCCAATCTCACCTGAAGCTGGGCTCGCTGGGTTGGGGTCTTGGAGGGGCCTGTGTGGGCGGCTCTTCTGGAAGCCGGGAGCGGCCCCGAAGATGGAGGGGGATGGGTGATGGGCGGGTGGTCCCAGCCAGAGACCCAATCTCACCTGAAGCTGGGCTCGCTGGGTTGGGGTCTTGGAGGGGCTCTACTACTCTACTCTTGCAAAGACCCAGTTCCCAGCACCTAAAAGGTGACTTGTAACCATCCATAACTCCAGTTTCAGGTGATTTAAAAACTTTTTCTGACTGTTGGAGGCACCAGAAACACATTGTGTCAATATATACATGAAACCAAAAAACTTGTATGTGTAATGAATAGAATAATTCTAAAAACACCTTTAGTATTACTTGACTTAACCTCCAGCAGACTGGTGGTCATTATTCTATGTGTGAATTTTACCTATTAACTTAGTCATAGGTATTTCCTTTTTTTTCTTTTCTTTTTGTCTTTTTATTTAGATTTTTATTTAAATTAGAAACAAGGTTGCTTTACTTGTCAATCCCGGCTCCCTCTTCTTCCCCTCCATCTCCCCCAACCCTCCCCCCCAGCTCCCCATCCAATCCCCACTCCATTCCCCAGGGAGGGTGAGGCCCTCCATGGGGGATATCCAGAGTCTGTCATTTCATTCAGGGCAGGGCCTAAGCCCTTCCCCAAGAGTCCAGGCTGAGATAGCATCCCTCATTGTGGGATGGGCACCTAAAGTCCATTTGTATGCCAGGGATAAATACTGATCTACTACCCAAGGCTCCATAGATTGCCTAGGTCTCCTCACTGATACCCACATTCAGGGGTCTGGATCAGTCCCATGCTGGTCTCCCAGTCATCAGTCAGTCATAAGTATTTCTAAATAGCTGCCAGCTTCCACTCTGGGGTACTGGTCATGTATCATTTGCTCTTAGAATGCAGTAGGGTTAATGTGAATAATGGCTCTGGTGAGGAAAGTGTATCTTCTTCTTTTTCTTCTTCTTCTTCTTCTTCTTCTTCTTCTTCTTCTTCTTCTTCTAAAAATTTTTTGGGTTATACAGGGTTTTTTCGTGTAACAGTCCTGGCTTTCTTGGAACTTGCTTTGTAGACCTGACTGGTCTTGAACTCACAGACATCCACTTGCCTCTGCCTCCCAGATGCTGGGATTAAAGGCAAATGTTGGTTCTTCTATCCTGGTTTTATGGTGAAAGTTGTAAGAGGCTGTTGGGAACTTCTGAACATTTAACAGAATGACACTGACTGAGTCATATTCCAAAACCTTCTGTGTGTGGAATGGATGGCAGGGTAGTAAGAACACATAGTCACATAAAGCTAGGGTGCTTCCTGAAAGAAGGTACTCAGTTCTCAAAATGTGGAAAGTATGATTGGCTCTGCATTTTCAGCTGTTGGTTGAATCAGTGTTTCACTTTCAAAGGTGTGCTAAAACTGTTCTTGGAGTGTCCTTGACTGGTCACTGAGAATTATGATGATATAGGGAATCAACATTTCCTCTATACCTGGCCTCCTCTAAGCATCAGAGCTTCATGTTGGAATGGACAGACTAGGGGAAGAAGTAACAGCATCAGTAGTAGTAATGGTCTGGGAGAATACAAAAAATAACTAAATGCTCAGTTGTGACATAGTAATTACTAATTAATTTGACAATAATTACTACATTAAATTGGATTGACCAATCTAAATTTTCAGTGAGTATTCAATGATGGGGATATGTACATGGAATTTGTCAGCCAGTTGTACTATTTAAGCCATTGGCATATGAAAAACTTAACTAGAAAATAAGAGTATATATTAGAGAATAGTTGATATTTCACAGAATGACAAACTTTGGAGAAGAAATAAGTATGGTAAAAGAGGAAAGAGAGATTGATACAAGCGAAAATTGAAGAAAACATTTCAAGAAATAAGATTCTCTGACTCGAATGTAAATAGTAAAACGAGTTCTGAATGAATGTAATGGATCTTTGAACATGGGGGTAGTTGTTAGCTGTGATATGAATAGCTTTAGTGAGGCAGTGAAGATCGAGTTTTATATGAATTCAATAACTAATTCAAGAACATGGCACCACTCTAGAAGAATTAGCTAATAGCTAGGAAAAAGTACATTGGTAAAGTAGGGGTTTATTAGAATGATGACTATTATTTTAGCAAAAACACATTATCAGTTATAATATGCCAGACACTTTAGTATAAATGTTATGTATAACTATTCATATAAATCTAATAATTTAATATTCATAACTGCTTGTATCTGACTTTTTGTCACTGTGGCAAAACACCAAGGGGGTGGTATTGTTCTGCGCCTAGTTTGGGAAGTCTACAGACTTTTGACTGTGTTTGGGCAGGTGGTAAAATCCTGAATGATATCAGTGGTCATGAAAATAAGTGAGTTGGTCAACACATTTCTCATAGTTGTTTTCCAATGGCTGGTGTAGCTATGATTACATACCAAAAAAGCAGGTTTTTCACCAGGCTTAGAGTTCACTGAGTGTTAGGATGAGGTTTAGAAGGCTTTTATGGAGGAGACTTTGGAGTATAAATTGATTAAGTGAAGAAGTGAGAAAAAGAGGGAATGGACTGATTGGTAAGTGTGGATGTTTTTAGATCACAGGCCCAGGCTAGCAACAATGGATAGAACTTCAAGTAGCCAAGTGAGTTGAATAGACTCAAAGGTAATAATCATCTTAGACTAGCCAGGAGCAGAAAAATTGACTTATAAAATTCACTACAAAATCTTTAAATTCTGAAAAACACCATTATTAAATATCATTTTTATTAAAGTCAAGTATACGTGTTAAATTTGTTTATGCCATGAGGAAGTTTGCTGTGGATTCAAAATATGAATTGAATCTACCATGTGAGTATTTATTGCTTAGTGTACTGGTGATAAAATTGCCACTACTTGTCTACTCTGGTGCTTGAAATTTAAACTTTTTATTTTTTTTAATTAATTTTAATCTTAGACAATTTTATACATGTATATAATTCATTCTGCTCACTTTCCTCCCCTACCATCCCTTATCTCTTTCTCATCCCTATTAACAAAACCCTCCCTATAAATCTATCTCTGCATTCATTACCATTCACTGGAAAGAGGGGCTTTGCTGACTAAGGCTGGTAATAGCATTTGTCTGTGACTATAAATATGAAGATTCAATAGGCAATTTTGCAACGTTTAGCTGAACAATAAGAACCTATTTTGACGCTCCTATTATATAAAAATACATAGGCATTTAGCTAAAACAATAGAACTTCAGACCTTCCTGACCATGAGTTTCTGATGAAATCTATATTACTTTTAAAGAATTAGAATTATTATGTTGATTATACACAAAGTTATGCAACATTTGGTATATAAAATTATAAACAGTAACCTACTTATTTTTCTTGGTAACACTGTTGTTATTATTCCTATTTTGCAGATAAGAAAATCAAGACATAGACAGAAGTCAGGACTGTTCATTTCTCAATGTCTTGCTAGCAGAAGAAAGTAATCACAAAGTTCTCAGTAACATAATAATGTATATATTAGTGTAGTCCAGCTCTTGTCTAGTTTGGCTGAGTCTTTGGTCTTCAAAGAAGCCTTAACCCCCTAGTTTCTTGTCTTTAATTTCCTCTGTTTGTTCTTTCATCAGCAAGGCTCTTCTCCAACAGCCATACCTCCTGGGTATTTTCCAAAAATCACTTCTAGAGTTTCATCCTTTTTACCTGGTACCCCTATTAGAAAGATACCTTCTCTATCCTAACATAGTCACAGTGTCTTAGGATGACCAGGGTTCAGTGCTATCTCCAAATTGAGTGTTGGAACCTGTAGGATAACATTTGCTGTCTGACTGGGTCAAGTAGCAGGTGAATTTACACTGAAAGTCCCGAGAGGATAGCTTCTCAAAAGAGAAGTGGTAGGTTCTTACTATAAAGTTTATACTGTAAAGTTTATGATAAACAGAGGATTGTGTGTGAGCCAGACCTGAATTTAAAAAAAAGACAGAAAACAAACAAAAGCCTGTTATGTCTTATGTCATTTTAAAATTCTAAGGTCATCTAAACCACCATAATGGAAAATATTGAGGGCTTTTCTACACCAAGACATCGAGCAAAATTTGTATGTTTAAAGTAGGATGATGGATATAATTTAAGCAAAATGATCAGCATTTTGGTATGTAGTTAACCACTGTGGATGATCCAGGTTGCACAATTTTGCTCAGTATGCTTCACCAGATATGCTATGCTTCTATTTTACCTAATTGAAATTTGACGTTAAAAATGATACCAATGGAGAAAGCATGAGTTTTAGTGTTTGGCATACACAATGACTACAATTTCATGCATGGAGAGATGACTCTGAAGATTAAATCATTCCAATACTCACATGGGTTGAGTTGGAAATAGTCAATTTTAACTTTGTATTTTGCTTTTACTTCCCTATTCTTATTTTTCTTTTCAGTAATTAATTCCTCTTTATGGAAAAATAGAACATTGACTTATCAGTATGAGTCATCATGACACCATTAGCAATCTAAATGAGGGTATAAGACTTTCATTTGTTTGACTCTGGTTAAGGACTTTGGTAATAGTACATGTTTAAGAAAAATTGTATTATGTGATTATTAGTATCTTATTCTGGGTATATGTAAATTTGCTATGGAACTGTGCAATACAAAAATGTAGATTGTAGTGTAATGAGCTCTTATTTGCATATTACCCAGCTCCAAAATTTGTTAACTCATAGCCATTTCTCTCTTTTATGTTAGGGTCAAACTTGTGCTTTGTAAAAGTAAAAATTTCTTTTTTTGGTGACACTAAGTGTTCTAGTTACTTTAATTCTTGCACTAAAATATCTGCGAAAGCAACTAAGGGAAGGGAAGGTTTGCTTTGGGCAGATGTTTATGTACTGTCTACCGTGGTCCAGGGAGTTGTGACAGCAGGCAAGTGAGATGGTTGCTCATTGTGTTGGCGTCCAGCAAATGATGAATACTTGTGGCTAACTTCTTTTATTTTCAGTTAATAGAGGACAGTAGCTCAGGTTATCATGTCGCCCATATTTATTGTCAATCTTACTGCTTCAATGAACATACTCTAGACAGCCCTTCACAACAAACCTAAAGTTAATTGTTGATTGTAGGCTCTGTTTATAATATTTGACTTCCTAGTAACTTTGATAGAAGTTAAGTAAATATAATGATGTTGTAAAAAATTCTTTCTTGTGCTGGTCCATATGAGAATCTGAATTTAAATCAGAGATTGAATTTAAAGAACATATGTACATATATGCATATAAGTTAAATAATCCACAGAATCTGGCCATTGGTTGAATAAGATAGCTATAAAATATCATGAAAAATAAATATCTATTTTTCTTTTATTCTTTAGTTGAAATGTTATGCTATGCTATCAAAGACTATTAGAAATCCATAACTTTACATGGATACACTGAAAATAATGGTAATGCACATGATTTTTTTATTATTTTAATTTTAAATAGCTTGTTTTACATGTCAATCCCAGTTCCCTCTCCCTCTCCTCCTCCTGCATACCCCACCATCCCCCCCCAGCCTCCCACCCTATCCCCACTTCCTTCCACATAGGGGATATCTAGAGTCTGTCATTTCACTCAGGGCAGGGTCCAGGCACTCCACTAAGAGTACAGCCTGACAGAGCATCCCTTTTTTGTGTTATGGATACACAATGTCTGTTTGTATGCCGGGGATAAACACTGATCCACTGCCCAGGGCCCCATAGGTTGCCCAGGCCTCCTCACTGACTCTCACACTCTGGGGGTCTGGATCAGTCCCATGCTGGCCTCCCAGCTGTTGGTCTGGGGTCCAAGAGCTCTCCCCTGTTTAGATCAGCTGTAAACATGATTTTTATTTTTAAAATTTGTTGTGAATTTTATTGACTGAAATAATCTTAATTATTTAAATTTTATGGGTTTGGAGAGAAGTTCAGAACAATGTAAACTTTGCACAAATGGAAGCTTATTAGAAGTATTCTTAGAAATAAGTAAATACAATTGCCCTCTAGTATCCCCAGAAAAGTGGTACTATGGAAATCCATGACTATTTGTCTTTTATATATCAGAGCATAGTAATTACCTACATTGCATGTACATATACTTTAACTATATAGTACTTGTAAGAACTAATACAACATAAATGCTATGTAAATTTCATATTGTTTAGGGGATAATCGTAAAATAATCTCTACATGATCAATAGAGACAATTTCCCCCCGATGCTCTTTGTTTTTTGTTTTCTTTTTTTTTTTAACTGCAATTGCTTGAATCTAACATGAGAAGTCTTGATATGGAAGGATAACTGTATATTGTTCAAAACATGCTTAAGAAAAGATTTTGTAAGTAAATTTTGATAAAAATCACTGTTAGAGATCAGTTGTTTCTAGTTACAGTCTAACAGAATAAGACTGTGAAATTGCAAGGCAAGTTAAAGCAGAAAAAAGCAGTAACAAGAGTGTCAGATAGACAGTGCTTATGTCATTTTAGCTGTGTTTCCATTAGAAGTTTGGGTTTGGACTGAATCTATTACCATGTAGTTCAGTGAGTGACAGAACTGTTTTTGTATATTGGAATTTCATGACTCAGGAGGTTAGCTTATGCAGCTCCTGGTTTAACGCTGAGCTATCACGAAGAGAAAGAAGAAACACAATTGGTTCTCTAAAGTTTTTATTGGAGTCATATTGCCATTTCAAACGCAACACCAGTGGAAAGTGACTCCATGCTGATCTGCACTTCCCAGCCTATAAGGACAGTGGGGAGGAAGGAGGGAGTTCTGTGCTTTGATCATCATGATGAGGAGTGGGCATCAATTGTGCTCTGACAAGTAACATTATGGGAAGGGGGTGCTTGCAAAATCACAAGATGTGTAAAACTGCAGCTTTATCTCTTTGCCTTAAAGATTTCAGAGCTCCTCATGTAAGAATCCCTTTACACATCCACTGCTATTCCCACTGCTAATGTTGAAAAATGTAAAACTTCCAGGGACATGTTTGGTCTCCACAGTGCTAGAAATTGGAGTGCAATAGTGTTTATATACAAATCTGATTAGTATTCTTTGGAGAGAGGCTACTTCATCGGTTCTGCTTTGTCTGAGACCAGATGGAGCTCTCCATGAGACTAGTCTGAGTTTGCAAAAGCATAGCCTATTCTGGAAGTGTACTTTTAGTAATGAAATGAGCTCCCAGGGTGGACAAGAACCTCTTACTTGTCTTATGACAAACGCGCACGGATAATTGATGATCCGCTTTGGAAATCATGTTTTTTCTCCAAGGCTGTGGGTAGAGATTGATTTTAAAATTTAAAATATCATCCTCTATTGTCTCACTTGTAATTTAATTGAATTAGGATTTTATGAGTTCCTTCTTTCTGGACAGTTTGCCCCCCTCTTAGTTGATTGTTTTGTGAGAGTTCTGGCAATCAAGGAGAAGGCAACTTGGAGGGAACCCTTTTGGATTAGTTGTCATATCCTAGGAAAAGTTACTTTCCAATATCAAGACATTTGCAAAACTGGACTATCTTTTTTCTTAAAATTCTTTTAGAAATTGCAAGTAGGCTAGTAGCAACACAGTTCTTACTTTTATTTGTAAACATTAATAAAAATAGTCGTACAGCAATTGTCTTCCAGTTTGATAAAGTATACTACTATCAAGCTTAAGAAGTTAGGGCTTTAAGGAAGACAGAATCTTTTGTTAAAATCTTCGCTACTTAATTTGATGAACACTGATTTTCAATAATATTTTGTACTCAATGTAAAGATGCTGAAACTTAAAGTATTCTTATATCATACCCATACTTATAGCATCCATTTGCCATAATTAAATCTAAAATAAGACTAAGTATCATAGCAACGGAGTATTTTGTTTTGTGCTTAAAATAGGATTCCTCCAAAGAAGAGGCAAGCTGACTTCATGAAACATGCTGCCTGTAAGTTTCTGTAACAATTCTATAAAAGTCATAAGTGCTATAAGCATTTTGGATTCAAAAAGGATTTGTGACAGTTCTAAGAGCAGATGTCTAATCTCATTTTATTTCTGTATCCTTTTGTAATACCACCACAGCCTAAAACAGTGACTAACACAGTAAATATTTGTTAAGTGGGTGAATGAAGCAACACATTATCAGTATACTATCCAGGCGCACTCACTGAGAAATGTTTTCACCAGCATTTGTGGTTTAAATAGATGATGTCTCCTCTTTGAAACTCCCAACAACAACAATAAGTCAAGTTGGTTGACAGCCAATTCAACTCATATATGTAATTTCATACTTTCAATTTCAAAACTGAGGATGTAGTGTCAAGGTTACATGTGGTTTACAAAGTGAAGTGATAGTGACTGAGTTTTAATGAGTGCATGACCTTTTGCAAAGGGAACACAGAGGCCATGATAGCTGTAATAGAAGAGGCCAGATGATATTTTGAGCTAGTAGCACAACTTGGTAGCATTGTCAACACATGGTGGGTTCAGAGACGCTTTCATAAAGATTCCAGAAGGACTTTGAGGCTGGACATGGCAGGATTGGATTCCCTACAAGAAACACACACACACACACACACACACACACACACACACACACACACACACACACACACACGAAAGTCCAAGGTACGATTCTGTAAAGATGAAGCCCAGGTTGCAATGGAAACCCTATGATATAAGAAATGCCTGGGCCATTAGATATTTGCCTAGGAAATCTTTTTAAATGACTTTAGGGGCCACATGGATTTTACACCTACTCAACTGTAAGGGCAGAGCTACTAGGTACATCACTATATGATACAGGTGATGCCACCTACTGCCCCAGACACTGAACACAAAGCAACATGGTTTAGTGCTTGCACTATTATATTTCCTTTTTATTTTAGTCATTTTTTCTTACTGTGTGCCCCAAATTTGTCTTTTATTTTGGAATGGGAATATTTACTCTTTGGCAGTATTTATAAAAGTATGTATATTCTTAAATTCTGATAAGTGCTGAGTGAAGATGTCTTGAATCTCAGAAAAGACTTTGGTCTTTGTACTTTTTCATGATGTTGGGTGGTTAAAGAATAGGAATTTTCGAGTTGGCCTGAAGGCATTTAGCATTATGATATGGCCATGAACCTATGGAGACAAATACACATATTTTTACAGCTTTATTTACATGTGTGTGTGTGTGTGTATGCACATGTGTGCATGTATATTTGTGGGTAAGTTAAGAATTTTGTTGTGAGAGTCAGTTCACTTTATGAGTCCCTAGGACCCAACCAGACCATCTGGTTTGGCACAAGTACCCTTAGCCTCTCAGTTATCTTGGTGGTCCACATGTTATAATCTAGAATTATGTGTTTCAATGTCAATGTGATAAGGGGTAGATATGATGGTTGATTTTAGCTGTCAAATTGTCTGGATTAAGAAGTATCAAAGGAATTCATTATGTATAACTCTGGGTGTACCTGTGTGGGTGTTTCCAGAGAAGTTTAACTGAAGAGAAAAAACTTACCTGAATGTAGGTGAAACCATCTCATGGGCTGGAGTGCCAGGCTGAATGAAGGAAAAGTAGTAGCTAATTATCACTACTCCTCTGTCCATATTCTTAGTGCAGATGCAATTGTACCAGCCGCCTTATGCAATCATAGCTTTCCCGTCATGGTAGGGGACCTGTATCTCTTTAAAGTCTAAACCAAAATGTGTCTTTTCTCAGATTCCTTCTGTGAATTATTCTGTCAAAGATATAAGAAAAATAGCAAATATACCTTCTGCATGCATTTCTTTCAAACTATTGGGAAGTCTGCTTCTAATTTATACTTTTCAGAGGGAACAAGCTGAGAGCATCAAAGATGTTTCTTCTCAATGTTGAATTATGCTTTGAAAGAATTAATTTGAAAATGAAGAATAAAAGATTAAAGCTTAAATGACTTAAAGATAGCAGTCCTCAAAATAAAAATATAAAATCCCAGAATATTTTAAAGCTCCAATATAAGCCTAATACAGTATTAGGCACCTACATCTAGCAGAGCCTTGTACTGATGGCTGAGATTTAGTTATACCCAAGAAGAGAGGAAGGGAAGAGAGGAATACTTAAACCAGTATTTCACAACCTTCCTGATGCTGTGACACTTTAATATAGTTCCGCATGCTTTGGTCACCTCTGCCACAAAATTATTTTCATTGCTACCTCACAACTGTGCTGCTATGACTTTTAATATAAATATCTGATATGTAGGATATCTGATATGCAACCCGTATGAAAGGGCTGTTCGACACCCAAAGAGGTCATGACTTGCAGGTTCGGAACCACTAACTTAAATGGTTACTTGGAATTGTAGCTGCTCAGGTGCCTCAGCTTTTGGCTTTGTCAGATATGTTTTAAAGGTGATTTTTTTTTGGTTTGGTTTTTCATTCTCTTTTTTCCCCTTTTTAAAAATTTTAATTAGAAACAAGCTTGTTTTACATGTTAATCCCAGTTCCATCTCCCTCCTCTGATCCCCACCAACCCCCATCCCATCTCCTTTCTGCCCCCCAGGCCCAGGAGATTGAGGCCTTCCACGGGGATCTTCAAAGTCTGTCATATCATTTGGAGCAGGGCCTAGGTTCTCCCCTGTGTGTCTATGTGTAATGGGCTCTTAAAGTCCATTCGTGTACTAGGGATAAGTACTGATCCACTACCAGAGGCCCCAAAGGTTAACCACACCTCCAAACTGACATGCTCATTCAGGGGTTCTGGAACAGGCCTATGCCAGTTTCCCAGCTATCGGTCTGGAATCCATGAGCTCCCCCTTGTTCAGGTCAGCTGTTTCTGTGGGTTTCTCCAGCCTGATCTTTACTCCTTTGCTCATCACTCCTCCCTCTCCACAACTGAACTTCAGAAGCTCAGTTCATTGTTTAGCTGTGGGTGTCTGCTTCTGCTTCTATCAGCTACGGATGAAGGCTCTAGGATGGCATATAAGGTAGTCATCAATCTCATTATTGGAGAATGGCATTTAAGGCCTCTCCATTATTTCTTAGATTGTTAGTTGGGTCAACCTTTTAGATCTCTGGACATCTCTCTAGTGCCAGATTTATCTTTAAATCTATAATGGCTCTTTCTATTATGGTATCTTTTTTCTTGTTCTCCTTTATTATTCCCCTGACTCGATCTTCCTGCTCTCTCATGTCCTCCTTTTCCTTCCTCCAGTTTATGCTGGAGAGAATGTGGAGAGAAGGGAACACTCCTCCACTGCTGGTGGGAGTGCCAACTCTTACAACCACTTTGGAAATCAGTATGGCAGTTCCTCAGGAAAATGGGAATCAGTCTACCACAAGATCCAACAATTCCACTCTTAGGCATATGCCCAAAAGATACACATTCATACAAGGACATCTGTTCAACCATGTTCAGAGCAGCATTATTTGTTTATAAAATAGTGGCACCAACCACTATATTGAGATCTGTTTTAAACAAAAAGACTTGTTCAAAAAATGTGTGCTATGTATGGGCTCTGCGTCTCTTCAGGTTCCTTTGGTCTATGGTTTTCTCTAGGCGTCTCTTGATTTCCAAACCCTGAAGGTTTTTTAGATTACATAGTAATTAATTTTTCAGAATTTGGAGTCATTTTTTTTCTGGTACTCCCCACTGTTACATTTGGGTTGCCAATGCCATGATGACTGTACTTCTCACTACATCTATCCGATGGCCCCTGAGGTCGTTTTGTCTTATGATGGTTATATTATTTGATTCTTTGAGTAAAATATCCCTTCATGCTTCTATTCTGTATAGATATTCTTTTGCTTCAATAGTAAGTATATAATACAGACACCATTCTTCATTCAAGTTTTATGAATCATAGTTCTTATCATTGTTGTTATCATTATTATTATTATTATTTTTGGTTTGGGGCAGTTGATTGTGCACCATAGTCCATGCTGTCCTGGCACTGTCTATATCTCAAGCTGGCCTCAAAATGACAGCAATTTTGAGGTCCTCTTTTAGACAAGCTACTACATCTATATATACACAGTCTTTCTCTTTCTTTGTATATTTCCTTAATTTCTACATGGTGCATATCTCTCTCTCTGTCTCTGTCTCTGTCTCTGTTTGTCTGTCTGTCTGTCTGTCTGTCTGTCTGTTTGTCTCTCTCTCTGTGCGTGTGTGTGTGTGTGTTTCTTTATTTCTTGCCTGGTCATATAATCCTAAATTGAATACAAGGAGCTATGCTATGTCTTAGTGATGTTTTCTCTTTGTTGTTGGAGTATCATTGTCCTTGGATTTCTTAGTGCCTGGAGTTAGAGATTCCATAGCTACATTTGTGCCCCTGATAGAACTTATTTGGGTTTGTACTTTTCATAGTAACGAGGTTTTTTTTCTCTTCCAGTGAAAAAAACAGACTTCCCTAACCCTCTTGGTGGCCTACCTTGCTTCAGCCCTGCTAGGCCTTTCTTGTTTCCTGACAGTAACTATCTAATAATGGCTTGCTGATCATATTAAGAAAAGAAACAAGGAAGATACTGAGAGTAAAAATATAGATTATAAAATGTAGGATAAGCAAGGAAGAGGAGGCAGAGAGTACAGGAGCCAGAGGGGATGAAGGACACCAAGAAAATTACACCCTCTAAATAAACATGAATAAAGCTCATACTAACTCATAGAGACTGAAGCAGGATGCACAGGGCCTGCACAGGTCTGCATAAGGTCCTCTGAATTTTTGTTATGGCTTCTAATTTAGTTTTGTATGGGATTCCTGAGTGTGTTAACAAGTGCATCTCTGATTCTTGTGCCTTTTCTTGGGCTCTTTTCCTTCTGTTGGTTTGTCATGTTGATCTTTGATGTGATCTTTGTGTTTTATCTTATTATATTTTATTTTGCTAAATCTAGAGAAAAATTCTGAGTGAATGAATCAATGAGTGAAAAGCTAGCCACTAGGATAATGGTTAACAGCTGAATTGTCACTTATACTTGCTGAGAGAGGGAAAAATCAATTTTCTCTAATGGAGTGACTGGGTATATCAATTACTCTAGGGCAGGCCCTATGTTCAGAAGTAGTTGTCTAACATATAAAGGACTGCCGTGTGTGTGTATGTGTGCATGTCCTTTTATTAGTTACAGTTTGGTGGGGTTTTTTGGAGGGGGTGTTGTTTCATTTTGTTTTCCTGGATTTGTATGTGTGTCTTATTATATTGGTTTTTTGAGAAAGAACTTAAAATTGGGTGGGTGAGGAGAGGGAAAAAATCTGGAAGGATTCAGGTGAGAGAAAGAATATGATCAAAATATATTTAAATTTAAAAATGTTTTAAAATGATAAAACTATAATACAAGAAAAACACTAGGGTAAGAGCATACATTTATAAATTTTGATAAATTTTTGTTATACTGGACCAATGACTTCATAGCTTATTAATAAAGTAAAATACAGAATAGAATTTTTAGGTCCATATGTGTGCCTTTGACTGCCCTGCCCCTGAAAAATCTAACTTTTTTTTTCCCAAATGGCAATAATCATGTGTTTGGACTCTATTTTTGCTGTTTGTAATGGTTTTTAATCTTCAAAGGGAAAAGGAATGAATACAGGAATTTCTTGATATCATTTGGCTAACTGCTGAGGGATATGCTGTCCAAATTTTTAAGTGACCGTGTTTTAATAAAAAAGTAAGCAAATTAAAAAAAATCCCCCAAGGGAAAAAGATCTACAATCTCCAAATAGTTTGCAAGCCTTGATGGAAGTTAAAAATAAAAACCTCCTGACATTCTTGTCTTAAAGGTTGTGTTTCAAAATAAAATGACTTGACAAACAAATGTTGATTTGATACTGAACCATAGCATCACAAAAACAGACATCTAAAAACAAATATGTCATGAAACACCAAAGGCCAAGGTGTGGGAAATGTTCTCCCAAGAGAAAATGAGGGGGGGGCGCTAAATGTATCTCAGCATGCATTGCTGATTTGATAATCCACGAGGGTTGGGCTGACTTGTTTAGTGATGAAAGGGCTATGACTTGAGGAATTTGCATCTTTAATTTTTTAGGGATTATTTTTGCATGGGATTTTCCCGGAAACTGGAAACACACCACTTTTGACTTATAGAAGCATTTCCTTTTCAGGCTTTTTAAAATCACCCATTCTAAGTCCTCAGTCTGGTTCTTATTTTAAAAGAAGGTAACTTTGAAATATGTGGATCTCTGCCCCTGATTTCCAGTCAGCCATGATAAAGATGTATCACATTTTTGTCCCTACCCTGCCTGGTAGGTGTCGAGTATTCTGACTCACAGTATTTTTATATAGTCATTGAAGCTGTTTTCAAAGCAATCTTCTATGTGAAATATAGGACCATTGTTCTAAAATTCTCTGTTGATTTGGACATTTTAGTACCATTCTTAGTTGTAAGTTGCAGAAAGTAATTCAATATAAGAAGAAACAGAAATGGAAATAACCAATCAAAAAAATCCAACCCATAGAAAACAAAACTGAGGTCATGAAATCAGCAGGACATGAGACTGGTTAAGCTATAGTAAATACTAACAGGATTTGGATAGTGTTAGTATGCATACTAAGCAGCTTATACTGAGAGGCCTGCATTAGGTCATGGAGTCTGATTCGGATTCCATCTTTAGAAAGGCTTTCTAAACATCTAGGCTGGCCAAGAGTCCTAGGCTTCCTGAGTCACTCATGGTTTGAGTACTAAATGAGATTTTATCCCAGGAACCTAGTCTCAAGCAAAAGAGAGTAGGTGGTTGTCCTTTCAGTAACCTTTGGCTAAAGTTCTATTCTTTCAAAGAAAACAAATATTTAAGCATCTGAACTGAAAATGATAGTAAAGTATGTCCAAAATCAATATATAAAATCCTGAACATATGGGGTGAATTCTGTAAAACAAACAAACAAACAAGCAAACAAACAAAAAACCAAAAAGCAAAAACAACTCAGTACAATTTAAATTGGTAGTGTAGCTCAGTTACTATAGCTAGTCTTACAAATCCCTTTCTTAATGCACAGCCTTAGTTAATTCATAAAGGATTTCTCCACACACTTTGTGGCTTTTTGTTAAGCTTCTCACTTACCATATATTATTCTTCACATTTCTAGACTCTACTGGAACTTCTGACGACATAAGGCTAGTTCACTGTGTTTCGAAGGTGGCTAATGTCTGTGTTCTACCCATATCACTTTATCGCATTCTTAAAACTCCTAACTGGTACTATGTCATTAGTTCTTTATGAGTGAATCAGCTTGTCACAGAAGACTGCTAATGTCTCTATATACAGTAAACAGTGGATCAAAATCTGAATTCTCCAGAATTCATCGAGAAGCTAGGGAGATTGCTCAGTGGGTAAAGAACTTGTGTACAGAAGTGTGAGGACAGGAGTTTAGTTGTGGAACTGATGGAAAGTCAGAAGCAATAGTCACTTGCCTATGTTGAGAAGGAAGCCTGGGATAGGTGAACCATTGAAAGCTTTCAGGCCTATTAACCTCTTTTATACAATGATGAACATGAGATTCCACCTTAAACAAAGTTGAAGGCAAAAACCTACACTCAAGGTTATCCTCTATCCTCTCTTTGTGCTCCATGGTGTGTAAGTACTTGCACCCATGCTCACACACACACACAAATATTACACACATGCACATATTAATTTTAAATCTTTATCTAATTGTCTCCCAGAGTTCATTAGCATTCTTTTAAACTGCATTGTCTCTTAGAAAGGAAATAGTTCCCTGGAATGCAGGAAATCCTTCCTGTGATGGCTGATATTTGGGAGCAGCTCTTCACAAGACCCTGCAAGTATTAAAAGTACAGATTCCGAGGTTTTCTGTACATACACTGTCAACTTGTTTGGTGTGTGTCTTAGTCATTTACTATGTTAAAAAAAACTCAACTACACATTCTTTTCTGTAGTCAGAGTTGAGAACCTAGTAGTAGACTGTATTAGTTAGTATCTCTGTAATCATACATATATATTAATTAAAAATAAGATGATCCTAGGTAAACTGAGGAAGGTTTGATTGACCAGATAGGTGTCTAAGCCAACTTGTGAAACATTAGTGAACTGAGTCAAAACATACATATATAGACTCAGGTGCGCCGTGGACTAGAGTCAAGTAGGCAAAAGCAAACTTACCAAATGTCTTATCTTGACAGATAAATTTAAAATTTAATTTTAAATGTCCTATTAAAAATAGGAGTGGTCAGTTTGAATATTTGTGGCTCAAACTACAAATGCAAGTATAAGTATAGGTATGCATGGAAAGATTTCACTCTGCTAAATATATTTGATTGCATCAAACGTTTTTGGTAAATCACAATCTTTCTTTTTCATATCTACACTGGGACTGCATTTATGTCAGCTCTTGACACAATTTTGTGGTATTTGTAACTGTGATCATCTACTGTTGTAAAAGGGCCACTGGAACAAAGCAACTTGCTTGCAAAGCGCAATGCTGCCCCATTAAATTAGGAGTTTCCAAATCAATTGTCCTTTGTCTCTATGTGTGTGAATGTGAAACTCATCCAGAGCCTTGATTTCTAAGAATCTACTTCTAATTATGACCTATTGGCATGGAACAAGGATTTTTCAAAGGGCAGACAGCTGGGAACTGGGAGAAAAATAAAAATTCCAGGCAGATATGCCTGTGATATATAGGCACAAAAATATAATACATGATAAATTGCCAGAGTAGTAGCCACAGTAACCTGGGGATTTTTCTAACTAGGTCCCTCAATTACAGGGCAGGGGCATACTGGGATCCTGCTAAAACTGGACCTGATTTGTAGCTTGGGTACTTTGGTTGTCGAGTTGAGTACTTAAGTGTTGGCAGGAAAAGGAAAGTGATTTTTGACAGCATAATGGATGACCCCAAATCCTTTTTGATTGAATTATGTCATAGTTAAATATAGGGCCATTATACTCTATTGAAACAATTAACCACCTTACACTAAATTATCCGTCCACGTGACTGTTGATGGGTAACAGCTCTTAGTTGGGGGGGGGGGGGAAGAACATTGAAATTTTGAATGTTTCCCTTCTGGATTTGAACTGAGTTCATTGAAATCCGAGTTGAAAACACTGTGTTGTAAAGGTATACATACTTTTCTAGAAAATATATATATATCATTGTAGAAAAACACAAACTCAGTATGAAAGCAGATGTGGAACGCTACAACAACATCCGCAGATCAGTGGGGTCACAGAGTTGTTCAATTGGTCTCACATACAAGCTCATTTATTTCAAGAAAAAAAAGGTTGGCAGAGGAAAATGCATCTCTTGGGAGTACAGGCTAGACCATCTGTCAAAGGGAGAATTGAAACCATATTTCCATTAGTGGTGGTCATTGATCATGTGGTGAAGATTTCTGTAGACAAATTGAATACACTGTGTCATCTTCTGTGGTCTTATCTTACATGTCCAGGCCTGAGACATTCTTTAGGAAAGGCAATTTGCTGCTTGGGATTTGATCAGTGTTGTTAAATGTGATTCTGGGAAAGGAACTCTGTGGACATCAGTTGCAGCAAAGGTAGCCAGAGACAGTGGAATAACACTGTGTATTAGATCTAGGTTCCCGTAAATCAGTCATAACACTCTTTAAGATAAAATCCAGGGGCAGTTTCAATTCTAAAGAAAAACAAATATTATTTATTTTCCAGTTAAGGGGAAGTGAAAAAAATTCTATAAATGAGTTAACTAGAAAAAAAAAATCAATGGGCAAAAGGATACTTTGAGAGAGCAATTACTACATTTAAAAGAAATATTTCAAATCACCTAATGTTTTTTTCAGATACGTTATGCATGTGGATAGTACCCAAATAGAATTATTAAGCTTGAATACTGAAAATGTATGCATGTGTACAAATATGTATGTTTCCATTTCTGTATTTTAAATTTCATGTATGTTTAATATCAACAGCCATCTTTATGTTTGAATAGTAATATTCTATGGCTTTGGGGACAGAAACAATTCTATTTTTATTAAGAATTATTTTTCTTTTGCATCGTCATACATATTTTTTAGTAGTCAAATTTGTTCTTTGATAACTTCCTACATACACAATGCATTAAAACTGTTTTCACTCTTCACTCATCGCCCAACTTCCCCTCTCCACCTTCCCTCTTCATTACTGACCTCTTTCCCACATTAATGTCTTCTTTTGTTTGTGACCCACAGACCTGGTCCACCTGTGTGACTATAGGTTTTGGACTATCCTCCTGAGCCTGCGAGGCCACCAGTAGGAATACAGCAAATGACAGTGACTTTCTTTCCCTCTCCACGTTAGTAGCTTGTAATTCAGTTAAAAGATAGGGCCCAAAAGCCTCTCCTCTATCCAATTTCAGATGGCTTTCATGGCTGGATAATGCTGTTTCTAGAGGCGATAGGATACCAAGAAAAACCCAAGACCCAAGTATGAGACATTGCCATAGGAGCTGTTGGTCAGAGTTGCTCTAGAGGTCTGCCAGACACTTTTTTTAGCTTTTCATCTTTCTGCTTGCTTGTCCATCAGAACTAGATTATAAGAGCCTATTGCTGAAGACACTACATACCTTGGTTGCAAAACAGAGATCAAGCTGGAACGGGGCTAAAACTATTTCATATGCTAACTTTCAATGTGCCATAAGGTGTTATGGGTACTTCTGGGGGACAACAGTGGCCTTAATCAGTTGAGAACTCTGTGAACTAAAATACCCACATGCCAGGGAAGATGAATTTGTGCAATAGTGGCATGATGGTTTTGGATTGGATTTGAGGCCTGGCACTATGAACCCAGTCAACATCATTATTAATACAGAATTATTATTTAACTTCTCCAATGTAGAGACTGTTGACTACTAGAAAAGATAAAGAACTCAATGAGGGTATAGATCATTTTATCTATTTTCATGTGTCTTCTATTGAATAGTGTCAGTTCTATGAAGACATTTGATGAACACTTATTCATTGATAATATGTAATATTCATGTGGGTGTTATGTTTGAAATAGCTTAAAGGAATTTTAAGTATTCAGAAAATATAAATTATTAATGTATACATTAGATGAAACCATCAATTTGTTTCTTCTGCTATAGGCAATAACCCAGAGCTATTCATAAACTAGGAAGAAGATACCATTCTTTGATAGCAGTACACAGATGCTTTTTTTCTCCCTCACTATCAATATTGAGAGATAATATAAAGTACTTAACAAGTATTAGCTTTTATTTGCCCCTACTAGTTTTCTTAAAGATGTTTGTAAAACATGGCTTATATGCCAATGTATGTCACACTCTACGACGAGAACAGTACTAAACACAATGTAATTACTAAGTCCTAATTCTTATTGAAAACAGGCTCTTTTGTAGGTATTCAACCTGAACAACTCACATCAACTCATGTCTGAGTGTACAGGATAAAAGGGTATGTGTTTTTAACAATGCAGGGGAAGAGGTTAGATGAGGTCAGGGGGCATTGGAAAAAAATACATCTGTCTTAATTGTTGGCAAGATGTTTGTACAAATCTCTGTCTGCCTCTAGAGGCTGGGATAGGATGGTTTTTTTTCCATAATGAATGTTTCTAATCTTTACATATTAAGATGGGTCTTAGAGGTGTTTACTGATTGAATCTCAGTGATGTATAGTTATCATGCTTTTATAGACCTTGGTAAATCACAGTTGGGAGCGTGTGTGTGTGTGTGTGTGTGTGTGTGTGTGTGTATTAAAATACAAAAATACAAGTGTAATTTACAAACACTTAAGTGTAATTTTGACATGGTGAGGCAATATAAGAGGTTTCAAATGATCCAAAATCATGTGATAGTTTTCACAAAGGTTCTAATATGGACTACTTTGTTATTATATTCTGCATGTTCTTAGAAATCTTTACACATATGAAAAACTACTTTCAAAATGATCATATTTTTCAAAATATGAAAGTTTGGACAGCCATATTGTCAGTATTCTTGTCACTGGCATTTTATGTTTAAATGAGAAAGGGTTATTTATTGTGTGCATATGTATGTGAGGGGTGTTTGTATGTGAAGCCATATGTAAGCCATATTGTTCATGTGGAGTCTAGAGGACACATTTTTAGAAGTTGTTCACACCTTTTGAGGCAGATGTCTTTCATCATTTCTGGTTCTATACTGCATTGGCAAGTATCTGGCTGTCCTGTTCTCCCCATGTCCCCATAGAAGTGCTGGTTACTGTCACTGCAGCTGTGTTCTTTTATGTAAATTTCAGGAATTGAGTTCAGGTTGTGAGATGTGCACAGCAAGTGTTTTTTATCTTTTAAATCATCTCCCTGGCTCCATATTTACTTTTTATGTAGGTTTCTTTTCTTTCTTATTTGGATATTTGTGTGATAAACGTATATTTTTAAAAGATTTCGAGGATCCTTTAGACAATATGTACATTTCTGTATCAGCTTTGGCAGAAAGTTTAATAATCCTTAAAAAATCCCACAAACTCCTGATGATATAATAAGTTCTAGTGTTGTAAAATTTCCATAATTAACTGTAAACCATAGTGATACGTTGAAGCATTTGTAAAATATGTTCTGTATGGGTTACATTTCTATGAAAGATACACAGGAATGCTTCAGATCTCTTTACACGGCCTAACCTTTTTCCAGCTAATCACAAATACACATTTTTCCCACATTAAATTACATTTAAACTTCCCTCTAACTCATAAACTTCTATTCCCCAATCTTCCTACTGCCTTTTAGATAAAACCTTATTTCATAACACATCTCTTTAATATCTGAAAAATTCCAGAACACGATGCCTAATGCCTACTCTAAGCTCAAGGATGCATCTTAAGATGGAAATGAATTTTTTGTGCTTGGTAAGAATGACTTTCCTGCATTTCTAGTCAAATCTAACTCAATGACCAGCATCCCTGCTGATTAGCCCATAGAGTTAAGAGCAGTGGAGACCATCTGCAGGAAGTGTGGTAGGAATGTCATTTATGTTTTCATCCAGCTACTCTGGCTCACCACAGAATTCTGAAAGGATATAAAGAGCCGAAGATTGAAAAGTTACTTTTGTTTTGTTTGTTTTTGTTTTTTACAATCAATCCAACCAAAGAAAGACATTCATTGAGATATTTAAAAACAAAACCTTTCCACTTGACATGCTAGTGTTCTCAATGCTATGACTCCCACAGAAACGAGACGCTAGACGGCACAGCACTATTGCCATCATTTCCATTATAGAAATGCCAACTCTGAAGATGTATTCACACAGTCTGTTCCAATAGCATTTCACCGAATGAACAAAGACAAGCCTGTCATAGCATTTCTCTGTGGGAGAACTTTTCCTCTGCTCCAGCAAATGTATCGCATTTTGAAAGGCTAGATTCTAAGGACAGAATAAAGCAATAAAACACGACTGGGAAGAGCTCTCTCTCATGCTGTTATTAACATCCATCAAAACCCAGAATCCTTTAAAATGCTGCTTTCAACCGACTCCTTCCCATCAGGCAAAATTACTTATGACTTCATTCATGAAAACAAGTTTTTGGTTTCCTTTCAATAAGTGGCAACATGCTTTTGCTAACCCAACCAACAAGTCAGTCTCTTTTACCCCTGACATAAAATACAGTTTCTGTCAGTGACATCATTTAGAGGTAGAAGGCAAGAGAAGAGATCTTAAACTAGACAGGTACTGAACGTATTTAATCCACTGTGTATATTTTGCCATCCCGGTGAAGTCAGATGTAAGTATCTCTCTCACTCAGCCTTCCCTCATCGTTTCAAAAGGAGCTATGAAGTATGTTTATGCTGAACTTTTGAACTGTCTGAACTGATTCTATCTGATGAAATATTGCCTTGAAAATGCTTTTTTAAAAACCAGTGACATGACGGCTAAAGCTGTTTTGCACTGTTATCATTCAGCTGGATGGTATTATTCCGAGACATACGTTTACTAAGCATTGTTCTGACTTCTCTGAAAATGGATAAGCTGTCTGCTGGATAATTAATATTGTCAGCATCCCCCTAAGCCTCTGGAGAGAGTTTCTAGCATACACCACTGGCTATATCCCTTGTACAAAACAGCTTTGATTTAATCCATTGTCCATTCCAGATTTGCTTTTCTTTTACTAGCCTGCCCTCTATGCAAGACATCATATAAATAAAATTCCTGTTTCTGGCTTGACTCATTCCTAGACGTGAGTTAGCAGTTGCATGAAAGGCTAATTTAAACAACAGGCAGGGCCATGGCCTTGTGCAGAAGACAGTTAGGAGCCCTATCCATAGCCATCCTTGGCAGTAACGTTATGTGCAATTAGAATGAATCATATTCACATCATATGTAAAATATATCATACTAAGGTAAACTAAGACTGTGTTCTCCGAGAGTCAGGAATGAAAGCACACTCAGAGGTCATTAGCTATCGTCTAGTTTTCTGAGGAACTCAATTAAAAAGTCCTCGAGAATCATCTGCCAAGTCCTTAAAGTTATTCAGACAAGTAGGCACCAAGGTCTCCTTCTGTAAGTCATTACCAGGTCTGCCAGCCTTTCCAGTCAGATCTGCTTGCTATTTAACTCAGCCATGAAAACAGTCTCTGGCCCAAGTGAAGTAGTCCCAGAAACAGATAGGCAGGCCATCTAATTGTTAAAATGTTATGGGAATAAAGCAATTTATTTATTTTTTTTCCCTGTCTGGTGTCAAGAATTTTTCTTTTTGGTTTTCTTGGTAATCATCCTTTTGCAAATAGTCCTTGCTTATTAAGTTGGTGACACAGACTCTAATTATAATATGGTACTCTGTCTGGCCCTAACACATGCCCCATGTAAAAATGCATTCCCTCAAAAGAGTGCAAAGAAAAGGAGCCTTCAACAGGGACCTGTCTTCTCTACATTTCCAGACAAATAGAGGTAGAGATATGAGAGCATACAATGTCATAAGTATGGATGTGGGATCCCCTATGATACTAAAGTTTTATTATCCTAGTAGATTCCAAGGAGGGCAGTAACTTTTTTAAGTTACTACCTGAAAGGAGGCAGAACTCAGAGCTGAACTTAGGTATTTGATGCCAAAGTCCGTTTAACAGTAACAAAGTCAATACCATTGTAAAATTATTACTGCTATTTATTTTTGACTACTTCATATAATACTCAATGATCCACATTGTGTTTACCATGAATTTCTTCCTTTTCTCTTCTGCCTCCTACTCACACAGTCCTCTTAGAAGTCATACCATGTGGTGATTGCAAATTTACATATTTCCAAGTATCAGGAGCACACAGGCAACCAAGGAAACAAGCAAGCAAAGAAATAATCGAACAAGAATGAGATAAGCATGAAGTAGACGGGGCCACAGTAAATGCTACAAAATATATGAAGAGAGAGTATTCTCTACATGTTTCTAATGGTCACTCTCTTAAGCAGCTGAAATATGCTTTAAAATTAAAAAAATGCTTAATACATGATTTAAGAAAATCCCAGAATGTGTTTCAGAAGTGAGAACATGATAAGAGAATTGGAATAGGAATGCCAATCACACTGGTCAACAACAGATTAAAATGCTGTTTTAGTGCTAGTCTTACAATAAAAGTATTCTTCTTGTGTTTCTGTAACCAGACCATCCTGATAATTAGAAGAAATCTATAAAACAGAATTATGAGAGTTAAAAAAATATGATGGGAAACTATTTGTCACGTAGATATAGGAGAATTCTGAGGAGTATTTCTGGCCAAGGGTAACTCATTTATTTTAATTATTGTGATGACTGAGCCATGCAATTTATAGGTATGAGATAATGTAAGTTAAGATATAACCAACAATAATTATTTTTGGGTTTCAAGGGGAATCCCAACAGGAAGTAATCCATTCTTTAATAATCACCTACCCCTTAATTCCTGAAGGGTACCATGTAATGTCTCCACGCAATTTGTTAGCTTATGTTTTTCTAAGTCATCAGCTTTTTTCCCAGTTTCCACACAATACCCAAACCCTCTATTGTCCTCAGGTCCATGACCCCATTCAACTTCAGCACATGGTTGTATGTCTTCTTTTAGTGATAAAGTGATAGAATCTTCCTGTGCCATGAACCATAAGGCAAACTAATTCTGATTTCAACTCCATCTCAAGACAAAGCTGTTTTACTATTCACCATCTTCTGTAGATTCGTCCTCTTTTTAAAATAACCTGCATGTAAGACTGTCTTACAGAGCTAAGACTCATAATGCTGCATTGTTTCTTACCCATTCTCTGCCTCCAGTTAGTTCCCTATTCTTTTCTAATCATTTGCCTTTCGCTTTCTTGAAGAAAATGTTAACCTTCTTGTCTTATTAGGATCTTACATTTCTCCTTGAATTCTATCTAGTTTCTGTTCGCTCAGTCAGGTGATACTATTACTTCTATTGAAGTTTCCATCTCCCTTTAAAGTGGGTAACTCTAAGGACAACATTCATTTGTGAATTGTTCTTTGGGAATCTATAAGCCATTGCTTTATCTCTTAACTCACTGCTTTCATTTAATGTCTTTCCATGAACTTTGTTAACTTGATGTGATTTTCTGCTCTGTTATCTTCTTTTCTGAGAGCAAATTCTCATTCAATTTGCATCCAACATTTCCAGGTTTCTATGGGCTGGATTTCCAAACAAATAATATCTTTTTTTTTTTTTTTTTGGTTTTTACGAGACAGGGTTTCTCTGCATTGTTTCGGAGGCTATCTGTCCAGCCTGGCCTCGAACTGACAGAGATCTGCCTGCTTCTGCCTCCTGAGTGCTGGGATTAAAGGCATGCGCCACCACCGCCCGGCTATCTTTTTAAAATATTGATGTATTTATTTTATCTGTATGAGTGTTTTTCTTGCATGTATGTATGTTCATTATGTGCATGTTTGGTACCTGTGGAAGCCAGAAAATAGAATATTAGATTCCCTGGAACTGGAGTTAAAGATGGTTATAAAATTTCCTGGGGATGCTGGGAACTGAACTTGGGTCCTTTGGGAAAGCAGTAAGAACTCTTAACTATTGAGTCATTCTCTCTAGCCTCCCCCAATAATAAAAACATCTGATAATAATATACTTATAGTGTAAAGAGAAAGCATTCCCGCAAGTCTGGTTCCAGAGCCGCATCAGTCCCAAATAAACACACAGGAGGCTATATTAATTATGAAGCTGTTGGCCTTGCTTGTTTCTTACTGGCTATCTCTGACTTAAGTATTTACCCCATAATTGTTAATCTAAGTATTTCTCTTACCGGAGAAAATTCTGGGCTTCCTACCCCATGGCAGTTACATCTCGATTTCTTGTGTTTCTCCTTCCCAGAGTCCTCCTGGACTCCTAGTCCCACCTATCTTGGTTCCCTATTGGCCAACAGTGCTTTATTGACATATACACAGGACTTCCCCCATCATTATAGCAAATAATTCTTTTCTCTAGGGCATATGATGTGTATACAACATATGAACAATATTATGTGAGTCATAATGTGCTAGAATGATTTAGACTGTGGTGTTTGAAGCTATGTCATCTCAATCCTTTTCAAGCCCATGTCTCACAGAGGGTGAGCTGAGACTTTTCAGCAGTTGTCTAGGTATCTAGACTGCCTATGCCATGTGTCTGGGTTTTGGGGAAGACATTCAAATAGTTAGGTTGGTATACATTTATACCCAACAAAGAAGGAAAAAGTGGCAGATGATCCAGCTTAGTTATTCTTTCAAACTGCCTTTTTAGATAAACAAATTAATAATAACTTCCAAGATGAAGAGAGCCTATGTGAAATGTCTGCCCAATTTAGCATCTTTGAAAAAATATCACCTACAATTTAAAACCCAGTGATCAGGACTGCTGGAGGAAGTCACAAGCACAAGCAACTCATTTTGGTATAATGGAAATGTGATTTAGGCAAACTGTTATTAAAACCCTTTGTGAAAATGAAGAGTGTCATGTATTGACAGCCTTTGTCCTGAGCCCTAAGGACATATTAGGTACAAGCAAGACATTTCTGGTGGAGCTATATTCAATGTCTTAGACATCTAACAATCAATGGGGGGTGTGGCAGAGCGGTGGCGCACTAATCCAGCAGGGACAAGACTCTGGGTTCAATTCCTAGCACTTAAAATATAATCCTAGACCTTCCGGTATATTGATATTGTGTTGTCTTCATGCATATGATTTCTGGTTCTTTATATCTGATTTCAGGCACTACCATGGACTCAAATATTTTCTTACTATGATAGCTTTGTTGGTATTTATTATACAGCTCTGTGAATTTAGCCAAGATAATTTGATATATGACTCCAAATTCCTCTAATGCAGAACACTTTAGGGCAGTTTACTTTTCCCATTTGATTGCAAAGTATATGAGAGAAAATTCAAACTTATCCTTACAACACATTAGTGACTCCAACAGTTTGCACATTTTAAATTTAAGCCAATTTTAGTTTCACATACAACTTTTATTTTCAAAAAGTACACGATCATTTCAGAGGATAATGCCAAGGACAAAATACATGCAATTTTGTTGATCTTGGAATTACAGAGTGCTAATTTAATAGCATCTTAATAAATATCTTTGGATACAGACTGCATCACACATGGTACTTGGCCTTATAGTATAAAAGAAGTAAGTATCTATTTGTTGCAAAAGGACTCTGATGTGGTATGAGCTGTACTAAGAATTCCTGGAAATATGATTAGTCTATATACCTATTACGGGGAACAATTGATATTTACTGTCTCTGAGGTTGTGATGAGTGGATGGAGGAAGGGGTGGAATGGGGAGCAGGAACGAGTTATGAGAACAAGATGTATTGCCATGTTTGTGGCAAAGGCTGATTAAGCACACAAGTCTCAGAAGATAGCATATAAATCAGGATATTCTGACATCATAATACAGGAGATGTCTTTTAATGGAACTGATTTCATAATCTTAGTGAGTCATAAAACGTCTAGATGAAAAGCTGCAATAATAATTAGACATCTGCCAAGTTTGGGTTTGGTATTGCTGCAGAAGTTTAAAATTTTCAGAAATCTG
This sequence comes from Mesocricetus auratus, assembly GCF_017639785.1. Taxonomy (NCBI): domain Eukaryota; kingdom Metazoa; phylum Chordata; class Mammalia; order Rodentia; family Cricetidae; genus Mesocricetus; species Mesocricetus auratus. The sequence continues at coordinate 64,139,520 of NW_024429195.1, forward strand.
CTTTTTTGAAGATTTCTCGGCTAATTAAAAAATCAAGAGATCCTATGTGAACCCTTTAAACAAAATGGACATACTAGGAGGGATGGGAGAGAATGGCGTAGTTCCCTAAAATGGCTAAATAATAGCATAAATACTTTAAAAGTCCTTGTGATAATCTCTCTGACATTTTACTTTGTGAATATCAAAGTAGAATTTGAGTATCACAGGAATAGCTTCTTCTTCTTTATTTTTTCTGTTTTTATGAGACAGGATTTCTCTGTATTGTTTTTGAGGCTGTCGGTCCAGCCTGGCCTCAAATTTACAGAGATCCGCCTGCCTCTGCCTCTCGAGTGCTGGGATTAAAGGCGTGCACCACCACCACCTGGCTAGAACAGCTTCTAAGAAACTACTAAACATGGAAAAGAGTGTATTCACTCAAGTCACACAGTGCTGACATTACACTAAGTGCAGTAAGTTTTGATGTAAATAGTTTGATTTTACCCTATCAGCAGAATTGATTGATTTATTGCTTTTTGAAAATAAGGTATGATTTTTTTTCATATACTAACAAAATGAACTCATGAATAAGAAACCACTTCAGGTTCTTTATTTTTACTTACTTAATGTATTTATTCCTATTTCTTCCTCTCACTCACAAGCATCGTTTTATTTTAATATGATGCTTTGGTTTCTTGCTATGTATGAACAAAACACATCTGAAGTCAGTGACAAATATATCTTTGTTATAGCTTAAGACAAATTTGTGAATAAAAAGTATTATTTTCTCCCCAAATAGTGGAGATGTGTGTGACTCATTTGCAAGTCAACTCTGAAACACAGCTTGTGTACAATAGATCTACAAATCTTCTACTTTTTGGCATGCCTTAGGCTAAATACACAAGAAAGAGTACACATGAAAAAAACATGCTTAGTCACAACAAATTATGGGCTCAAGAGACAATAGTTTACATCTTTCTCTGTAAGTTTGGATGTATTATTCTTTTCCAACAGCTTAATGTCTATCTGATCTGACTGTCTGTCTGTCTGTCTGTCTGTCTACCTATCTAATCAGTCATCGATCTCTACCTCATTGTGTGTTCATGTAGTTGTGTTTTTGTTTTTATATGCCCTAGATGTTTCTCCGGAAGTTGGCCATGGTTTTAAGTAGATATAAAAAGCACAATTGTTTCTGTTAATACACTCCTGAAACATGGGTAATTCATCAAAATTAAGACAGCTGAATAAGAACCTAAATATTAACTTTGGGAGTTGGTGGATTTGTTGTATGAAATTAGGTTAATGCTACAGGCTTTATAGAAATAATTATATTGTTGCTAGGTCTTGAGTTAGCTCTACATTTTTTAAAGAAACTATATTTATTGCTATAATGATCTGGGCAGTATCAGCTTGGAAAAATAATCCGTTGCTTAGGGAATTTTAGTATTTCATACTGTATTTATCTTAACACTATCTCTGTCAATCAAGCTTACCATGTTCTATTGGATCATGAAGGGACAACATCATACAATATTAATGTGCTTATACTTAGTGTCTGAGAGACAATGCTAACATAACTCATATTTTTTAACTTTTGTAACTTAAGGCCAATAAGAGTCATGTTGTGTGCTTCTTATAAAAGTTTGTTCAATACTACTAAAGATAAACTGTGTTTAAATATATTTTGAAACTTCCACGATACAAATAGATTGTGTACATTGCTGTAAACTTTGGGCATAAACCCAACAAAATTGTATTGGTAATCCTAGTTTCAGGTTAGAAACAGAGTTTTCTAAATAATTGTGGGCCATTGTCCTTTTCCTACATTTCAATTACAATCAATAGAATTAAATAAATGTAGTATAAGTCATTCCTATATTTTTTAATATCCAAGGAAGGATAACGATGGAAATGCTTCTGAAATCACATGGCAATACTCTGGATTCATCTCTGAAACCTGTAAGAAATTACACAGTTCCAGGTTTGTTTCCAAATGTGTGTGTCAAACTCCTTTCATTTGTGTTCACATTGCAGACGCCACTGCATGGCTCTCAGTAATCAAGACTTCCCATTGACTCCAGAGGGGACATTTTTTCTCAACGATTACGAGAAAATGCTTTCCCTACCAGTACTGATCTAATGCAGTAAAATGGGGCTCTTTGGTCTAAAAGAGGCTTTATATTCTTTATCTAAGGCTTTTATCCCCCATCCTGAGTGAATAATGGATTAAAGGTGGAGTTGCCAGCTTTCTCCCTCCCTGTGCCTCTAATCTCTGCAGTAGAAAAAGACACACTTAGGGAAAAAGTTAAGTCGTAAGTTTGATTTGCCTTTAGAAGGCTGAGGGAATTTGTATTTCTAGATTTCCAAATGTCCTAAATATGAATCCAATCTCTTAGGAATTATGAATTTATTCAAAATGCTTTTTGCACTGATATTAGTGAAACCAAGGAGCGTCTCTTCATGGAGTAGGTAACATTTACTGTTTCATTAGTTTGTCCATTGCTGAGTCCAATTTTCATGTTTTTATCATGAGAAGAATGCTATGCTCTTGGTTTGTATTCAATTCTATGCTGCTCTGGTATGTTTTATTTAGACTCCCGAAGCATTATATATAATTATATATACAATTAGACCAATAACTAATATTAAGCATGTTCTTTTCAATCAGCTGAAAAAATTCATTTCTGTGTTACAATTGTGTTATTTTGCCAGAGTGTAATAACATATAGCATGGGAGGGAGAACTAAATTCATGTATCTATCAATAGTGCCTAGATATTAATTATTTGCCAACTAAGAGCTGGCTAATCAGATTCTAATTTAATTTTTCACTCTGGATCTACTATTTCCAAGTAGTTGTACAAAAGGGTTACCTTTCCTTGTAGTAAAGTAATTGAACTTTCTCATGAAATAAAAGTTTTTATGTTTATTTAATTTGAGATAGGCATTTATGTATCTCAGTTCCCCTCAAATTCAGTATGTTGCCAAAACTGGCTTTGAACTCTCAGTCTTCCTGCCTTCATCTCATGGATGGAAGAGTTGTCTTTATGCCTTTGATGGCAGAAGAAGTCACAGAAGGAAGCACACTAATCTTTTGTGCCTCTATATCTTTTGCCATTTGAGAACACAATAAAGATGAGTAAATGCTCACCAAACACCAAGTTTACTAATGTTGTACCTGGCCTTGAACTTCCCAGACAGTCAAATGTGAGAAACAAATTTCTCGTATTTACAAATTATCAAGTTCTTGGCATTTTGCTATAAGGGGCAAGAACAGATAAGACTATTTGGCAAATGAAATGGAAGTTCTTTTTCTTAAATATTTGATATCTCTTACTTTATGACTTACTATAAAATAGTGAGGATTTATACACATTTCCTTTAGAAGTACTTGAAGCCAAGGTACTTTTTTTGTTCAGTTATTGTGGCTTTTGTGAAGACCTACAGTAGAGTAGAAGAGAATATGTGCTTTTTGTGTAAGCCAACACATTATTAAAGCTGATCTTTAAGTACACTAAGTTAGTCACTGAATTAATAAACACAATGGTCGCTTGTGACACTTGTTCCTCCTGTTGAATTAGAAACTTGAGGGTATTTGAGATTCTCATTTGCAGTCATAGTTATTAAGCAAGTAGGCTAAGTTTCTCACCTATGACTTTGGATATTTTTTGAACATGAGAAACATTTTAGTTTTAACCCCATTTGCCTATGTTCTCCTTTGGCCCCCACCACTTTTGAGATAAGGTATAGTAGATAGCCAGAGGTGGCCCTGAATTGATTATTTTTCTTCCTTTTAACCTCCTGAGTGATGGGACTATAAACATGCATCGTGGTGCATGTCTTTTTATTTTCTGTAATGCCACATGCTGCTACAGAACCATCATTAAACGTTCCTATGTTTTTAGTTTTGTTTTCAAGATGACATGTGTAAATGTTGGGTATTCAAGTAGCAATCCTCATCTGGGTTCCCTACTTAATTTCATGAAAATGAATGTGGAAAAATTGTTGGATGATCAGAGTTTGGGAGAATTCTAGCTACAGGTGCAAGCAAGCTTCAGTGGAAATTGATCTTACCATGTTAGATTTAGTAAAGTTAAGTTCTCATTGCAAGAAGTGTGGAAGACAACCAAAATGAAGTGTATATGGATGGAGATTTTTTTAAAAAGTCAACTCCTATAATTCCCCAAACAGAAAGAAATAACTGGCGTTTTTTTGAAAGAAATGCAGAAGCAACAGTTCTGAATTGTTTGTCTGTCTCATTTCTACCAGGCCATTCATTTAATGTTAAGCCTTGAACAACATAAGGCACAAGGATTTATCTAATAAATTTACCAGGCTTCAATAATCGACTCAATTTCTTTTTTATTTTTGGGAAACTTCCTTGTAACAAATTTGTGTAAGGAAGGTCCAAAAATAAAAGGGAACTTTTTTCTTTTTACATTAATTCCAGTCTTAAACCTTGGAGACTGATTTCAAGGCCTGCTATTGGTCAGACTACTCTGTGTACATAGCCTTGTTTTTAGCTTTTCGTGTGGAATGGGATCTCACTATGTTGTTCATACTTGTGAATTCACTCTGTAGTTGAGCCAGGACTTTGGAGATTCTCCTGCTTCATCCACTTGAGGAACTGAGACTACAGTCCTGTAACACAATTTGGAAGATTTTTTACTATCAGATAATCTTGAACTTATTTGTTTTCTAGAAAGAAAGATTTTAAAACATAACTCATGCTATATGCTTCCAGATAGATTTATAGTTCAAAGTCTTGAAATACGTTATGCAATTTAATCATATTTTAAAAAGTAAACGAAGAAAGTGTGTTTTTTTCAGAGATTAAAATAACAGTATTTGTAAAGTAAACATGGTTAGTTTAACCTCTAGTTTTCCTGATAATGAGATTTAGCAAAGTAATTATCAGAAGATAATAAGTGCTATTTTTATAGCTTTTGAGAAAGCAGTTTTACATAGGAAATACTAAGTATAACATACAATTGAATTATACTCAGAATTGAAACCATTTTCGATAATAAGTGATTATGTAGTAGCTAGTATGACATGAGATAAAAATGTTTTTTTTCAAAAAAGTTCTACTAAAAATAGTTTCAACCAAAACCTATGAATCAGAAATAATGAGGAAGTAGGAAAGATGAAAGGCTTAGCCGTTTTGCATTTGAGACAGAGAAATTATACTGTAAACATCAAAGAGACTGAAGTACGCTTACGGAATATGAATTTTCCTGTTCATTTTGCTGATTATACTTCAAGACTTATGCACAACATGTTTTCTGTAATTCAAATCATAGTTACAACTTACAAGCTATATTCTTAAGGATTTTGTTTAAAGTTAGCTACAGGAACAAAAAAGAAGAAGAAAATGAGAATTTTTATTACACCAAGAAATAATTGTGCACTAGCAAAAAAGAAAAATTTCTTAACAATCTTTACATGAACTTTTGGGGTTTTTTTCTATCAGAAGGCCAAGACACTCCAGTGGTGTGTTCTGAGTCCATCAAAATGTAGGTCTCCGTGTTTTACTCTGCAGGACAATTTGGATGAGACATCGATGGAGATGTTAGCAGAACTAAGAAAGTGCACAGTGTGTGCCATGATGCTGCTTCGGGTCTTCCTGATTAAATTCTGTTCTTCGACTTTGCAGATTTTTCCTCTCTTCTATTTCATTTTGACTCCTGTCTTATGTCTGTGCCTCATGTGAAACAATACTTACAGACTAGCGCTGTATTCACTATCAGGGTTTGTCCTGTAGGATAATAGTTCATTTTCTATATGGATCCATATCCTACAACAGGCTCTACACCAGGAGGGGATGAGAAAAAAGGTACTGGCTTGTTAATATGCATAGACAGACAATGATGGGCTGGCAAATATTTGAAGTTTGGATCAATAGCACTTGTTTATTTATCTGATGTACTCATAGACATCGTAGTCAGTTATTTAAGGCAGACCTGGGAGGAAATATGCAATAACCCACATGTAGCATGTGCATTCTGCAGATAAAATAAATGTTAATAAAGTCAAAGTCATAAAGAATAGTAAAATGTGTTTAAGTTTTAAACAAATGACAATATATACACATGTAAATGTGTATATTATATTTATTTTGAATTAATAAAATGTGAATTTGTATATCTTCATTTTTAATAATCATTTTAATACAAAACAGCTAAACATATTCTAGGAAATTGCAACCTACTTTCACACGCTCTGAGAATCTGGCTCAAGTATGTACTGGGAAGAGGCAAGTACTGGTGAGGTTAGTCAGTGACCTACCTACCTATCTCTTTCAAGGTGGTCGATCCAGCTATGACCCCATCTTTAGATCAGACAAAGCTCTCCTTATCCAGTCGCCTCTTGATACCGGTTGGGGAAGAGCATTCAATAGACAAACCTTTCTAAATGACAATTTACGTCAAATCAACAGTTGTTAATGGAAGGAAGCAAAGCTAATGAATTTAACCAGATTGGGAGTGAAGGCTGCTGAGAGTTAGTGACTGAAGACCAGTCTTTTGAAGAATGCATACATGTGTATATTTGTATCTTTTAAATCATTCTTTACCAATTTTATATATGTATAGAACACATTTTGATACTATACATCAATAATGCCCTCTCTTACGTCCTCTCACTCATTCCCATGAGGTTCTATTTCTAAATTTAAGAGAAATTTGTATTGATTTTTCAATGAACAAGCCAGCATAAGAAATAAAACTAAGCTTACTATAATAGTAGTTTGCTCTGTTTTGAATTTTAGTTTTCTACCAAGATTGAGGACACTAGGCATCTCTGGTAAAATGACTTCATTCTAATGTGGTTTTGTATCATCTGAAAATTCTTCAACTGCTGGAACTTACTATTCAAAAACGCAGGATTGATGCTCAGAGACACAGGGAAACCTGGCTTAGTGAGCACTAATTTGATCTTTCTTTCCCCTTTACTTTTAAAAATATCCATTTCTGCTCCCCAGGTTAAAACAGGCTTAATTAAGTGTACTGGCTGCTAATTTATATTATCTTTAGCATCATATTCTCATTCTTGGGATTTTTAAAGTTACTTTTAAGATTTAAGAGGAATTGAAAAGAACTCTGAGTTATGAAGCCCTTTATTGGCTGGGTTCAAAAACAAAAACAAAAAAAATGTGATTTCTTTTAAGACCCTATCACAGAAGAGCCCTGGGGGCCTGCTACACTGTGCGGTCATTTGCTGCCTTCTTACAGAGAGATGTTCCGCATCTTTCACTGCAGAGCAAATAAGTGGCAGCATGTATGTTGTCAATGTATGGGTCAAATAAGCTCGGTGGCATTCGTTTCAATGCTTGGAAGTCTACATCTCTTGTTGATCTCTTTGGAAATCTAATGTTACTCAATAAATCCTTTCCATGACACAAATTTACTTTCAAACAGGACGTGGCATGATTGTAGAGAATAGACATGTTCCTAGTAGATGTCATAATCCATTTTGTACTGTTGTGACAGATTGTCAAAGTCTGGGGGCTTTTGTAAAGAATTGGCATTGATTCTTTGAGTTTTGGAAGGCTGTGTTTAAGATCAGCTATTGAGTGTCCATCCAGTGAGGGTTTTCTTATTGCTTCATTTCTGAAAAGGAGAGGAAACAGGAGTCAAGGATGAACAAGTGAGGGAACTCAGAGCCTCAAATCATGTGTCACTTATATTTGTCTATTCATTTGGGTGTCACCCTCATGACTTAAACACAGCCCATTAGCCCTACTTCTTGCCCCTACTTTATGGAGCCATGATTTCTGACACATTATTTCTAGGGAACATATTTAACCTACATTATAGCATATGAGCAAAGGACATCAATTTGAATCCTGTTTATGAGCATGACTTTCTGCTGGGTACAAACCAAGTGAGGGCCAATATATTTGATTACAGGCAGTTACTGGGGCTACAGGACAAGGAAGAGTCATACAACTAGAATAATATTAGTGTTATGTTAGAAATAGCACTAGTTATTTAGCAATTGACATTGAGAAGTTAATGCCTGAGCTATTTGTAGAGACACAGAGTCCACTTTTCTCCATAGGGCAGTGGTTTGCAGCTAATATTGGGGTGGTATTGCTCTCACTATTTCGTACTTTTTTGATGAGGGTGGCAAAAAGGGAGGATTGAGAGTTTGTAGATTGTCTTCTTAGACATCCTCAATGGGTGACCTTTCGTACCTTACACAAGAAGTTTTAGATGGGGTAGGGAATACAACATGCAGCCTCCAAGGTAAGCTTCAATAATGTCCTCTTCTTAACCCTCATAATATTCTTCCATTTACTATAGACTGGACCTGTCATCTTGCTTTTGCTATATGGAGTATGATAAAAAATACAATGTCACACTGGAGAGTAGTCCCTCTGTGTCCTCCACCCTGCTTAGCCTCTTGTTTGATGGAATAGCCATCAGACACTTTGGTACTAATTGCTTGGTGGAAGCCCATGGTAAGAAACAGAGTGGCCTCTGAGTAACAGTATCAAATCAAAAACACCAATGACAGTTTATGCTGGAGCGGATGTGGAGAGAAGGGAACACTCCTCCACTGCAGGTGGGAGTGATAACTCATAAGCCACTTTGGAAATCAGTATTGCAGTTCCTCAGGAAAATGGCAATCAGTCTACTGCAAGACCCAGCAATTCCACTCTTAGGCATATGCCCAAAAGATGCACATTCATACAACAAGGATGTCTGTTCCACTACGCTCATAGCAGCATTATTTGTAATAGCCTGAACCTGGAAGCAACCTAGATGCCCCACAACTGAAGAGTGGATAGAAAAAATGTGGTACATTCAGACAATGGAGTACTACTAAGTGGACAAAAAAACAATGGAATCTTAAAATTCACAGGCAGATGGATGGATCTAGAAGCAACCATCCTGAGTGAGGTAACCCAGTCACAAAAAGACAAACATATTATGTACTCACTCATACATGGATTTTAGACATAGAGCAAAGGAGTACTGGCCTACAATCCACACTGCCAGAGAAGCTAGGAAACAAGGAGGACCTTAAGAGAGACATACATGGTCTTCCAGAGAAGGGAAGGGGACAAGATCTCCTGAGCTAATTGGAAACATGGAGTAGGGGAGAAAGAGTTAGGAGAAAGAGAAGGGGAGAAGAGGAAGTGAGAGGAGGACATGAGAGAGTAAGATGAGTCAGGGGAAAGATAGAGAAGAGCAAGAAAAGAGATACCATAATAGAGGAATCCATCATAGGGTTAAAGGGAAATCTGGCACGAGGGAAATGTCCAGTGATCTACAAGGATGGCCCCAACTAACAATCTAAGCAATATTCAAGAGGTTACCTTAAATGCCCTTCTCTGATAATGAGATTGATGACTACCTTATATGCCATCCTAGAGCCTTCATCCAGTAGCTGATGGAAGCAGAAGCAGACACCCACAGCTAAACACTGAGCTGAACTCCTGGAATCCAGTTGCAGAGAGGGAGGAGTGATGAGCAAATGGGCCAAGACCAGGCTGGAGAAGCCCACAGTAATAGCTGACCTGAACAAGGGGGAGCTCATAGACCCCAGACTGATAGCTGGGAAGCCAGCATAGGACTGTTCCAGACCCCCTGAATGTGGATGTCAGTTTGGAGGTCTGGGAAAGCTATGGGCCTCTGGTAGTGGATCAGTATTTATCCCTAATACACCAATGGCCTTTGGGAACCCACACCACACAGAGGGATGCTCTCTCAGCCTAGATACACGGGAGAGGATCTAGGCCCTGCTCCAAATGATATGACAGACTTGAAGGTCCCCCATGGCAGGGGAGCAGGAAGGGGATGGGATATGGGGCTGGTGGGGGGCAGGGGAGTAGGGGAGGGAGAGGGTACTGGGATTGACATGTAAAACAAGCTTGTTTCTAATTTAAATAAAAAAGGACAAAAAGAATCAAAGCTAGATTCTTACCAAGAATGACATAACTAAGATTGTCAGACCCACCCCTACAAGACTTCAAATGACTGTATACTCAGCTGAGATTCTGATTATAGCCCATACGTGAACCAAAAGAACCTGCTACATCCGGATAGCTTACCCAAGGAGAACAAGAGATGCTCATTTTTAAAGCCACTAAATCATGGTGTAGTTGGTTACACAGAAACAGCTAACTAATGCAGAGCCAATCTGCTTTTATTTTTCTGAATGCCACCCTTATACAAATACACATCCTATAATTACATATTGGCCTAAGTTAACTTCATAAGAATGACGATATCCTCCATGGGCCAGATGAGAAGGAGTTGAATCAAAATATAACCAAGGACAGCTCACTAAAGGACCTACTTAGAGAGGGATTGAAAAGATGTAAGAATCAACAAAGGATGGTGAAATCCTCAGAAACTAGTCATAATAGGAACTTCCAACATCCCGGCCTGCATGGCTCAGGTGCCAAGGTACTGTTGCTGTTACCAAGAGGAATAGATGCTGAGGGAAGCAGGTAACTCTTCCACTGGGATCTCCAGGCTTAGCAGCCCAAGTAGCACATGAGAAATTAGAGAAGGATGTCAACGCAGTGATTTCTCCCCTGCTCCCCTACCATGTGTGTATATGGGTGTACATACTAGTGTGTGTTCATGTGGCAACCATAGTTTTACATTGAGATATCTTCTATTGTGTTCCATCATAGTTTTTGAGATAGGGGCCTTTTTTTACTGTGTCTGACTTTTGGAATTTAGGCTGTTTGGCCAGCAAGCCCTTAGTATCCACCTATGTCTTTCCCCAGACTATGGGATTATATGCACAAGGTATTGCCTGGCTCACACACAGTTGCTGGAGATCTGAACATAAGTTCTCATGTTTGCTTAGCAAGTAGTTTATGCCCATGGCAACCTCCCAATTCTCTCATGCTATCCTCAGACATTCTCTCTCCACATTTATTATCCAAATCCTAATGTAACAACCAAAAGGCAAGTAAGCCTGAGGCTTGTGGAGTTTTGTGGACCAGTATACAGAAGAGGAAGGTGAAAAGAGACTAAGTCACATGGGATATTTAGAGATGGAGATTCAATGCATCAAGAAAATAATGTGAAGTATGGGTATAATACATTTGGGGACAGTTGGGTGCTATTTTTTTTTAGCAAAAATATAAAGCCTCCTTATCCTAGACAATTCCACCATGTGATCTTGATTACAGATTTCTGACCAATGCACACTAAGTAAGGGCAGAACACTTTTATGTCCGGCTCACAGAAGCCTTGGATGAACTTGACTTTATGCACTTTGAAAGATTTCATGTGGAAGAATGATGTTGGATATGGTAGCAATGCTCCTACAGGCATACAGTCTCTGAATGACTATGTGGAGAAAAGATGACTATATACTGAAACATACAATTTCTTTTTGGGGGGATTATATTTTTTATTTAACTTTTTATACATGTTACTTTCAGTTCTTTCTCCCTCCCCTTCTTCCCCACTCCCCAATCCTCCCAACCCCTTACCCTCACTCCATACCCCGTCCACTCCCCAGGGAGGGCAAGGGCCTCCATGAGGGATTTTCAGAGTCTGTCACATCATCCTGGGAAGGGCCCAGGTTCTTCCCCAAGTGTCCAGGCTGAGAGAGCATCCCTCCATGTGGTATGTGTTCCCAGAGTCCGTCTGTATGCCAGGAATAAATACTACTCCCCTCTCCAAGAACCCACAAATTGCCAAGGCATTCTCTCTGTCACCCAGGTTTGGTGGGAGTGTGTCTGGATCAGTCCCATGCTGGCCTCTCAGTCTTCAGTCTGGGGTCCATGTGTTCCCCCTTGTTTAGGTCAGCTGCCACTGTGGGTTTCACCAGCCTGATCTTGATTCCTTTGGTCATCACTCTTCTTTGCAATTGGGTTCCAGGAGTTCAATTCAGTTCACAGCTGTGGGTGTCTGCTTCTGCCTCCATCAGCCACTGGATGAGAGTTCTAGGATGGCATATAAGGTAGTCATCATTTTCATTATCATGGGAGGGAATTTAGAGTAGCCTTAATGCCAGTTGGTGTCATTCTTGTAGATCTGTGAAGATCTTACTAGTGCCAGATCTCTCCTCCAACTTACACTGGCTCCCTCTTTTCTGGTATCTCCCATCTTTTTCTCCTCTATTCTTACCCTGGCTCAACCTTCCTGCTCTCCCATGTTCTCCTCTCCCCTCCTCCTTTCCCCCTGTCTTTCTCCAATCTCCTTCTACCTTCCCATCCATCCCCCAATCCAATTAGGAGATCGCATCCCCTAACCCTTCTCCGGGTTACCATGCATATCTCTCTTAGGGTGCTTCCTGCCTCCCAGACTCTCTAGCAGTAGGATTGTGGGCTGGCAATGCCCTGCTCCATGCCTAAAATCCATATATGAGTGAGTACATACCATACTTGTCTCTTTGTGACTGGGTTACCTCACTCAGAATGGTTTCTTTCAGTGCCATCCATTTGCATGCAAATTTCAAGATTCCATTTTTTTCTGCTGAGCAGTACTCCATTGTGTAAATGTACCACATTTTCCCTATCCACTCTTCAGTTGAGGGGCATCTAGGTTCTTTCCAGGTTCTGGCTATTACAAATAATGCTGCTATGAACATAGTTGAGCAGATGTATGAGGGTACATCTTTTGGGTATATGCCTAAGAGTGAATTGCTGGATCTTGTGGTAGGGTGATTTCCATTTTTCTGAGGAATCTCCGTACTGATCTCCAAAGTGGCTGCACAAGTTGGCATTCCCACCAGCAGTGGAGGAGTATACCCCTTTCTCCACATCCTTTCTAGCATAAACTGTCATTAGTGCTTTTGATTTTAGCCATTCTGACAGGAGTGAGATGGTATCTCAGAGTCGTTTTGGTTTGCATTTCCCTAATGGCTAAAGATGTTGAGCACTTTATCAAGTGTCCCTTGGCCATTTTCCACTCCTCTATTGAGAATTCTCTATTTACTTCTGTAGTCCACTTTTTAATTGGATCCTTTGGTGTTTTGAAGACTTGCTTCTTGAGTTCTTTGTGAATTTTAGAGATCAGCCCTCTGTCAGATGTGGGGTTTGTGAATATCTTTTCCCATTCTGTGGAAATCGTTTTGTCTTGTTGACTGTGTCCTTTGCCCTGCAGAAGCTCCCAAGTTTCATGAGGTCCCATTTATTAAATGTCGATCTCAGTGTCTGTGCTACTGGTGTTATGTTCAGGAAGCAGTCTCTTGTACCAATTCGTTCAAGGGTACTTCCTACTTTCTCCTCTAAGAGATTCAGTGTGGCTGGATTGATATTGAGGTCTTTGATCCATTTGGACTTTAAGTTTTGTGCATGGCGATAGACATGGATCTATCCACATTCTTCTACATGCCAGCATCCAGTTAAGGCAGGACCATTTGTTGAAGATGCATTCTTTTTTCCATTGTATAGTTTTAGCTTCAGGTGTTCAAAGGTGTGTGGGTTGATATCAGGGTCTTCAATTCGATTCCATTGGTCTACCTGTCTGCTTTTGTACCAATACCAAGCTGCTTTAGGACTATAGCTCTATGATAGGGCTTGAAGTCAGGGAAGTTCATTTATTGTACAGGTTGCCTTTGCTATCCTTGGTCTTTTATTTTTCCATATAAAGTTGAGGATTGTCCTTTTGAGGTCAGTGAAAAATTGTGCTGGTATTTTGATAGGGATTGCATTGAATCTGAAGATTGCTTTTGGTAAGATTGCCATTTTTACTATGTTCATCATACATATCCAAGAGCATGGGAGATCTTTCCATTTTCTGGTATCTTATTTAATTTCTTTCTTTAAAGACTCAAAGTTCTTGTTATACAAGTCTTTCACCTATTTGGTTAGAGTTACCCCAAGATATTTTATGGTGTTTGTGGCTATTGTAAAGGGTGATGCTTCTCTGATTTCTTTCTCATCCCCTTTTTTGCCTATATATAGTAGGGCTACTGATCTTTTTAATTTTGTGTCCTGCCTCTTTGCTGAAGGTGTTTATCAGCTGTAGGAGTTTCCTGGTAGAATTCTTTAGGTCGCTTATGTAGACGATCATATCATCTGCAAATAGTGAAAGTTTGAATTCTTCCTTTCTAATTCGTATCTCCTTGATCTCCTTTTGTTTTCTTATTGTTCTAGCTAGAATTTTAAGTACTGTATTGAAGAGATTTGGAGAGAGTCGACATCCTTGTCTTGTTCCCGATTTTAGAGGAATCTCCTTTAGTTTTTCTCCATTTAGTTTGATGTTGGCTGTTGGTTTGCTGTATATAGCTTTTATTATGTTTAGGTATGTTCCTGTTATCCCTGATCTCTCCAAGACCTTTATCATGAAAGGGTGTTGGATTTTGTCAAAGAGTTTTTCAGCATCTAGTGAGATGATCATGCGGTTTTTCTTTTTCAGATTGTTCATATGGAGGATTACATTGATGGAGTTTTGTATGTTGAACCATCCCTGCATTCCTGGCATGAAACCTACTTGATCGTGGTGAATGATTTTTTTGATGTGTTTCTGGATCCAATTTGCCAGTATTTTTTGAGTATTTTTGCATCAATGTTCATGAGGGATATTGCTCTGAAGTTCTCTTTCTTAGTTGTGTCTTTGTGTGGCTTGGGGATCAAGGTTATTGAAGCTTTGTAGAAAGAGTTTGGCAATGATCTTTCTGCTTCTATTGTGTGGAACAATTTGAAGAGTATTGGTGTTAGCTCTTCCTTGAATTTTTGGTAGAATTCCGCACTGAAATCATTTGGCCCTGTACTTGTCTTGGTTGGAAGACTTTTTATGGCTGCTACTATTTTTTTTAGGAGATATAGATCTGTTTAAATTGTCTAAGTCTTCTTGATTTAATTTTGGTAAGTGGTATCTATCCAGAAAATCATCCATTTCCTTTAGGTTTTCCAATTTAGTGGAGAACAGATTTTCAATCTATGACCTGATGATTCTTTGGATTTCCCCGGTGTCTGTTGTTAGGTCCCCTTTTTCATTTCTTATTTTGTTAATTAGCATGTTCTCTCTCTGTCTTCTAGTTAGTTTTTATAAAATTGAGACTTCTCCCTGATGGATTTTTCCTGTGATGAATATGAAATGACCTTCTTCATCTCTTTTGATTAATTTTAGTTTGAAGTCTATTTTGTTAGATATTAGAATAGCTACACCCGCTTGCTTCTTACGTCCATTTGATTGGAAAGTTTTTTCCCAACCCTTAACCTTGAGGTAGCATCTGTCTTTGAAATTAAGGTGTGTTTCTTGTATGCAGCAGCAGGATGGATTCTGTCTTCATATCCATTCTGTTAGCCTGTGTCTTTTTATAGGTGAGCTAATACCATTGATGTTCAGGGATATTAATGATCATTGATTGTTGATTCTTGTTTGCTTTGGATCTGTTTTGGGTGGTGGTTTATATGTGAGTTTTTCTCCTATTTCTGATTTCTGGTAAAGTTAGATTATCTATTGCCCTTGTTATTTTGAATGTAGTTAACTTCCTTGGATCAGAGTTTTCCTTCTAGAACTTTCTCTAGGGCTGGATTTGTGGATACATATTGCATTAATCTGGTTTTTTTCATGGAATATCTTGTTTTCTCCATCTATAGTGATTGAGAGTTTTGCTGGGAATAGTAGTCTTGCCTGGAATCTTTGGTCTCTTAGTGTTTGTAGAACATCTATCCAGGACCTTCTGGCTTTCATAGTTTCCAGTGTAATTATGATAGGTTTGCCTTTATATGTTACTTGGCCTTTTTCTTTTGCTGCTTTCAATATTCGTTCTTTATTCTGTATGTTTGGTGTTTTGATTATTATGTGGAGAGGGGACTTGATTTTTCAGGTCCAGTCTATTTGGTATTCGGTAAGCTTCTTGTTGTTTCATAGTCATCTCCTTCTTCAAGTTGGGAAAATTTTCTTCTATGATTTTGTTGAATATGTTTTCTGCACCATTGAGCTGGGCTTCTTCACCTTCTTCTATACTTATTATTCTTAGATTTGGTCTTTTCACACTGTCCCATATTTCCTGGATATTTTGTGTTAAGGATTTGTTGGATTTAAGACTTTCTTTTGTCGATGAATCTAATTCCTCTAGTTTATCTTCAGTGCACAAGATTCTGCCTTCCATCTCTTTTATTCTGTTAGTTATGCTTGCATCTGTAGTTCCTGATAGTTTTTTCAGCCTTTCAATTTCCAGCATTACCTCAGTTTGTGTTTTTCTTATTGTCTCCATTTCAGTTTTCAGGTCTTGAACTGTTTTAATTGTTTCTTTCATCTGTTTGACTGTTTTTTCTTGGCTTTCCTTGCTTTCTTTAAGAGATTTGTGGATTTTTTTTTGCATTTTTTGGTTTGTGGTTTCTTCCATTTATTTAAGGGATTTTTTCATATCCTCTTTGAGGGCCTCTATCATGTTCAGGAGGTTGTTTTGAAGGTCATTCTTTTCTGTTTCATCTGTGTTGATATGTTCAGGTCTTGCTGATGTAGAGTTTCTAGACTCTGGTGGTATCATACTGGTTCCTCTGTTGTTAGCTGTATTTTTATATTGCCTTTTTCCCATCCAAATCACAGATATCATTGGCCGTTGCACCTTAAATACATTTGATTTTACATCTAACTTTATTAGTATTAGTTAAATGGATTAAGATCCTGAGGAAGTAGTAGAAATCTTCCATCCTAAAAATCTATGGTCCCCAGGAGGCACCAGTTTTCCAAAAACAGATAGAATATTATCTTCAATCTGCCATATTTTTCTTAGAATTTTTCTCGACTACTTCTCCCACTGAGAAGTCATGCATGTAATGTTCCTTCTTAAACTTGCAATGCTTAACATTAACTACAATAAAGTGATATGTTGAGGCTTCAAGGATGAATATTAATGCATGCAATTTCAACTTCACTGGTACCTTCAAGTCCTGCTGCAATGGCAGGCTGTGAAGGGCTGGCCCACAGAAGCCCTTCCTATGAGCAGCACATGGCTGGCAAGATGCCTCAGTGGGTAAAAAGGAGCTTTTCACGTAATCCTGGCAACCTGAGTTCAATCCCACAATCCTATGTAAAGGTCAAAGGAGAGAACTGCCTCTACAGGGTTGTCCCCTGACCGCCAATCAATTTTTTTGGCCTGCATACATATGCACAGCGACTAATAAAAAGAGTATATTTTTTTTACCTTAAGAAAAATCTTGAGTCTCAGAAGGCAGAGCCAAGAGCTGAGAGGGCAGAGCCAACAGTAACAATAACAGCAACAGAAACAACTGCAATAGCAGCAGAATGCCTCTTTTCTTAAGAAACGTGCTGGTTTTATCATTGCTGTATAACGATGCTTCCAACGTGTTTGTTTGTCGCCACTTTACAATGGCAGTGTTTACGGGAGAAATCCTATGGGCATCCCATTGTTCTGCATTTGTGTACGGGGAAGGCACGTTTTGTTCACAGGCTTTCAGACTGAGCCCTGACAGCACGGAAGAAATACATGTAAGCCATGCTACTTAAAGAGTCCTAGCTGCACCTGGACCTGATTTCAATAAAAAGAGGTTTAGCTTGAGGCAGATATTTCAATTGGATTAAACTTGAGCATTTTACATGTGAATAATAAATGGATTATCGGCAACAGAGTGAAGGCAGCAGAACATTACATTTCTCAAAATATCTCCAAATGTATCCTTTTTGTCACTTGCTCTTTCCCTCAGGTGTCTTCCCCACACTTTTCACTGACAGGAACAAGGACCTGCTAGCTCTCTTTCATTTGGATACACCTGAGAATGCAACATCTTCTCAGATGTGCTATGAAAGGCAAGAGAGAGTCTGTCTTCTCTTGGGATTGTATATGATTGCTAAGTTAAATTGTCTTGCTCAAGGTCTGTACCTACTACCTGTGTTTCATAGCTGGTTTTGGCTCCAATATGTTTTGTTGCTTCTAGTGTTTGAGTTTTCTTTAAAAGAAATACCAGACTTTGCAGAGCAAAAATAATTTTCTTTTTAGAAAGATTAAACTAAAACAATATGTTGTTACACCATTGGCTTTGGACCGTGTACTTTGAATACCTACCCCTCAAAATCAATGAACAGAGTAGGCTGGTTACTTGCATTGCTAAGTTTATGAAGTTTCTTTTGTAACAGTTGTAAGATGAGCTTGCTGTTTTCATTCATGGTCTATTCTAGAATAGCTTAACTTTTGAATTATTTTAGGGTGAGGACTTTAGAAATGTCAGTGACTTCACAATTCTTTGGTAAATTATTTGAACTCCATCTCGGATTCTGGGTTATTGGATGGTTTTCTACTGAGATCATTGTCCCAACTAGATGCTTTACTCCTGTTGCTTCATTGACCGCCCATTTCGGGTGACTGTCTATTTTGAGTGTTTTTTTTTTTCATGGTGTTGAAGGTACCCACTGTGGACTGGTGGCCCTGGTTGTGTAAAAGGACAGACTTAGCCACAATGAGGAGTCACTTAGTAAATAGCATTCGTCCATGGTCTCTCCTTCAGATCCTGCCTCCAGGCTCCTGCCTTGCTTGTTCCTTCCCCATTTGGCTTTCACCAAAGTGTATAAACTGTAAGGTAAAGTAAAGCCTTTGCTCCACAAGTTTCTTGAACTCATGGTGTCTATCACAGCCATAAAAATTAAACTAAGACATTATGGACCACTACACATATGGTTGTCTCTAATTCATAACACAGTTACTATAGGGGAAAAACTACTTTTATGCTTATTAAGCTATTAAATCCATATGTAATGTATATGTTATATATTACAGAGTGGGAGAAAGGGAACAGAGAGGGGAAGAGGTAAAGGGAAATATAGAGACAGAGAGAGAAAGAGAGAGAGGAAGGAAGAGAGAAAAGACATTTTATATTAAGGACTGAAGGAAACATCATGAATATTAGGGAAACAAATCATATACAGCAACCAAAAGACCTGTATAGAGCTTTTAACTCCTGCTTGCTAGTGACATGCCACTGAAACTCTCAACTTAAGGTGTCACTATAAGGTAATAAAACATAATTGGTTAAGTGCTTAAACAAAGTACTATAGTAAACATTTCTAAAAAATATCCAGTGGCAAGACATCAAAAGATGGTACCTGATTGATTTCCAGTACTTACAAGTTTATGCTCAATATATTGAAAAATATTTTGTCAAAGCTACCTATATTCATTGCCAAGCTTGGAAATCAGTGAATTATTTTTGTCTGGGATTTTCAAGGGCAGAGAGGAATTCTGGTGGTTTGAAAGAAAGTGGTCCCCAGAGGGAGAAGCAATATTAGGAGGTATGGCTTTATTGGAGTGAGTGTGGCCTTGTAGAACTCCCAGCTCCTTCTCTAGCACCATGTCTGCCTGCATGCCACCATGTCCCACCATGATGATAATGGACTGAACCTCTGACACTGTAAGTTAATTAAATGTTTTCCTTTATAGGAGTTGCCGTGGTCATGGTGTCTCTTCACAGCAATAGAAAACCTAACCAAGATAAAAATACTATAGAGGAGTGAAAATATTAGGTAGCAGATAATATATTAATGATCCTTCTATTGACTTTACAGATGTGCAGCATTCTTCTGCTGACCTCCAATAAGAAATCATTTATACATACAATACCATGTCTGTCCTAAGAACAAGCAATAAGATTTTCTTTTTGTGAAACAACACAGTAATCAACCCAGGAAAGACAAGAGGTACCTAGATCCTACAAGAATTTATTTTTTCCCTCTTCTCTCAGACATATTTTTATATCTCCCACAAATGTAACAGGTGCCAATTTCTAATTTAATAATTACTAAAACTAATTGTTTTAAAAGATAACAAATGCCCAAGCATGATGCTAACATTTCATCAAGAGAGATGTTTACTATTATATCTATGTTTTTATGTGTTCCAAGAAATAATTTATGGTTTACTTTGTTTTTTTTTATATGAGCTGTCTCATACAATAGGGGCATCCCCATTGATGAGAATAACTTGGCATTTACTTGTTTTGTTGTGAGCTCTATGTTCTTCAAAGGAATGACGCTACATGAGTATAAAGGCTAGCAAGGTATTTTCTCATGGAAAAATCGGAAGCTTCTATATCCAAACCTGTGGTTAAATGTGGATTGTTAATTGTTCTCTGGAACATTGAATAGATTTTACTGTGTTAAAAGTAATGACAGATAGCCAGAAATGCAAACCTCAGCTGTGTCTGTCAATGTTAGCTTTTTTCCCCTCCCACTCCACATGCTAATCAATGTGCAATGTCTGAGCATAATAACACATGCTTCATTTCATCTCCTTTTGTAGTGGGAGATTCTCTTTGAGTCAAAGCTAATTTAATTCACAATATTTAGAAGTTCTGCTGCAATTGTGCAGGAAGGATCTCTTTGCAAGAATGCTGAAAAAAATCCCAGGGAAGTATCACATACTTAAAGGAAGAGAGACGCAAAGTACATCATCTTGCTGAGGGACACAAAAGGGAACCGATTTTGAGGATAATGGTAGCTGTGACTCACACATACCAGAAACTCATTTCTAACTGGCTGGAGCCAATGAGTACGTTTCCTAAAAGGCCTGAAAGATGAAAAACACCAGAAGCTCCAAGTATCTGGTTTTAGGTTGGGGATTGAGTTGAAAAATAAAAGATGTCAGTAGTAGTAGTAACAGTAGTAGTAGTAGTAGTAGTAGTAGTAGTAGTAGTAGTAGAGTGTGTGTGTGTGTGTGTGTGTGTGTGTGTGTGTGTGTAGAGTTTTGTGTATGCAGGCTTGTAGGGATGGGTATTTATGGAAGCCAGAGGTTGATGTAGAGCTTAGTTTCCTCTATTATTCCTACCTTATTTTTTGAGACAAGG
This sequence comes from Mesocricetus auratus, assembly GCF_017639785.1. Classification (NCBI taxonomy): domain Eukaryota; kingdom Metazoa; phylum Chordata; class Mammalia; order Rodentia; family Cricetidae; genus Mesocricetus; species Mesocricetus auratus. The sequence goes on from NW_024429195.1 coordinate 64,160,223, forward strand.
TCTCTCTGAAATCCCAGAGCTTGTTAATTGGCTACATCGTCTAACCAGAAGACTGTGGTGATCTGCCTACACCTGCTCCCATAAGGTTAGTGTTATAGCTGTGTACCACCACGCCTGACTCATATTCAGGTCCTCAGGCTTATAGAGGCCAGCATTTTACCCATTGGGCCATCTCCTCAGTTCTCCATTAGCATGTATTTTAACTTTTGTGTTCTAAGTGTTGAGGTCTTAATTAAGATAATGTCATGCATGCCTTGTTGCTGATACAGGAAAATTTCCCAAGCACAATTTATGTTGTATTCTTTACATTCTATTCGCATCTTCATAGAGTGTTTACACTCCTAAATCAACTAAATAGCCTCCAAGTTCACTTGTGGCTGCCATGTTGCTGGACCTTGGCAATACTTCTTATACTTGACTTTTTACAACCTTCTTTACAGCTGATGAATGCTAGCTTTTCCCATTAGTATCTCCCTCTTTGTTTCCATGGAGCCTCCTTCTCTTTTACATTCCTCTTCTTTCTTCTTGGCCTGTTTTCTACTTCTTCCATAGTCTTTTCTAGATGAGGCCTCAAGTGAGACCACAGCTTTGGAAGGTGCTCGGACTACAAACTTATCAAAGACTTTGAGTTAGAGTCATCCAGAGTCTTGGTCTTCAGGTCTGTCAAAGAATTTCTATTGTTATTTAGCTAACCTTGTTTAAAGGAAGTTGACCATGCACAATAGATTAGCAATAAATAACTAATGTGAATAGGTGTTGCAACTTGGATACAACTAACAGCTGGTAGAAAATGGTGGAAATTTTTGTATGTGTATTGAAATTGTGCAGACATTTTGCGCCACTATTTATTAAATAATACAGTAGCAGGTCTTTTGTAGACAAGTATACTTTGTTTGGTAAAATAGGTGATCTAAATGGATGTAAGCACAAAGTAGTATGTGTGGGGAAATCCAAAATCCTTTTATAGAAGGGATACAACCCATGGATTGTGACACCAGCAAGAGGTCCTAGGACCTGATGGATATCTCATGGACACCAGTGAATAATTGTACAACAATCTTGCATACTAATTACAGGATAACAAATTTAAATTTTGTCTCAGTTGTTACTTTCTCTCAAACTCTAATTACTGACTGATTTGTTTTATTTTTGTATTTTAAGTTACCATGGCTAAAATTTAATTTTCATTTTTTCCCAGCCAGTGACACAGCTACTTGCCAATATATAAATAAAAATACTACTCTTTATGTCCCCGCTCATTCAAACCAACAAGAAAGGTTTCTTTCAATTCTAATGTCAAGTGATTTTAATATTGAATTTTTCCTTCCACCCTCCCCCCACCCTTCTCCCCCACAGGACAAACTCATTCTGGAGTTGGTTGGTATCAGCTTGTACATATTGACTTTTAAATTTCTGAAATTTTGTAAAATATTTGCTAAAATTTGGTCACTGAACATGTGGAAGCTAAGGGGAGAGGTTTTGTGCCTTTAAAACAAACAAATACACAAATCTTTTCTTCCCTTCCCCTAGTAAATCCTTAAGTCTTCACCAGAATAAGACTGACTTCTGTAGATTCCTAGATGGCTTTTCCTGCATCTGGTTTTGAATTGTGTCCCCAGCTTACTTTGTTTCAATCACAATAGTCATGGTAATGATTCTGAAGGAAAAAAAAAAGCCAGATTTTGTGATCTCACTGCTCTAAACAATTCATTGTCTTCCCATTATACTTTTGTGGTGGTTTTGCTTTTGCTCAACTTGCTCTGTGGTTCCTAGCTCATCCCTCCTTGTCCTTGTATTTCAGCTTTTCTCCTTTTCATCCATATTTTGTACCCATGTTTTTCTTTCAAATGCCTGCTGGATGATCACAGGACCAGAGTCAGGCATAAACGCAACAGTCAAACAAACTGCTCAACCAGCTTCCACAATTGCATTAAGATCCCCCTTTCTATGTCACATTAAGTGGTTCTGTGAACCCTTGCTGATGCAGCACAGAATGCAAGCCAAACTTCTGACTGGCTTACAGACTGTGTTGTGTGCTTCAGCTGCCTCTACTTTCACTTGTGTGACCTTGGGGTAGACCCATTTTCCCTGGTCCAATACTAGAGCCACATTAGCCTTAACAGTTCTGAGAATGCCAGAGATTTAATATAGTTGCTCTGTCTGCCTCATGTGATTCAGCTCCTTTTCCTTGAGTCTCAATCAAAATGCCATCTACCAAGGGAGTGTTTACTAGATGGCCCAATTTTCCTTCTGAACTACGGCTTATTGCAGTATCTTTTTGCAAAATCCTGCTCATGCCAGAATATTTTTCTTTCATTGATTTGATTATTATCTCCTCCCAGTAATATAAATACATCTTTAAGACACAGACCTTTCTGACAGAGCCAAGAGTAGATGCTTAGTATATTTGCTCAGTGTACATGAATAATTTCCATGATGTTGTTTTATACTATATACAAGACATGGAGGATGTAATTTTTATAATAAACTCTCCTCTTGAGAAAGCAGGAGCTTTTTTTTTCTTTAGCAAAAAGGGCTTGAATACAAAGGTCACAGGGAGTTGGTGAGAGAGCTATGTGAGAAAAGTAAAAGGCAAACTCCTGTTCAATTGAGCAGTATCTGAGATTGATTCCCTCTAGTACCTTCTTAAACACGGCTGAGCTGTAAGAATTGACTGAAGATAAGTTCTTCCCTTAGAGTGGGCTCTGTTTTGCAACCTCGTTAATTTAGAAGCAAAACAAAGTTTAGAGATATTAGGATCCAATGTCAGAGGGAATCCCATGAGTCTGATCCTCCGAGGAGGAGAAAGTTATCCAAAGAAATTACATGTGGCAGAGTGCTGGATATAATTTTTGTCAGCTCTTTTGTGGCAGACACCTGAGTTAACATTTTCGTGTCAGAAGTCAAGACAGCACATAGAGTCTTGATTTTGTATCAAAATTTGGTCACTGAATATGTGACCTTCATTAGTACATTCTTTGTATTTTCAGTTCTTAGGTTGAACTTAGGAAGTAATAATACTACCCACTACTTTGTAAATTTATTACAATGATTAAGCAAGTTACGATAGTGCCTGACACATAATCATCAAGCACAGTGCTATTTAGATCTGGCTTAACACTTACTTTTTTCTCTAATCAGAAAAAATGTGTCTTGAGATTAGATATTCATGATAAATCTGCTTTCTGCTTGCTTTTTGTAAATTCTGCTTGCTTGTAAATTCAAGCAAACTGATTATTAAATCATGGTTTTCGAGTCTGTTATATTTATAGCATTTATATTTAAAATTAGGTTTGTTTCCTTTGTGCAAATAACCCTTTTTTTTACCTTTGAAAATGTTTAATTTTTTTGGGATTTGTTTCCAAAAACCAGTTTTGTTTTTTCTGTTGGGAAAGACCATTTCTCCTGCTTTCCGCATTCTATAGCTGCTTGTAGCTTTGTCTCGGCTTGAGGCCCTAAGAGTTTTCCCCTTCCAGTTCAGCATTTCCACTGCTATCATTGCTCAGGTCTTGTTTAGCCAGCCATGTTGGTGAGCCTTCCCAAGTATAGCTTCTCTGACACCTCTAGAGACAAAACCTTACTATAAACTTCCGGTTCCTTTATGTTTTATGTTCCTTCTGTCTTCTCTTCTGAAATGATTCTAATACTTCTCAAAAAGTTTCACCACAATATTGAACATGATCAACTACAGGTGTTAGACGTCCAGTGTCTACCAGAATTTAAAACATAGAACAGCACTATGACAACAGATTGTCCCTGTCAAATTGTAACTTATTTTAACAAGTCTATTAACTATTTAATTAGACAAAGAATATTAAATATAGTGTATGAAAATCACTGTCAACCCATTTAAAGAAACGTCTGTAATGTAAACCCTTTAATTATGATGTGCCCCTAAGATAAATTCTTTGTTAGAGAATTCCAGTTTTATTTATTTTTCATTTGCTAGCTGTAAATTGTGTTATTTTCATCCAATTCATTGGGCCTTGGCCATCATAAGAAAAAGGTGGTCACTATATTTGTAAGTCAAGTACAAGATGAAAAAGATTTTATTCTTTCATATCTTTTTACTAACCCAATTTATCTTGCTCAGGCAGCAGCCTACCATGCCTGCCTGCCTTTTCCCAATGCCATTCATGCATAATGAGTACCTGATGCTCTCTATTCACTCCTTTCAGATAAGAGCACTGGAAAGCCAGTGATGAATTCAGGTCTTCATGGCTGATCCTTTAAGACGATTACCAGGAAGCTGTAGGAAAGGCCTTCACTAAGAGCTATGGCATGCTACTGAATAGAGATGCTATTATCTACTGGAATAAGTGCTTGTTAACCTAGTTCAAATTCCAGAATCCAAGCACAAAAATCCTGGAGAACAAAGAGCTTAAAATACATTCTATACACCTTAGAATAGAGGAAAATGCTGCTGAGAGTATAACCCCTTCTCTTTTACCATTCAAAACTAGTAAAAGAATCAGGAAAAAAACAACTGGGACTATTGCATTTTGAAAGCAAAGGCATTTTATGTTTCCTGTGCCAAATCTGGATAGAATGAACAAGGTAGAAAATTCAGTGGAAATGACAGGGGACCTGGGAAGCCAGAGCTAGCATGTAGACTTGTCTCTGGACAGTTAACCTGATCAAGGAGAAGCTCTGTTGAGAAGGCTGGAGTCCAGCATGTTTGACAGAAACCTTCTTCATGACCTCCACTATACCTTGGAGGAGTATAGAAATGGCTGAGAGACGGCATGTCTAAAAAAAGAGCCAGCAATGTGTCTGTATCTGACAACTGATTGTTGTGTAGGATTATGGTCACATTTTAATTGGGTCAGAAGACAACCCAACACAATGAGTGATAAGAACAACTCAGGAGGGCAGAAAGCCAACTAGCTTAAATGTAGAGATATGATCCACGTGAATGGATGATGGCACGGTGATACCCACGTCCAAAGGTAACTCTTACAGTCTTTAGGAAAACATGTCTATGAAGTCAAATCACAATCAATATAGGACACAACCTCTCATAATGTTGGATTTTGCATAAATACCTAAAAGCTTTTTAAATTTTATGAACGTCTTTCTCATTTCCAGCATTTGAAGAAATCTAATATGTGTCTCCCTAACCATTCCAACTCATTGGCTCTGGTTCTCTCACATCTGTCTTCTTGGTGCAGACATCTCAAACCCTATCTTTCTGGGAGATGCCCTTCCTCCCATTGTAAGGGTCCATCATTCTTGGAGCTCTGTCAGCCAAGTGATGGTGGCTAATCTGCTTACTGTGGAAAGCCAAGTGTGTGCTTCTTCTAGTTGCTACTTGGGGTTTTATTTCTACAGGAGACTTTCTTTTCTCGGGGGCAAAAGATTACATGGAGTTTTTTCTAGGTGCCATCTGTGTATAATGTAAGGAGTGGAGGGAAATTGTGTAAGAATCAACCTAAAGAAACTGAACTTTAGTTAATTAATTTGAGACAAAGTTTTGCTGTTTTGCCCTGGCTGACTGGCACTCACTATGTAGATCATGGTAAACTCAAATGCACACCATTCCAGTATTACCTGAGTGCCAGAACTACAGGAATTCACCATCAGTCCTGCAAGTTAAAGGAGACTAAGTTATTTGCAGTTATAAGATTATAGTTCCTCAAACCAGAGCAATGAAAAATTCTAAGACAAGATTCATTATTATTTCAGTGGTACAGAGCATAGCCCCACAAGTCAATGTTCTGGATGAGCTACCAACTATATTGGATGTTGCTGTCTTTGTCATTCATTTATATTAAGCATTATTTGATTCAGCATTTGTTCTTCATTAATCCATTACACGTCAGGAATGTATTGAGATTTTTGATGCCACAGGTGAGAAAGTGAAGCGACCTCTCAGATTTGCAGCCTCAGTGAGGACACTCCCATTATTCTACTACTCACAGGGTAGGTAATAATGTTGCTTTCATCAGAGGTTGCAAACTGTAGGCTTCATGATTAGTAAGAGAGATTTGGTTGCAAGTAGACCCCATATCAAGGTGGACAACTCACAGCTCTTCACTTGAATTCCTTCTTTATCTCATGACAATGCCTCTATAGGTACTAGTGAGACAAGATATCCAAAACTTACAGTTTCATCATTTATCTTATAAGCTCAGCACTTGGATTGTCAGTCAATTCAAATTGCAGTTGTCTTGAAAATGAATTGGAGATGAAAAGTAATTTAAGCGGTTATTTCTCAAACCTACTGAATTTAATCAACAGTAGCACTTTAGGGTAATTAGGAAGAATGTAATTTTCATGAAAGCTGATAAAGCAATGGTTTTTTATAGTGCAGTTTATTTCTTACAGAGCAATGAGACTTTGCAATGGGAGATTTGAGATTGTGTTTTTCCTTTCTTGGGGTCATTGGTGGCCTTTCTTCTAAAACACTTGCCTTTTCTTTGGGAGTGGCATCTAGTCTTTAAATGTACAACACCTGTTTGAGTGTCGAACTTATGTCAGCACTCTGCTAGATTCTCACGGAATTTCAATGTGGAGGCCATGAATAACTCCTCTTCTCAAGTTGCTTAGAGAAGTATGGCAGAAAGAGGAAGAGTTGTTCTTCTTAGATCTTTACTTCAAAGATTCACTAGGGATCCTTAGATCTTCCCCTTCTAACAGTTGTTAAAATGAGCATACAAAGTGATGGGTTTGGTTTTGACACTTTCATATAGCCTTAGGTCTTAGTCATCTTTATCTCTAATAGTCCTTTCCTGTCTCTGTACTCTTGCTGGTCCCTCCCCACTTTTATGTTACTTGAATTCCATTTTCCTTGTATCCTATCCCCTTAAGATCTCCTCCTCACTCACAGTCCTCTGTCTTCATATGAGAAAATGTCACATCTAAGTCTGACTTATTTTTCTTAGCATAATAATTTCCAATCTCATTCCACTTTCCTGAAAACTCCACATCTCACTGATCCTTATATCTTTGATGATTTTCCCCTGCTGTTGTAAGGATGTATCCATGTGTAAACACTTCTTTATTGTTGCAGTAGATTACTGAATATTGATCTATTGCAGAGTAGCCTTGATGCATTCATTTTTTAATTCTGTAGATCATGTCGATATCTGAGCGTTTCATCTGAGAATAATAAATTATGTCTTCCATTCTGATGCATGTGTCCTTTATTCTTTTCATTATCCTTTTGTGCTAGCTAGAAGATTTAGTGGTATAATAGTGAATAGAATTGAGAGTGGTTGGGATTTGTAGTTATTTGTTATAGGATTAACGACATTTATATAGTTACTATTTTGGTAGGTGATATTTATCAGATTAAGAGTAGTTTTTGTTCTCTTCTATGGGTGGGACAGTCTAGACATTCAAAAAGAAAAGTCCATAATCATGTGCTTATAAAATAATATGCTGAAGTAATGCTATGTTGACAAAATTCTTGGACGTCCTGGAGGGGCTGGATTCGGAGCTCTAACACTGGGTCTTTTGATTCCAGGAACACATTTCAGTGTGTGTAATGTGGGAATCAGGAAAGTATAGCCATTGTACTTTGTACTGCCCAGGTCTCCAGAGCCTTCCTTTCTGGAACTAGCACCAGATGAAGGCTGTCACCTCACATACATTTTTTCAAATATCTCCCTAAGTGCCTCCAATTAGCAGAAGCATATTTATAGGCTGCAGGTAGGCAGAAACATCAGAGTCTGTAATGGAAAGGAATGTGGAAGGAAGGTGTAAATTGTGCTTGGCAACAGGCACAGCCTGTCACAGGATCCAGATCGGCGTTAACTTTTACTTCTCAATATTCATCCACATACTCTCTATGTGTTATAAATCTTACAGATTTCAAAACAGTGACCGAATGTTCCTGACTGATAGGGCAGCCTTCCCTAGCAGTAGTGGAGAGGTGTGCACCCCGTTCTGTGGAATTTCTCACTCACATTTGCTGTCCCTGGGTAATAGACTTTACTTATTGCCCTGACTTGTTGCCTTTCTTAATTCTCTTAGATTTTCATTCAGTGGGTTTGGATAATATTCATCCTCCTATCTCCAGGCTCCTTCCCTTCTCACCTACCTTTGTCCTTCTAGTAAGTCATGCTCCCCCCCTCTCTTTCTTCCCCCTCTCCCCTTTGTGTATGTTCATCATGGACATGAAATCCAATAACATTGCTGTATAATATGTAATTATAAAAGAAGCATACATTTCTGTGTTCATTAGTTTTATATCACATAAGTTAGAGTCATTTGGGGAGGGGTACTCTCAAAAAAAACCAACAATGTTGGCTTATAAAAGTCTATAGGGCATTTTCAAGAAAATGAAATTATTAATTAACAATTGATATGAGACAGCCTCACTCACTGGAGGCAGCGCCACTGCTGCGCATTTGGTCCTGGTGCTCTAAGAAAGTAGGCTGGGCAAACCATGAGGCACAAGCTAATGAGAAGCAAGCATTCCTACATGGCTCGTGCTTCGGTTCCTGCCTCCAGACTCCTCTCAGTGATAAAGCATGACCCGAGTGTTATAAGATGAAATAGGCCCTTTCCTCTTTAAGTGGCTTTTTGGTCATGGCATTGTTTGCCCTCAGTAACAGAAACTCTAAGGGGGACAGTTGCCTTGATATATTTGTTGGAAGCCAGTCACAGAACCTGCTCACCTTGAAGAGTAAGCACTGGCAGGTGGGCATCCCCAGGGTCATCTCGGGTTTGACAAGGGTCTTCGGTTGAAACTTTCTATAACCTGAGATGTAGCAGTTCATCTGTGGCTGAAGACCACTACGTACTGCAGACACAGTGAGATGCTCTTTTGTTTTTCTGAGGTATTAATGAGTTTCTGGGAGGGGTTAGGCATGAGGCATCTTTTGTACAGATTGGACAATGAAACTCATTTTTGCTGCCTTACCTTATTTACACAACCTTGGGAACACTGTCAGGGCCCACAAAGAATTTTGGAAATTTATTCCACCTGGCCACTAGTTCTGAGAGCTCAGAATTTCTGTTGTCTTTTAGATGTTGGCTGATAGTCATTGAATGGCCTAACCCAGGCAGGGAAAGGCTCCTATTCTAAATAACAGCAGTTTTGGGCCACAGTGAGTCTACACCCACCCTGAAGGCTAGTGACAAGTGCTGATGTGAAGTGCCTGAGGAGTGATGCTAAGGGGTATCTCAAGGATTAATATTTGCTGTCAGCCCTTTACACATGATAATTGATGTCTTCTGCCATTGCCCCCACCTTTGGATGGTTACTTAAGATGAAGAAACAATAAATAGTGGTCTTCAGTATTAACTGATTGACTTCCTGATATGACTAGATGTCTCTGTCTTTTCTTTAAAGTTGTTGGAGATGTAGCATATCCCGTGTCCACATTCCTACACTCAGGGTCTGACCTATGGCTGTTTGGTTGGTTCTGATCACAGTCCCAAAGACATCAGTCTGTGATAAATGGCCCCTGCAACGGGGATAATACAGCCCGGACCCTACAGAACACTGGGGCAGTGAAATTAGATCTGGGTATAAGGAGACAAATATGTTAGCTCACTGATGTTTGTATGTTTGATTTAGATAACAAGTTCCTCTCCCTGAATGTGATTTTGTTTCCATTTACAAATTAAAGAGTGCAAGCTATGAAGATTCTGAAGTCTGTCATAACCCAAAAGTATACGATTAGCAATGTTTTCTAAATAAGTTTTTACAGAACAGGTGATATGACTCAAATATAACGGTGATTGCTGCCATGACAGATCACCTGAGTTCCCTCTGCAGGACCCACATGACAGAAGGAAAAACCTGACCTCCACAGGTTGTCCTGATTTTCACATATGCTGTGGAACTTGATGTCCACACAAATAAAAAAAATAAATGTAGTGGAACATCATAGAGAAGCTAGAAAATGGGATTTTAAATTTTATTACACATGAAGTCTTTTTCCACTGCAAAATTTTAATAATAGTAAGAAGAATAGCAAAATTCAGTATTTAGTGAGTTTTGTATTATACATAGGAGACAGGAAAAATCTTTCCACATTTGGAGATAATTCAATTACAGACAACTGAGGGCAAGTACAATCTTACTTTTTTCTCTCTCTCTCAAGCTTTTACTGACTTAATATTTGACCTGTTTATACTTGTTCAAAATGTAATCCATATGCTGGGAATGTGTACTTGAAATACATAAATTGATTTGTAAGAATTGTTTGAAGTCTTAAAGCTCTTTGAATTCTGTTTAATCAACTAAAATTCTCTTTCCTTTAGATACTAGAATATATATATATATATATACATATATATATATATGTTCTAAATTGAATCAATGTAATGTAGCTTTAGTCACTTGGCTTAGGCAATAATCTCCTGAGGTAGTTCCTGGTAGACTTGTAAATTCTTTTATTTCCCTTGCTTGCTTATTAGAAGAGGACTTTCTTTTCATAAACCACTTGATAACTCTAGCTGAAAAAAACTTTTCCTAATTAATGTAGAATGACAGTGTCTTTAACTTGTTAATGAGTTTAATTTTTTACTGTAATCAACTCCTATTAGAGATAAGGAATGGAAGTTCAGAGAGAGTAGGTGAGACTCTAGTTGACTCAGCTAGATGTCTGTAGTTGAGTCTACTATTTGACTAGCTGAGACTACTAGTTAACTTTAGTAGATTTCAATAAAATGGTATTTCTATTTTCAAGTATATGTGTTTTTTTAAATAGAGGCTCATACTGATGTTTTATGGTAACATTTATATTTTATTACATCAGGCTAAGTCATGTGGTCACAAGTCAGAAACTACATATCAAGCATTAGGTTTTTTGAGACATGGTCTTGCTATGTAGCCCTAGTTGGTCTAGAACATGCTATGTTGTACAGGCTGGCCCCAAAGCACAGATTTGTCTGTATGTGTAACTTTTCAGGGCTGCTGGGATTAAAGGTTCTGAGCCACAAAGCACAACACAAACCCAATTTTGTGCAGCACCTTCCTTTAATAAACCTGAAGTTTACATTCTCTGTGTTTCAATAGAAGTGGTGGAAATTTATTTTTTATGTCTAATAAAGTGCTTTGATCTTAGAGTACCTACTATGAGTTGAGAGAAAAGAAACATCATTACAGGCCCACAGAGTCCAGGCAAAGCTTAATCTCCTGTGAGAAACATGACAGAGAAAAGTCACACCAAGGAGTATTTCTTCCAAATTCCTTAATGTTTGGGAAACTCTTAATAGCCCAGACTCAGTCAAGGAAGGAAGTTGTTCTAACAGGTTGCAAACATATAGACAAAAGGGAAGACCAAACACACACACACACACACACACACACACACACACGAGAGAGAGAGAGAGAGAGAGAGAGAGAGAGAGAGAGAGAGAGAGAGAGAGAGAGAGAGAGAGAGAGAGAGAGTACCTACATTGGAGAAGATTGGATAAACTAATCTGGTAAGACTTTTAACAATAAGAAACAACATACCCCATTACTACTCACAATGTATTCCTTCTTGTAGCATCTTTGTAAAGAAGCACATAGATCAGAGGAGTACACAATGCTCTTTACTTGGTGTAGCTGTTTAAACAAACAACCCTTCTGATAACAAGAACTAACATTTTAAGAGAGCAAAGGTTTCTCGTTTTACTGGGAGTTGGAATGGGATGGTCCAAGGATATTTCTCAGGAGATCTGTGTTTGAAAGTCTCCTTTTACAGCTCATGAAAGGGGCTCTTAGCCCAGAGAATATGCAATATAATAATACCAGTTATTATATTTTTAACTTTAATTTTTTTACAATGTATTTTGATCATGATTTTTCATTCCCCTGATTCCTATCAGATTCCCTACCTCCTTATCTACCCAACTTTTGTCCTCTCTCTCTTTCTTTTTTTTATTTTATTTTCCAGTTTAAATTTAGATAAGAAACAAGGTTGCTTCACAAGTCAGTTCCAGGTCCCTCTCCCTTTCCCTCCCCTCCTCCCATGCCCCCCCCCGTTATCCCCTCATTCCCCCAGGGAGGGTGAGGCCCTCCATGGGGGTGTCCATAGTCTGTCATTTCATATAGGGCAGGGCCTAGACCCTTCCCCAAGAGTTCAGGATGAGAGTGTACCTCACATTGTTCTATGGGAGTCCAAAATCCGTGTGTATACTTGGGATGGGTACTGATCTGCTGCCCAAGGCTCAATAGATTACCTAGGCCTCCTCACTGACACCCAGATTCAGGGGGTCTTGATCAGTCCCATGGCAAATATAGACACATATGCACTCACAAACTCCACAAAAGTAGAAATCAAAATATACAAGCAAGGCACAAGTAACAAAAAAATTGCCAAAATAAAGCAAATTTAGACAATAAATCCATAAAAGAATACCATTGAGTTGTTTTGTATTGGCCAACTACCCCTGGCCATGGGGAATGCTCTGAAATGTACTTAAATAATCCAGTGGAGTGGGCAGTGGCTAGAGAGTTGGCTCAGTGGTTAAGTGCACTGACTGTTCTTCCAGAGGACATAGGTTCAATTACTAGAACCCATATGGCAGCTAACAACTGTTTGTAACTCCATGATCTGAGGCCTCATACAGAAATACATGCAGGAAAATCACTATTGCATATAAAATAAAAATAAATACTGGGTTCCAGAAATTCAGTTCAGTGTTTAGCTGTGGGTGTCTGCCTCTGCTTCCATTAGCCACTGGATGAAGGATCTAGGATGACATATAAGGTAGTCGTCAATCTAATTTTTGGGGAAGGGCTTTTAAGGTAGCCTCTCCACTATTGCTTAGTTTGTCAGTTGGTGTCATCCTTGTAGACCTCTGGGGATCTCACTAGTGCTAGATCTCTCCTCAAACCTATAATGACACCCTCTATCATGGTATCTCTCATCCTGCTCTCTATTCTTCCTCTGACTCAAACTTCCTGCTCTCCCATGTCCTCTTCTCCTCTCCTCCCTCTCTCTTTTTCCCTGCTCCCTCTCCCCTCCCTTCATACTCCCAGTCCTCTCAGGAGATCCTGTCCCATTCCCCTTCTCCAGTGTATCTCTTTCAGGGTCCTCCCTGTTTCCCAAACTCTCTGGCAGTGGAACTGTAGGCTGGCAATCCTCTGCTCCATGTCTAAAATCCATATACGAGTGAATACATACCATATTTGGTCTGCACTCAGAGAGAAATGAGTGATGAGTAAAGGGGTCAAGACCAGACTGGTGAAACCCACAGAAACAGCTGACCTGAACAAGGGGAAGCTCATGGATCTCAGACTGATGGCTGAGAGGCCAGCATGGGACTCATGCAGAACCCCTTAATTTGGGTCAGTGAGGAGACCTTGGCAATCTATGGGGCCTCAGGTAGTAGATCAGTATTTATCCCTGGCATACAAATGGACTTTGATAGCCCATTCCACATGGAGGGATGCTCTCTCAGTCTGGACACCTGGGGGAGGGACTAGGCCCTGCCTAGGATGATATGACAGACTTTGGAGGTCCCCCAGGGAGCAGAGTGGGGATTGGGTGGGAGGGTGGGGGTTGGTGGGTGGCAGGAGGGGGAGGAAGGGAGGGAGAGGGAGGAGGGGAGGGAGATGGAGCTGGGTTATAAATATGACATTGTATCTACTTCTGCTTCCCTGTACTGTCTGGCTTGGACCAGTGAAGGCCTTGTATATGCTGCTGTAGTCTCTATGAGTTCATATATGCATTAGTCCTCTTGAATCTGGAAGATATGTTCCTTGAAGTCATTCATACATTCTGACTCTTTCAGTCTTTCTACTTCTTTGTACCTGGTATTTTCTTTTGGGTCACCAACCAGTCCCCAAATCATGACAGAGACTTATTGCTAGTTTCTAATGCTTGTCCTTAGCTTAGCTGTTTTCTGGCTAGCTCTTTTAACTTAGATTGAGCCGTTTCTCCTTATCTTCCTTTTGACTTGGAGCTTTTACTTTCTGCATGTCTTACATTCCTTGCTTCTCTTGCGTTGTTGTTTGCTGCAGCTCTGGTCGATGAACATGAACCACGAAACTCAATACAACCCACATGGAGCTTATTGGGAAAGGGATAATGGGAGGGGTTGGTGTTGGCTGACCAGGAGTGGAAATGGAAAGAGAAGAAACAGGCAGGAGGCATTTGCTTAAGAGGGAAAGCTTGCACATGCATACAAAGTTCTTTTTGCAGCCCAGCCAAGTAACACATGAAGCAGCCACACAACACTGGGCCCTTTGAGCTAAGTATCTTCCTGCATTCCAGTGTGCATACCCTGCCAGGGGTTAGGGTCATCATAATGCCAGGATATCAACATCTTGTCCGCTGGTTGGTTTCTCCCTTAGCTCCTCCTTCTCTCCTCTCTTCTAAGCCTAGATTTCTCCCCATTTATTGTCTGTCTCCTCCAGCCCAGCTTATCCTTTCTACTGCCTACCTAGAATTCAGTCCTTTATTAGACCAATGAGGTTATGCAGGCAAGGTAAAACAGCTTTTCATAATTAAATTAATTCAGCATAAACTAAAGTAAGACACCTTTACACAGTTAAAGTAATATTCTGTAGCATAAACAAATGTAACACATTTTTGCCGAGTTAAAGCAATATTCTATAACACCTCCTTTTCCAAATAGACCTCTGAGTCTTTGGGAGAGGGCATTGATGAAGACATCATGTTTATGGTTGAGGCCACCCATCTCTTACATTTTCTATTCCAAAAAGAAGTTTCTGTAATGAGGGCTGGATGAACC